>NC_079300.1:10126650-10749750 GCF_023638135.1 Falco biarmicus
AGCTGGAGGTTTCACCATTTGGGGAAGGCTGCATCTTGGCCACGGCAGTGATTCACCCACACACTGCACCAGCCAGATCCAAGAAGCTTCATTAGTGTGGCGGAAGGTCGCAAGCCATGGTGGGGAACAGGGTGATTTAGTTCAAGCCATGGTAGCGTGGGTGAGTGGCTGCTGGCTGTGCTCTGGGCAACCTGGAGCAGCGGCAGAGCAGGACCCAAACCAAAAATAACATCAGAGAAATCAGCCCTATAGTAAGATGCCGCAGCGCTTCCAGAGAAGGCAACGGCACAAACATGATACAAATTCTTGAAATGATGCCTGACTGCAGAAAAGGCTCCATTTCCTTCATACGTGTTAGATTGCTGGCTGCTGAGGAGGTGCTGCTGGAAGTGTCCCTGAGCAGCACCACTCTCACTCACAGGGAGTGCTGTTGCTGATACTCCTATTTGTGGTCAGGATGAACTTTGGTCCTATTTTCTTTTAGTAAATAATTTCCTCATTCAAAAAATGAGGTTTCTATCACACTGAAGGTAATCACAGGTGGAAATCAAATTTTTCAAGTAATTTTTTCAAATACTTTCAGCAGAGGAAGAAATTGGAGTGAAATCACTGATGCCTTTGGTGCGGGCTCTGTCACTGAGCTGGTAATTGAAGGAACAGACCATTGACAAGATATTTCAAGGCTTATCCTTCATCCTTTGTTTTTCTCACAACTACTCAAACAGAATTTTATTTTTATTTCATTTCAGGGCAGAAGGAGCCAAATCGATCATATCCCTCCACAGAACGCACAAGTGCCTTTTGCCTTTTCCTTTTTTTTTTTTTTTTTCTTTCCATTTTATCAAGAATGGAGGTTTTGTTCTGCCCTTTTTTAAGCAGGTTTTGGTTCAACAGCCAAAACGGTTAATGCTTGCCCAACCCTAGCCAGGAGAAAGCATGTCTCCATCCCACGGCTCTCCAGATTTGCGTATGTGGAGAGGGAGCTCCCGAGGGGGCTGGAGCAAGCGTGGTGCTCCCTCCCGTGGGTCCGGGCAGCCCTGAGCACGTCTGGTGCAGAGCGGTCTGGTGGGCGACCAGCTGCAAACCTGCCCTAACTGAGCAAAGAGTTGCTCAGAGGAATAGATGTGTCCAAAGGAGACGGGGGCTCCCTATCGCCCTGAATTGTTAGACTTGCAAGCATGCCTGGGTTTGCTGCTGAAGGGCTGGGTGTGCTGTCACCAAAATGGCCACGAGAGCTGCTTAGGGATTCCCAAAGGGAAGACCCTGGTATCTTCATAACATATGGTTGGAAGTGCTTTGGTCACAGTGGTAAAAAAAGTCAGTTTAAAGGTGATCCGTGTTTAGGTGATGGGGATAAATCAAAGGATGCTGAAGGCAACTATCAATAGGCAGAAAAAGGTAGTGATTAAAGGAAAAATAAAATTATTTGTTGCTATGGACATAGTGAAAGTGGTCCCTGTCACGTGATTGAAAGGAGATAGAAAAGATGAAAAAAATCTGGAGAGATTTACACGGCACAAGAATTGCTTTGCTTTTTCACATGACTGGATCATGGCACCATCTTGGGCTCTGCAGAGCTGGTGAGTAAAGCCAGGGTGGAAGTGTTGTGAGGGTTGATCTAGCCACAGCTCTAAGTTCGTTTTCTCACAATGCTATGAACTCAAACAGCCCCTACCCGCTGGGTCGTCCTGGCTACTCCCTCCTGTCCCCTTCCCGACTGGCACAACAGCCGTCTGCGGGGCCATGTTGTGAGCCGGCTGAGGCATCTGATCTTCCTGGAAAATAACCTGGCACAAATGGAAGATTTTTTTTTTCAGCTGCACCAGCTCTGTGATCCACTTCACAGTGTTGTGGCAACACATCCAAGGGGGGAGTAGAGGCAGGAAGGAACAGCAGGGCGTGGGAATATTTCAGTTTGATATTACCATCAAAGGTAGGAGTCTGCCCTTAAATGTCATTGAAATCTAGAGAAAGTGAACGCGTTCCTTACAGGGTCACTGTGAGAAACAGTGTAAACTTCTTTCAGAAATCAGGTTAAAACTATTGTGGCTTCCAAATCAAACACACCAGCACTGAAAATGTAGTATCTGCAAGGCCTACGGGAAGGGGAGCGGTGGGTGTCTCTTAGTGGCAGCTGGGATGCTGTAGGCAGCACTGAAGCAAAGTTTTCAAATAGGCTTCAAAAATAAGTAATTTGTCTGGTTTTCTCCAGTGTTCTGACTCATTAGGGATCACATTTTCTACCTAAACAAGAACCCTTTTTAAACTGTAATCAAAATGACTCCAGAAGTTAGGGCTTTAAGCAAAATAGAAATGTATTGAGACTGACACTAGAAGTGTGGGAGTTGATAACTCCAACACATTTACTTGTAGCTACTGTCAGGATTTTGAAATTCAGTTGAGTTGAGAGGTTTCCCGAGGCAGCCAGTTTAGAAACATTTGAAGTTGGGTAGTTGTGCCTCAGCCTTAATTGCAAGCGGAAAGAAAAGCATGTTTAAAACAACAATCTCCTCTTTTCTCTGGGTCCCAGCGAGCAAAAGGGAGGCTTTAAAGAAGACTTTGTTGCAGAATTTCCACTCCCAGCACTGAAGGATTATAGCCCCACTTTTTTTTTGTCTTTTCTTTTTTTCTTTTTTTCTTTCCACTATGAGAGCAAGGCAAGTTCACTGTAAGTTGAAAAGCAAACAACCAGGCTAGGAATTTATGTACAAAGCAGAAGGACACACATGGCCCTTTTTGGGATACCGGGGTACGTCTTAACCACAGCTTGTTTTGCACTGTGTATCACTCCATGCAGGCCATTGTTGCCACGCACCTGTCTGTAATTTTGGAGGTTCATCTACCTCCAGCAAACTATATTTAAAAACTCAGTGCTGATTAGAGGGGAAAAAAAAGTTCAGGGGAAGGGATTTCCTAGTTCACAAATAAGAATGTGCAGTGGAGCACTCACTAAGTAAACAGAAAACATGGGCAGCTGAGAGAAATCAATTTAGCTGAACAAACAATGTTCCATGTAATGAACTACTAATTATCCTTTTATGCCATGTCAGTCTGAGTGATTACAGAGCTGTGCAGTTTAATTTGACGTTTGAGCATTGCCTTGCTCCATTAGCCTCATATAAAGCTACGACACGTTGAGAGGAATAAAAAAAAAAAAAATGGTAGTGGGCTGGGGGGGAAGGGGGCTGTATTTATCCAGAACTAAGTAAACACCTGTAGCAGTCATGGAGAAAGAGCTTCTTCATTTTTTCTTCTTTTGTTTTGTTTTTTTTAAATTCTTGATTGTGATGAAAGGGGCAGAGCTTG
Source organism: Falco biarmicus (assembly GCF_023638135.1). Classification (NCBI taxonomy): domain Eukaryota; kingdom Metazoa; phylum Chordata; class Aves; order Falconiformes; family Falconidae; genus Falco; species Falco biarmicus. Next base: position 10,129,957 of record NC_079300.1, read on the forward strand.
GGAGACATGAAGGAGCATGTCTGATGCTCGTAGAAAACTCCTTCAGTGTGTTGATAACGTCCCAGAAATTTAGACCCTGCATTAAACTATCATCAAGGGCTAGAATAAATAAATTGCATAGATCACACACACATACAGATCAAGGGGAAAGCAGATGGTAAACAATACAGTGTGGGAGCAAATATCTTTTCCTGGATACTTTCTTTTTATTGGCTATTTACACACAGTAGGTAAATCAAATCCCTAGGTGCTTAGGAAATCTCTTGGTTAATCTAGGACTGAAGGACATGTATTATAAATACTGCTTTATTATCATACTGTTTGTCCAACTACCTATACTGATAACAGGATTAGAGGGAATTAACATATGGAGAAAGCTAAAAACAGTTTGTCGGGATATATATTATGGCTATTAACTCTAGGAGTACCACTGGAGTACCTGTAGCCTGATACAGAGCTACGTATTTTGGACCAGATTTTTGTTATACAAAAGGTAAGTCAAACCCAACATCACTGAAGTTCTAGGGGAGATTTCCATGGGAAAGGTACGGATTCAGGGAGGACCATGCCCTTTGTCTAGGTAATACACCAACATGTACAACAGTGTCATGGGGGATAAATATGACCTCAGTGTCTAACAATAATATTTATGGGGTCACCTTAATTTAAGCACAAATTGAAAAGCAAATGTTTAAAACCCATTTGGTGTAACTACCTGACGTTTCTTATATGCACACCACTGAAACACATGCCATGACATCCTCCAGGCTCACTCTTCTCCGTGTGAACACAGATGAGAACTCACAAGTTGGGATAATTTTTAAAGAAATGCCTTTTCAAAATATGTTTAAATATTTTTTTAAAAAATCTCAAGGAAAATGAGTAGCAACTTGAACAGAAAAAGAAAGAAGAAAAAGGAAAGTAAAAAGCCTTCCCAAAGCTGAGAAACTCAAAGATCTAGTTGACCGTTTTGGCTCAGACATAATTCATACAAGGCCAGATCCTTCCCAGGGGCAAGCTGATTTCAATTAAAAATCCCTCTTTTGTCAGCTGGGGATTGGGCCTGAACACACACACGTAAGATGCCGTGGCCCCTCTTGCACTTGCTGCTGACACACAGCCTGCTCGTTTTGGCCGTCCCCTAGGCTGTCCTCAGGGTCTCCACCCTGTCCCCATTTATTTTATTTATTTATTTATTTATTTATTAGTTCTATGGAGAAATATCACTTTGACAACCCTGGAGGCTTTTTATCCGCCACAGAAGTACCTCAGAAGTGGAACTTTTCCCGATGCTCCCTTGCCGAGAGGCTGCAGCCCTGATGTGGCTCAGCGCAGGTGCCCACGGCAGGAGCGCGGTCGCGTTGGGACACCTGCCCGCCGCACGTGCCAAGGCCCTCAGCCTGCGTGTTTGGGCTGTTACATGGGGCTCAGCCACCTACCAGGTGCTACTGGTTTCTTGTTTAGTTTTCGGTTGTTTTATTTTGTTTGTTTTGGTGATTATCCCAGTGGGCTGGATTGAAGCTGAGTTGAATTTCAGCTCTGCTGCAAGGCATGACCGAGCTGCAGGCTCTTACCCCAGGGCTGAACTGGCCCCTCTGTTCCTTCCTAATGTGCATTAGACACATTGGGGCCTTTCTCCGCTGTGCATTTGTAACTCCCATTGACGCTAATGGGTGTGACATGTGTCTATCCAGCGGAGAATAGACCCCATTGACTACAGCAGTTCCCGGGGCCTTCAGCGGTGCTCGTCACTTGATTAAGCCAAACTAATGAGGCACGACCGGGGCCAATGGGAATGTGTGGGACTTGGGCGTCGCGAAAGCTGGTGGAAACCTGCAGCTTTTCCTGGGGGCTGGGTTTTGTTTTGCCAAGCAAAACCACAGGATGCCATGGGATGGGGCCCACAGTAATGGGTGCTGTCAGAGAAATGCATAGTGCAGAGAGGGTTCACCATCATTGATGACAGCACCCCAAATTGCCCTCTTCCAGTGGTAATTACATGTCAGAGTGTTTTGTGTGCTCAGCAGGGTTTAAAACTAGGTTTGTTCTTGGCTCTTGCTCTGTGTCTTTCTACACTGGATCCTGAAGTTTGCCGTGCAGATCTTTCCCTGGGGCATATGTAGGGTGCATGCTTGGCTCTTTAGCAGACAGTCCACAGGTGGCTAAGGCAGGCGGCACCCTTTCACCAGCATTAAACAGCATCGGTTTGGGAAACGGGAAAGGTAGGGAAAAGCAGGGACCCTGCAGTGAGTGTTTCTTGCAGGTTGCCCACTCTACAAGAAGAGCCGTTGGAGGCATGGCTCCTCCACTGTGGGCTTGCCCTCCACTGCATTGCTGGCCACCGCCTCTGAGGGCAGAGCACCCACTGTACTCAGGAGGCGCTGGAGGAACATGCAGGGCTGGAGCCTCTTTTGCTTTGCCTGCGCTCAGATCACCCCAACTGGGCCAGGTACAAGAACGCAAACATAAGGTATGTGCTTGAGAGCTCAGCCTAAGTCTGAGTGTGACTGCGCTTGCAGAGAAATGGGTTGGGAGGAAAATCAGGATTTAGGAAGAGGCTGACACCTAACAAACTGAGAGCATGGGCATAGCCTCTGTGAGCAGGCATGTACCCTGCACAGACATGAGGTGCTGAGCTGAGGCTGGGAAACTTGGCCTTCCTGTAAGACACAGCATCATCCAGAGCCACTGGGTTAATGCAAGGGCACAACCTAGTAGTCCAGGGCCAGACTACAAAGGTAGATAGGTCAGATGTAGGTCTTGAGAGAAAACAGCTTAAAAAACCCTAAGTTCTATTTTAAGACTTGCTGTTTTGGACAGCCTGGTTGAGAAGTTGCCTGTAGTTTCCCCTGTACTTTACCTGCTAGTACATTCCAGGTCAGAGGAGGTTTGTATTTTTGTCATATTGCAATACTTGCCTTTATGTAAGTGCTGCTAAGAATAAAATCAGCAGTGGGAGAAAAACATCAGTTTGATGTCTAAATTTGGAAAACTTGATGAATAAATCTATTAACTTCGTTGTGGGGAGAGAAAAGAATAGCAACCCTTTGTTTAAAGAAAAGATAAATATAAAATAAGACCTGATTGCCCCCTCTGGTTTTCTGAGGTGTGTTTTTTAATGTTCTCTTGTCCCATTCAGAGGATAAGTATTAACTGACTCTTGATTTGCGGGACTCTGGCTTGAGAAGATATGGTCAGTTGGATCTGAGAGGTTTTGTCACGACTATCAGATGCTTTCAGCATTTGTGAAAGGAGAGAACAAAGCGGGAGGGAGGGTTCGTGTGCTTGAGCAAGCATCCTCCCAGAAAGCAGTGTCCTGCCAGGTGTTCGGCACCACCGCTGTCCCCACTGGCATGGCCACAGTGGGCAACCCCCTGTCCCCAGACACCAATTAACCTGCAGGGAGACTGTGATGGGAAGCAACACGGGGTTCTCTGAGGTTTGGCAGAGAGACTCCAAGCTCAAAACCGCCCCAGGCACCTCCAGTCTCCTCCTGTTCCTGCATCCTAGGCTGTGTGGGACTGTGCTCCAGTCAAACCCCATGGTGATCAGAGGACACGTAAGAGTCTTCCAGCTTTGTCCAGAGCTGTTAAGGACATTGTCGTCTGCACCTTGCAAGGCAGGTGCCTCCTTCTGCTTGCCCCAAAGTTTAGCATAAGCTAGTAAAGTCCCCATCACAGACTCTAGCATTTTATGGCAAGCACCATCTTCCTTTGCCCAACATCTCTTGCAGCTGTGCCCACTGCTTTTCTTAGGTAATCCAGAACAGGTCACTTCTACATTTATTGGTAAAGTAGAGATTACTTACTAAGCAATTGAGCTTGAGAACAAGAGGTTAGAACTGATAAAACTTATTAGTCAGATACTAGACTAGTATAATCCTGATTTATCTTAAGAGGTGGATAACTTCCTGGCTGTCTCATCTGTTTTGCTCTTGAGGTCCCTTATTTTTGTTCCATCTGTTAGAGCTGCAAGTTCAACATTCAAGTACTGCAGAAATGCTGCCTTCAACCTGTTCTTTCTCTCCTCTCATCCTAATTCTCCTCTGTAAATCTTTTTGGAGTAAGAAGCTGGTGTATGAATATGAATGTCCTGTTCAGTTCTTCTTCCCAAGCAGCAGCTTTGGGTCCTTAATGACCATTTCCCTCTCCTGTTTCATTCTAAGCTGGCTGGGCATGGAGGAGAAGCAGTGCATAAACTAAGCAAATGCTGCTTATGTTCCTCTGTAGCTGCCCTTTGGGCACCTACAGGTCATTAATCCCTTTGTTCCCAGCCAACCTGCCAGCTAGCAGCTCTCCTGCCCAGTTTGAGCCATTCTGTTCACGTGGGCTACTGGCCTGTTCCCACTAAGTCGAGCTACAGGATGTGTTCAGGAGGGATCAGGACTCTTGGGACATTATTAGCTTTCTGCTGAGACTAGAAGTGATATAAGTGACACAGTCATAACACGTAACCTGGCACTCTGTCTGTTTTCCCACACTACCCCCCACATATTGGCAGTGTTAAAGGAAAGAGTGGGGGGCAATGGACCGTACTAGCAGGTGGGTGCCACTGCTGAAGAGGGGCTAGGAGCTATACTGTGACTATAGATCCATCATGCAAAAGCCCAAAGATGTTACTGCAAGCTTTGAGAAACAGCCCCTGATGGTGGAAAGAAAATCAGCGTCATCTCATGACACTGCTGTTCCTGTAGGTTGTGAATTTAAAAGAAGGCAGGCTGAGGAATGGAGCATGGAAATCCCTGCTGATAAGGAGCGAGACTGTTTTCCTCCTTTAAGAACATTTGCTCAGCTTTTTGATTTCCAGTGTTTCCAGTTGCCATATCAACCTGAGAAATTTGCCTAGCAATTGACAGCATATTTTTCAACAGAAGATTAAAAAATTTAGTTGCATCAGCTCCAGCATCTGATTGCTGGGATTTCACTTTATTTTATTTTATTCCCAGTATTTGCTTTCCAAGCCACATTAGCTATGACCAAGGATCCCCACCCTCCCTTTGACCAGATGCATCTAGGGTTCAGCAGTCCATGTGTCGAAGTTAGACACCAGGACAAAATGCAGCAGACACCAGTAGCAGGGATAAAGCCTGCAGGACATACCCTTCTAGGGTGGCAGGCTGGGAAAGGCCACAAGCCTCAACAGAAACAATCTCGCTTAAGCTAAGTGGCAATTTCAGCTTTTACCTTTCTCTGAAGAGCAGGTGCAGGAGGCACAGTGGAGGGCAGGGAGGTTGCTCCTGGCTTCATCGTAGGACAGCATGCTGGGTTTTTCTGGAGCCTGCATCCACCCCCATCTCCCTCCCAACACCACTGGGATGGGAAGAAGCAGGGTGGGGAGGGAGCCTGTGCCTGTTCCCAATGGTAATCCAGGACCTCTGTGTGTCCCCAGTCCATCCATCCATGTCCTGTCTTCCAGCCCATCCCTGGCCGTTCATGAGTCACCAGTGTAAAAAGGGACTGGATCTGCCTCAGTGCAGATGAATCTGCAGGGACTTTTCTGTGGTGAATATACTTTGGTTTGTGGTGGGGTTTTGGTGGTTTATTTTTTTTCTTTACAAGGAATAAGAATGGAAAACAAGAAAGTCAAAAGGCTCTGAATCTTTACCTTTTTAAAGAAGTAGAGACACTGCCACAGCAGGACATAAAGGCTCGTTGTGGTGGTAGTGGTTTGCCTGAGAGCCTGGAGATTTATGTAATGAGAAACACAATTCCTGCAAAGAACATTGTTAAATCTTTTCAAAATTTCAGCTATAAGCCATTTTATTGCTAATAATATGGCTAGATTCTCCTTTTGAAGAATCTGGGAATGTTTGACGAGAGGGGAAAATGGAGAGGACTTGAGGCACCATAATCTGTATTTTCCATTTACCTTGCTTGAAGCTTGAACAACACATGTGCCACAAATGATTTGTTTATTCCTAAGCGCCCCCAAGGAGCCCAGTCTCCATTCTCAGGCGTATAATGGCTATTCAAATGAAAGCTTTAATAGATTGTTGCAGATCTGATATCAATGCAGCTAGAGAAAGAGATATGCAAATATTCAAAATTAAACAAACTAGCTCCTGCCCTTTGCCTTTAGAGGTGCAGTCTCAAATCTGGATGGTGTCACCAATGCAATGAATTTGTTAAACTCAGCTCTCTGGAGAACTAGTTCTGGTTTCGGTTGGGTTTTTTTTTTTTTTTTCCCTCCACTTTGCCTCACAAAGCTTTCACATTGTGTGAAAAAATTTCTGTCCGTAGCACTCATGAGTAAGAAGAGCCCCAACTGGGGCTGAAATACATGATGTGTTCTGATTTGAGACTAAGGAACATTGCCGGGAGAAGCTCCTGCTGTGCTGGTTTGCTCCACATCTTAAACCAAGGCCATTAACCTCAATGCCTTCTACTGGGCATTTCCCCATGCTGTAGAAACAATTCTGGAAGAATGACACAGTCAAAAGCTTGCAGAGAGTAAAGCTGCAGTCCAATTTGGATTTACAGCCTAAACAAAACCTGGTTCTGTCCACACTGCAAGACAAATTAGGGGCTTCACTGGTTCTTAACACAGCCTCTGTTCCTCTTTCTCTCCCTGTAATGTGTGTGGGAGCTGGGCCCAAAAACCACTTCAAAAATGTAAAAATAACATGTCATCCACCTAACCATTGAAACTGTGCCAGCAGCTACTGTGTGCATTGAACAGCAGGGAAAAATAATAATTTTACATCAAAAACACCATAAAAGTTTTCGGTGTCTTCTAGGCTCTTGTAAAACTGCTATTATCTTGTCCAACCCCCAAGGCTTTTCACACAATTATCAATTATGCTGTGTGGATTTCAAAAAAGGCAGTGTCTGAAACGGGGGCCACGTGGCAGATCACAAACCAGCAGCGGCAGCGTGGCGGTGCCTGGCCGGCGGGAGGTCCGCAGGCACCTCGGCTCTGCTGCAGGCTCCTGCCTCAGAGGCAGAAATCCCCAGAGCATCCCTGCACCTCTGTTGCCCTCCTATCTTCTCTGCTCTGATCACCAGGGCTTTGAAGCAAGGCTTGCCTCTTGCTCCATCATTACTGCCGCTGAACCAAATGTTACCAGCAATGATCAGTGGGACTCAACCTAATATATCTCCAAATATCTAGAAAAAAACCTGAGCTACAGTATGAACAATTTGAAACTAAGAGAGAGCCCAATGTTCAGCAGGAAGCATGAGGAGGACCTTTCTTCACTTGGGGTATGTGGACAGTCTTCTGGCTGTAACAGGGCATATGTTGGAAGTAGAGTGGGAAGGAGGATTTGCATCTCAGAGACTTGATGCTCTGCTTCGTTAGCATTAGCCAAGGCTGGGCACCTTAGGTTTTGGGGCGTGGAGGATCTGATGAGGGCAGCTGAGGAAGCGGGCTCAGAGAATAAACTGTCAACTTTAATTCAGCTAGTCATTTATTTCAGAAATAGGAAAGGAAATGCTCAGTAGCCCAAATGGCAGGGAAAGAAGGTCTTCCCATAAAAACGTGAACAGTACGATTTAGAAATGTTCCTCAAAACTGCATTTTGTGGGAGTGCTTGGAGCCATAACCAAATCCCATATTTGAATGTGGCTAGACAGTTGGCTTCTCCTTGGAATTTAAGGCAATCTCTGAAAACTATGGCCATGTTTAAACATGAACTGGGCTGTAAGCTTCTTATAGGCTGTGGTTTCCACAAAAAGAAAAAAAAAAAAAAAAAAAAAGGCTGACTCACAGTTGGAGAGGATTGGGTTGGAACGCTCCCATGCAATCTTCCCTGCTCTCCGAGATGCCCAGCCTGTTCCTGGAGATCCTGGATACCCCACGCTCCCACATACTTCCCTTGACACTTGCAGGTCATCAGAATTTGTGAAAGGCAGACTTAAGCTTCAGATGAGTGCAGGTTCTTTTGGCCTGCCAGTAGCACACATGAGGAGAAAGAAAATGGACTTCTCCAAAGTCCAAAATGCATGCCCAATTCAAAGCAATTTGCCCACTTCCCTTACAAATATGAGTCCCAGATCACAGCTAAGTCTAGCAGAGACTTCCCCAATTCCATCACCAACCCATCCTTTCTGTATCGGGCTAAGCAGTGTGCAGAAGCAGATTTTTATAGGAATAAATTAAGCATTCCTCTAATTCAGAAATATTAATTAAAACCTGATATGTTGTGTGGGAAGCTCTTAGTTTGGGCATATCACATTTTCAGTTAAAAATATTTTGACTTGGTCAGCATTTTATAATGAAAGATATTCTTTTTCAAATAGAAACACATGAATCTATAGGGAAAAATGTATTAAGGAAAAAATAATACTTAAGCATGAAGTAATGCCAAAATGTTTCATTAAGATCCAAGCAGCATCTAAACAGTTTTTGTTTCTTTCAGACTACAGGTTTTCAGAAATTCAGATGACCATTTCTGGTCCTATTCAAAACTGGGGAGAAAATGTGAAAATCTGAAATCTTCGTGAGCTTTGAAAACAGTTTTCCGAGCTCTCCTCAGATGAGACGGCAGAAATTCTTCTGTTTTCTCCTTCCTCCCTGGCTCTGTTACCATGCAATTCTGTTCACACTGCTCTCCAAGACAAAATCTGAGCCAGGCTGAGATGTGTGCTGATGGTGAGTGCCTGCCTTTTGTTTTGTTTTTTTTTTTTTTTTCTTTTTCTCCTTTCTTTAAATAAAACAATTTCCTAAGGCAGTGAAATGGGGCTGATTAAAAGCAGCTTTTAAAATTCATTTTAGTAAATAGTTTGAAGCCGTACCATAAAGTCTCATAACTGTAGGTTTGCCCTTAATTGTACCTCTCTGACAGCCCATTTTCCTTCTCCTGTGCAACCGGTCTCCTTTTTCTTTAAGAGGAAAACGTATTGTATGCTACTTTTGAAAGATCTGGGGGGGGGGGGGGTCAGGAGAATTGACGAAGATCTGTAGGTAAACAGTGGCACCTAGTGGATAAACGGCATCCATTTTCCCAAGCTGTGGAAGAAGTTGGGCTGTGTGGTTTTCCCATTTTGCCCTAGAAAAATACTATTTCAAACAGGAAAGAGCCCTGCACTGAGAAATGGGATCATTCTGACATCGCTGCAAACCCAAAGATGCAAAATGCAGGGGCCGGCACTGGGCTGGAAATCGCGGCGTGGGCACAGGCACGGGTCCAGCCCTGGCAGCAGGTACGAACGGGGAGGGAGAACCAATTCTCCAGCTCAGTGCCCAAACAGCCAAAGGTTAAAGCAGCACAATATGAAATAATTATATCCTGGATGTGTAAATGTGGATGGGGCTCCACATCATCTCCTGCACCATCAGCTGCCTCTCTCCAGGCACAGAAGACAAGAGACCGTCAGTAGGTGCCTTTGCTGTGTGAGCGGCTGAGGCTCCTGAGCAGCTAAAGTAAACAAATTGAGAAGTACTGGGGTGAGAGATTTGGCAGAGAGCATGTGAATGCTGGAGAAAGGGTATAAGCTCCATGGGAAAATCTCTCATCCTGAGAGGGTGGGATGATGGCTTTAGGGATGTGGTGGTATGCCTCTGTGAGAAAAGCTGCCTAGAGAGAGCAGGAGGCAGGGTAAGGCTTGAAGAGCCTTCTGAGTTGGAAGTAACAGGTTGGAAGTTCAGGGCATGATAGCCTCAATCAAGGGTAGAATGCTCCAGAAGGAAGGATATGCTCCTTCTTTCTAAACTGAGACTGGGTATCCTGAAGACCACTTACAGTACTTCGGTTTCTCCCTTCTAACGAACTTGCTGTCAGGATCCCTTGGAGTCAAGCTGGTTTGAACCAAAGCACTGGAGGAAGAAATTGATATGAACAGAACCGAGCCCAGGATCATGTGGAGAACAGTTCCTCAGGCTCCTGGAAACTCTGGCTGGGGGAAGTAGAATTCAAGCAACAAAGGTGAGAACTTGAGTAACTCAGTTTCTAAACAAAACCAAAACGAGCATTCAGCTCTGGGCAGGGTGGGTGGGAAAGTGGAGGGTTTGTGATCCCCTCTCACTGCTGCCCTTCTTACCCTTCCTGTAAGGCCATCACCGCAGTTTGTGAGCAGGTCCTGGGAGCAAGGTTGGACTTTTCGACTCTATATTTACAATTGCATTTTTTTTTCTGAAAATCCCTCTAATATCCCACTCCTTTCCTCACACCTTAATGTAGCTGCTTCCCCTACAGCTCCTCTTGATGGGGCAGCGAGGGCACAGCACCAAGGAGCAAGGGAAGCAGCAAGGACCCTGTCAGCAGGAGCAGGGATCTCATCCTGCCTCATATGTTTGGACTGGATGGTTGTCTGTTGTCACCCAGTGCAGGCAGGTATAGTCCCTTGGCTGCTGTTGGATGATGGGATCATAAGATAATTCAGGTGGGAAAGGATCTGGGGAGGTTTCCAGTCCGACTTCCTGCTCAAAGCAGGGTTGTCTTAGACCAGGGCAGACTGCTCAGTGCAGACATCAGAGGATGGAGACTGACAGCACAACCTCTCTGGGCAACTTGTTCTGAAAGCAACTTGTTCCAAAACTTCCCTGTCCTCATGGAGATATAGTTCTTCAATGTATCCAGTCAGAGCCACTCTTCTTCCAGTTTATATCTGTTGTCTCCAACTCATGCCCACCATGTGCATGTCACACCTGGGCTGGTTTCTTTTGCTGTAACCTGTGAGTTTGCTGTCTCAGTCTACTATTCTGCCTAAATTAAAGCAAACTCTTCCAAAAAAAAAAGCTCTGTCATCGGTTACATGGCCCTGACACAGGCAAAACCATGATTTCACTGGTTTCATTCATGACATGTAAGATTGGCTAAAAGCAGAATGGGGGTGCTGCATGTTCCCTATGGAACATTCATCCCAGCATACTGGATCTAATTGGAAAGTGCATTTGTGCAGTGGTAGAGCGTGAAGGCTTCAGCCATGGTCCTGCTGTGCTCTGCAATACCAAGCCCCAGTATGCTTCATCTTTAGGAGCTGCGTAGAGATAACACAAGACATTTAGTGGCAGGAGCACAAGCCATTATGATCTTGGAGGCAGATTGAAAAAGACTGTGAAGGGAGAGCAAAAGCATGGTTCCAGAGGTGGCTTTTCCCTGTCCAAGAGGCAGCAGATGGGAAAATGTGGAAGTGGCTCTACGAAAGCTCAATAGTTGGTCTGCAGGACATTACCAGCTTGTTCTTAACATACAGACCAGTCATGAAGAGGAGGAGGGTTATGTGAAGTGGTGAGAAAAAGGAAGATGAAAAGGGATATGACCCACCTGACCTGCACGCCCTGTATCGTTGGCCTCCAGCATGCTGGCTGTGGGAACACTCTCAGACCGAACATTTAGACCCAGATCTTACATTGACATGAATTTGGCCAAAACAATAAGCCACAGCATTTTGAAGAATGCATTAATAGATGTTAGAATTGTAGTCAAAATGATAAATATCTAGTTTTCATAGTTCAGGAAACCTGAACTCTGGCATTTAATTACCTTCCAAATAAAAGGAAAATACTGATTGATTTTTATGGCAGGTGGTTCTGCTAAGTTTGTGTTGGGCCTCCATTTTCTTCATTTTTGTCATGTATCAAATGAATGTCATTCTTCTCCAAAAGGGTGAAAGCAACTATCGTGAAAAGCCCGAGGAGCTCTGTATACAGGCAAGCTAAAATATGCTGCAAGTCAGGGCACTTTCTCACCTGAGTATACACTCTGTTTCCAAAACAAACATTGGTGTAACTGTATTTGCTCTGTTTGGTACAGTCCTCCTTCAAACTAATTCACTTTTTCTTTTTTGTACTAGTCTTGAGCCAGTTCCCTCTTATTGAGTCAGTGGAACCATCTACTGGTCCTCACCATGAGTATTGGCTGGTGCAGACTTAGTCACGTTACTTTGATTACTCTGTGCCTCAGTTTACTCCTCCACTAATGTAAGTTCCACATTGACTTTCCACAGCGCTTTTATTCTTGGAGTCTCAGAGCTCTTTTCTTACCTATCCTCTCTCAGATAGTCAAACCGTTACTTAATCAGATGCTTTTACTGTTCCCCTTCTAAAAGACAAGGTGATACTAATTCCTTTGCTCATTAAAGGATAAATGGAGAGGAATCCTGTTGAGTTTTGTGATACTATGAGACGTAAAAGCAGTGTATGAGGTCAGAATCTTCCCATGTGAGTTACAAGCGCAAAAAACAGTGAGCAAAAAAGCCTGAATAGAACAAGGATCTCACTCCTGGGAACAACGGAAGGAAGAAATAGAAGTAGCACCTGGAAAATGCTGCTCTCATCAAGAGAAACCACCTCCCCTGAACATATCTGCTAACTCTAATGTTAAACAAATAGAAATGTACCTGTTCTGTGGAATCCTCTTTTGCTTCTTTACAGAGACACTCGTAGTAAAGCCTGAGCTTTATTTTTAAAAGTAATTTTTTAAAGTAACTCTTGTTCCACCAGGAAATCATTTCTTCAGCCAAGAACATCTAGTCTGAAGTCTCAGGAAGACTGGGCATATCTCCTTAACAGTGTGTAACAACAGCCCAAACATCTTAACATTCCCAGCCTGGATCCATCCCTGCTGTCAGCAAACCCACTGGATGATCTTGCTTAGCCTCCTGGCTGTGCATGTTCCTGTATCCGTGTGCCCTAATGGCACCACGCTGAGCCCAGGGTGGGCCTCCCAGTCCCCCAGGGATGCATGTACTGTGTAAAGAGGGGTTTTGCCAGGCAGCCTGCCTAAAGCTTCAAGTGCTGTTGCCTGCATGCAAAATTCCTTTCGCCCTGCGATAGCAACACACGTGAGTGCTCCTAAGCCCTGTTTGGACCCATTTATGCAAACATAGGCCAAATGGCCGGAGAAGACAACTGCATGGGCAAGCATAGTTGCCAAAAAGGCAAATTGCATTGCCTAGGTCAGTGAGGAACCTCTGTCAGCCAGGAGAGCATATAGAAGTGTAATCACATTAACATTCATCCCTCAGGCTGTCTGCACGAACAAACCTAACAGCTGGTTTGGAAACTTTCTGTTCCTGATCTCTTTTAATGTGAAATCAGGCTTCAGAGTTACCAAAAGTATTGTGTGGAATGGTCTTTTTTATTGATAAAACAATATTCCTAGACAACACAGTCTATTTCTGTGTTGCAAAGAAAAGTTAGAAAATCTTCACTTGGCTTACTTTTAAGCATGCCCTTGCTTTAAAAGTTTTAACTCTCCCACTTTGTTGATTTGCTGTTTTCAGTATCCATTGGCTGTCTCCAGTAGTTCTGATCTGATATTTTGAGGGAGAGCAAGCCTTTTCTAACCAGCTCTATGAAAGTGGTCTGTGGAGGACATCTGTTGGCTTCAGCTCCAGTAACATGGACCATGATATATATAGTGGGAAGGCAAAGCCACAACACAGTGTATCAGCTTTAAGCAGGAGGAGTGGAGGGAAGGGAGGTGTGTATCCTCTGCCTGAATATTAAAAATGCAGCAGCTGGTGCTGTAGTGAGGGAGGCCATCTTTTACCCGTTCAAATGATCAGCACAAAGGAAAAGCAAAAGACAACACTTGCAAGCTGCCTGCATCCCATCCTTCAAGATGGCCTCATCCACCAAGTAGTCACATTCCTGAGTACTGGGGGGGGGGAGGGGGGGGAAATTCGAGGAGCTAATAGTTTCCTCCCACTCAAATGCAAAACAGCAAAGCAAAAACAAAACAAAAAGCACCCAGCGTGTCTCTGAAGTTCCATGTTTAAATCTGCCTCTCAGTGTGCATAGAATTTGGTTACATTGTAAGCTACTTCTCAGGGTGATTCTGTTTAGGGCATCAGGTAGTGTGAGGCTTGAGGACTTCAGCAAATTCGAAGGGTCGTCCTGGAGGAACTATGGAAGACTCCATGTTTCCTCAGCTTCCGTCCCCGCTGCCCATCCAGATTTTCCAGGAGTGCTATGAAACAAGCTTTTTATCTCCAACCCCAGTCCACATCCAGTCCTGGAGAAGGTCATGCCTTTCTATAAGAAAACATCTGGGAGCTTTGGGAGCTGGCTCTGAGCCAGGGGCTATTCAGTGCCATCTCCAAAATGTTAGCAGACCTCAGGTCATTTTCCGTGAAACAGCCATATGAAACCCCACCATTGCTGCTGGCTTTACTGGTTTAAGGCTGACTTGCTATAGACCTTAGTTTGTCCTCTTGTTCCTTGGGGCAGAGTACCAGGGCAGGACATTAAAGTGGCAGCCAGGAGGAGGTGGCACAACTTCTGTATGCGTAGGACTTCAGTCTCCAGCACCTTTCCCCACAGTAAATGCAGTGGGTATTCTTGCTCATGTTCTAAAGGGAGAATTAAATGGGATGTTTTAAGCTGAGAATATTTTCCCAGCTCCTGGAAAGGGTTAGACACATAGCCGCGAGGTGTGCCGCGTGTGTGATTGCCATCACACTAGGCAGCCATGTTCAGCTTCTCTGGGATTCCTTTATATGAGACAGGGGATGATTCATAAAAGGAAATGCTGAGGCCACACAGGTTGTCAAGTCTCTAGTCTAACCAGGTGTAATGACTGAGGTGTTGCAGGTGAGCTGCAGTTAAGGCAAAAAATAACAGATCATGGGTCAAATCCATCCCAGGTGCAACTCCACCATCTTCAGTAAGAGTTACCCCCTTGTGACTCTGGCCCCATGTCCCTCACTCATAAAATAAAGCAAGAAGTCTCCTGCAGCAGAATCAATTGGAAAAGGAAAAAGGAAAAAAAATGCTTCTTCCTGACCCACATTAAAAATAATAACTTTTTTGTTGCACAATAGGGCAGAGAAAACCTGCTAGACACCAGAGCACAATGTCCTCAGCATGTGTGTGGGGAGGGGGGAATTAGCAAAACCAAGAATTCTCTTTCATCTCTGCTCAGTTCTAAATGATACAGGGAAGCACATCTAGATATCTAGATATATATTTTCCTCCAGATATTTATCTATAAATAACTATGTACCTATATAGTTAGATATATTTGTTCTTCCTAGGTTGATTATGTCACCAGTGTGAGATCTGGAGGTATTTAGGAGGAATTTTGCACAAACACAGAGTGATTTAGAAAAAAGGATTATGTTCCCTCTGTTGATTAGACCTGTTGTTTAGAAACAGTAAAATATATCTGCTTTAAATGCTAGAGTTTTCACAGCTGTGTAGTGTTTTCTGTCTCAGCTTTTTCTTCCCATTTGGCAGGTCTGTTGTGTATGTGAGCTCTACGGGAATGCAGAAAAGCCACCTGAGGGAAAAAATTGCTAATCACTAAAAATTACTAATCATTCTCTTACACTAAATAAATCCCACTGAGAGGTTTTTAGTTACACAAAGGTGGATTTTTTTGTTCTTTCCCCTTTTCCCTTTTTCCTCCAGCTAATCATACAGAGGTGCAAAATGCAGGATATCATATGCATTAGCTGTGGCATTTTCACATGATAAGATCTAGGTCTGAGTCCAAAATAAGAGCACAATAGCCTGAAAATCTTCTAATGCACTCCACTAGCACTTCGCAAGCAAAACGGCAGGAAAAAGCAATTCAGACAGACATAGAATAATCTTTCCAAGGTTATTTGTATTCCAGCAGCAGTGGCATCCCCTAGCTGAGACTGGCCCCCCGTGCAGTTGTCCCCTAAAAGAGTTTACAACCTAAAGAGATGAGGCAGAAGGTTGGAAGAAAAAGATACAATTTGATCTTCAATTCTTACAGTTAGGAAACTCAAAGTGTTTTTCTCAAGGTTTCTTGGAACCTCTCTAGTGGAAACAGAGGCTGGACCCACTTCTGAGTCCCAGAGTCCTAACCAGAGGAGCCTGCTGCCTCCCAGGTCCCCTCTCCCAGCACCATTCCTTGGCTCTTAGAAAGACCTTTGCTGACAAATCCTGGGAATACGAAGCTGTTCTTATTCTCATTATAGTTCAACAAATCCATTCACACCTAAAACTGCTCATTTGTCCTTGCTAATGATGCTTAACAGGTTTCACTGACTCAAGTTCCTTGGACGCTGGCTGGGGCCAGCGGTGGCAGTGGCAGGCGAGGAGCTGGGCTGCTGGCATCCAGCTCCCTCTGCACAGGGGCATCCTGCCCTTGGCCTCCCACACACCGCGTGTCCCACCGAGTCAGCTACATAGAGGCTGTGACAGCCGACAGCAGCGTTTCCTGAGGAGTTTCCAGAGAAATATGCATCCTGGGCTAATAACTGGCTGAAACGGGGGCAAGGAATTCACCATAAAGGGAAAAAAACAGTGGCAGCCCTGCCTGTATTTAATTATGCCATTAATGGATTTCTTTAAAAAAAAGAATCAGGCTGTATACCTTCACTCTTGTATTCTACTTTGGGCCCCAGAGCACAGCTAAGTACCTTCTGCTGTTGAGAAGGCAACATGTTCTGTCATTCCTTCAGACTCTTCGGAAAATGCTTCAAGCTTTGCGTTTCCCAGCCCATGCAGGGCAGCCAGCTGTTCCTCGAGCTCCGCCGCAGCACCACAGCCCTGCAGGTGCCAAATCCCAGCACTGCAGCTGTTCCTTATTCAAGCAGAAAGAAAAGGTGACAAAAATCACCTCTTTTTCAGTTCTCCATCAACCATGTTATGAAGGTGACAAAAATCACCTTGTTTTCAGTTCGGCATCAACCATGTTATGAAGGTAACAAAAATCACCTTATTTTCAGTTCTCCATCAACCATGTTATTGTGACATGGTTATGGATGCTCCACCGCTGAAGAGGGCCTGTTTAATTTATGTTGACATAATCATAGTTGAGATTCTCTGGACGAAATTTAGGCCTACTGTAAGCAACCTGATCACAGATACATAATGCTTGGAAGAGATTTTTATTTCCATCCCATTGCCCTGTTTTTTTCCCGCGTCTGTGAACACAGCAGACATCATCTATACTGAACCAGACAGAAGTGCAGTATGTTTTTTATCACTGCCCTAAACTAGTCTGAAGCTCACCTTTCTGTGCCAGCTGCACCTAGTCAGGTTGCGAAACACAAGACCCTCTCCAGAGCATTTTTACCCACTGATAAAGAAATAATGGAAAACCAAGAATGGTTCCTAGAGAAAGGATACCACGAGGCACTCCTAGTCTCTTCCCTGGACGGAACAAAGTAGGACAGTGCACTTAAAATACATCTATTTTATAACCAGACTAGCAGCTGCTTCGCTGCAGTGCTGAGCGATGATATTAAAATGCTGTCGCTGAGCTTTAGGATTAACACCTTGTGGGAAGCACCTGCGAGGAGCCGGCACCACTTGGCTCTGCAGCTGTCCCAGGAGCGCTGCCTGCACCGGACCGCCGGAGCTGCCCCTCCGTGTTCCAGCAGGTTGCCTTGGTTTGGAGTTTGTAAATCACTAAGTATTTTGCCTCGAAGTATTTTGCCTCTATAGAAGACACACTAGAATTTTCTGAAGCCGAACATGGCATGTTGTAAATGTTTTGACACACAGATGTTTTTAAACTTGCATAATTCACTGAATTCCACCCAAGTTTGTACTTCCAATACCTCAGAAACATCACTTGTTGGTCAGTTTTAGGCTCCCTCAGAAAGACTTATTTTTTCCATTACTCTATTCCCCAGAGGTCCCAACGGACCCAACGGAGCCTCTGTGGAGCACCCTTTGCGTGACAGACTGGTGATGACGACAGGCTTCCCCAAAAGTGAATATTAAGGATTGTGCTGTAAAGCTGCTGTTTTGTGGCCAAAACTTGCCCCTGCCATTATCAACCATCAGTTGCTACTGGCGTCTGTAGAGGACCACAATGTTGCAGTGGGGTGGGTTAGTACTAATTACAAGATGTTTATTTAGTCAAAGTAAAATACACTGTAGCTTACTCATTAGCACCCCAAACAACACATTTAATTGGAGCAATATATTAACACAAATAAGGGATTACAGCTAAGCAGGGTGCTTAACTGTCTACAGTTAATTTATAGTTAACTGAGGTGCTCGTTTACCCTGGTAAGAGTATACATCCACACAGCAGCTGTGTGAGAGAAGGGTTTCATCGTGCTTTAGAGAAGTGTAGGTACTGGGCCTTCCCTCGTGCTGTCTGACCTTATTAGCATTAATGTGTTTGCAATAGGAAAATATGCTTTTCCTTGGCCCAGGTAAGGTTAAAATGGCCTTTCTCAACTAAGCTTTTCTTATTATTTTTATTATGAGATCACAAGTTGCTGTCATAAAATTCACACAGAAGTCAGTGGACGCTTCTAATACTGAAGAAGCGTAAAATTATTAGGAAACAGTCTCAGCTCAACTAAAAATAGTTATAATCCAAAATAAAAAAGCTTTCTCAGGGTTTTGTGCTGACTGAAGTTCACATATACATTCAGCTGCTGACTCCTCAGTGCATATTTCATCAAGCCACCTGCAAATCAGGTGGAGAAGGTTGAGCCTTTTTAATTACTCAATTGAAAACATCTGAAGAAGAAGCAAACCGACAGAAAAAAAGGGTGTTGGGCTTGTTAACCCACAGGTGAGGTTACTTTCTGCTTATCAGGCTGATGTGAGGTTATAAAAGGAGGAGAAGAGGTAGAAAGCATTTCTGTCAGGAGTGAGCATGCAGGAGTGCTTTTAGACAAAAGAAGAGCTTGGGTAAGTTATTGTATGGGATGCCTTAATTCACTTTGCAGTAAAAAAAGAAGTTTCTATTTGGTTTCTAATCTGTTCTTCCTCTTCTTGGCAGTGGTTTTATTTCTCTTGGTCTGAGGCACATTTCTGCAATGAACCCCGATTTCTAGGGAGCTGTGGAGCTTTGTTTTGTCCTTTATCATGTAGGAGACAATGCTGTTCTGGTGGGGTAACCATGGCTGTCTGCCAGGTGCCCACTCAGCTGCTCTTTTGCTCCCCTTGCTCAATAGGGTGTGGGGAGAAAATGACACGTAAAAAGCGCCCATGGGCCAAGATAAAGACAGGGAGATTGCTTAACAGTTAGCATCACTAGCAAAACAGATTTAATTTTGGGGGAAAATTAATTATGTCTTTCCAGTTTAAACATAAAGAAGGATAGTGAGAAATAAAAACACCTTCCCCACCCCTTCTTCCTAAGCTCAACCTCCCTCTTTCATCCTGACTCCTCTACCTTTTCCCCTGAGCTGGCAAAGGAGGTGGGGGTTTGTGGTCAGTTCATAACACTTGGCCTTCTGCCACTCCTTCCTTGAACTTCTCACTTGCTTCAGTGTGGGGTTCCTCCCATGGAATAGTCCTTCAGAAACCGCTCCACGGGCTGCAGTTCTTGAAGAACTGGTCCAGCACGGGTGGTTTCCACAGGGTGCAGTCAGTCCTTCAGGAGCAGACTGCTTCAGCATGGGTGCCCCATGGGCCACGGCTCCTGCTGGAAAACCTGCTCCTGTGTGGGCTCTCCATGGGCTGCAGCTTCCTTCAGGGCACATCCACCTGCTGCTCCAATGTCATCCTTCGTGGACCGCAGGGGGACACCTACTTCTCCATGGTCTTCTCCATGGGGTGCAGAACTCCTCTGGTGCCTGGAGCACCTCCTGCCCCTCCTTCACTGACCTTGATGCCTGCAAGGCTGCTTCTCTTGCACTTTTTGCGCACTTTTTTCTATTGTAGCTGTTGTGCAGTGTTTGTTACCCCTTCTTAAAGGTGCTTTCACAGCGGTGCCACCAGCATTGCTGATGGGCTCAGCTTTGGCCAGTGGTGGGTATGTTTTGGAGGCAGCTGGAACTGGCTCTGTCTGATATGGGGAGCAGCTCCTGGCCTCTTCTCACAGGGGCCGCTCCTGCAGCCCACCTCATGCTCCTAAACCTTGCTATGTAAACCCAGTACATCTGTCATAATTGATACATTTTGGCTTTGTGAATGAGAAGGCGGGGGGAAATCCTGAAACCATGTACATATATGCTCTGTATTTCTGCTTGATTATGTTTATTGCGTGCTCTCTGTAAGCTCACTTTATCAGCTGTTTTTTCTTATTAGGTGATTATAGTAACAGGTATTGCTATACAGTGAAATCGCATCACAGTGTTCTGGGCTTTTTGTATCACTGGTCACTCTGCCCTAACCCTAGATGTATGCACTGAATAACCACATTGTTCATTTATAATGTCCTTGGCTTTTCTATAGCCTTGTCCCTATGATATCACTTGTGGACACAGTGGGCTGGATTGAAGACAGTGAAGTTAAAAGTGGTGATGTATGCAGCTATGTAACTGTGAGAAGAAATGTATTGATTCCACATACTTCCTTTTCTAACCTGCTGTAAGGTGTTTCATCATGCAGGACATCATGGAGATCTTATATTTGTTACTTAACATACATTGAAAGGTCTGACTTCTCTTTCTTGCTGGCTTTCTGAATGGAAAAAGCTGTTGTTAACATGTCTTGTGTGTCAGAGATCAGGCTGTTCATGACAGCTTATGAAGCTTTGAACGTATATAGTAACAGAGAGGAATGGCAAACTGTTATATTAATGTAGCTGAACCACAAAAAGTGAAACTATTGACCTCGCTAGCTCTGCATTTGGGGCAAATGTTACTGCAGTGAACAGAGTAACTTTAGCGTTAAACGGGAGTTGTTTTGAAATTTGTTTTGCGTGTTTTGTTTTGGTATAGATCAACAAGAATGCCTTAGAAGAGCTAAAGAGAAATGCTAAAGATAGTTGCAGTTTTGCCAGTGTTGGGATTTTTGGGGTGAAAACCTTACTTTTGGACTAAGAGGCCATTAATGAAATGGAAGCAAAAATTATTTCCAGGGGTTCTTAAGTCGCTGAAATAGCCTCTGTTACTCAACTTGGGTTTCTGAATTAATGTCCTTTTAAATCAACCACCCAAACAAAAAACCTTTACTATCACTCTTGCCTGGCATGGCATCGGTATTCCCTGAGCGGAACCAGCAGGTATCCAGTAGGTCATTCAGCACAGCTCCCAAACATCCTGAGACAAAATATCCTGTGTGTTACAGTGGCCGGTTCCTGGACTGTACAGAAGACAACGCAAAAACATATGGCAAGAGATGTTAATAAGATTGTGATGAGAAGTATGTGCAAGATACAGGGACAAGTGCTTAGCTGTTTTCCATTCTTTTCACCTAAATCCAATATAAAAGCCTTGCAGGGCAGCACTCGGGAAGATACAGCTGATCAACGGGCTGTTTCCAGACTCTGTGACATTACACGCCTGCCCAAGGCCTTTATTCCTTTATTCCATGGAAGCGATTCCTGCCCCATAGTTGATTTGCATGGTCTTTCTGCTGTGTGCAGCATCACGTTTGCTTGTGCAACTGCCACCTCAGCAGAGGATAAAGAAGTTGGGGGCAGAGGTGCCAACGCACCGTGCTCGACTGGCCAGCCATGGGTTTGTGTGGCTTGCTGCACTCGGTGCAGCCCGGGGACACTGCCACAAAGGAAAGCCCATGCACTTGAGCCCGGTGCTGCCTCCCAGTCCCACGCCAAGTCTCTTGAAGTAGTCTCCTTTCACCCCGCCAGCATGCAGCTTCCTCGGGGTGCCGCAGCACAGGGAGCGTTCTGGGGAAGCCCGTGCCATGGCCATTAGTGCTGCGCCGGCAGCAGCCTCTGTGGATAACGAGAAGCCCTTCTGCCTCGCTGCTATTAAACTGCTGCCTTTTCACGAGAGGAATCCTGAATTCTTCCTCAAACCTAAACAAAAAAGTCAGCCTTTTATTCGTTTCATCATTATCTAGGGCTGCCACATTCAAATGATTCTCCAGCAGTCCCTTCATTTCTGAGTGCACACGTCGAGAAGGGATTGGAAGCCTTTTGATTAAGAATAAGAGGTGATGACACTACAACCAGTGCAGGGTTGTCATCATTACCGTGTACCTGCACTTCCACAGAGCTCTCGCTCTGGGTTGCCTCTGATATAAAGCTGCTGTACTCTGTGCCCTAATTGAATGGAACTATTTTATAAACACGCATTCCCTGAATCCCAGAAAAGATCTTTTTAGAGGGGAAGATATGGGGAGGGTGGTGGGGAGGTGAGGAGCTAGATGGGCTCAGTTCCTGGCAGACCAATTTTGTCTGTGAGAGAGATTTCTTTGTTCCCTGCAAAACTGCTTGTCTTCTACGAGCAGATATCGTGGGGTTTTTTTTCCCCTACAAGTCAAATGAATGATCTGACCACCCACTTTTAATCCTGTGATTTTTCTGCTTTTGGCCTGGATTACAAGTCACCTATGGCCACCTTTAGAGCGCAGCAGGTTGCAGGTTTACACAAGGCACCTAAGGGAACGCATCCATTCCCCCCTGGCCTTGTTTGTTAACTGTTCATGTCTGATAACTGTTTGACTTGGTCACAGTAATGACCTTTTGGTAGCAACACAGGGAGGAAACCTGCCATCTACCCACCAGGATGCTCTCATCTGTCTCACGAGATTGGATTCATGTGCATATCCTAAACCCACGCCGCTTATCGCAGGAGCGACACTCTGCAGATGACTTGTCAAGCAGCGTCCCTCTTTTCAAGTGCTCTGTGCTTGTGCTCTGGAATCTCCACTGGTGATTTAGTTTTCCAGGTTAACTTTTAAGTGCTGATTTTGACCCATATTCTTGTCCTGGCTATTTCTCTGTTCCCATGCAATGTAACTGCAGCCGTAGCAGACAGAAGTGCTGTGCCTGAGCCTTGAAGGATGCAGGATCTGTGCTGGGCCAGTGCCTTCTTGGAAACTGGTCCCCCAATTGCAGTTCAATAGTTAAACTGATCCTCTGCTATCTGTGTGTTTAAAGGTGAAAGGCTTTTATTGTTAAACAAGCTGTCCCTGGAGCCTACGTTTTAGTAAAAATACTCTAAAACTGCTCTATGAAATTATATTAATAAACAACAAAATTACAGCCAATTCCTGGTACTATTTCAGTAGCTATGTATGAAACTTACTGCATAAGGGATGTTGAGTTAAAAGTGGTCAGAGGAGTTACTTTTATCTTGGCTTACATACAGCATTACATTTACACCTGAACACAGGGTGAATTATCATCCAGAGGAGTTGAGAAGGAATCTCTTTTCTCCAGGAATGGCAATTATATTTGATTAGGTACATGGGAGCTTTTTCCTCTCCTGGCCAAGGAGCTGAGGGCAGTGCTTTGAAGACACCCAGCCTCATGATCAAGGTGTAAAGCATAATGACAAATGTGAAGTTCCTGCAGGGTCAGTGTCAGCTACAATAGTTCAGGGGAGAGGGCATCGGACTGGGACTTAAGAGGCTTGACTCGACTGCCCTGTTCTTCCACTGGGCTGCAGGAAAAATCACTTCCTTTCTGTGCCACAGTTTCCTTATCTGTGAAATGGTGGTAATGAGCCTTTCTTCTTCTTTTCTCTTTGTAATCGCTCCAAGAGCTGCAGGTAAAACATGCTATACAAGCACTTGGTATTACTGTGTTTGATTTGTGGGATTTTTTTTCTGTGTGATATCCTAACGCAAGGAGTTGTTTCAGATTTGCACACATCAGCTCAAGGACTGTGGTGTTTGTTACCCTGCTGTCATGTTAACAGCTTTTCCCCAAAATTGTTTGGATGTACAGGCAGTATTCTGGTTTTGTTTTTGTTAGGATATCTGCAGCCCGCAATCTTAGCACAACAGGATTTGTTAGTCAAGCGTAGCCCTCGAACAAAAGCACCCAGAGGATGTGCTTTTTTAGATGCTGCTCTCTGCACAACGAACCCCCCCATCCTTTTTGCCTCTGGCCTCCGCTGGTCTCCTGTTGAGAGGCCTCCATGCCTGTGGTCATCAAGTTTGCCAACATGAGGAGGAGGGGGAGGTGGAAAAAAAATCCCTTTGACGTGTGTAGTAACCTAAGCCTCATTCCAAATGTGTTTGCTTAAGCATTGCTAAGGGTTCCCTCCTTCCCATCACCATCACTTGTTCCCTCAACCTGTCTTTGTTTTGGGATGGGAGGAGGCTGCTGGAGGGGTAAGGGGTTTCTGTGGCGGTGCCTGATGTGATCTGGGCACTCTTTGTTTGACAACGTGTGCCGAGCCCCGGCCACTGGCCACCGTTGCCTCTTGCTAATGAAATACATTGGGATGAAGAGTCCTAATTGTGAGGTGATAACCCACTGAGTGTCAGAGCAGGCAGGGTGTGCATGGCGCTCTTTAGTTTGGGTCATTGGATGTGAGAGATGCAGGAGGATGGTAGATTAGTTCCTGCTGAAACCTGAGAAGCTGCCTGTGTTGGTGAATGTCACCCAGTGCTCAGCAAATGCATTCAGATGAAACCGTTGAAATCTTGGGTTTCAGGCCTAAGTGACCATTACAGGCACTAGTAGTTCCTGCCTGTGGAATAAACATTTGCTGAACACACTTGAACATAATAACACTTTGTGCAGCAAGCAATTGCTCAACACCCTCTGCCTCTTCTCACATCCAAACGCTACCCAGACCACAACTACGTCAATCTCTCCTGGAAGTGTTTTTACCAATAAATTGCTTAGCTTCACTTCCCTTGTCCAGAAGTCAGGGTGCAATATTGTTTGTTCAATGTGTTTGAGTTTACTGCACTGTTTTTCCCCTACCTGCTCCCTGGAGCTGGAGAGCAAGGCACTAAAGGGAGATGCAGGACATGCAGCCTTTCCACTAGCATAATATGCAGATAGTGTTTGGTGCCATCGGTGACCTGAAATATAAAATTATTTGTCCAAGGCCATACATTTCCTCTGCTTCTCCACCTCTCTAGCTCATCTGCTGAACACCATTAGCACTTTGGGGTAGGAGCTGTACAATGTTGATCGCTTACCCAGTGCTGTGGGAGATGAGATCTCACTGTAATACAACAAGGTATTTTTCAGTGGTAAATAGGTTTTTCAGGAGGTCCAATGGGTGTACCTTTTCTTGACAGAAAACATCACTTGCAGGCTGAGGACTGGAGCCAAGTCTCTTGACTCGTGGCCCTGTATGTCATTGGCAATGGGATCTTGTTCTAGGGTTAAAGCTCTATGATGCTACCACTCGTTTATGCAAGAGGGCTCCTGGCAATAAGAGGCGAAGGGGTCTGCTTTGTAAAAAGGAAACTGTGCCTGTACCAATAGACAATATTATGACTTGAAGATTATGAAGGTTACAAAAATGGATAAGTGCTTCTCTTGCATTTCATCAGGCCTTTCTGCTCTGGAACCAGATTTCTCCTCCTGTATTCAAAATTTATAGAGCCAACCATGAAATTAGGGACATGTCAACTGGAAATAAGGAAGCATTTGACTTTGACACTAAAATTAATTAAACTGTTATTACATTGATCTCTACAGCATCTGTTCCACTTGTATGCAGAAATACGAGTGTGCGCTACGGGGCCACTTTATATCGGTGGAATTGGATGCTGTGATCAGCCATATGCTGATAAAATTATTCTTTTGTCAGCATGTCTGCCTGGAATTGCTTCAGGAGCTGGAAACATTCAAAGCAACAATGCTCAGTGCTGAGTGTTTAAGTCTGCTGATGTGAAAAGGACTTAGTCTACTTCCATACTCTGGATACGCTTCATACCTTACATACAGGTGGGCAAGCTTGCTCCTGTCTAAGCATCTAAAAATGGGCTTTTAGAGCACTTGAGTTTTGGGACCAAATGTTGTTTAGTGAATGGGGTATCACTTGTCTGCAAAGCTCCATCCAACTCTAGTCGAGTTAAATCTGGAAGTTCTGTTGCTACTTTGTAGGGATTAGGTCACACCCCAGAGAAGTCAGGGTAGAAGAAAGCTGATATAGAACCCCTGCTGACTCAGTGTCAGGTGGAAGGTGTAAGTAATTAGGTTTGTTCATTGGATGGTCCTTTGTGACCTGTGTTATGCTTGTGCAGCTTATAGATAGATCAGTCACAGGCACTAAATTCCATCAGAATATAAAAGGTTTGTGTGGCAAATGACAGAGCTGCATTCACACTTCGCCTTCCTCTATGGTTTGAATCCAGAATTTGCAATGAGTCACTATTTCACGACACGCAAAAAATGCGAGATTTGTCAAGTGCTGGAAGGGATACTGGAAAGAAGAAAAATGAACCAGCCATTGCAGTGGTTTGTAGAGTAACGGTAGAGGAACTGTCTTGGTCTGAGGTTATTTGCATTCCTCCCGGTGTGGTCAGCATAGCATGTGGAGCCCTGCAGGGATCTCTTTTTTTTTTTTTTTTTCTTTTTTTAAATGATGATCACATGCCAAATTCACCCATGGGTAAGGATACTCTGATGATAAGCAGAGCCTCATCTGATTGTCTGGGTACCATCCATATCTGTAATTAGTCCCAAAATATGTACCTGAAACACAGCTGTTACAAGCTTTTTTAGGAAAAGTGGCCATTTAAAAATGGGTATTGTGTTGGAGGATTTTCTTTCATAGTTTCTGTTTACAGTTGAAAGCAATTCTCTTCAAGCCTTGAAAAGGATGTAATTATTTGCTTTTACAATTAAAGCCATAAAAGTGGCTAGCTATTGTTGCCTGCTTCTTGAAAACATGCTATCGCTTTTGATGACTGTGATATTATTAATCAGTTAATTATCACTGGATTAAAATAAAATGCCCAAGTAAACACAGACGCCTTCTCTTTAAAGAACTCATCTGAGTGCTTCCGAGCTGGTGTGTGTGCTGTTGAGCACTGGTGACGGCTGTGCTGCACGTCTCGGTGCCGCCGCGCGCTCACGTGCAACATGCGCAGGCACCACCTGGGCTCCGAACGCGTGCAAGCCCCCGAAAGGCTGGTGCTTTGTAACAACTCCATCAGATGTCACCACAAGGTATTTGTCTGTCAGCAGTGGCCAGGTAAGTGATTAGCTGACACAGCTACTCACTGTATGGGTCACTGGCAAAACAGAGGGGTTCAAAAATTTCAGATATTTGTTCCAGCTCCTCCCAAATGTCTTGCTTGCTTCGGTCAGCTATCGGCTCTGTTGTCTGGGGCAGGTGAAATAACACATGTTGGCACTTAAAACAAGCTGTTTCAAAATAGCCCATGGTGGGCAGAAATAATGAATTTTGTTTGTCTGGAGGGGAATTTTTTGGAGTCTTCCTAGAGCTTTTTTGCTGTCCCTGGTAGAGTGGAAGGGAAAAACAGCCCCATCTTCTGTGCCGAGTACTGCACGTGTCTGCACAGCTAACTCCAGCCTCCGTTTTGTGTCCTGCTCTCACAGTCATAGGAAAACCCACATCAGCCCATGAAGCTGGCTTTAAGAAACAGGTACAGCTCTTCTGTCTCCAGAAGTGCAAGCCGAATGAATCCACACTGAAATGGGAAATTTGTTTTTACCAAGTTGCATTTCAGAGCTGTCCCTCCCATCTCCTTTACTCAAGCAGAACTTGTGTGAACTATAACCGAGGGATAGGTTGGTGGTTTAAAAAAAGATTAGCCGTAATGTCCTAGTCCTGTAGTTAAGTGTAAAAGAGTGTTATGATTGCAAGCTATAGCAAGGCACAAAGAGCAATGCCCAAATACAGTAATAAGAAATACTAAAGATCTATGGTGGAGCTGATGGCTGAAGAAATAAACAGCCCATTCTTATGACAGCTCAAGGAAAAAGCTGATCTGCTTTTCTTAATTAAAGCTGCATTTGGCACTTAGGAGGGTTAAAATTGCTTTCCATTTAGCATATTTTGTTGAGAATTACCCTAATGATATATTACATCAAAGTTTCATAAGGGCCTGGCTTCTTGAATTGCCTCCCCTGCACTCAATGCGTGTGATTCTCTCTTGAAGTGGTAATGGCTGGTGATGAAAGCCAAGGAACGGGCGCAAGCTGATCCCGCTGGCCAAAAAAGTTGCATAGATGGAGGAAGCTAAAGAGCAGTTTTTATGAAATATAAAGGAGGCAAGTGCGATTGAAAGTTGGGGGATATATTTAGATAGAACAGGATCATGTCCTGTGTCTAGTTTCCATGGTGTCAAGGTCTTAGCTAAATCCTCGTATCATAAAAATAAAAGTAGACAGAAATGTACTGTTTTAAATTTTGATTATGTGTCAGAGGGCAGTAGGATTTGAAGATCTTGTCAACAGACAAAACGGAGGAGTATTATTCTTTTGTAGGATTCACCGCACAAAAGATACTACTCAGTTGACCACAAATATAAATGTTGAGAGACACAAGCCAAGGAACATTTTATACCACGTGTGTAAAGGACTTTACGTAACTTACACTGTTAAAGGAATAAAAGGGTGTTTTAGGACCTCTAAAGGCCTAGATTCTCCTAATATTAAAGGTTTGACTTCAGGCTGAGAGCGCAATGCTATTCAGATCCTGAAAGCAAAACGTTCTGCTGTGCTGGTTGTCTGAAAGAGGCATGCAGCATCCCACTGAGAAGCATGGTGGAGAAAAATATATCTACCATTTCTCCAGGAAAATCTCCCAGCCCTCAATCTGATGCCCTTTTTCCCACAACCTTCAGCAAAAATCAGTGGCCGCATTTCACCATACTTATGTTTTTTTTCTTCCCACAAAAAAATGGGGAAAACCATGAAACCCATGAATACGTTCTCCCTTTTGCTTTTCTTTTAAAACCTGAAGAGGAGAAAATTTATCAGAGGACACATCACTGCTTACTTCCACGTGTTTGTGAGCATGGTTGAAAGCACAGATGGCGTTATTTTGATGAAGCTTGTGTATGCTCCACTGCAGTATTTTAGCAGTCCTGTCCTCAAGACTACTGAGACTCCTTGGAGTTACACAGCTCTGGATGCCAGCAATTCTGCACTAACAAGCCATGGCTCTGCACTCAGGCTAATTACTGCTGAAGTCAAAGGGAGCCGGATTATTTCCTGCCAGAATGTGCTTGAGCTGCAGCAGGAAAAATTCTGTGTGCAGAACCATTTGTGTGAGTTTTACTGTTTCCCATCCTGAATGCTGAAATTGAGGCAGAGCAGAAATTAAGCAATTTGCCAGAGACTGAACAGAGAGGCACAGACTACAAGGGGAAAGAGGTGGGGCTGGTGACTCCCAAGATATATTCATCACTTGGCAGATCGCACTGTCCGACCAGCATGCATTGCAAGGGAAATTAACTACCTAAATGAGATGGGTTTGAAAGGACTTTTTTTAGCATCTCTCAGCTGTTTTTTCAGTAGAGGAAAATATGGGATGTTAGCCAAAACTATGTATTCCTGTAATGGCCAAATGTTATTCAAGCACCATTACTAATAAGAGCAGGATTTGGCCCTGTATGTTTGTTCTGTGCTCTTCTCTCTGCTTTGTGCTACTCTATTCTGGATCAGGTGTTACTCCCTGCTGTTCAGAAAACAGGAGAGGTATTTTCACATGAGAAGCTCTAAAACTCATTGAACTCATTGTTAATTAGGGAGGGTAGAAGAGAGAGCCCTGTGTCTAACTCTTGCTGAATTCTTGCAAGAAAAAGTCCAGCCTCAAGTATATTTAAATTTTTACTGCCAAGTTAAACCCTTGCACAGAAAAAAAAAAATCTTAACAATGGAAATGCTGACAGGTCCTTAACTATAGTAGCAGTAGCAGTCTCTGCCATAATAAAGATGTTGCATGTTATCAATAATCCTCTTTTCGCCTGAATCCCTGTCTTTCTAAAGAGAAAGGGCTTACTGACTGGGCAAATCTATTTATAAATTTTGCCTTGGCACAAGAGGAACATATTGACAATGCAGTGGAGATGTGGCGAGGCAGCTGGTCTGACTGCATGCAAGCAGCAAGCTGAGTGTCAAAGCAGGGCACTTAAATTTTCTCTCATTCCTCTAAAAGAGGGAGTGGGAGGAATTAGAGGGGGGAAAAAAGCTTTCCTTTGAACAAGGCAGGGTCAGAGGAGTTAAAAAAGATCGAGTAAACTGTTACACTTGGCTCACTGAAGAGCTTTGAAGGGCTTTCACACACTACTCACTATTGGATGGACTCGTCTGAACTGGGAACCAGGGTGTGCATGTATTCATACCGTGCAGAGGCACACGTACCGTGACAGCCCTAGCTGATAAGAGTAGCTCTTCCTGGGGTTTGATGATGCTTTGCTTTGAATAAAATGATGGAGGGGTAAAACTGGAAGGAAAAAGAGATGAGATCTCAAGGAGAACACTCACTTTTTTTTCCCTTGCATGTCATTTTAAAAGGGTGGGTTTTTTTGAATATGCTGTGGTGGAATTCACATCTGTTCACATCTAAGCAAAGTCTCTCAGAGAAGATGATGGATTTATTTCATCAACAGCATAAACTGGCAAAGCTGAAGTCCTGTCATTTACCATCTTTTCACATTAGTGATATTCCAATAGAAACTGAACTTTTTCCTTTCAAATAGTAAGAAATAGAGATGACAGTGCTCCTGAATGTTCCTGTGCACCTGCAGCTGAGCAGTACCAAACAAATGTCATATTTCTCCAGGTCCTTGGCCCATTTCTAACCAGTGGGATAGAGAATAAAGCCATCTAGATATTAAGTGACCACATTCCTGTGAGAAGTCAAGGCTTTGTGTATTTTTTCTCTCTTTCTGCAGTTACTTTTCACAATTTACGTATGCATAGCATTGATACTGTACGTGTACAAATGCTGAGCTGCTGTGTGCTGATTTACCACCTTAACTCTGCCTGCAGGCTTTCATTACAATTCCTCACAACCTTTTTGGACATAGTGTCCTGGAAATACCAAGCAGTTGATAAGAGAAATATTTCACTCTGGGTGGTGGGGTTGATGAAATGATGTGGTAATAGAGCGTGTGCGGAACAGAAACGGGGTGCACTGCAATGGTGTTGTAGTCTGAGGGATATAGCTCTGGTAATAGTAAAATGGGTGTTTGGGTGGAGGTGAGGATGTGTGCTCTTAGCTTTGCTTCTCTTTTTCTGGCAGCTCCATTGCTTCACAAATCCCGCAAATGCTTTGCAACAGAGTACTTTATGTATTAGTATACCTTGGGCAGGATGTTTTTTTAAAGAGCTCACTATTGTCCTAGCAACGTCTGATTTCAGGCCAGGGATGAATGGTTTTGAAAATCCCACTCTGAACATATATGGCTGTCCTCTATTACAGGGATGTCAAATTTTCCTCTTCTATACCCAAAGACTAAAGTTTACTCAAAGTAGAACAGCAAGGATCACATTGCTTTTGCCAAAATCGCTTACAACATGCAACCAATAAGTAGGTCACTTATCTGAATGGGATACTGTATAAGTAGCATGTTTGCCACGAGAGACTTATGAGCAAGTCCCCAACATATGTAAAAGTCTGTTGGTCTGATTCAATTCCCACAGATGTTTAAACTAGATGTTGGTTTAAATGGAGATGCACCAAGGTGTACACATCATGTATGAACTATGGATGTGTCTTTTTCCACAAGGGCTTACTGAAGGAACTGGGGATGTCACAAAAGGCCAAAATTGATTGTATAAGTTCACTTTCAATCTTCACAAGCCATTTGAATGATCCAGACACATTCCTCCAGAAAATGCAGGGGAGGGGAATAATGCACATGGCACCATTAGCTCGGGACATCGATGAACTGTTCAAATCTTGCAGGTGACCTGCCTCTGACCCTTTTAGTGACTAAAGACACAGAGTGTTTTTTTACATTTCTGTCTTCATTCTCAGCTGGCTTTGGCAGAGCAGCTTAAAGTTAAGGGGAAGATGATAAAGACAGAATTCCCAACTAAAGCAAAGAAATACTGAAAATCTTGCTGGAGAGGCTGTAATTTGGGCAATTGTCTGCTGACTGCTTTTACTAATGGAGCACGTTACATCCAACAGCCCCAGCCTGGGAAAAAGAGTCACGATTCCGGCCTGGGAGCTGTTAAGCTTCTCTTCCAGAGCTTTGCATTCTCACAGCACTAGAGAAAATCTCCCTCCCTCTGCAGTGAAATTCCATCTAGGAAGAGCATGACCCAATGTGTTTAAGTTTAAGCTTTGACATGGCTTATGTGAAAGATAACCTTTGACTGCAAGGACCCAGGAAAGCGCTCGCTGCAGGAATCATCCAGCTGAAATCCCAGCACCGAGTTTGCTTCCCTCTGAGTTTTGATGACTGCGGCTATAATTAGGAGGTGCCTTTGATGGATTCCACCAACACCTCTTCTCCCAGAGGACAGAAGTCAGGCTTATGTGGCTAGTGGGAGATCAACTGTGAAAGCCGAGATTCCAACCGTATTGCACTGGAAAACCATAAAGAAGGGGACAGTGTCATCATCAATTTAAAACTATGTACAGTGATGATAACATGACACAGAGAAAGGATTGGCACTGAACAAGAATTGTTTTGCAGAGACAGGTTAGTTCTACAGCTCTTATTACAGGAATTGCCTTACTCTGGGGAAGCATTATTCAACAGTGAAGTACAACATTTTCCATTTATTAAAAAAAAAAAAAAACAAAAAAACAGCAAAACCAGACCTCTTAGCTCTTTCTATAATTGCCTATGTTCAAAGTCTGGTCAGTCAGTCTAGGGTAGAAGAGTTGAGCACTGCACAGAACTGAACAAGACCAGACCACCTGTCTGTACAGTCTCTGCCAACTATCCGTTGGGTTTTTTTAAGGGACAGTAGATGCATGTGGATTTGTTCCCCTGGGTACCCAGGGTTATCTGATTTCAACCAACACAAAAAGGAAGAAAAATGATGTGCCTTATTAGATGCTCTGTATATACCTCCCAACTGGGTCCTTACTTTGTAGCTTTCCCTACTAGCAGTACAGGTTTTATACAGGTCTACCTTTTGCCCTTGGTCTTAGCACAAAATTTCAGTGCTGAAAAAAATGCTTTCAACAACTCTTCTAGTTAAGGTGTAAAATTAATTGTGATTTTCTTTCTCTTGCCCGGACTGAGATATTTCACTTCAAGGAGAACCCTTTAAATCTGTGTGCAGGAACCCTGGGTGCCATCACCACAAATACGCATAAATGCATGTGGTGCGTTACCGAGCAGGAACGGGCGGTCAGGGCCTTCATTAGATGGCAGATTTCCACATTAAAATGAACATTAGCAATTTCAGCCTCAAAAACACTTCTTCTGAAAACAGTTAAAAGGCACAGAGAGCAATAAAATATTAATCATTGGCAGCTTTAAGAAGGTAAAAGCATTTCCCAAGGGGCATCTTGTGGTGCTACAGCCTTGCCTTATGCACAGTTTCCTACCTCTCACTTCCTTCCTCATTAGGTTGGCATTGGGATAAAAGAGCAGAATGGGTCAGGAGGTCCCGTTCCAAGTAATTAGAGAGTTGCTTCTTTTATCTAAGTGTACCTTGTTAAAGTATATCAGTGTCAGCCAGGTTAATTGGAACTTTAATACATAATTGATGCTAATTTATGGCCCTTTTTGTTCCAGGATGCTCATGTGGACCCCGAAGTCGGGATACAGTTTTCTTGTTATTAATTATATACTGAAAACCAATATCCCATTGGGAGGAGACCTACAACTTATTACAGTTGCACAGCTTTTCTGCCCCTATCCCCCTTGCTTCACTAGTGTTTCATGTTGTTTTTTTTCAAAAAGGCTCCTACTTAGCCTTAGCATAAAATAAATGTAAATGTTTATTTCTGCTTTCACCAGTCAACTTGCTCAACTCAACGGGAATGTTCCTTAGCTGTGTTGCTGTGAGAAGGGTAACACTCCAATTCTGTAGCTGACACTATGGTTCCCACAAAATGCTTTGCGTCCACAAATTGACAAAATCTCCATGAAGAGAGAAGTAAATGCGATCACTGCCTTTTAATGGATTTAAAGGGTGAAGTCAGGGCTCTGCGTTGCTTTTCCAGGTGGACACTACTGAGAAGGAAACACCTAGAAAGGGCGAATGGGGGCTGAGCACCGTGCACTTTTGAGGCACGTTGTTTTCACTGTCTGAGGTTTGGACAGCCTGGGGGAGGGCTTTCCCTGAACAGCAGTATTTAGCATAGTTGGAGACCTGAGCTTCTCGTGGTGACATTTCTTCTGAGCCTGGGAGCCTGAAACATTTTCCTTCATCCCACAGTGACCAGGAAGGGCGGCAGAGGAGGTGTGGGTTTTTCTGTAGTTCCCATCTAAGATAGGGAGCTGCTTAAGAAAATCAATAGGAGGTATAGGATGGCCGGTTCTTTCATTTTCCTTATGGTCTGCACATCTCCGATTCAATGTCTATGGGCTTTCAGTGCTTGTGCAGGCAAAATGTGAGAAAAACTTTTCCCTCTTGTCAATTTAGCTGAGATTTCAGTCAGATTTTCTCTGATCTAGCACCTAAGTATAGCAGGGGTCGCACAGATAATATGGTGTTATCAGGTGTGTCCCCCTTAGACATATCTCAAAAATAATGCCATTTCTGGAGTGAATGATGGTCCTACACGTATGCTGGAAGTTCACCAGCTCCTGTACACTGCCAGATATTTGAACTGTTTAGACCTGATATGTCTACAACTGGTTCCTCCTTTAATTTGCTCCTCAGTTCGTTTTGTTCTCTGGAAACCAGATGTGGCATAACATGATAACATGCCTGTAGTGGGTTATGCTGGAACATGACACAACATGTGTCAAGTTTCTTTTGAACCTTTCTGAGATCAGGTATCAGTCAAAAGGAGGTCATTTTAATTATCAATGATTAATTAATTAGATGATTGTTGGACAGATGAATCCAAAGATTATATAGCACTCTTGATCAGTGTCTGTAACATAGAAGAAAAATGAAGATTTTTAAGTTGAATGAATGGAAAGATTGCTGCTCAAAATTTCAGCTACTCATGTGACATTTGTGTAGCTTTTGAGGCAGTTGAAAGTGATGAGGTAAAGTAGCATCTCAGTACAACCTTGTGAACAGTGGCAAATAATCAGGCATCACTCTGAAGTTTAGAAATTACTTCTTGATTTAAATATATTCCTACCCTTTTTTGATTTTGGATTTTAGATGCCCAAGCTGAACTATCTTTATGCATACCGCTATTTAGGGATTTGAGTGCTGTGCAAAGCCTGGTCTGTGTCAGTAGTACTTGCCCAGTTATCCTACATGGATTCTCCTGCTGATGCTGCTGGCCGGTTTGGCTAGGGACCTGTCGGACTGATCCTGATCAAACAGAGGGCAGCACTGACCACAGGAGGCAAGGTGCAGACATTGGAATAGGGATGTTTTGGCAGCAGTAAATCTTTTTGGTCAGATCCGTTAATTTTAACGATACCTCATGTGTTCTGCAGCTCTGCATATTTTAGGGCCCTGAGGATACTAATGGTCCTTGCTGGCCCTGAGCCAGCCAGTGGCCCCATTTCAGCCCAATAGTGTGTACACAACTCAAGCACTCATGTGCCCAATATTGTACACAACCTACAGTGTTGGACAAGCGTTTATATAGGATCAGTGCCTTTGACAGGACAGCCTTTTGGAGACCAGTTTACCCAGGGTTGGGCTAAGGGGATGTTAACGGTCTGCTTGCTTCAGTATTTCAGCTGATGCAGCATTTGATTTTGCAGCATATGAAATGTTCACATTGCACAAAGGTCCACCACTGCCCCAGGTGTGGTGCAGGTCATGGTGAAAGGGAGCGTGAAGAAAGCCTGGAGATCAGCCCATGGCTCCCATCAGCAATAGAGAAATACAGGCATACCTGTGAGCTCCAGCTGCTGCAAAGCGGTGAGGAGTTTGGGCCTTTCACTGACAAAACTGTGTTTGTGAGTGCCCACTCCACAGAAACTGTGTTGGCAACTGTGGCAGAGGAAAGAGGGTCTGGCAAGTTGATTAGGCTTGTTGTTGCCTGGATGGCTCCGTGCGCCAGCGTTTAACACGTTCATCTCCATGTGGCTATCACCATTTGAATTAGCTTCCTTGCACTCAGTGCTTTGTGGGTGCCAGGCTATACAAGGTCAACCTCTTCACAAAGTTTTGTGAGTTCTAGTTTAGGTAACATCTTGAGCAGTTCTGATAACTGACATGACATTGCACTGTACCTTTATATAGTGTTTCAAATGTGGCACAGACTGGGTGGTCTTGGCAAATTGAAGGTGCAGCTTCTCATTTTTTATTTGGCTTTTATTTA
The DNA here is from genome assembly GCF_023638135.1 of Falco biarmicus. Taxonomy (NCBI): domain Eukaryota; kingdom Metazoa; phylum Chordata; class Aves; order Falconiformes; family Falconidae; genus Falco; species Falco biarmicus. The sequence continues at coordinate 10,165,749 of NC_079300.1, forward strand.
CAGAATAATATGAGTACCTAGAAGCACGCTTTTCAAGGAGGGTTAGACTGAGACAAACACCATTAAAAACTGAAGCAGTCTTGAGGCTATAATGATTGCATGAAAATGCCCCTTGGCTTTTTCTCTGCTTATGCTTTCCTGTCCGAGTATTTCACGAGAGAGGACGGAGTGGAATCGATTAACCTCACAGAAACTCCAGCAAGACTTAATATTCTCAAAGGAAGGTCACCAGGTTTCAGTTTGTGCCAGCACTCACTGTCCTGCAGTATTGAAGGCTGGGGAGCTGGAAGTGAACCCTGGTCTCCAGCAAAGGAACTAGTGAAATCTGCCAAGCGATTTGAATAGAAATTGATGTGGCAGTAATTTCTTCTCCTTTTTTTGGAAGTTGCTCCTGTTTTCAGGACCATGCTCACCTCAGAAACGGGGCTGAGGAATAATGCCTCACACAGCTGATTGTTACTGCTTTGGTGGCACAAAATAAACAGAATGGGGAAGGCAGCAAGTGCATTAGGGCAGGGGAAATAAAGAAGCATTTCTAACCTCTCACAGCAATAGGCAGCAGGACGCATAATGAGCTCTGCTGCTCTAGTGTGAACTAAGGGAGTTTTTGTCTTTCCCCACCTCCCTCCTGATGCTGCATCTACCCGTGCCCTGTGGAGAGCAGTCAGCCAGGGTTAGCAGCAGATAACCCTGCCTTATTAAGTGCAGGGTCTGATTTTAGGGGTTTTTATTGGATTTGATTGGAGGATTTTATTCTCCCTAACGGGGGGCTAAGAAACCTGCAGGCCATCAACTTGGATGGAGTTGGCTGGGGTTTTTTTGTTGGGTTTTTCTTTTTTTCGAAGCTGGGCCAGAAACTGTCCCTTATCTTCATTGTAGCCGCAGCACAGCTCCTCAGGTGAGGAGCCAGTGCTGAAGTAAATGGCCTTTAAGAAAAACAAAGTCCCTGTTTTCCTGTAAATGTCTGCAGTAATTAACAAGTGAATCGTGAGTTGTCTGGCGTACCCACAGCGTTGCATCTATACAGGCACGGGCTTGGTGTGACAGGCAGGCTGGTGGTGGGAATTTCCTTCCTCTCAGACATTTCTCAGCTCTTGCTGAGGCTGCCTGCTTGCCCCTACTGCTGGCTGCACCATATGTACTGCTTTGCATTAAATGAATGATGAGTCAAATATTATTGATTTGTGAGTCTCTTTAAGACAAAGAACATGCAAAAAGTACCTTGAGGTTGCCTGTTTCTACGCAGCCTGCCGAAGTCCACCAATTTTGTAATTTTATTTTTATTTTTTAGGAAGATAATGTAGAAAACAGGAGATTTCACTTATTCATAAACAGTTGACTCCAGCAGTGACTGAACAAAACTGATTAATCGGAGCTCCCTCAGGAGGGCTGGCAAAACTGGGAAGGGCACCACTGCTTATACCAGCAGAGAGCGTCTTCCATAGCTCCATCACCAGCTCAAAGCACTTAAAATGAGAAATACTCTCCCGCCTGGTCCCCAGCTCCAGAAGCAGCCCTCCCCAGCCATCACTCTGCCTTTGGAGGTCCTTATGTTTTCATTTTTTTACTTCGGGGACACTAAAGAGTCTGTGCTTGCTACACATAGTGGATGCTGTTCCCTGGGGGTTTTAGCTGCTTGGTTTTTAAATCACGCTGCTGCTGCAAACCAATTAGGTCTTTTCTTTTGGTGGTGTTTTCTTGCCACGAGAGTCCAGTGGATGTTTGCGCTTGAACTGTTCTGCTTACCTGTTGCAATGTACTCGCACTAATGGGCACTGATTGCACGGACAATTCTACAGGCATCTGAAACAGCCTTGTGCTTGAGCGTGAAAGGGTCATGTGTAACTCGGCAGACACCGGCTTTGTAACTAAAATACTCAGGTGTTATACATCACCCCTGCAAAGCTGTTCACATTAAATCAGTAGAGACCTACTTTATTTCAGACTCGCGTGTTTCTGTCGTAAGCATTGCTGTATGTGTTACATAGCAGTGTTTTTAAAATCTTAGCCTTCAAAAAGAGATGAATGGGACTGGGGTTTTATTGAGTTCCTATGGCAAGCTTAGGCTATTAAGTACTTTAACACCTGTGAGTGTGTTTGGCTCCAGAATAAAATGTATCTTGAAGATGTTCCCAGGAAATGCCTGGTGAAATGCCGTATAAGCCTTAAGTTTCCTCAAAGTCTGCCGGGTTCCCAAAGGAGTCTGTAGCTGAGGCACTGCACACGCAAAGCGAAGGAGCGGCTTTACGTTTCACAAACGTCCCTGCAAATGCACCATTAATTCTACGTACCTAAAGAGGGAAAGCAGGCGGGTCCGCCGCCGTTTGCTGCGCAGCGCCGAGCTCTGAGCCTGGAGCTCCCTTCAGCGGAGCCAGGCGAGCAGTGCACCGGGGCCAGGCGCCGTTAGCCAGCCCGTTTCCCTGCCCGTGTGGAGCCGTTCACATCAATCCAGTGTTGACACGAATCTTCAAACGAAGTCTCTGTTGAAGATGACAGATGCCGGCTCTCCCAGCTTCCAGCCGGCACCCACAGGACCAGCCTCCCCCGTTTGCAGCGGGCTGCGAGCCCCGCATCCCCAGCCGAGCGGGTCCTCCCGCTTGGGTTTGGAAAGCAGGTGCCTCTTCGGTGCCGGGGTCACAGCGCCGGGACTTGAAGCAGCTCTTCCCTGCCTTGGTCCAGTGGGTTACAAAAGGAACTGCGCTGTCACTGTGCGCCACCGGCCCAGGACAACGGCAGACCTCAAGACCCAAGTGTTTATCTGCGGGGAGGTAGAGAGGCACCCCAGGAGGTGACGGGTGGGAGGGAAGGAGCTGGCTCCTCTCTCCACTGGCCGTGAATTGCCCTGTCACTACAAGGACACACCGTGGGCCTCTGACGCCTCGAGTGCTGAGCGTGTGACTTGCTCGTTTCACCTTCCCTCTCCCCACTTACTGCAGGGGCTGCAGCCCCGGCATTTGGAGTGCAGTCTCATATGGTCTCTCTCCCCTTTCATGACCCCACGGGCAGACTGTGCTGACTTCTCTGGAGAAGTAGGACAGGATGTAGGACAGTGATGTCAATGATGAGTCCTTGGAAATAGAGGGGCTATCTCTGGCTTTGGGAGTGGATGCTCTCTGTGCCTCTCCTGCATACCATGGCTGTCTATGTGGCTGGGGTGGGGCAGATAGCAAGTTTATACTCTGGCCTATTCCCAGAAACTTGTAACATCTCAAGTCCTTGACTTGCTGATGTAGGGTCCTTTTGCTTATACATATGAATATTGAGGGGAAATTGTTCCAAGCCTGGTCTTTTGTAACTTACCCTGCCTAATGAGGGCACTTAGAAGCTCCCAAGAAGTTACCTGCTGCTGCAAAGCTTTGACATACAACTTACAAATCATGATACAATTCTGGAATTAAAAGTGCTCATTAAGAGTCATGTGAATGACTAGAGCAACTGTGAATGGAAATATGGACACTGAAAACCTGATTGAGTTATGCTTCTGTGATAAAAAGCTTGAATTTCAAGATCTTGTATTGACTTTTTCAGGTTATGACAAAAAAAGTCCTTCTAAGGTTTCTTTTCCCACGTAGATCCCATGCAAATTTCAGATTTGCATCCATTATTCATGGGAGCTGTTTTATTTTTATTGGGTTTTGCTACATGAGTGAAAACATCTTTTTATAAGAGCTAGTATTTGGCCTGAACTGCTGGGTGATGAGTGTAACTGATATGTCTTTTTTGCATTTGTTTTTCTGGTAAATAGTTTATTCTTATTTTTATGCACCACTTCCTAATCCCTTACCTTGAGTCCAGCATGCCAAAAGTGCTTGCCTTGATGAAGTTCAGATTTCCCATTAACCACTAAAAATTCACACTGCCATGTATGGCATAATAGATTTTTAAGGAAGTCATCTATACCACCTTATAGTCATCATCTATGCCATCTTAATATTCAAAGGCCACTGATAAGTGTCTCTTTTCTGAAAGTATGTCTTGATAAGGAGAATAGAAGTCTAGTTTCCATATCCATTCAGTACAGATAAACAAAAAACAGTGGTGTGAGATGCTGGCAGCCTATATTGAGTTTGGACTGATGGCCTGTATTCAAAATGTTTGATTTCAGTAGCAACTGCCTCAGCTACCTGGTCCCCAAAAGTTTTTCTTTGCCATCCTTCCCTGTGATGTGATGGAGAAATACTGATAACATGCAGGCATATTGAACGTGAATCTGAACCCCCCATATTATGGCATTTGTTGCTTTTTAGAAGATAAGGAATGAAGGGCTTCCTCAGGAGCAGGAGCCTGTGTGTGGCTTTGGAGGAGAATCTAAATTTCCTAAATCCCAGGAGCGGCCAGGTCTCGTGTCAGAGCTCTGGGCTTCCAGCGCAGTTTGGGGAAGACTAGTTGCATGTGGTAGCACATTCAACAAATGTGCAGAAAATCAGTAGCAAGTCTAATTGGTGACTTTGAAGGATGGGGGAGGCAGCAGGAGGGAGCAGGGGATAAGATCTTGAAAACGTTGCAACTTTCCATAAACTTGTTTTGTTTAATTCCATGGTTTGAACATAGGGTCTGTCGACAACTCATGAGCATTTAAATTACATTTCCTAGTGACACTGAGGGATACATTATTAATGCAGGATGGTGGGAGGTGTGTTCACAAATCCGTTTATCAGATAATGGGATTAACACGCATACCTCCTGAGCGCTGCTTTAAAAAACTTACTTCTAAATCTACATATTCAGCGACTACAGCAGCCACTTTACAGCACATCAAATGAAAGTGCTGGGCAAGCATTTTGGAGGCCTTCTCTCACGGTTCTGATAACATGGCAGCTGCCCGAGAGGGGGGACAAGCCCTCATGTTACTGAGTCGGTAGGAGGATGTAAGCTCCTGAACTACTGATAAAGTGAAACAAAGGCAGAGAGATTGAAGCTGCGCTTGAGGCAGAAAAAAGCAGCACCTAAACACTGAAGGGCACTGTCCTGCCTACACCAGTAGCTCCTTTGCTTCTGATTTCAGCAGGAGGCAGAATGGGCACGGGGAAAGATGCAGACGATTTGAAGACAGGATCAGACCTAAAGTTCACAGTTAACATCTGCTGTGTCCTATATAGGTCTGGCCATGCCACAGCCTGTGTCTGTTTGCGTGCACGGGTGTATTATGACTTTCTGTGGGGTTTGTGGTTTCGTTTCTCCCACTCAAATTCTGTATTTTTTTTCTTCTTTCTCCTGTGTTCTTTAAAGTTAGCTGCTTTTTTAGTACATAAATTGTAGCTTCATGTGTTCCCTTTCTAAAAAGTCTCATCTCTAGATGCAGTTCTGAGTTTAGAAAATGATCAACCACTGCATTTTTACTATTACAAGCATTTGTGCAGGAAAGGTACAGGCAAATGCATCAGAGATGGGTTCTTTATGCAAATTAGCAGAACGATGTTCTGTTTCTACCTTACTTAGCATGAACTTCTGTTTTGTATGTGGCCAAGCACAAAGCTTATTGAAAATTTTTTTCCATAGACACATACAGTTTAATTCAAACTTTATAATTTTTCTCTCTCTTTTAAAAAAATCCTCGAAGGGGAAAAAAAAGAGTATGGTTTTTTTCAGGAAAAGAATTGTAAGTTTTTCTCTCGCTTTGCTAGTAGAAACGTGAACAAAATTCAAGCTGACACTGCTGAACCTGTAAGCGTTGTAAACACAGCTTGTGGCTTTGTAGCACCAGCCTTTATACTTCTCTCTGCTCATTCCGTTCTTGCAAAGCAGAGTCGAAGGAGCAGTTTCAATATGCAAAGAACATGCCACCGTTTGCAGAATAAGCTGGTTTCTAAGAGATGCTGGTCTCTGCATCCATAGCACCTTGGCTTTGGCAGGAAAGCCCTGCTAAAAATTCCCCTCCCCTATACAACCTGCTGCACCTTCTCACTCCCTTGCTGCAGTTCCTACCCCAGCCCCGTGCTGCTGACAGCACTGGTTGGGTTGGCCTGGGTGGAGGAGCCATGTCTTACCCTGACTTTGCTGCTGGAGCCAGCACATCCAACGTACTCTAAGCTTAATGCTCTCACACCGCATGTGTTAATGTCCACCTACTGAAGAACATGCACAAATTTAAAGATTAGCAATAACACAGCAAATTATATTGTGAGATAGGATATGGAGTTTTACGGAGGAAAAGGATTAGTAGATACTGCAAAAAGCCACTGCAGTAAAAGAAACGCTGAGATTTTAATAACCTAAGGTATTAAGTTTTTATCTCGGTTTTTCTAAAGCTCTGCATCAAGGTTTTTTGGAGCCATAGGGAGGATTTACACACATGCATCATCTATTAATGGAATCTGGAAGCTGAGCAGGAACTCTGGGCATCTTGAGAGAAGCCAGGCCCAAACTTAGTGGTGGTTCTCATCATACCAGCCCAGGGTGCAGGCTGGGCCATGGCCCCATTAGGAGTCACTGTTCTGTTTTGGCTCCTAAACATCACGCATCAAGGTAGGCTGGATCTATGCGAGCCCAGTACATGTGTTTCTCCCTTTGGACCAAGTAGAACATAGAAGAGCAGACACCATTTACTCTTCTTTTGCTGCTGCAAGGCCAAAATTGGAAAGAATCAGCCTGGCATCAGCATGGGAAGAAGAACCTCTATTGCAAGCACTCACCTCAGCTGTGGCACTCGCAGTATGTGACCATGTTTCCCCTCCATAACTTTTCAGGGATCAATACCTTTAAAAAAATTCTGGCAATGGCACTAACCGCTAAAGCACACTGAGCTGCTGCTGTCCATGTTCATGAGGAGACTTCCCTTCTGACTTGTCCTCAGGAAAAACCTGTATGTAAAGTGAGATCGACATGTTAAAAGATTACAGTTTCATGACCCAATGCTGAAGGAGACTGCTCTGACTTCAGGACTAGGAGATGTGTAGTATCTTTGTGAAGTTAAAATACAATATCCTACAGATTAATCTTGTATTAATCATTGGGTTGTATCCTGGTACGCATGCATGCTGTGTCCAAAGGAACCAGTGAAGAAAATTTCAGGGGAAAAATCCTTGTTTGGTTGGATTTTTTAATTGAAGGTAGACTTTTTCAAGTATGACACGTAATTGAGGTTCTTAGCTGAGTGTCTGGGCCCAGTGAGATGGACAGCACAGCAGTAAGTAGAGGCAGCAACAAATAAACAGGGACAGGAATATTGGCCCTGACTCTGCTGGGTTTGCTCTCCACATCCCCCAGTACAGCACAGACGGGGGCTCCTAAGGCCGTCTGGCAGCGGCCTCGGAGGTCTCCATTTCAGACCTCTCTGTTGTGCCGGCTGAGCAAGGTGCTAGCTGACATCATGGCTGTGTCCGCTGGCAAACCTGACCATTGCTTATAGACCTTTGTACCACCCTCAGAGGAGGACGGCTCGATTCATGTTGTCCTCACTGGGAGAGCCCTGGCTATAAAGGGATACATCCAGAGCCAGTGGGACCCCTGTGCTCTTGGACCCTGTGTGTGCTGGGAGAGCAAGGCCTGCAGAGACCCCATCGCTGCATCTGAAAGGGTGGTTCACCACCTCGTTCTGATATGGTAGTGTGGAGCCAAAAGAACAAAAGTTTTTCCTTAAACCCCTTGGGTCCTGCTTGCATGGTCAGCCTGTGCCACCCCACACATGGCCTCTGGCAGGGGAGGACTGTAAACAGCAGTGAGAGCACGAGAAGCTCAAGGTAGGTATGGTGGAAGGAATAGAGAGTAAAATGTACATGCAGGGAGCTTAAATCCTTCGATCCCAGTAGGTGGTCACCTTTTCCCTTTTTTCCTAGGCCCAGCTCTGGGGCCCGCAACATAAGGACATGGACCTGTTGGAGCGAGCCCAGAGGAGGCCACAAAGATGATCGGGGGCTGGAGCACCTCTCCTGGGAAGACAGGCTGAGAGTTGGGGTTGTTCAGCCTGGAGAAGGGAAGGCCCCGGGGACACCTTAGAGCATCAGCCTTCCAGTCCTAAAGGGGTACTGCGAGAAAGCTGGAGGGGGGCTTTTTACAAGGGCATGTAGCGACAGGACAAGGGGTGATGGCTTTAAGCTGAGAGAGGGCAGGTTTCGATTAGACATCAGGAAGAAATTCTTTACTGCAGGGGTGGTGAGACACTGGAAGAGGTTGCCCAGAGCAGCTGTGGGTGCCCCATCCCTGGCAGCGTTCAGGGCTGGGGTGGCTGGGGCTTTGGGCACTCTGATCTGCTGGAAGGTGTCCTTGTGAGTCTACGAACATGTTTTCTCAATTACGATCATACCCTGACTCCCTCCCAAAAAGCAAAGAGAACATTTATACCCAGGGAGCCAAGCCCATACCGAGGTAGCGTTTTTCCTTCCTTCCTTCGCGCCCGCAGCTCCCCACAACCCGTGTGCCTCACCTCGGACCTTACACAGGTATCTTTTCCCCACTAGATGGTGCTTGAACATCTGCTCACCGCCGGGCCCCGCGCTCGGCTCTGCCGCCCCGACTGCCCGCTCTGCCCGCGGGGGCCGGCAGCCGGGGGGGCCGGCAGCCCAGGCATGGTGCTTGCCTTCCCGTATCATTCATAATACATGTTTTTCCCTCTGCTGAAAACAACAGCGGCAACAAGCCGTTGCTTAGTGGGAAGGCAGAGTCCCCGCAAGCCGGTTCCTTGTGAGAGAGCTGCCAAGTCACGCTCTTGTTTGCAGAGCGCCATCGTGCCCTGTGTATAACGAGGCAATCCGCGTGCCCCCGAGTGGTTTTATTTTGGAAGTCTGCAGAGTAGCAGTGTTGTGCCAGCATAAGCTTTGGGCTGTATGGTTTGGAAAAGTAACTTCTGGTGCGTGGCTGGGCTCTGTTCTGGGACGATGCCATTTGAGGGCACTTGACCAGGCGTGCAGACCCATAGCGATGGTGGCACTGGGAGAAGGAGCAGCGCCTGCTCCTCAGGCTGCGGGGCATGGCAGCCCTGAAGCTCCCTTACAGTACAGTTCATGTCAGTACTAAAATTCACTGCAAATGGTTCTAGAAAGATATGAAAACTGCTCTGTGAGGGGCTCTGTGAAGACGAAACATATAGTTATTGATATTTCACTGGAGCCTGATGGGACTGAGAAATTTAGTTGCGTTTCTGGGAAAAAAATATCTGATTTTACTGTCCACAAAAAAAAAAAAAACCAAACCAACCAAAAAAAACCCCACAAACCCACCCCTTTCCTTGTATCTTCTGAAAAGCAGCAATAGGCCTACTGGGTATTTTTCTGACTTTTTAAGTATGTGCTCTTCTCAACCTTGGCATATGCTAATTTCAACTGCTTTTATACTGTGTATGTGGAATTCTGTGAGTGAAATCTTAGAGCTTTCTGCAAGGGAAAGGGGTTTCTGTTAGCAAGGGAGGAGGGAATTACTCGCTGCAGAAGGAATTCAGTGCTCAGGGAAGTAAAGCTTAAACTGGGGCTGCTGGGTTTCCCAGACCTGCTGAGGGAATAATAAATCAATCTTTTAAACAAGCTCACACAGGTGAAAAAACATGACTGCTTCCTTCCTATATAGGTAAAAGCTGAGAACTTGTTTATTTAACTGAAGTGATCCTCCCCTAAGCATCGTTTCCCCTATACAGTTAGGAAAACCTGTGTTTTGAATCTGTATCCGTATTAAATCTGTGACATAATACTAAGGGGAAGTGATGCTTCTGTAATTTTCAACAATTCTGACAGTAAGACTGAACACCTGCAGCAGGAGTGAGCCCACCAGGGTGGTTCCTGTGAGCCTGTACAGCATCCAGCCCAGGCTGAATAGACTGAAACGTCTTGTAAATCACAGTAATACCAATGGTAAGCATGCGTAACTGCAGGGTGCACTGAGCAAGCACAACTCCTTAGGAAAACATCAGATAGTAAATATTATTTTTGGGCTATTTTGTTCTAAATCAAAGCTTTAGCTGCCAGACTATTTATCAGTTTAAAAATTCAAGATGCTCTTCAAGCTCAGTTTTACTGATCATCACTAAAGTCTGTAGAAGAGGTGTTTTCCCTTCTGAGCAGGAGATTTGGAAACTTGCTGTTGACATAGCAGTCATTCTGCTGCAAGTGAAGATTCCTGCCAAAACTGCATCAGACATCCTTGAAAGCCCAGGCACGTCTTCGAGCCTGACAAGCTGCTCACCTCTGAGCCTTCCACAGGCACCAGCGTAGCCCAACGTGGGTGTTAGTTTTCTGACTCCACTTGCAAAATGCTTAATTGTGATTAAGCCCCAAATGATCGGTCTATTGTGCACTGTCCTCCCCAGCAAAGGGTGTCCTCATGCATGGCTCCTGTTACATTAGCTCCCCCAATGTATTGATCACAGGGATAAATAATGTATGCTGGGAACTACCCAAAGTGATGGGTGAGCTTTTTAGAGCCAGCTTCTGTTGCAAGCTTCAGTCACAAAAGGCATTGACTTTTTTCTCCTCTTGTTCTCTGGTTATTTTGAAAGTGTGTTTGGTTTCCAAAGCTAATGGTGACATTGTTTGCTTGCCAGTCAGCTGATTGGCCATTGTTCTTTTAAATCAGAGGGATTTAAACTAATGTTCTTTAACTGTTCTGGAAAAAATACAACTTTACAACTGGACTCAAACAGATAATGGCAGTGAGAAATGCCGCTCAGGATTGCAGGGCTGCTTTTTGAATGGTCTGTGGCTGCAGTGGGGAAAAAAAAAGTTGCCTGGCTGCTGGTAACATAATGATCCACCTGATGTTTTGATTATGTTGTTATAGCTGGTTTGTGCAAGGGCATCTGAAGAGTCAGCTCTTGTACTGGAAAAGCGAGGGAAAAGTTATCCTGCAAATGCTCAGAAACAAACATATCACCATTTCAAGGTCATCCACCCAGTATTGCTTTGCATTTCCAAGATTCCTTTCTGATGGGAAAAGTTCTTGGCCTACATTGCTCGACTTTGGTTTCCAAACCAGTGGGTTAGGTGTCAGATCAACAAGACTGAGGCTGGCCATATGAGTTAAGCATCTGTAAGTCCTGCCCGAAAGCTGGGGAGGCAAGTGCATTTAGGACTGAAGCCAGAAAAAGTCTAAGATTTGTTCAAAGGGAGGTAAGATGTGTATCACATACCCGGAACACATCCTCCCCACAGAGCGCAGGAGCTGTCAAGACAGACAGCTCCAATCTGACTGTTTAAAGCATTCTCATTCTCCTGGTTTTTTTCCTATTTGTATGCACAGAAAGGGACAGAAAGGGTGCTTCTGTTTTCAAATGAGCCTGGAGCACTGGAGTAGAAGAGCTTGCCTACTGCTCCCGAACCCTTTTTATCTGTCTTTCCATCTGCATGCCTGCAGTAATGATAATACCTGCAGGGATTTTCACCTCTCAGCTGGAGCAGGAGAAGTCCTCCAAGCACAGGGAGGAAGGGGAGACACACAGCTTCAGACAATACCATAAATACAACTGTCAGGCTCAGGGGAGCACAAATCAGACATGTTGATTTGAAGAATTAGAAAGTGGGGAGCAATTCGCCCTCGGGGCTACAGGGCAACAGCAGTGCGAAGGATGAATGCAGGGAGAAAGTCGGTGCAAAAGTTGCAGCCAAAGCCATACAGCAGGTTCTTGGGCGCTGGGCTGTGCTCCAAAGGCTGCCATCTCCTCTGGAGGGGAGCGCTTCATCTCCCAACTGATGTGTCCATTTGTCAGCTGCCTTCACACCCTGCCCTCCCATGCTCAGCAGTGACTTTCAGAACCCTCTGATGCTCCTGTTTTCAAATGTATTTCCTATTATTTTCCCCAGAGATGAATCTCTCTTGTCACTTCACTTCAGGCTATGCTGTAAGTTGTTTTTTTGTTCTGTGATTCTCTGTAAGTGCTGGTGTGTAACTGAGCTGTCACAAGAACAAATCAGCAAAATGATTGTCTCTGACGGGGTACTCACATAATGTAACTTCCACTGCCTGGCACAGATATTTGAACTAGCCAGGAAAACTGCCCTAAATAGCAGAAAGGCTTTGATTTTTGAATGTGTCACAGGTCTGAGTGTTACCTCCCCATCATGTCTTGCCCTCATGTTCCCACTCCTACCCCCCCAGTTTGGAGGCAGCCTTTGCATTGCCACCACGTCCAACCTGGAATATTAATTCAGTCTGTGCAAGATGGAGAAGAAATCATGACAGCTGTCTCAAAACAAACCTTCCCCTGCTCACTACAATAGCCTTGCTTAGCGGCTTCAATTCACACCCAGGGATGGGGTGAGGATCTGATGTAGAGGTGGGGCTGGCTCAGTCTGGGATGGCTGGTGGGGTTATGGCTGCCAGCTGCCCACCCTCGCCTGCTGCCTGGGAGCTCGGGTGGGTTGCGGGCGAGCTCCAGCCCAGCTGCAGCCTCCAGGTCAGCACCGCAAAGCCAGGCAGAACTGGCGATACTGGGGAAGATGTGAGAAACCGCACTTCTCACATGGGGGTCTTATTTAGGCACACAAAATTAGGCTGATTACATGCTGGCTTTGTAATTTGTCTTGTACTCCCTTCACGTTGATTTTAGAAGGAATAAAGACTAAACGTTATGAAGTGCTTTCAAGTATTTAACTATGCAATTAGGCAATGCAATCAAAGTCCCACCAACTGCCTGTCTTCACTATTAGCCATTTAAATAGTTTAAAAATCTACCCCCTCAGTACTGACCCCATTTCATAGAGCAACTTCCTTCCACTTGGGCACCCAGCCAGAACTCTGGGTGCAAAGGCAAGTGAGTAACATGGTGCAGGGGATTCTGCCTTTAAGAAAACAGTTTCCTCTGCAGCCATGGGGTTTCTTTCTCCTCCTATTTCATCGGTATCCACTGCGTCCACGCTCTTCTTATTGCAGACAGGCTGGCTCTAGCCACGAGTGAGGGAAATCTGTGGCACTCGCACAAGGAGTATATCTGTATTGGAAGGGATGGGTAGGAAATGTAAAGCCCTGAAGTTCTTTTCACTCCTGTCTAGCCAAGATCAATTTCAAAACTACTGTGCTGCAGAATACCCAAGATTGACGTCCAATGTCCAAATATATTGCCTAAAACCGCCATGAGATTACAAGGAGGGCTTCCTAATCTGTTGCTGACTATCCTGGAAGACTGATTCAGGCCAGCTGTTCATATGCATGTATTTATAGACATAAATATTTTCATGTATGATTGCTTTATGGTTATCTCTGATAGATTCAAGAAAGGCATCAACCTCAGAGAAAGTTTATTAAAGGTTTTTAATTAGCAATTTTGTTTAGATAATATAACTGCTGTTAATAGTATATGTTGATGAGGATAGAACCCAAGCAAGATTCATGTATAAAAATTTGTAATTTCACAGTAGGTCAAAATTTGTGGTTAATATCATGTATAGACAGAAGTAAAGATTTGTGATGTTGTTAGGTAGACTTTAGTACTAGAAAACTGCAAGATACTAGCTAATTATCACTCTTATTAAATATCTGTCTTAGTGTAGAATACAGCTTATGAGCTTTAAAGCTTACACTAATCAAGAAGCAAGATCAACCACTCATGTAGGTCACTTATAGCTCAGCTGATATGGAGCTGCTCCTCATTGATGTTATCACTTAATCATTTATATCGATGAAATAAAAAGTTACAGTTCTACGATCTGAAGTAGGGGAATAATTACATTTTGATTATTAGGAAATCAGTGACCAGTCCCATTTGCACAAACACTCAAGCAGATGAACAGACAGAAAATTAAATGGATTCAATGATACATCATCTGAACTGTATCACTTAAGAAGTACTGGAGCTTCCACGTAAAAGTCTTAATTGCTGTAATATTGTTATTTGAACCACAATTATTGATTTATACTGCAGAAGTACTTTGAGGCATGTAGTCACTGGGCTGTGGGCTATTGAGAAGGAATTTTTCTAAATCTCTCCTTTGTTTATGTAATGCAGAGATGGTCCAACACTTTTATGGAACAAGGACCTGGACATACATCTCAAGTGAGTGTCCTAACCACCATGTGATGTAAACCAGCCTCTCTTTCTGTCCCAGTGATTATTTTTTTCATTCACTGAAAAACTGCTTCAGTAAGCAGACTGCATCCCACAGGACACTGTTGGTTGTTAGAGCTTTCTCCTAGACCAGAAGTGATGCAGATTCAGGTCCGCATTTCACGCCTGGCTCAGGTTGCTCTCCTCACTTGGTTTCTAAGGATATCCCTTGTGAAGTGCTTAACATGCTCAGAAAAGAGACCTTGGGCTGAGGCACGGAAATTAGTAAGAAACTGGAGTATGTCAAGCAACTCTAGAGTAACTCTGCATACTTCTGTGAGCTACTGAGCTGCTAATTCCTGCCTATATTGGTTCCCAGGGAATGCAACTGAATTATTTTTAAGTATTCTTCATATTGTGAAAACTGTTGCCTTAGAAGTTTACAAACTTTTGTCCATGTTAGTCCTCATTAGTAGCTGATAATTGTGTCTTGGTTCTCCTTTCACTTGCGGTGGTGTAACTGAGGAGTGGTTTGGTGAGAGCAGATCCAGAGTGGATGTAGATCAGCACAGTACCACTGATTTGTAACAGGGGCTCAATGTTCATGGTGACTGTGGCTCCTCCCCAGCAGAGTTATACCAAAGGAAAGCATTATAATTCAGTTCTTGAATTCAATACCATAATTGATATCTAACTGCTTAAAATGGAGGCAAGTACTCCAGAGCTGTGAGGTCTAGGGCTACTCAGCACAAGTATAGAAGGAGAATTCTGCAGGAAGAATATAAAAGGATTGAGAATTTATTAAAGCTTAGGAAGTCATTCACCACTCTCTCCTTGGATTACCCGGACATGTATTTTAATACTCCCTCCTTTCTAGTTTAAGTAATATTGAGGTCATGAACCAAAGCAGTAAAAGTAAGAAAGTTCACAGTTAATGGTGACATTGCCCTTAACTTGCCCTGAGCTGGAAAGGTGCCTTCATGACACAGCAGAGTACTCTAGGGACACAGCAGCAAACTTCACTCATGTTTCGCGTCTGGCAGCGTACAGCACAAGTGTAAAATAACTTAAATAACTTGCTTTCGGTTGAGAAGCAGGACCAGTGAACAAATGCCTGAAACGGGTTGCCAGAGATAGAGCCAGTTTCTGATCCTCAGTTCTTCACTCAGTGGTGCTATCCTGCATTTATGTAATAATTTGGCCAGGGCTAAAGAATCAGTGAAGGCTTGGTCGGCCGTTCCTTGTGCTTACCAGTGATGGTTTTCCATGGAGTGCAGTGAGTACTGGGTTAGACCCTAAACTAATTAATTTTCCAATAGCTTGTTCTAGAAGTTATTTTTAGTTTATCCTGACCTAGCTGCATTGTCATTTTGTTAAGAGCACTTTGATAAAGTAATTCAATCAGGTGTACTGCTACACAGCAGAAACCATAAAGCAACACCTTGTGTAACAAGGGAGACGTAACAAGAGTTATCAGGTAGGAGCTAGTGTTTCCATCTGCGGTATTCAGCTCATCGTGAGATTCTGGATAACATTAAACAATCATGTTTTACGAGTTGAAACAACCCATTGATGTGAAACTGGACACTCGCTAAGGATAATAAACCTTAATTCTTGCCTCTGTCTCTGGTGTCTGGGCACTACCTGTCCTGAAGAACCCTGATTCATTTCCAAGCTTCTGCACCAGGAGGGTTGCAAAGCAGCGGCTGCCTGAAGATCTTACCATGTGGCAAAAAGCCTTTTCT
The DNA here is from genome assembly GCF_023638135.1 of Falco biarmicus. Taxonomy (NCBI): domain Eukaryota; kingdom Metazoa; phylum Chordata; class Aves; order Falconiformes; family Falconidae; genus Falco; species Falco biarmicus. The sequence continues at coordinate 10,181,397 of NC_079300.1, forward strand.
TTTTCCTAGCTCCATTCTTGGAACTGGCTGCTGTTGTGCAGATAGCTCTTCTCCCCTCCACCCACCCCGAACCTGGCCCCTTGCTGATCCCAGTATGGAAAGTCACAGCACAAATTTTAAGGTGGAAAATTTGGCCTTATGCCTTTTAACTACTTGTTTAGGCCACAATATTCAAATCAGAAGTCTTTGCTACTGTTTACCTAGAAGTAGCTCTCTAACATACATCCTTTGAATCCATCTGCAAGGATTTAAGAAGCAATTACCCATGTGGCCTTTCTGACAGGAGATAGAAAGGAAGGCACAAGCCCCTAATTCAGGGGCTCCGGTTCATGCTGTGGTACCAACACAGGCAATTGAAATTGATGATTTCTGTTGGATCGGCAGTAGAAATAACAGAGCTTGATGTTAAGCATCTACTTGAAGTTACGCATGATACCAAACTGGCACCTTAAATCTGCACTGAGGCCTCTTAACATAAAGCTGAGTGCCTTGGCAAGCTTATGTCCACATTAATAATAAATCCTGGGGACACAACCCCTTTAAGAAGAGCAGTAAGAGCTGAAGCCTCCTTAGTGGAAGCAATCTGCTTTGGTTTGTTCCAGTGCAGCCAGAATACTTGGAAAATCTTTCTACTTTATTCTGTGCTCTCTCGCATTATCAGTTTCTAAAACCAGTATGGTTCAGTCAATATCCTTTTAACTAGCTTATTACTTTATCTGGTTAGTCGTTTTAAGAGCTATCCACTTGCCTAGGGAAGTCTGTGTGTTTTGATTTTATTTTTATTCTGAATGACTGCAGTCATCTGGCTGTTTATGTGAATGATTAGAGTCTTTAAAAGCCCTGATGGAATTTTTTACTCCCTCGCTCCCATTACATCCCAGATTTCTGCAAATGCAGACAAATGTGTGCCACTGTTAAAAAAAATGCTAGGACTTCTGTTATAATGGCAGGCTAATGAGCCAAGTAATTTGAGTGGTATAAATATGGAATGGCCAGAAAGCAAGGGAGGCTGTGAGTCCATTGTACTAAGAGACTGAGCTTACTAAAGTCCCTTCAGCAGAGTGATTATTTTATAAAGAGCCTCATAAGCAAAGGTCCTAGGCTTGAGCCTGCTTGTACAGCTGTATGGCTGATAACAGGAGAACCCTGTAAGTGTTAGTAGGTAAGACAGTTAGTACTGGTTCTCTTGAGTTCCAGTAGAATCGGAGGGGAATCCAGTCTCATTGCTGATGTCCCTCACTGCTGGTTCTTTCCGACCTGGAGTGCAAAACCAGGCTGGATTTCATGGGAAAGAACCATTTACCTGTTGCCCAGCTCAGACGTGGCCCTGGCAGGGGAGGGAGCACAGGCAAGGGACCCCCAGCTTGAAGCTGCACAGCAGGACAGAAGCACCACTTGCACGGGTGAGGGTAACACCAGGGATCAGGGAAGTGGCAAGATGTGACTCAAAGTGGGGGGCTTGGTGGAAAGACTGTATTAAAGTACCTTGCCTCTGAGATGATGCAATATGATGCATTCATGATTTGTGTATATACATCAGTTTTACAGAGCTTGCTAATAGATTTTGGAGTATCAGAGTATAAGAAATAGGTAGGCATAGGTACTGGAAATGACACTGAGTGTGTAGTAACAGATGAGTAGGACGCTTTAGGCATTATCATCTATTATTTGAAGAAATGAGTGGATCTCATTTCACAGTGCCAAGCCCTTTACAAACATATTCCCAGACAGAGAAAGGTTTCTATTACATCAGCTTTTATAACAAGCAATTAGAATTGGATTACAGATACCTTTAAGACAGTGCCTTCGCTGCAGAACAGTGGGACGTGGTGTAAGGCCCAGACCAGGACAAGGAAATCCTGCCAAGGTGTGGATATATCCAGGATTTCTATAGTCACTGCTATTCTCTCATGAGCTCTTCTTTAGCCAATGCTAAACATTTTCCCTAGCATATTTGCTGCCAACAAGTGGCACAGGATGCTGTAACTGTTTTTCACTCCTGTCTCATACGTTCCTGACAATGACTTTTGACTGTGCTTACTTGTGTCTGTGTTGAACAAAGATGGTGTAAATCAGAGTTTTAGCTCTTCTGTTGTTCAGTTCTATATTCAGGTTTAAAATTATTATAAGCTCATGCCTATAAAAGTGTCCTTGTTTCCATCACCTGTGTTTGGCTTCCAAACTACATACCTTCACTTAAATTTATAGATACTGTGTGGCTTACAGATTCCTTGTGGATATTTTTGAGGAGCTGTGTTCTCCATAGGCTTTGAAACTGAGACTGTATTTGAGTGGAAATGGTGTTCAGGGACCAGAAACAAAGAACAGGCAGAGTAAAAGCAGTTTCTTGTGAGCATGATGGCCAGGCATTTAAAGCCATTTAAAAATGGCTGGAAGAGTCTCCTGACTTATTACAGGCAGTGCAGAGTAAATGATCATGCCCCATTTGTACAGTCTATGACATGATAAGAACAGATTCATCACCTCGGTGCTGAGGTCTCCCTGATCAGGTTGATGCCAGTAAGATTCACGTGAGCTTTTCTGGGTGCCACTGGGTGCCATGAATCGTGCAGTGCTAGTGAGAATGGGCCACAGAGAAGGACCAGTGAATGTCAAACTCAGAGCCAACGTTTCGCTTTCGCCCAGAGCTGAATATTGTGACATCCTCTTCTATCTAGATGTTGAATGCCACCAAGCAACGGTCCCCACTGCACGCAGGAGGTGGTCTGTGGCCCCAAGACATTTCTGAGTACTCAGAAATGACCAGAGAGCTCTTGGGACCTTGCTGGGGCAAGTAAAGAGACATTGGTGCTTTTACAAAAATGCATGACTGGCTTTTTTTTTTCCTCCCTGATTATTCACTGTGCTTTAAACTGAAAGAAGGATCTCCTGTTTGTAATATCCTTCAGATATTTGTAGTAAGGATCTGAAAATGTAGCTTGAGAAATGCTGATAATGCTGATTAGTCCAGTTTATTGTACAAGAATATTTGTGCCTTACAAGTGCTGACCACCCTTCTCTGCAGTAGTTCAGCTTGCTTTTGATTATATTTTTCCAGCCACGTTGAATTTTTCCCTGTAGCAGGTGCAGGTAAGTATGAGAACTGAAACAGAAAGCAGCAGTGTGCTTCTTGTGCAAAAGGTAAATGACTATATAATTTACTCAGTAGTGTATTTCTGCTTAGAATTATTGCTAATTCAGAGAAATTCAGTGCAAATTGCATGACAGCACCATGTAAGATGAGTGTAGAGATAAAACATGAGTACAACCCTTGTAGGCTGACAAATGGAGTGTAAAATGCTATTGTTTGTTTACTGACTGCCTAAGCATGTGATGAACCATTATCTCTGCTCAGAGAGGTAGCCCAAGATTTTCAGTGGTACCAACCTTCCTGTTTGTGATTCATTTGTGCAAACAGTGGAAAGCTGAGCATGTAACCATGAAGGCAATTAGACGATTACTTCTCTGTCCCTTAAAAATTGTGTTGCTTCTCCGTTTCTTTTCAAAACTCAGAGCTCCACTGGAGTGAGCTGGGGAGGGTGAGCCTCCCTCCAGCCTGGACACGACGGGGCAGGTCCAGAGTCGCAGCTGTGCCTGTAAACCTCTCTGCTGGGAACGCTGCTTCCTGGCAGCAATATTTTTCTAATGAGCTCACAGGGAGTGGGAGGAGAACACGGATTCACTGTGGTCCATCCAGGGCTGCTGAGGGGTGGGAGCAACCTGTTGTCCTTCCCGGTAGAGGCTGCATTTGTCTCCATGTCAGGAGACTGTTGGCCAGGGTTGGGTTAGGGTGTGACATCCTTTTTCTGCTTCCTGCGCGGAGGTGTGAGGAAGCCGCAGGGGGGAGGCTTCGCCCCAGCTCACACCGCAGCTGCAACGGCAGGCTGTGCCTCCGAAAACAGGGACGTCCTGGGCCTGCTCTAGGTTCTCCATACTGGCCCAGCTAATGGCAGACCCAATGGGGAAGCTGGTCTGGGCAGCAAAATGTAAATAAATAAGAAGGTCAGGTGTGAGTGAGTCCTCTTCCAGCTCCGGTGTAAGGTGTGAGCAGAGCAGCAGTGTGCCGGAGCTCCTGCCACCTTAACCCAGCTGCAAAACCGCTGCACAGCGCTCATCCCCAGGGCTTCAGCTCCAAGCACGTTGCCCAGGCATTTTGGGAACAGCCTCTCTCTCTCCCTATACCACACAGCACCCTGCAGAGTATTTCACCTCTGAAGTGCTGTGGCATGAGGTCTCTGCAAACTCCCCTTGGCAGCACGTACCACATGGCAGCTGGGTCTCAGTGGCATGAAATCCCTGGTTTTGCTGGGACGTGCCAGGTAGCATTACCATTTTCCCCCACCAAGCAATTATGCTCAAATGCTGGCTTGCCTTCGCAGGTGCTTCTTTCTTTCTGATTTTGATCTGTAATATTTTATTTATTCTGCTTCTGGCCATCTGCAAAGCACTGCCTGGAGCAGTAAACTAAGCTCTGGAAAATAAACAAAGCTCCCAGTGAAAATAGTGGATTAACATTTAGAATTATTTAATCCATTTAGTGGATTAACACGAAGGTGAAGTGGTGACTAGACAGTACTTTGTAGATATTTACATAAATAAGGCATCTGATAGTATTGGACTTTCTAGACTTGAAAGTACAAGGGAGTCCTAAATTCAGTGGACACCTTAAATCAGATTCAGGGTAAAGTCTTGCCTCCATTTTTAACAAAGAGGTGACTGGACACTGCAACAGCTTTGTAAGGGAGGGCTGGCCTCCTCCTCATTTGAAGTCATTAAGTATTTGGTTCTGGTTTTCTATTAAGGACTACAATTTCCTAGTTTCACCAAAAAGTAGCTTCTGCATATCGGACATACCAAATGAAACTGCCTGGCCTGTGGGAGGAGAAAGTTTAGACTAAAAGGTATGACTGGCCTGTGAACCTACACTATCATTAACTACTAAAATAAATGCTTTGAAATTAAAAATTAGCCATTCCCCAGCAGTTCTTGAAGACAGCCTTAAAGAGTGAACTGTGGGAATGTAATGAAAATAACGCTATGAGAAAACACAAAGCCCTACTCCACCGGCTGTTAAGGACCCCAAGCCGAAGGCTGGAACAGATAATTTTCCAACAATCTGCAAAATGATCAGTTACTTCTTGTTGTGTGAGAAGTACCCCAGAAGAGCACCTCCTCTGTGTGGCAGATCTGCTCGCTGGGACATATGAAACACCAGTGATTTAAGAATTTATTCTGTATGGTTTATGTCAAGTGGTAGCTTTTGTCAGAACCAGTTAAATTTCACCTGCTATTTGAACAAAATGGAAAGCCATAAGCAAACAGGTGACAATAAAATAATAAAGGATTTTGAAGTCAGGCTGTGCCATTTATAGGAGCATCGTGCCTGTCCTTTAATAGCAGCGTGGGAACGATGGGGACTAGCTGTCCCTCAGGAAACACCCTGTTGGTGCTGCCAGCTCACAACCCCATGGGCTGAATATGAACAAAAAATGCAAACAAATACTAATAACTATTTGACCATACAAGCTTTTCTGCAACTCGGTTTGGGTGCTAAAATAACGTGTACCCCATTAACTTCAGTCCTGAATGCTCTTGATTCTCCCAGTCCTTACCTGTGTCTGCAGGAGTATCACTGGAGCCTCTGGATGATGGCAAGAGGCTCACTTCCATGGACCTGTTAGAACTGATCTCCCAGGAGATGGACTCTCCCTATCCACACATCATTTCTTTCCTTTTCTCTCTCCGATTCAAACACTGTTGCTCAGCCTTTATTAAAACTGAAAAAAAAAAATAATTGTGAACTATTCTCCAGGAAATAGGGATCTCTTGTGGAACTTTTTTTTTATATATACATTACTTTCAACCTAGAAGCATCATTACATTGCTAACAGAGTGGAAATGTATACAGTGCAGGCAGCTATCTGATCTTATATAGCACAGTCTATCCGTGTACTAATTTGTAACATGTCCAAAGGCTTGTGAAAGCATCCCCACGTGTAGAATTACATTTGTGTCGTAATTATTTAATGATAGATTTGCTAATACAGCACCTGCTAAACAGAATTGCAAACTACGTTGAAATCAATCACTGTATGCAAACTTCTAGCAAATGGGATAGTATATCTGCCCAGCTTATTTCTAGTCTGACAGTTGAGTATAATTTTAAGTATGCATATCTCTGTGTGTTTAGTAATCTCTTTTAACATCTCTAATGATCTTGACTGTAAGACTTTTTGGACACATATTAGATGTTTTTCTGTTTAACTACGTGAAAATTGATGCCCTCTTTAGACTTGGAACCAAACTGCTGGGAAGTCGGTGGGTGTTAGGAGTCAGGGCCTCGATGTAATATGGAGAAAATTCAGTTTCCAGCTAGAGGTCTAGCTAAAGCTCGAGTTTCTTCTAAGCCTTTGTGTGCAGTCCTTGGAGATGGATTTAAAAAGGCTTGAGTTTGAAAAGGCCATGTTGGAGCTGCCACTTTCTGGCAATGCGTTTCTGGGATGCTTGTGCCTGCAATGAAGTATAGTGGGCTCTGACCTGCTATCAGACTGAGGTGCATTCTGCTCACCCTCCACATCAGATATGCCTTTGGGCACATGCCTAAGAGAAGGAAAATCCTCTTTCTCAGTGGTATGTTGACGTAAAAGAGCCCCTGGGGAGGAAAGCACTTTTGGGAACCCAAGGGCCTCTTTCTCTTCTCATTTACATCCCTATTGTAACTCTGCTGGCTTACCTAGACTTCTTCCTGGATGACTAGCACTCCTAATTACATAAACAAACATTTATATCTATAAACTTCAATACAGTTTTCTTGCTTTGGAAACCTGTTTTATTTAAATTTTATTTTTAATACTCGCTTGGAAGCTGGAAGTACTTGAGCTGTAAAAGGAGCTTTGTGCGCTTGGTGCAGCTGACTTTATTTCCATCATGAAAAAGATAATGTCAGTTGCAGAAGTATGTCTTGTATGTTTCTGATTGAGGTGTCCCCTAGAAAGATGTTCTAAAAGTTGAGGTAACCAAAAGAAATCTGGGGGTTTTTAGGCACCGGTATGAATTATAACACAATGTTATAGTAAATAAATATAATATTAATGATAATTCATTAATGATTAATTATTGATTCAGTAAGTAAAATTAATGATTCTGTATACTTTCAAAGACTGACATTTGGTTAATTCTGGCCATCATCGAAGGGAGACCCAGAGTCCTTCCATGATTAATATTAATGTCTTCACAGTTCTGGATGAAAAATACAGTGGGTATAAAAACTGGAAGTGTTTCTTTAGCTTCAGAGGTAACTTCCTTGTTGGTGTTACAGCCTTTCACTGTCATAAATCAAACAAGATGGTATATCACTTCCTTTCTGTACACACTCCTTGCTTTTTGGTTAAAAGACTATTTTTTCAGACCTGCCAAGACAGCAAGCCTTCCTTACTCAAATATCAGAGAGCTCTTCTGTAACAGGAGATAGCAACAGAAAAACTGTTGCTCAGCTGTATGCCGTCATTGTCACTGTAAAGGGCACTGGCAACTGAAGAATATCTGACAAATTGACAACTTGACAGGGACACGAGATGGTGAATTAATTTACCTTGGCACAATGCTGTTGGCGAATATTTAAATAGGTTAATAGTCAACATTCGAACCTTGAAACCAAATACAGGCTGGCAGCAGAAGAGAACAGGTTGTTATCTAAAGTATAATGTTAATAGTGTGCTTCAGTCTCAGAATGAAAATCAGATTCTCAAATCTGAAATAAAAGATTTAATCTTTCCTTAAGGATTCTTTCTTGATCAACAGCATTTTCTGTCAAAAGAAGGTTTTTTTCCTTTAATTTATGTGTGCTTTACACAGGCAAATCCCCAGTTACTTATTCAGCTCAATGACACATGCATCCCAATAGGAAGACATGTAAGTTCAAGAAAGAAAAATCTATTACGAATAAATAAACCCTGTCTGGATTGGTTTTGACAAATGTTGAACATGCCCATGAGTCCCTCGTTTTCTCTGGTCTTTCTCCCCAAACATCATAAGAAATGCCTGCTGGTTTGACCATGTATGTCAGACAGACAAGAACACATCTCTACGGGATGGCTTTCATGGTGGTGTTACAGCCAAGATTTGTGTTCCTGTTGGTAGCGTTCATCCAACACCAGAGCTGGAAATGGAATAAAATGAGAAGTGAAAAAGGAACATAAGGAAGCTTAGCAATAGTGTAGATGATCTAATCTCAGCTGCTAACGGCTGTACTTTCTGGGTCACCTGCAGTACCTTTTTGGCAATATGCAGCAGGGCTAACTCAGCTGGCACCGCGTACATTTACCTTGCAGAATATCATTAAAAATGTACAAGTTAGACAATGCACTTTGTCCATATCACTTTCAGGCACTTTCAGGTGGCATTTATCCAAAGGGCTAACACAGTTTAATAACAATTGGTTTCACCATCTGTGTGCTCTGTAATGAATTCTTTGACTAACCCAGAATCCAAGAAAGGCTCCAGGGTAGCCATGCAAGTTGGGTGCACTGGAAACTCTGTTTTCTAAGGATAAATCAAATCCAGGTTAATAATAAGAACTAGTGCTGGTCAAATCCATTTTCATTGTGAAAATGGAAGGATAGTTCTTGTGGGAATCTGTTCTGGGTCTAATTCTAATCAGGATTTTAATTAAGCATTCAGATGAGGGAATACTGTGCTATTATATTTGCAGACAATACCAAGCTGGGAGGCACTTTGAAGGAGATAAGCCAAATTCAAAATAATCCTTGTAAACTAGCTAAATAATCTGTGTGGTGCTAAAAAATGATTTAAAAAAAAATAGGAACCACTTAAGAATAATAAATTACATGACTGTTAGATATAAAGTGACTGATTTGACTTGCAGGAAAAAAAAGCTTAAAATGTCATAGCAGAGCATTCACTGGCCAGTAGTCAACAGTGCAATAGCTGTGGGGGAAAAACCCACCATATCTCACTGTGGGTTAGACAAATATATGCAAGATAAGTGAAATTGTTTTTCCACTCTGTGCAGCACCGACAGGGCCTCCGTTACAGTACCAGCCCCACTTGGTACTTGGCAGTTTGGAAGGAGGTGGCCGACTGGTAAAAGTCCAGATGAGAGCAACAAAAATAACTACAGTTTTTATGCGTAAAACTTGAGTAAACTGGGTGTTCTTCAGGTTCAGGAAGAAGGACAACTTTCAGAGAGTACAAAGCTTGTTCTGTATTGTTCCTCATACTTGGGCCAGGATAAGAAGCAAAAAATTTACCTTCTGATGAAGAAGATCTAGATTAGAGGTTCAGATAAAATTAATGCTCTGGGAGATGTTGAGCTTTTGTAATTGATTTTTAAGAGCAGCTGGATGGGCTGGTGCAGCAGGTTCCGCCTTGGGCAGGAGTGTGGGGCTCGAACACTGCTGCCCATTTTATTTTCTAGAAAGCAGCTGCTTAACTCACAACTGATGTCAGTGATATTAAAGTATCTGAATATATTTTTGTGGAATGAGCAAAACTGGAGATGTGCAAATCAAAAGGAAATACAGTTATGTAAAAATCATGAAATGCTACTGTTTTGCTTGGCATTGCTTGTCATCTAATAACATATGCTTGAGTACTATGTGCTGAGCTGTTGCCTTACATTTTAGCGCAGGATTCTAGTACCTGCCATGAAATCTGTAAATTATCAAGTGGCTGGTGGATTCATCATTCAAGGAGCTTTACTGTTAACTATAATCTTGTATTAGATTTGAAGTCTTCATATAATTAATACAATCAGTCATGTCACAATCTTTATCATTAAGATGCTATAGTCCTAGTTGCAAAAAAAGCCTGATTTCTGTGGAAATGCAAGAGCAGTAATTAAACCAATTGATATAACTGGAAAAGAAGGCAGACATCTGAGCTTTTATTTCCATTGACAGCCAGTAAGTTTTTGACTGCATGTGTTCTTTTAGCCTCTGACCGGCTAATATTATACGTCACCAAAGGTTAGTTATGCAAGGCAAAACTTAGTTGATCTGTGTGGATTCCACAGAAAGAATTGCTATAAATATAAGTTTCAATTTGTGAATACCTTTACAGGGATTGTGTTGGGTTTCTTCCACATATGTTTTAGCAAACAGATTCAGGGGCAGGCATGATATTAAAAAATAAATTTAAAAATTGGACAATATTTGCAGTACTCACCAATTTATAAATGTGAATATCCTCTGCTTAAGAATTATTTCTGGTTTAGCAAGCAAGAAATAGAAGGAATAATATATCAAATGTGAAACCGCTCATTCTTTCAGTACTTCCAGTAACATTTACAGAGTAGGGATAACCCTCCAGTGGCCTAGCACTGTTCCCACCCCAGTCAATGAAAAGCCTGCTATTTATTTCAGCTTGGAGGATCTCACAGCTATTTCAGCAATTAGGTTCATGTAATTAATTAATTACATAAAATTATAAGCATTTTGTAGACAAATACAAAGAAATTAAGTGGATAAATTATATGCTGTGAACCACTCAGCTGTAATACTTATCTTTTGCTATTGTGCACCATAAAAGATACAATTCAATAAAAGGGACTTTTCCATAAAAATTAGAAATAATAATACCCATAAAATTATTAAATTGATGTATTCATAATTTTATAAAGTTTTTGGTGAATTTTATGAAGCTGATAAATTCCAATACATCTCCTGGAAATATATTACAAAACACAATCATTAGCACTCTCTTGTTTTCCTGAGTCCAGCATGTAAATCTGTACAGGTCCCTGTCCCTCCCAGCCCTTTTTCATTGAGCCAGTGAAATAATTTCTTACTATACCAGTGGCACAAATCCTAGGGTAAAATCAGAAACAGGGTCAGGTTGCCCACAGAGAATTTAGTGCTCCAAAGCTAGAACTGATTTATTAGCAACTAGTTTGTTTATAGCTATCTTTGATATCTTCTGGCTACTTAGAATTATGCATTGTTGACATACCCTCAGCCAATCTCTACTGATATTAATCAAATATTGAAAACAATAGATATTCAAGATATTCAGCTAAGGGCAGTGTAAAACCTGTTTAAAGGCCTTTAGATCTGTTCCAGGAGATGCTTCAACAGTGTGAGGCTTAATATTTTATAGGATCAGGCACCAGTATAGCAATAGCATCAGTAAAGTACCTTTGCTGTGATCAAACACACAGTACAATAAGAAAGCTGGCAGAAGGCTAAAACCCAGACCCTCATTCCATTAGAGCCATTATCAACTGAAAACGTATGCTTTTGGAAAAAGACAGGAGATTGGGAAACAAAAATAAAAATATGTGGGGAAATCATGAAATATGGGAGATTTATAGTTTTACAGCTGCAGCAGGCCTAGATGGAGAAAGTGAGACAGCAGAAAAGGGATTAGGATTAGGATTGCTTATGCACTTATATAACGTTTGTTCTAAATTTGATTACAGTACTCAGTAAAATGAGAACTCAGTATTCATCACGCACAGCAAAAAACTTCACATGTCAGCATCATCATTTACATTTGCAAAAATAATTAGGAATCATTTGTAAAATGCTTTAATTATGTTAAGCAGCCAATGTTTTGCTACACTTTGTAGACATAAAGCATTGTAGGAACTTCAGAGAGAGCAGCCATATGTTTCTTCGTCTCATATGGCTGCAGGAACATCATCTGTCATGTTCACAGCTATTTTTTTTTGGTCTGCAGAGACCACATACATCCCTGCATGGTAGATTATTGCATTCTACTTCTAGAATACTAGGCTACAAATGGATTTTTAAGATAAATTAAATAAATACACATATATATATACACACAATGAAATTTTGAGTATCCGGTTTCAGATTTATAAAGCTTGAGTTTAAGAAGTGCTGAACTCTTCCTGTGATTTTAGTTCTGAAGTTTGACTCTGAAATTATAGACAGGTTTTAGAAAGTCTGAGCCTACATGACTTTTCTGTAAGGTTAGCCAGAAGTGAAATGCAGAGGTGTTGTGGCATCAGTAGTACCATGATCTGTCGTTAAGGCTACACATAAATTCTTCCTATATGGTATACAGCTTCTGCTAAAAATCATCTTTTAGTTATGGTACTTCATCCTAAAGGTCAGTAAAGTCTCATTCTCCAAGAGTAGTATATATAAACCTACTTTACTGTGTTTACCCCAAAATAAAGAGGGTACAAAATTCCCAGCCAAAACCCTTTTTGTGTTTGCCATTTCAAACCATCAGCATACATCAGTGCTTAACCTAAAGTAAACTACAACGTTGTGTGTCTGGGCGTGAGGAAAGCCTGACCGATGCGCACAGATCAGCACGGGACAGGGGCTCCTGGGGGGGCAGGGAGCAGTGGGGGATCCCCAGGCTGACAGGCCAGGATCTGTGCCACCACCCTCGCGAGGGAGCAGGGCCAGACTGGAAATGGTGGTCACACTCAATCAAGAGACCAGTTTATGGTGATGGAGCTGAAATGAGGTCAGGGTCCCTATCCACAGGTCTGCAGCTGAGCAGGGCTGGGAACTGGCATCCCATGGTGTCCTTTGGGCAGGATGGGCAGCCCCAGGCTGCTGAAATGGAGCTTCCAGGCCCATGGGCAGGATGGGGGGAGGTCTAGACAAGGCTGCTGAGGTCCTCAAAGGTCCATTAGCACCCTCAGTGCCGAGATGGGGTGAGGGAGGTGAGCTGCTGTTTGGAGACAGCATGACATTGCTGGTGGACTCACCTACACTTCTCGGGATGTCTGCCTGGAGATATGTTATTACTACATGTTAGCACTTGGTTTAGGTAGTGGTGGTGCATAAGAGACTGAAGATACTCGTTCTGAGATGCAGGTAGGTCACATAGCAAATGTCAGCTGGAGATGTGATTTTACAATTCCTGAAGTGCCAAAAACACTACTGTAAACACAGTATTGGAAGGAAGATGTGTTTTTGCCAGCATATTCTGTTTGGCAAATGCTTTTGCTAAACCCTTTTGCTGTATAAAATGCATCTCTGTTAGAAAAAAAATTGCTTTTATAGCTGTACTAATGAACAGCTTCAACAGTGTTGAGTAGGTGCAAGGTAGTGATCTTGTCTGGATCTGTGAGACCTTCTCATACCCGCTGATGTATCTGAAACCTGTGTTCATGGCCAGCATTGGCAAAGCTCTTTCTGTTCTGTCCTTTACAGCGCAAGGTGGCTGTATCGGTTTTAGATGAGGCACCGAATTTTTCTTTAACTCTCCAAGGTGTCTCCACCTTGTTTGCTGAGGCATTTATGTAACCCAGACACGATGGAGCCCTGTGCTTTGTCATGAACATGCCTTCTCGAGGGAGTAACCATTACCCTTTAAGACACCTGTACAAAGCACCTACAGAGTTAGAGTCGCCGTCTACCAGTTTAATCTCTCACACTCTTGAGAAAGGGATGGACTCACGGATACCGGGTAATATCCTGTCACCATTGATGCACATGCTTAAATGGTGGGTAGTTGATGGAGAGCACTGAATTAAGGCTCTCCTAAGCTGTTGTGCCTTTATCCTTGGATGAGTTGAGAGAAGGTAAGAGACTTGAAAAGGAGCCTGTGTAATCACAGCTCGTTGCTGCTGGAAGCAGTAAGATACATAGGCACCCAAGTCAGGTTTTCAGCATTCAAGCTGGCTACAACCCAGCCAAACAGCACAGCAAGGAACGCCTTGAGGAATACCTGCTTCATAATTGCAGTGCAGTATAGGGACATCTAAACTAGATTTAAGTAACTAGCTCAAATACTAGAAAAGTTGAGCCCTGGGAACATAAAAAATAAGACATACCCTTAGTTATGACAAGCTTACTTCATTATCTAAATCCCACTGAGATTTAGTAACAAAGCTTTTTCCCGCTTACTTGACTTGTAAAGCCTGAACCAGAAGGTGCTCTCAGAAAACCTCTATCAAATTCAGTAGTCTGTCCTCCAAGACATGGTTCTGTGTGAGGCTGTTTGAAATCCTACCTCCCACTACCTGGAGAATATCCCATGTAGTAATGTTACACTTTTTTGAAATAAGCTGTTAAGCCAAGAGAGAGTGTGTACAGCCATGAACAGAATTCTTATGTTCCTTTCCCACAAAGATCTCAAACTTCTTTCGAAAGTAACACATCTAGGTGTGCAAGTGTTTGTATCACAGTTGTCATGGTAGTGTCCAAGGAGACCAGCGTTAAGAGACCTAGGTACTGGTCCCTGTGTTTATTCTCCAGAATTCAACCTTTCATCATCCGCTCATTGGTCCTAACTGAGATGCTTCAAAGCAGAAAAAAGTTTCCCTGTAGAATATATTATGAGATGAGTGTTTATTAAGAAATCCCAACATTGAGATGCATCCTTTTCTGCCTGGCAATTTCTTACAAGGGCTAACCATGAGGTGATGTATGAATGTGTCAAATAATCACTTGAGTATTTAGATTAGAAAAGTAAATTGTTATAACAGGATGAGTATAAGAACAAAATAGTTGGAAAAGTGTATATTCATAAATCATTAAATGAAGAGTCTGGAGAGAAACTCAAATTTTATAAGGATATCCATGTTTATAGTACAGATAGCAAAATCATGCCACTGTCCAGGACATAATAGCAATTAACCGACTAATCGTAACACAATTCCTCACAAACCCCTATTTTGCAAGACTATGAGTCCTCCAGTTTCCATCAAGACAGGGCATCAAGACAAGAGTTGTTCCAAACCTTTTAAGTTGTAGGCTCAAAATTAGCTCTTCCTTTAAAAAAAAAAAAAAAAGAAAGGAGAAAAAGGGCATGAACAACAGAGTTTTATTCTTCATCCTGGTCATACTCGGCTTCATGAAGATATAGGATGACTTTTAAACATTTCCTATTTCCTCTAATTTTGGACTGCTTCCCTACGGGGAGAAAGAAAAGCAGTTCTAGAGACAGCAACAAGCCAAACATTATAGCTTACAGGCAACACATAATTAAAAAGTTAACAGTGAGGCTGAAAAGCAGGATGAATTATAAAGTTTTCCACAGCTTGCTGTTGTCCTGGGGCCTTTTAAGCTGGGTAGCACTGCCCCTAAACTCTCCTTGCATTTAGCAGGCCAGGCTATTCTGTAAAGCCAGGAGATCCTGTAAGTGCAGAACATCTTTTTGTATAGTGTGGTGCAGTGCAAAGTCCTCTTGTGTGCGTGCAGGGACCTGACAGGTTTGACCTTCTGCATGCTGCATGGAGCCTCTAACCTGGTGCTCTGGGATCTGGCTCTGTTGAGCTTAATGTGTTTGGCAGAAGTTGAAGCTCTACACCGTAAACAAAGCTTTCAAGTGAAAAGAAAAAAACAATAATAGAAAGGTGAGATTTTGTGTCAGAATGCAGGTTTTAGCAGTTGAAAGAATGTGTAAGAGAAAGAAGTAACAAAATAATGCACAACTCTGTAGATCCAGTAAGTATCTTGGGAATGTCACCTTGTGCATTCTGTAATTTAACCTGATCTTCTTTCGTGCAGGGCACAAAAAAGGAATAACAAACTACTGCATAGAAGGTTTTCCTTTAAAAAGCTCAGTTCATTTTCTAACTCTTTTACTTTTTCCCTGAAGACTGGTTGCTCTGGGCAAGAATCCACATGTATGCTTAGATGAAGGGCCTTGTGACTGGAAATCAGCCACTGATTATCTATATATAATTGGTGCTTCAGCCAGTAATTGAATGCCTGTGGAATAAAGATACCTTGAAGAAACCCTGTGTCTCTCAGACAGCTCTTTCTCTTGATGGATTAGAAACAAAACCGGGCATTTTTATACTTAGTGTACATTTTTAATTAACACTGTTGTAAACTAAGTAAATAATGCATAGATTAAAATACTCATTTCAAGAAATGAGAAAATATTTAATTAAAAACAAAATAATGAGTGACAGAAATTCTCCATCAGGAAAATGGTCTACGGTAAGGAGCTATTACTAGTATTTTGCTACGCAAACCTCCATCCCTGCTCCACTTCTCTTAGGCTTTGCTGGTTTTTTGTTTGGCCCCAAAGGACAGAGGTGTTTACCAGCTGCAATGGAAGACCTGGGCTGCCTCACTGCCAGCACACCAGAGTGCACTGGCCCCTTAGCTATCACGTGCCTCATTTGCACTACAGCAGCAAGCTGGGATGTGGCAGTTGCATCCAGGGACTTGGCAGGTGAAAAGGTTCGGCTACCAAATGTCTCAAAGCTTTCAAAGGCAGCAATGCTGGAGGCAGCTCGCCCTCTGGCATCAGGGCTGCACTTCCATCTCCTCTTACCGCATACCAGATGTGGCCACACAGCCACAGAGCACTCCAGCACTTCACTAGCTCCCGCTGAAAAATGGCCTCAAAACACCACGCAGGAACAATGGAAATGCATTAATGTCTCACACAAGAACAAGCTCAGGGAGAAACGTCAGCAGCCCCAGTGTCAATTTGATGGTTGCATGTTCAGGAATGAATCTGTGGTTAACGATGTTTAATTTTATAAACCTAAAAGTAGTACCATTGATTACATAAGAATTACTCATGCACATATAATTAAAAGCTTACTGGACCTAACATTTAAGTGTGTGCTTTTATGTTTTTGTACACATTTTTATGTCAGACAATATTTGTGTCCTTATATTGCTAAACAAACATCTGAAATCATTGCTCTCATAGATACTGAACTGGAAAACTTGGAGTCTCATCAAGAAAGCCTAGGCAGCCTAATCTTCATATCAGAAGGTGACCTTTTTCTTCAGCAGTTGCTTTTTCATCTTTGTAAGCCAGCTGTGCAAATTCAGGTGAGGCTTCAGGGCAATATTTTAAAGTGGGATCTCTGATATGGGGTCTTAATACAGTTGACGTTTGATTTCAGAAGCGCTGGAGTGGTATTGGCTAATCAATACCTGGCTTGGCTGCTCTGCTTCAGCTTTGCTCTGCTGAAAAATATTTACCTCTCAAGGGTGAGATGAAGCTTCATAATTGTCTAGAGTGGGCTTTTGAACAATTTAAAAGGTGCAAAATTTTACTAGCCAGGATGCTAGGCAAGGATGTTAATTCTGGTGGAATTGTGCTGTATGTTGGAAAAGGAATGCAGTCAGAGCCTTCTGCTGCACACAGCAAAATAATTTCATCCTATCAATATACTTTCATCCACTAAAATATATACTTTTAAAAGTTAAAAATATAAACTGCAGAGTTCAAATCACTTGTAAATTGCTTCCAACTTTTGTCTGGTAAAACAGTATCATTACAGCAATGTGAAACAGAAAGCGCAATGTAACACAACTGCAAGCCACGGAAATAGAGGCTTGCAGAAAATGCAACTCACTTGAATTTGGCAGGGATACAGCAACAAATATATTTGCACTTCAGAGAAATGGCATATGATTTTTAGCATGTAGTGGTCAGGACCCTGTTCTACATCTGATGATAAAGGAAGAGCACAAGAATATTGAGTGTATCAGTTAAGCTTCTGGCTTAAGGCCACTCTCCAGGCAACGTGCCATAGCTATGAAATCACTCTGTTATTTTAGACTTCACATTAGATGAATAGGGTAGTGCAAGCTGTTTGAAACTCAGCTTTGATGTATTTAAATGTTTTGAAATAATGCCTAGCATTTAATACAGAGTTTTGCTAACATTAGCGTTCCTAAGTGCCTGATAAAAATAGTCTTATTCCCCACTGTTTTAAAGTTATTTTTCTAATTAAATGCAGATGCTTAAACCATCAGCATTCACCACAAGATTCAATACTTCAGACATTATATCATCCATCTTAAATTCTGAATTATGTTCTGAATTTCTAACTGAACACTAAAAGCTACATTAGCTCTGTGGCAGATACAATTACGTTCCATTGCTATATATCATAATAACCTGGGAACAAATGGGAATGGCAGGAACGGTACAACTCTGCTCTTCACCCACAGAAAGAATTCTCTTTAGTGACACAGCTGACGTTGACTATACTGACAAGAGTATCTGGTCACAAATGACCAGGTCTTTACTGCTTAAAATAATCTTCTTTAGTTCTTAGCCACACAGACCTACAAGCTGCGGACTCATATCTGTGTGCGTCAGTGTTTGAAGCTGAACACTGTTTTGTTTTCATGAAGTAGTACCTCTTTTCAGAGTACTGAATGGAAGGCTTCGAAGAGTCTTTTTTCAAAGACATCACTGCTGGACACCAACAATTTCAACACCCAGCTTTAACCAAACTGTGGTTTAGCGCAATACTGCCAGTAGCAGGAAAAGAGAAAGGTACCGGCTCCTCCCAGCCTTGCTTTGGGATACCTACACGCTGTGCACTTGCTTTCTGAGTTTAAATCAGTGGTTATCAGGCTTTCAAAGTCTTTATTCCAACATGTGCATGTTCTGCATTTTTTTACAAGAAAACAAAGATATCAAGTTGTGAAGTAGCTTCACTAGAAAAGGGAGGTCTCGGAGAGCTGAGGCCCTGGCTGACAGGCCCACAGACCTGACAGGGCTGCCGGAGCTCCTGTACAAGGAGGGTTTGGGGTTTTTTCTCCCCAGGCCACTCCCGCCCAAGTCCTTGCAGGAGGCTGCTTGGGCTCGGCTCACTCGGCCCCACGTACAGCCCCTGCGAACCCCAATCGGCACCCCAGGGCACCGAAGACAGACATGGGGCCCCAGCCCGCACCTGCCTCCGCCATCCCCTCGCCCGCTCCCCCACCGCCTCACGCCCAGCCTCTCTTCCCGCCTGCTCCCGCCCTCGACGTCACTTCCTGGGGCCGGGCCGCAGCGCCGCGAGCCGCGGGGTGTCAGCGGCGGCCCTGTGATGGCGGCGGCGGGGCGCTGGCAGCCGCGGCGGCTGGGGGCGCCGGGGGGGCTGTGCCGCTCCTAACTCGGCGTCGGGCCCCTGCGCCATGGGGAGGAGCCGCGGCGGGCGGCTGGCCTGAGGCGGCGGCGACAGCGGAGGGCGCGGCACTGCTGAGGGGGCCCCGCCGCGGGGGCCGCGACCCGCGCCGCCGGGGATGTTGCGGTGGGTCCGGCAGCAGCTGGTAGGTGCCTCCCGCCGCCGCGGAGCGGGGAGGGCTCGGGGCCGGGCCGCGGCCGGGGGCTGCCCCTGCACCGCACGCACCCGCGGGCCGGGCGGCCCCTCGCCTCGGTCCGGCCTTCCAGGGCGGCCCCGTCCCGGCGCCTCTGCCCGGGCCGCGGCCGCCGCGGGGTCCCGGCGGGATCGGGGTGCGGGCGGGCCGGGGGGCGCAGGGCCGGAGCGTGTGAGGGGGGGCCCCTCCCCCCGCCTGAGCGGGGAGGCGCAGGGGCCGGGGAGACCTGCAGGGTCCGTTCGCATCGCTACTGTCATTTTTTTAAATTTTATTTTTAACATGTATCGGAGGGGTTGGGGTGTTTCGGCGTCGTTTTTTCTGTTGTGTTGCTTTCCGGTTTTTTTGGTTTTGTCCCTTTCTCCCTTGAAATCACGCTGACACCGAGGGGAGCGCGGCGGCTTACCTGTGCCCCCGCTGGGGAGGGCTCCCCGAACTCCTCCCGGAGCAATGACGGTGCCTTTTCTGGGGACCGGCACCTCCGCGATCCGCCGGCCTGTGCCTCCGGCACGTTGCGAAATCTTCCAGGGCTTCTCCACCCGGTGTGCGCCTGTCGCTCGTCCCCTGCACCTGAGGGCTCGGCGGCACCGGCGGCTGCCTGTGTCTTAAGGCTTTGAAAGTGGTGAGAAATGGAAGAAAAACATCCGTGGAAGGCTTTTCGCTTGAAGAAGGCTGCGGTTAGCGGGTGTCTGCCTTCCTCTAAGTAGGCACGACTTGCTGTGCTGGCGTTACAGCTGGGACACGGCGGTGACAGGAAGGTCTGTGGTGCTGTAGCAGGGACGGACACTGAGTTTGACTGTTTTGATTTGAAGTGTTGGCCGGCCTCCTCCCCCTCCAGCATTATTTCTCTTGCATTTACTCAAAGGGAGAAATTTCTTCTAAACGATGTACTTATAAACTTACTTTTTTGCATTCATTGGATTTACTTTCCATCACAGGTGTTACCCAGGTTAGTATGAGAACTTAGATTAGTTAGGCTTTTATATTTTAATGGTTAGAGCTTCTGTCTCACTAATGATTTAATTTGTTACATCACTTTTTTTTTTAAAAAAAAAAACAAACCTGATAATTTCTGTTTGTTTTTTTCTTTTTCTTCCCCTGCCCCCTTTGCCATGGCCCATCGATTTTCCCAGGTCTGTGTCTAAAGTGCAGAGCTTGTGGTGATGGTCTCGATGCCAGCTTGACAGTGCTCACTGGTTTGGTCTGACACCAAGAGTTACTGACCTGGAAATTAATTGCTCTGTCTGAGCTTTGACTGCACCCTTCTGTTCTGTTATAGTCATACACATGTTTTTTAGAATAAAGCCTGGTTGGTGTAACATGGCTATCATTTTTTTTCCCTTTGAAGGTGGCTTGAGGTTTGCGTGTGTAGTTTTTAAAGCAGCATTATGTTGTCCTCTGGTAGTTTAGATTAGGACTGTATCCATGCTGGGAATTCATGGATCACACATGGTTTGCTTTTCTCCCTGCGAGTACACTGACCAGCTTTCCAGAAATACGTTTGTCCTTAATAGAAAGTAAAAGCAGTGTAACAAGAGGAGCAGTAAACTAGCACTAAGAGGTTTTTGTTCTTCCAAAGGAAACTGTTCGATGGGAAAATAACTACTTAAAACTTGGACTAGTTTTGACAGGGAAGGATGAGTGTAGTAGAACCACATAATAAAAATTCGGGATGCTTGAACAAACATTTACATATGGTACTAAGGAAAAAAAAATACTGTGACAATACATGTTTTGTGTTTCCTTTTCTATAAACCTCACTGTTTGACGATAAGGGCTTGGTTTTCACAGCTCATAAAGGTGAAAAATAGCCTAGGATAGGTATCACACTGTTTCTTCTGAGGGATGCTCAGATAACTCATGTCTGTGTGTAATTGTTGGTTTAACATAGATCCCACCATACGTTTGTTTCTTCATATGTCCATGATGTTTAGGTTCTGAAGGAAGTCAGAGGGCTGAGAACCTGGGGAAAGATGCTGAGAAAATAATCGGAGCGAGTGGGAAGAGCAGGGCGGCAGAAATATTTGAATCAAATGGTGGCAAAATCTGTATCTTGTTTCTGATACGAAAAGGGAAGAATGTGTGGGTTTGGACTGCCTTTGAAGTGTGTATTTGTACCTCTGCTTGATGTGGCAATAGGCTTTGAAAAAAGCATTCTCATCCATACAGGGCGGGTTGGAACCAGGCAAGTACGTGGGAGTGATTTAAGTGGGATGTTGTAGTAGTACAAAAGAAAAAATGTTGGTGTGCAGAAATGTTAGACAGTGGTAAGGGATTGGGGAAAGGGGGAGGGAGGGACTGGTACTTTGCTGAAGGTGCTTTTAGGTAGTTATTAAGTATTCTTTGCAAAACCAACAAATGTTTTGCAACCTCTTGTTTAAGAGGACAGTATTTCATATACTAATTAATGAGATTGTCCTGAGTGTGTATGGTCTTGAGAACTTGAGTTCTCAAGAGTTGTAAAAGGGACAGGGAAAATGACGCAGGTGGTCTTAGAAGTTAAGTGATGTGAGGACCTGGTATGGGATTCAGATTATTTCAGCACAGTTGTTCAAGTGGTAACTTTGCTGTGCTTTAGTCTGTGAAGATCTGTGCATGCCTGTATGGCTACATAAAGGGATGACTAGTCCTCTGAGAACAGGAGGCATGCTGAGAATGTAACTTTCTTCAGCTTTATTACGCTCTTACAAATCCCAAACCATTTTCTGAGGTGTTGTCTTTTCAGTGTATAACAGAAATCGGTGACAGTTGTACTGTTGCTCAGTCTCCAGTGCCTGTGTGGTACTCTTACAAATTGTCAGCTTGTTTTGGTATCTTGGCCTTCAGTCTGCTTTGCTGAGAAACAATGAACAGTACTCTTCACGGACAGTTTTATCAGTTTTTCTTTGTTTAATGCTGTCCCATACTAAATAAACCGCATAGTAAGTCATTGCCAGTGTGCAGCTTTCTAGTTATTATTATAATATCATCTAGTTAATCGTTGGAAGTACTTAAGTTTTAGTAATAAAGAAATGTAGAGGTAAATGCAGTTACAATTCATTGCTTTGAATGAAGTGCCCTGATGTATTTCAAAGACAAGCTTTGAGCAGGAAAGATGCCTGAGTTCCAGCTCCGTTACCTTGAGATATTAGAAAGACAGTAGGCATGTGGATTTGCTGAGGGTTGCATAACAGCACAGGCACAGCCAGTTCTGCTTGAAAAAAGCAACTGGATAAACAACAGTCGATAGGAAGCATCGTTAATATTCAGGAATAGTACAGTACATTTAATTTGCATTTCCATATGTGATGGGTTAGGCTATATAGCTAATCTGTGTACAGTGGAGTGCTATTGTGGCTCTCCTGGTCAAGTTTGTGCCAACACAAAATGAGTAGAAGTGGCATTTGTAATACTCAGTGGCTTTCTGTAACACTTACAGTTTGATAGATTTGTGATAGTGTTTGGACTGTGCTAATATCCTGATGGGTTACATGGAGCGTAGGAGCTGTTGCAGTGGTATTAACAGAAAGCAATGACAACTTCAGTTGACTGGCAAGGTCTCCAAAAGCTGTGATAGAATACCCGTGTATGTATGATCTTAGCTGCGTAATTATAACTATCATTCCTGTCAAGTGAAGAGGGATCTCTGGATTTCCCTTCTAGTTGCAGTTATGTGGAGTTTGAGCCTTTTGATCTCTTATCTAATAGCTCAATTATGTACAAAAGATACTGCATGGAGAAAACCTAAGAGCTACCTGCGTAGTCCCTCTTCTAAATGTCAGTTCAAGGGAAGCAGGATTATGTTGTGTTTGGCAGACCGTCTTCCTATAGTTCAAGAACCTGAGTGCTGTTGTGCACTGGTAACAAGTTTTACACTATGCAGAGCAAGATATTCAGGCAAATGCAGCTTTGCTCTGTAACTGGAAGTCAAAAGACAAATCGGTGTCTTTTGCCTGGAAAATCTAAGTTACCAGACTCTCCTCTTCCATGGTTGCAGGAAGGTTCATATTGGGAGGGACATCAGGAGTTCATCTTGTCCAAAAGTTCTACATAGCCTGCATTGAGAGGTGATTGCAGGGAATGGTTTTGACTGTTTTGTTTTGGTTGTCCCTGTCACATCCCAGGCCCCCACACCCCCGCCGACAATATCTGTAGGAGTGTCCTTGTTCATCTTTTGGATGTGTTCTAATGAAAAGTTTCTTCTGCTAACAAGGGAAGTGTCCTCAAATAGATTAGCACTAGAGGACTGTATGTTTGGGATATTCTTCCCTTCCCTTCCAGGTGTGGTATCTGTTAAGGTGTTCTGAGAGAACAGATGATATTCTGTGATAACTTGCAGTTATTGGCATTCCGAACAAAGTGGACAGCATTTGATCTCATTGTTTGCCCTGACATGTGCCTATTATTTTCACTTAATCATTCTATATAATTGAACCAATGCAGTTACTTCTTTTTCTTCCCCAACAAATTCCCTGTATTTTTTTAATGCTGAAAGTACTTTGAACTGATCCAGTGACTGGGAATCCTAGCTTCTGAAATCACGGTGCTTTTCTGGAGTACAGTTTCCCATTTTTTTCTTACTTGTCATTAAAGCCTGTTCCTCTTTTTGGCTAAAATCAAGTCTGTGTTTGTTATTGTCTACTAGAAAAGTAAATGCTTATTTGCTCAGAAGAGTTCCTCTGGCTCAGACTGCCCAGCTAATACCTTCTGTACTGTTACTGAAGGATCAGTGAGATCCATGTTGGAACAGCCCAAAGGTTGCACTGCCTTCCTTAGAGCAGTTTGAGAACTGGGGGTTAATGACTCCCCTCATGTAACTTCACACAGGAGAAAATGTGGCCCTGTTTTTTTGCTAGAGATAGTCTGTGATCTGCTGGATTAGTTCTCCCATTGTGTTTGGGTCTTTTAACCTTATTTTCTTTTTATATTCTGTGACTGCTGAAGGGTAATACATTTGCAGCACAGTGTGTTCCAAAGTGTGCAGAACCTGGCCCCGTCTTCAGCCAGCTGTCTGTTCCAAATGGAGACATCCATTTTGTCCTGTGTGTAATTTTTAAATCTTACCTCATAAAAATTAAACTCTAAATTTAAAAATTGCCTACTAAAACCTAATCAAACCAGTCTTGATACTGTTCTTTCAAAGACCGTTTTCAAAATGGGAACATCAGGGTTTTCTGATGTGCTGCCTTGCTGTGAGACTTGGGATGATGACTGACTTGTATCTTGTCCAATCCCCGCCCCCCCCCCCCCCCCTTTTTTTCCCTAACCATGAGCCTTTTAGGCAGCAATTTTTTATTGTGCCAGATTTCCACTTGTCACACAATAATATGACCATTTAATTGACTGTATGATATTCATGCATTAACAGG
Source organism: Falco biarmicus (assembly GCF_023638135.1). Lineage (NCBI taxonomy): Eukaryota > Metazoa > Chordata > Aves > Falconiformes > Falconidae > Falco > Falco biarmicus. Next base: position 10,205,761 of record NC_079300.1, read on the forward strand.
GTCCTGCTCTCTTAATAGCTGCTGTCTATTTATGTTTTATGTGACTGAGGGAGAAAAGTATTATTTTGTTGGCAAAGAACAAAAGCTTTTTCTGTTTTGGTTTGTAGGTGGTATCTGATGGGATGGGGGATGGTTAGGTTGGATGCCTGTTTATTGCCAAGAGTTTGCCTCTGAACTCGGAAGGTAAAACTCGTAATCTAAGGCAAGTAAATATGTGCTGAGTTTAATGACATTCAATTGGTATTCGTTTTTCTACTTTTGGATAGGTTGGCTGAATTCATTAAAACTTTTGTTTGCTTTCTTCTGGGGTGGAGAGATAGGAGTTACAAGAGAAAAATATAATCAGGTGTTTAAAGTTCATTAAAATTATAAATTATATAATTTATAAATATAAAAATTATAAAAATGTAAATAGAAATACAAACATTTTAAAAAAAGTTAAATTAAATTCCATTAAAAGCATGATGACTTGTGCCTTTCACTAGATTCACTAGTGATCTGCCATCTGTTTTTCTTTATTGTGGTGTCCTCGGTAGTTATGACTATTTTTAAAACTATTTCACTGGGAAAAAGGTATCTACAGTATGCCTCTAAAAAACCTTTAATTTCTAGCACAAAATCTGTTTGTAAACCAGAAGATATGAACTGCAGCAAAATAGATCTGACAGAGTACCTCTGTAAACACAAGGTCATATATCTTCCAGCAAAACACAGGTGACATATTTGCAGCTAGACTTTTTTTTTTTTTTTTTAACATATAAACCTCTCTTCGAAAAAACCCACTGAGGAGTAGTACAGACCATGGTAGAAAGGATAGAAAGCAGGACCAACAGCTACACAGTGATTTAGAAAGCAAAACCCTGCAATTCCTTGGCTTCCCACATGCTGTGATTTAAGAGATTATTTTTTTTTGTTGTTTGTTTGCTTAGAGTAAAAATAAGCATTGGGAAGGAGAACTTTCCTTTAAATGGGAAGGAGAGATAATGATGTAGACAAAAGGCAAGCTGTTTGGTTTTGTCCTGAAATATTTTACCAGGGAAATAAGTTTTAAATGGTTTATACTAAAAAGTATAGGTTGTTACATTTTGTTACTTCTTTACTATCCCCTTTGCAAATTTTTGTACTAGTTTTATTGGTGGCTGGGCTAATTTTTGTAGATATTTTGCAGATAAACACATCTGTTTGGAAAAAGAATTGCAACAAAATAGAAAGGAAATTTGAGATTTAGCAAGCTTTAAGGATCTGGTTTGTAGACATGTTTGAAAGCAGGATGTTAAACTGATACTTAGGTTGTAAATCATGTTTGAACTGGCATTAAAATTTAAAAGTGATATTTGATCAATGGAGTAGACTCAGTGTTAATTTTTACAGAGCAGGCTTTATCAAAGCATGTTAAAAGGAAAACCTAGACAGTTCTAGCTATGAACTAAATTTTCTTCCTGTGAAATTTGTTGAGCAACAACTGTCAGAGCAATTGTCAGTATAATTTTGGCACACATTTTGAAAAGTCTATCTAGGAGTGGTTTTGGGGAAAGAATTTTTTGAGAAGTTCTTTTTTTTCATACTGAAGGAAAATGTGAATTAGACTTACAGCACAGGAGCTGATTGGAGTAAGTAGCTATTGCCTACTAGAACCAATCTAAATATTGAAAATTATGGCTTTCAATATTCATGTGGGATAATGGTCATGAGTAGCCCGGAACAGGAGCCCTTCATGTTTGTGTAAAATAATTTTATAAATGTCTCTTCAAAGCAGTGGGTAAACAGCATTTCATTTTAAGGTAGTAGCATACATTGTATGCAAGCATGTGGAGGAATGTATGATTCTTCTGTATTTGTCCTGCCGTGGACTTGACAAATGCAATTTTTGTATATGGTAAAATTGTTAGCTACAAAATTGGAATTGCTTTCTAATTTTAAGTGAAAGTTCTTAATCTGTCATAGATTTGAGCGCCCTATTTGATATTGAATATCAAAGAAGAATATTTTTGCTACAAAATGAACTAATCTAGGGAGTGTGCAGAAAGGGTACAATTTGGGGTTTTTTTTGAGATACTGTGGTTATTTAAGGTATATGAAGAATTTTTGTGTTGAATATTTCATTTACTGTACTACTGTATTTTTAGTGTGATTTTGTTTAGTAATTGCTATTTCTGTGACTAATTATTGGAGAATTGTAGCACTTTCCATGTTCGAAGTACTTTATTTTGAGCAGTGTTCTTAAAAGTGGCTGTTGATTTTTTATAACGTAAGACTTGAGATCTCAAATACGATGCCTTGTAGTTGCTTCTTGATAGGTGTCTAAAGTCACCCTTCAGCTTTGAAAATCTTGCCCTAGGGGCCATTTGTAGTGTCTGAGAGGGAGATGATACTGCAGATAAGAATAACTAATTGCTGGAGCCCACAGAGGAAAACTGTTAATTCTGAAATTAGAACTCTGTAGTCAGAACTGCAAAGGCATCTTAGTTCCTGCTTCTTTAGAGCAGTGGGGTGCTTTGCGAGTCACGGCAAAATACCAAACATCTAGGACCACAGATTACTGTCAAGGCTCAGCTTCTCTTAGACCTTTTGGACTTTACCATAATGCCTTGGGGGTTTTTTGGGGGTTTTTTTGGGGTGTTTTTTTTTTTTTTAGAAACTTTCAGAGAGTGTTGAATGGGCTTGCGAAGTTATTTGGGAGACACTAGGCATTTCTTTGAGATTGAGGCTTGCTTCTTAGAATCTGAATGTTAACTAAATTGCTTTCTTTATTAGAGTTGAAGAAACATTTATTGTAAAGGCTGTTTTCTGTCAAAAACATCTAAACAAAAGTATGACTGGATCTGTTCATTATTGCTAATTTTCGTAATCTGTGTGTCTGAGAATGAAGGGGGAGCATCCTAACATAAAGCAACAAATGAGGAAGGAGTGTGTTATAAGGTGTCTGGTTTAATTAAGTACATTGAATGCAAGAGAGTAAGAATTCTGATAATCCTGTACAAAAAAATGTGAAGGTTGGAATTCTGTTGAAGACAGTCACGAAAGAGTAGCTGTTGTAAAGCACTAGGTTTATCATATGAAGTCCAAAATGGAAATGGTTTATAAATACTGTTGAGTGTTACTGTATGGGAGGATAACAAAGCTGTTTCCTTAATTGATGCAAAGTTGGGCTGTTTTAAAATTAAGCAGTGTACCTAAATCTCTGTTAAAATTCTTCACTACTAACGGAGACCAGACATGTCTTAAGTCTTTGAGAGTGGTATGTTAGAAAGCCTAACTTGCCTGCTCAGGTTGCTGTTCCTTTCTGATTTTATTGATGTTACAAGACCAGTAAGTTTGGCATCAGTCACTGAGTAGAGAAACTGGCACAGGGAAGTATGTTAGCAGTGAATGAGGCTAGTTTAGCTTGCTTGTTTTTGCAGATAAATAAACAGAAAATAGATACTATTTTTTTTTAATTTAAACTAGGGACTTTTCCAAGTTATTTTTGTGGGCATTTTGACAAAAGGTAAAATAAGAACAACTTGAGCTGTATGTAACCAGGACTTCATTCTGAGCACCAGTAAAACCATTCTAAATGCAGTACTTCACATTTTTTTCAACATTATTAAAGGAAGAATTATTGCTTTATGATTTCTCAGGCCTTGTTTCCTAGTGTTTGTTTTCACACAGTAATGTAGACTGGTTGTAGGTCTTTTAGGAGGTTACAGCATAGCTTACTATCAGATACTTTAAACAACTGTAGATACAGCAAGCAGGAAAAGGAAGTTGCATGAGTAGTGCATGGCTTTTAGTACTGTTTTACTTCTTTACTGCAGTGATACTTAAAAGAGGAGGGACAAATTGCATGACACTGTGTAAACCTCAGGGTGCTTCAGCTGATTCACAGCTTTAGTTGTTAGAGCAGTGTTCAAAATTGCTGTGAGAGGCTGTTTCTTCCTTCAAGCTAACCTTTGATACAACAAATTCAGTTTGACTCCTGCCCGGTTATATGACTGAAAGAATTATTGGCTGACTGTTTTGAGTACAAATTCACACAGACTTCTGAAAATGTGCATGGAGTGTGAATAGATCATCTTATCTGACAAAAGGAAAACTATTCCATGTACACTGAGGAAAAAAAATGAAAGCAAGAAAATCCATTTCCTCAAAACACCTTTCATCAAAATATAGCTTGGCAGCAGTGTAATAGCAGACTTTTGGGCTATCTGCCAGGAAATGTGGCGTTCTGTTTCTGTGGCCATGGTTGGTCAGTCAGCCAGTCACCTCCCAAGGAAAAATGCTTCTGAGACTTGAAGTTTTTTCTGTTTGAGTTTTATTAACTAGTACGTGATGTCCAAAGGGCTTTTGGGGGAACTACTACTTTCCCTAGCAGTGTTCAGTGTGGTTTTTGGAAGGAGGAAGAGATGCTAATTGAGACTTCCTTCTTTCAAGCTCCTTTCACTGAAAACTGGTCACGTAACAGAAGTTCTTTTAGCAAATACAATTTTGCGCTTTTTTCTTGTAAAAGCTGTGAATGATGAATAAGAAACTCTGGGAGATTATGTTAAAGTGTACTGGCTTTGTGTAAATCGTAAGCAAAAATTACTTGTGCGATGATTTGTAATTATTGATGCATGTATTGCAAAGCTTGAAACAGCAATTGATTTGTGATGTGCTGGTCACATGTCACTAATCCCAGCTGAAAGGTCTGCGGATTTCTGCTGTCTTGCTTAACAGTGCTGTATGGTGTGTGGGGAGGGCGTATGTGCATGCTGCCGTAAGTTAATAGTGGTATTGAAGAAATAAGAGTCTGCGGTGGATGGGGTATATTATATCAACAAGTTGACTGAGAGAGCATTTTTTTTTACTTTGTTTATGCTCGAAAGTGTTGGGAGGGAAGTCTCATTCTTTGCACAGTTCTTTTTCATAGTAGTGCTTCTCATTTGATTACTCCGTTTCTCCAGTTGGCTAATTCATTGTCCATGCTAATAATGCTTTCCCAGCAGCAATATAAAACTCTTCTGCAGTGAACCCTTTTGTTACATCACCGGGCTTTTGGCATGACCATGCAGTTATTCTAGGGATCTGATACATTTTAAAACCCCCAAAACAACTGGGAAAGCGGTGGGGGTTCAGTTGAATCAGTTTTCTAGTCCACTTCGCCGTATGGCTGCATGGGCAGTTCTAGCACAGTGGTGGAGATGGAGACAAAATGTAGGAAGGAGTTATTTGGAAGAGCAGTGGCTGTTGATGACTGTTTCTTTCATGAAAGAAATAGCATAAAATTGCAGAAATTTCTCCTCAGTTCCCCAGGATATGTTTTCTATGCTGTTTTAAAGGAGCCTAATTATTACACAGAGGATGTCTTTGTCTAACTTTTAGAACACTAACAAAATCAGTGCTGAAGAGGTTTAGTAAAAATTACTCGGGCTTTAGTTAGAGTCGTTACAAACTTATAAAAAAGCGGAATCACTGCTTGCTTTCTTTCTTCCCTGCACACCTCCCCCCCTCAAAAAAAAAGTTATTCAGGTTTGCGCTTTATAAATCAGTCTCACTCAAACATCTGTGTGTTCTTTGTGAATGGCGTTCATTTAAACTATTTTCAAAACCAAACGTGTCAAGTTTATTTGGGTGCAAAATTTCAGTTGGGGAGGATTAAATATGAGAGCTGTATTCCAGGGGTAGATAATGCCTGGTCTATGTTGATAAATCAGCTGAATGGCTCAACTTTAGCCAATAAATCTAGATTTAATTTGCAGCATGAAGGGGGAGGGGGGAAATCAGATCAGTTCACTTTATCTTATGGTCAAATTTTATTTCATTTACAGTTTGTTCATGTAATACACCTGATGAAGAAGTCTTAACTATCAGGGTTTGTTATAAAATCATCTTTCTTTGTTACAAAGTCAATGCGCTATGCACTTAAGTAGAAATCACTTCACTAGGTAACTGCAGAAAACCTAACTTATTGAAAGGCATTTGTGAGAACTGAATCTTTTTTGCAAGGCTCCAAACTGAATTTAGGGATTCTCTGCTCATGCTGTTCAGCTGCAGAAATCCTTTGACAAGGGCATGTTACCCTAGTTTCGCAACTGAGTTTGATAATGGCATTAGAAAGAGAAAGAACTGTCTAATAATTGAAATGAGGAAACTGCTTTCTGCACCTCTTTGTCGGCTTGTGTATAGATACTATGCAAAATCCCTTCACTGGGCAGAAATTTGGACTGAAATCAGTTTTGTGTCAGGAGCAGGATTGTTGAGTAGCCAGCCCCATAGTTACATAAAAGTTAAAGGCATTTCAGTTCTTAAACAATTAAGTTCAATGTCTGTGCAGAATTTTCCTTTGAGATGTGTAATTAAAATATCTCTGGAAGACATGCTTGGTTGCGGTTTTACCAGCTAATTATGTGGTGACAGGGTTGTTGGGTAAATTCAAATCATCTTACATAGATACAAACATGAAACTTGGGAAATCTGAGTTCTATTCCCAGGTCTGGCACTTACTTCCTGCTGTGACTACAGTCAAGTCACTGAGGTTGTCAAGATTGTCTCCTTTTCCAGACATAGCTCTGACAACTGAAGGGGTTCTTGTCCCCAGCCTGCCTGGCTTGTGCATTGCAATCTGTGTAGACCTGCTGACTGCACAGCTTTTGCACTTTCTCCATGGTAAATTTCAACAAAACAGAGTTAAAAGTATATAGACTGCAATTTTAAGCTGTTCTAGCTACGAAGCTGCACCTGTAAACTCATATGGCCTGAGGTTCTGTTTTGGAAAACCAGATTCCTTGCTTTTACGCATCGAATGGTTTGGGTTGGAAGGGACCTTAAAGGTCATCTAGTTCCAACCCCCTGCCACGGGCAGGGACACCTTCCAGCAGATCAGAGTGCCCAAAGCCCCAGCCACCCCAGCCCTGAACGCTGCCAGGGATGGGGCACCCACAGCTGCTCTGGGCAACCTCTTCCAGTGTCTCACCACCCCTGCAGTAAAGAATTTCTTCCTGATGTCTAATCGAAATCTGCCTTCTCTCAGCTTAAAGCCATCACCCCTTGTCCTATCGCTACATGCCCTTGTAAAAAGCCCCCCTCCAGCTTTCTCACAGTACCCCTTTAGGACTGGAAGGCTGATGCTCTAAGGTGTCCCCGGGGCCTTCCCTTCTCCAGGCTGAACAACCCCAACTCTCAGCCTGTCTTCCCAGGAGAGGTGCTCCAGCCCCCAATCATCTTTGTGGCCTCCTCTGGGCTCGCTCCAACAGGTCCATGTCCTTGTTATGTTGTGGGCCCCAGAGCTGAATGCAGTGCTCCAGGTGGGGCCTCGTGAGAGCTGGGTGGAGGGGGAGAATCGCCTCCCTTGGTGCTGGCCACGCTTCTTTTGATGCAGCCCAGATTTGGTTGGCTTTCTGGGCTGCGAGTGCACATTGTTTGGCCATATTGAGCTTTTGCCCACCAGCATCCACAAGTCCTTCTCCTCAGGGCTGTGTTGAGTCTGTTTCAGCAGAGGTGTTCTCCTCTGGTGGAAGTGCTTGTGCAGTTAGGCTTGAGTTGTATGGAGGTCTGTACTCTTTGTAATAAAAATGTCATTAAACTCATCAGCTTTCAGGTGCTCAGATAGATGGCCTAAAAAGGGCATTTAAATACTTTGAAAAAAATTCAGTGATACCCTAGTCACTCTGAAATTATTCATTTATCTTTCAATAACTTTCAGCAAGTGGTATGGAGATTAGCATTTATCACCATCAGAACCCAGTCACTTTCTTTGCTTTTTCTGTTTTCTCCCTGCTTTACATCTGTTTGATTTAGAGTGGGATTTTTTCAGGCTGTAGAATGTGACTTTCCAAAGTGAGGATGTCTGGCATTTTGTGAGTGCCAGACATTTTCTGAGGTAGAAACGAGCTCTGTACCTAGTCTTACTAACTAAGCACGCTTTTTCTTGCTTGCAAAACACTTCTATTGTGGCATCTTCTGGATTGATTTAGAAATAATGTGTCACTAACATCAGATATCTAAAATGGTTCTGCCACAAACATTGTTCTCTTTTTGAATTGTGTCAGCATTAAACAGGTACATTTTTTTTCATCTTAACTTTCATGGTTGTATTTCATAAAATTGTGAACAGTTCCTTTCTTTTTGCTTTTGGCATCCTATATATTTTTTCCCGTCCTTTCCTGTCTACTTTCTGTCTCCCGGCTCCACTCTAAACAAGCTTTCACACTAGAGCATGTGACAAGAGCAGCCTTCCACTGCTTGTCATCTAAAGTTTATTCTCCTTCAAACCTGTTCAAAAAATCCCCCCTCCTTTCTTTTCTTTATCCCTTCTTTCTTCTGGACCTCTTTATTTCTGAAGCAGAATGTTTCTGGAGTAATGATACCAAATACAAAAATTTCTATTTTTGAGAGTTTTTAAAAATTATTCCTTTACTTTAAAATTACACTGTCCTGAATGTGAAAGTACCTAATGCCCTGTGTTAGAGATATGAATGGGTTAAAGAAAATTCTTGATTGGTTATCCAACCACTTTTTATGTAGCTCATTGTGCTCGCTGTTCATCATCCTCTGTATACATTTAATTAATATGGAAGTATCTTCTGTTGGAGTGCTGTGGAGTGTCGGTTTTTGACATGAATCAAGGTCTGAGCCTGGTATAACAAGTGGAGCAACACAACTGCAAAGGTAGTTTCCTCACCTCTGGTAGTGGAATTTGTGTAATGTCCTTTCTAGCTATTTTATTGGTTGTCCTTTTGCTGGCATCGAAGAACAGGGAGACTGTGTATACAGTACAAAATCAGTTCCAAGATTAGGAATGTGTGATGCTGATGCTGAAATCACCGCTTCCCAGGCAATCATTGATTCCCTATTGAACAACTTAACAGTGCCAAATTTAATTTCACTAGTTTGTTCCATGTCTTAAAACTTTCTGGGTTTTATTTTTGTAATGTTCTTGGCCTGTTATCTGAATGTTTACTGGTTTACTGTCTTGCTTGTTGTCTTTTGCCATCACCTGCTTCTCCAGGTCAGAACATTACAGCTAGGAAGGGTTCTGGTGAGTCATGTAGCCCCAGGGAAGGCTCAATTAAAGATAGACTTGAATGACCTAGATATAAGCCCTTGTGTTACAGAGACATTGCAGCCTTCCCATGCAGCTTATTTTGGTTTTTAATTACTCCTTTCCATAAGAAAATAATACATTTGTTTTTCCAGTATCCAAACTTAAGATTTCCTAGTGGCAACTTCAGCCTACTTCTGTTCTTCTTTGTCCTTCAGATTACCCCTTTTCTCAGCAGAACAGTCTTTTATATTGGAAGATGTGCTAATATATCCTCACTTTCCTCTCCTCTAGGCTAAATGACTCTAATTTGTTTGCTCTTTGCTTTTTAGATTGTTCAGCCTTGCATTCTATGTCATGTTCTCAGGTTCTCTTGTGGCTCATGTTCCACTCCTCTGGATGCTGTCCAGTTGATTCACAGTGCTTCTGCTGTGGCTCCCACTCCTCCTCCAGCCTGCTTAGTACTGAAGGCCTTTTTCTCAATGGAATGACACTACTGACACACATTCAGCCTGTGATGAGCTATAACCTTTTGATCTTTTTCTACAGAGCTCCTAGATGGCTTTTATTCTCTTTTTGTAGATGCAGTTGGTTGTGTCTAACTGCTGTATCTTTCAGTCTTCTGTGTGTCTGTTTCGTCCAGGTGATTTTATTTTTTTTTCTTGTCATTTGGTGTTCTTGCAGTCCTGAGGTGGTGTGTCACCTGCAATTTCAATACCTGTATTCCCCTTCTCACAGAGGCGGTTGATGAAAAATCTGACCATTAGACCTGAAACAGGACTTTTAATTCAAGGGACCTTACTCAGATCTTCTGTTTTGGCAGGAAGCTATTGATAAGTATTTCTGAGTATCTTTTTTTGTTTTGTTTTTTTTTTTAATGAATTTGCTTTCAGTGTTGCTACCGCTTATGTATGAATTGGTAGTAATGGCAGGAAATCACATTTGAGGTTAGACAAAATGTTCGTTCTTGGAGATAGAACTTGTTTGGAAAAATACCATTGTCTAGTCAGATGCATATAGTTTTGTTTTTAAGCTGGTGAGAATCTTTTCAAAATCGAGTTACCACAGCATACTAGTATGACTTGTCTTGATCTTTTTATTTTTTTCATAATAGTTTTATTAGGGTTATCATGAGCCTGACTGTGAGGTTTTGTAATTTAGATGTGTTTTCATTGCCATTTCTGTTTCTTTTTTAAGTTTCAAAGGGCTTCAGGTTTGTATGATGACAAGTATTCTGTATCTTTTTTGAGACTTAAAATTTTTTCTTTCATTTTTCAGAATGAGTACACAACCTCGAAATTGAGATTTATTTTTTCCTCAGTTTTTGAAAATTCTCTGGACACAGCAGACTTCAATTTACACGTTAAATTTGTTTGCCTAAATAGCAAATTTAAATTTAAATTCCTAAATAGCAAAAACTGCTATTCTAGAATTGCTGGTTGGTATCTGGGTATCATCTTTCAGCACAAAGATAACTATTTTGCAAAACTGCAGTTAATAAAAATATTATCTCTTTATCATCTTTATTTTGTGTTTTAGGGTTTTGACCCACCTCACCAAAGCGATACAAGAACTATTTATATAGCAAATCGTTTTCCCCAGCATGGCCACTATGTTCCTCAGAAGTTTGCAGACAACAGAATCATATCATCCAAGGTAAGGAATCGTAACCCCTCAGTATGTTACGTATGAAGTTGTGTAGCAAATGTGGATGTATTATGTCTAATGGTGCAGATACAATATTCAAAATTAAACAATCTCTATAAACTTTTTTGAGGAAGAAGCTAAGCTGCTGCTTATGTAGTCTTTCTCTTGCTCTCATTCCTCTTTTGAAGAACCTGACTAACTACAGAACAGTTAAGCATGTTGGTCAGAATTTCTGAAGAAAAGCAGGTTTTAAACTGGTGTTGCCCATGTCTGGATGTGGTGCACAGAACCACTGAAAAGAGGGGATGAAGCTGGTTGTGAGGATTTGTAAAACAGCCAGATTGTAAGCTAGTACTCTGCATAAAATAAATCAGCAATGGACTGCAATTGCAGGTTCCCTCCTAGTGTGACCTTGGATTGGAACCAATAGAACTGATGGTGGGGATGTGTCTTGTCGCTGTAGTGTAGGACAGAAAGTTACAGCTGCAAGAATTGATTTCTACTCTGCTACTCAGGGTACAAGCAATTGGGTATGACTCCTATCTGCTCCTCCTATCCCAGTTGGTATGAGAACTTTTAAAGCACTGACTGTAAAGGCAATACAGTTGCTACCCCTGCTTCCTTGCGACGTGTACTTAAAAATTGGATACAGCAGTTTTTTTTGTGGGAGTAGGGCAAGACCAGAGGAAGGTTTGGGGAGAGGAGAAATGGAAAATGAGAAGATTTAGGTTAAGAGAGTTCAGTGGGAGTGGAACTGAATTTTATTGAAAAATGGTTCAGTATGTTATAATTGTTCTTGCTCTCTCCCTTTTTTCCCTTCAGTATACAGTATGGAATTTTGTTCCAAAAAACTTATTCGAGCAGTTCAGAAGAGTAGCCAACTTTTATTTTCTGATTATATTTTTGGTTCAGGTAAGTTGAATACTACTCATGAAATTGCAATTTATTTGTAAATTCTGCCACCTATTTTTGTCTTACGAATTTAACTTTTCTACTTACGTATTCTGTCTATAAAAAGAACACATTTCCAGTTTGTCTGGGAAAATAACTTAAAAAATAATTATGTCCAAATTAAAGTACTGTCCTTAGGTTTTTATCTTTATGAATGCTAATATATTAAAGTGTACAGCTTCAAAGTCCATTGCACTGCCAGCACAGGGATTCAATTGTCTGCCTCAAAATACTATTTTAAATCTATTAAGTTAGTAATAAAATTCCAGATATGCTTTTTGATTTTTATGGACATTGGTGGTGTTTGAATAAACCAGGAGTTCTACTCTATGCATTTTTAAGCGCTTCTTGGACATTAGTGTGCAGAAATGCAGACATTCACATTCACTTGCATCAAATTGTGTGGTATGCTTGCTCTTGAGCTAAGCATAGATTAGTGTGTACTCTCATTGCAGCTGGAATCTTGCTTTTGTAAATCAATGCATTATTGTCACGCAGTTCTAACATCCTAAAATTCAATTTATTAGATAAAATGAACACATAAACAATTACAGCTAGGATTGACAGATTGTCAGTTTTGAAGGCATCATTTAGTGCCGTTGTTGATAAAGTATAGGTCAGAAATATTACTGTGGATTTTATAGCAGAGTATATTTCTTCTAATTAAGAACATCCACAAGTATATTATGACAGTCTGTAAACTTTCTGTGATTTTTGCACCTCTGACTCTCTAGTTGTACTTGAATTCTGTTGAGCTATTGCAGACTTAGTAGATGAAGGATAAGTGGGAGAAAGGTTGTAAGGAGAGATAGTAACTTTTGAAAAAAACAGTACCTGAGACAGAGACAAGATTTTGGGGTACACAGACTTTTTTTTCTTTATGATATAGAATGCTTTGAACATGTGGAGCCCTCCACAGTGATTAACCGACATTTACAGTATGCATCTGAAAAAGATGGTACCGCATTTGACAGAAACACTAAGAATTCCTAAGATTTGTCTGTGATTGTGCAAGGTATCATTAGCAAGGTCGGTTCTGCAATTTTTAATCCGTGCCTGCTGTGTCCCTTGCTCTTGTTCTTTCCCATTTAGAAAGAATGAACTTTCTAATAGGCTGGAAATTCCTGTGTTAGGAGTTATTAAAGTCACATATTTCTAACTTCGTCTAACAGAATGTGTTGCCCATCCCATCTTCCTAGTTAAGCATATTGACTTTGTTGTTCCTGTTATGATATTTCATGCAGTTTAATATACTGTATCATGAGGAAGATGGGAGCATGCTGGAGAAGGAACGTTTATGTTCCTTAAAGTAACCACAGATGGTGTTGCATTTGTAAAGCTTTTCTTTCTTTTTAATGCAAATTTACCTCTGTAGTTCAAGTCTGAGTCACATTCCTTTCAAACTCTTAGACTTCAGTAATACCTGAACACGATATCCATGAACAAATACAGATCTAAAGGCAGAACTTCTATTCGGAATGTAAACCCGTTCTTCTCTTAGATCGTGACTCAAGTGGGTGCCCTGATTTGCATGGGAAATGTCTCTATGCTTATGTTCTTGGAACAGAAGAAAAGCTGCAGTCATTTCTGTTCATTTGTTAGAATGGAATTCTGGTTTTATTCAAATCCCATTTGGAAGTTAATACCTCTACAGTGTTTTTGTTTTGTAAGACAAAGGTGCCTTTTAAAGTTGATCACCATGGTGTCTTCAGTCATGCAAACTCATGTGACCAAGGTGCAGTCTCTGTCATTACCAGCTTATTCCACTGGGAATGGCAGAGCTGGGACAAGTTCTCATGGTGTGATTTAAACATGCAGCACAATCCAGTCCACGTTGTTCACTGCGCGTATGCATGCCAGAAACATGGTGACAGACTGCATTTTGGTTGCATGAGGCTCCACACCAGTTGTGTGATGGATGTGTCCAGCTGTGTAACAGGCAAAGGGCCATGGGGTTCTGGTGAAAAAGGCGAAAGGAGCAGGCTGCCATGACAATTCCACCAATATAAAACTTGCTTCATTTGCACATATGAGCGTCTCTTGAGAAAGGAGGAGAGTGTGTAGATGGCAGAAGTGTCATGGTTAACCTTATCCAGCCAAAAATCAGAGGCTTTTGGCATGGGTTTTCTTAGACAATGTGCTGCCAAGGTGAAATTGCAGTGCTACAGTTGAAGAACAGACAATATTGCAGGCTAGATGTGATTTTTTGTTGTTTTATAAATTGTGTTTCAGTGAGGGGGAAAAAAAACAGCTCGTGCATGTATTGTAAGGTGGCATAATCTCTTTTCTTTATGAGGTTCTTGGCTCTTAACAGAGTAAACTTCATGTATGATTATTTTTTTTTCTTCTTTAATGGTTCCCAAAGCAATGCCATAAGTCTCAGGTAAAGTGGATCAAATCAGTGTCTGTGGTTTTGAATAGTTCTTGTGTATATTTCCTTTACAGCACTTGATCGTGTTCTTTTTTTCTGGTGGCAGAGGAGAACCACTAACATCCCCCCCACATACAGAATATTTTAGTGTATACACTGCACTTTTGGCATGCCAGCAATAATAGCACAAATTGTAAAAACTGCATGTTAACTTGGGGGAGACAGAAAGGAGCAGTCTAAGAAAGAGTGTTCTCTTATGTCCAGACTGTTGGAAATTACTGTTTTTAACTTTATTTTCACTTCTGAAGTGGATATTGTTATACTCTACATTGCTGTTAAGCAGTAGATTATATAGAGTATTAAAACAGCTTTAAGAAGTGTAATTTCCTTCCTTTGTAATATACTTTTGCACTCATCTTTTCAGGATGAAAACATATCTTGCTTTTATTAGGACTCTTAAAATTGGCACATGCATTAGAAATGTGGTTAAGTCTGTTCTATGCCTTGGAACCTTTGTTTGCATCATTATTGACATATATTATTTAGGTGTCAAGAACTGAGTTTTGCTCCAGAAATACTTTTTTTGTAAAAATAAAATTTGCGCTAATTTTCACATTTTCTTCTCTTTTTAGCTCATGATAGATACCCCTACCAGTCCTATTACCAGTGGATTGCCATTATTCTTTGTCATAACTGTGACAGCCATAAAACAGGTAAAGGGGAAAAATCCTGTAGCATGAAGTCTTTCTAAGGCAAAGTTACTCAAGTGTCTGACCATGATAATGGTTAGATACTAAAAATAAATTTAAAACGTGTCATTTTTAGAAAGGGTTTTGTATTTAATGTTTCTTATTAGATACTTGGACCTGAGCATTTTGTTTAGTTGTCAAGTGGTCAGTGACTCACTGCAGTACCCTTAAATGGACAGTGAATGTCAGACAGCATTTTTGTCTAAACATTATGTGTCACTTGTTATAAGACTTTTTCTGAAAGCTCCTTGCTTATTCCTTTGACACACCTCGCTGCGTATTAAACCAGTCCTCCCACATGACACACAAAGAAAGGAGCTTGGGTAGATGAAACAATGGTGCAATCCATGTTTGACAGTAGTTAAAAGACAAATTTTGCCCCAAGGAGTATGTTTCATGGCAAGAAATAATATTAACTGTACTCCTGCACCAGGTAAAAGGGCCAGTTTATAAAGCTTCTGGTTTTGTTTTCTTTTTCCTTGGTTGCATAAAACATTTTGGAGTGCTTTATAGCACTTGAAATAAGAAAACTTTTCTGGGTTTGATAGAAATCTTGTTCAAGCACCATACTACATCCTACTGAGATCTAGAGCCCCTGGAAGGAGAATATTTGGGGAAAAAAATAAAATCTTCTGTTTTCTTTAAACCCTTAAAGCAAGAGGAGAAAGAAACAAGCACATAAAGAAGTGATGTGGATAGAAACTGTAATCTCTTCTGCAGAGAGGTAATTTTGAGGATCTGTCCCCTTCAAAGAGTTTGACAGTGCTGTCTGGGGAAGAGATGCAGGACACAGCAACTGAAAAATAAGCAGGAGACTGTTAGGGAGCTAAAACTGGAATTTCAATTTGCCTTCTGTGCCAGTAAGACCCAAAGCCACCCTGAAATAAGGGAAAAGTAGAAGTAGCTCTAGCTTTCAAATGAATAGAATGGTGTTTGGGGTAGAGGGGATCTTAGTGCTGGAGTAATATTTGAACTAACATTTCATCTTGTTGCTATGCAGTTTGTATACGTAGAGTGCCCTAATCCTATTGAATTGCAGTTGTTTTTATCATCCCAAAAAATGACATGTTCAAGAGCTACAGTCAGAAGTAGGCAATGGAAAATATCCCTTAAAGCTGAGTGAACTGAAAGAGATTGTGCAACTTAATTATATTTTTTTCTAGAAAGAAATTGGACTTATGTATAAGTCTAAAATAGTATGAAATAATCTACTACCACCTTGTTCCCAGATGTCCAATCTTATATTGGGAAATTTAAGTAACTTGCCATCAATTGCTAGGAATAGAGATTCTGGCATTCCTTCTAGAGGTTTCAAATCATTCATGAGTTGTCAGGCATCAAGAGTGTCTCAATATCTCTGCAAGAACTATTGGAACCACCTAAACTTAACTAATGGAGTCTCGTGTTTATCCTACCTGCTGCAAAGTAGGCAAACAGTATTCACAAGCTGTTATCTTGGAAAGATAATTCAGTGTGCTAATCCGACAGGCTGCCCTCAGACAAGGAAGAAAGATAAATCTTCTGGTAGAATGCAGAGGGGAAAAGAGCCAGGGTGGTCTCACAACTAGCTCCCATTTTCTCTCAAACCAGAAGTGGAATAGGAAGCAGATTTTAGGGAAGGAAACCCCTTTTGAAAGCTGCAGAGCACTGGTTCTATACAAAGTTATATGAGGATAAATGTCAAACTATAACTTAGTAGTCTCGCAAAAGTTGATGGGGAAAAATAGAAGCGTTAACTGTATGCAGGTTTGAGAAGCGTAGCAGTGGGTAGAAAAACTCTCCCCTGCTTCTGGAATGCCAGTTGACATGGCGCCTTTAGCGAACCTCAGAACTCAGCCTAATTTTAATCTCGGCCAAGGTGATAGAACTTTTTCTTCTGAGAAGTGTAATTGCACCTAGGTCAGAAGAAGGACATACAAGACTGCAAAGTGGTGCAACTCATGCTGTGTCATTTTGTCTGTCCTGTTAGCCAGAGCACTTTCCTCCTTATGCCTGTGAAGATGCGTATGCGGTCCTCAGATGAGTCCAATATCATAAAATAAATAAAAATAAAAATTACAAGATAAAAAACCCTAAAAGAAAATACAACAAAATTAAGGTGTTTCCTAAGGATCTTTAGGGAACTTAGTCCACTTCAATAAGTTCGTAGATATTTAACAAATAAGCTTATTGGACACAAATCTTTACCCAACTGTCAGGTAAATTAGAAACAACTATTTTACAGGTTTCAATTAAATACAGACCTGAACTGAGGATGAAAAACCTGCTAATATAATATGCAGGCCTGTTTTAATTTTGTCCTTTTCTCAGGTACATTGATGCATTTATTTAAGCAGGACTTAAAAATATGGTTTAATTGAGGGATTTTAATCTTTAGTTTCTGTTCATGCAGTTAAGCAATATTCCTTGTATTCCTATTGCATATTTCTTTTTCAGAGTATTTTTGCAATATTTGTAAGTGAAGATAGGGAAGTCTCAAAAATGCTGCATTGGGTAAATTTTGGGGGAATCTAAACTGACCACAGTAAGTTGGCTCTTAAGAATTCCCTGGTGTGAGGTGTCACCCTTGTGTTGTAGGCAGTAGGTGTCAGATGGAGAAAGCGCTGAAATCTGTACTTTCTAAAGAAGGTAAATTTCAGTTCTTTGCCAAATCCCCATATTGCTCATCTGTTCAGGTTTATGAGACAAATGCCCCAAGGTTACTGGATGTTACTTAAATCCTTGCTTTCTTCTGTCAGTCACCTTTAACAAGGAACTTTAGGTACTGACTTGCTTTTTCATACTGATTAGGGAGGACTCTTATTAAGGGTTTTAGGATTCTGAATTCCCAAATAGCTGTCTGTGTGCCTGCTGTTAATACACATTTATTTTTAAGCAGGTGGCATATAAAACTTCCCTCCTTTTCTTTTCTTTTCTTTTCCTTTTTTTTTTTTTTTTTTACCCTAGGTAGTGCGGTTTTGCTGTCCGTACTCATTTGTGCTAGTAGTGTTGGAGGTGCACGAAGGGTGAGCTGCAAAACTACTTTTAACATGCTGAATTAATCATGGAACTTTCCTCCAAACTCCAGTCAAATGCAGAATTTTCCAAACTGCATCTGCATTAATACTCTTGGTATTATGACGTACAATGTTTGCAGTGTTCTGGGATGTGCTGGGAGCATGCCTGCCCTTTCAGAGTGCTCCCCTTCTTCTGTCTGTAAACTTCCAAGGACGTGGTTTTAACTTTCACATTTTTTATACCTACAGAAAAGCATTTTAGGAAATGAGCTGTAGGAGTCTTGCTAGCATGTAAAAGGCAGTTGAACTTCCTGCGTAGACTGATCAGTTTCTTGTGCTTGCTTGTGGCACTTTCCAAACGGTACTTGGTCTTGGATATCAGAGATCATGCGACTGACAATGATGCTGTTAGATTAAATAACAATGTATTAATAGTTTAGGAACATAGGAGGAGAATAATATACTTGGATTCACTCTTTTGAACGTTTGCACATGTGTGTGCAAGGGATAAAGGGTGCTTGAAGAGGTGCCAAGTTCTGGGTAAAGGAAGATTCCTTAATTTATCTATTAAAAACTCAGTTACTGCAAACGTGCATTAGAACACTCGAATTAAAACCTTCTCTGTCATCTTCTCTTGCTATACAGAGCTGATGTGTGAAAAGCACGTCATACAAAATAAAGAAATCTTAAGATTTCATGCATAGGCTGTGGCAGTAGCCGTAAGAATTGCTATATAGTATGATATGAGGAAGTAATTTCAGTCTGTTACTTCTCTTTAAAAAAAAAATAAATATGTATATATTTGAATCCATAAGAGAGACTGGGAGTTACTGTTCCCAGTTTTGTGATATATTAATCCATATAGATAAAAGATTGAGTGAGTACTTGTTTATCTCATTGTAGAAAATGTCACTGCCTGTTTTAACGGGCTGTGGGGCTGTTACATTTCTTCACTGCTTTTGCTACTTAATTTGCCTTTACTTGTGTAAAGTGAGTGAGAATTAAGAGGCTTCCCGGGTTCTTGAGTAACAGCTGTACTAGAAGCTCATTGGTAGGTGTGTTCAGGCTATGCAGCAAGTAATTTGAAGCACTAGAAAAGCTTGGAAGATATTTATTACATTCTATAGGTTTCTTGCTTAAAAAGTAAATTTGTATGTGTTTTCCACAGGGTTATGAAGACTGGCTACGACATAAAGCAGACAATGAAGTAAATGGTGCTCCAGTTTATGTTGTTCGAAGCGGTGGCCTTGTAAAAACTAGATCTAAAAACATTCGGGTATGTTCCTAAGGACAAATTGAAAATTGTGTTTTTATCGGATCGCTGAAGGTCTAGTTTTGCTACTAATCATTGCAGCCTGTTTCATCGTGATTCAGTAACAATGTTGACATGAATTCTTCTTTTTTAAAACTCTATTTGTACTCTTCTCATTTGTGTTCTCTTCATTAGGTGGGGGACATTGTCAGAGTAGCCAAAGATGAGACTTTTCCTGTTGATCTGGTGCTTCTGTCATCTGATCGAGTTGACGGTTCATGCCATGTTACTACTGCAAGTTTAGATGGAGAGACCAATCTTAAGGTCTGGGTTACTGCTATGGAAAATGGTGCAGCTAATTTGCAATGTCATTTTTATTTCAGCCCGTTGAAATACATCCCCTGCCCCCCTCCCCCCCTTCCCAGTAGTCCTGTATCATTAACTTAATGGATGCTGTTTTACAGACACATGTTGCAGTCCCGGAAACAGCAGTGTTACAGTCCGTTGCCAACTTGGACAAACTTGTAGCTGTTATAGAATGTCAGCAGCCAGAAGCAGATCTATACAGGTATCACTTCATCAGTAAATATTTTGAACTTAAACTGAAATGAAGTGTTTATTTAGGAACGTTCTGGTTCTTGCTGGGATTAAAATAGCTTCAGACATCTGCTTAAATTTTAGGTTTCAGTAATTAGCATAAGTGTTTATACATATGTACTTCCTGAAAGGTGCAAGTGACAACTTACATTTGAGTATTTCAGTAGTAAATCAGAAATGGCAGGATAATATTTACCTTTTGCATTTTAATCATTACCCTTATGTACACTTCTGTTCTAACCAGTACACTTGTTTCCAGATTCTAAAAAATTCAATGGCCTGTGAGTCTGAGCAAGTTGGAGAAAGAGTTGTATAAGGTTCTGCCTGGAGATTTCAGTATTATATAGTATATATTTTTTAACAGAATTCACTCAAACTGTAGCATATTATTGTAAGCTTGTGTTAATTCTGAGGATATGTGTTGGTCATGCTTATTGTGGTTTTGCTCAAGAGAAGATTTGAACTCCATTCAACAGAAGAAATTCAGATTAGAAACAGTGGTATCTGAGTGTGCTTCATTTCAGCCTTTAACACCAGCAAGCAATGTCTTAGAAACTGTAAAACAGCATCTTAGGTAACCAAAGTTACATTCACATCCAAATTTCCCCTGAAAGGTATAATGGAAGGTGGTAGCTATTGAGTAGTAGTTTTCAAAACCCCAGTATATCACAGCAGCTGTTCTTAAGTAAGCTTTGGGATCTTTGAGAAATATTAAAATCTTAAAACTTAAGATGCTTCGTTTGAAGAGGGGTTCAAATATTTGATCCTTAGTTCCATTTGCAGAAAACGTAAAGTTTGGGTAGAATTACTATAGAAGTTTATGTGACCGTTTGTAGCTGGGCATACTAAATATGCCAGTGTCAGATTTTGCACGGAGATTAGGTTGACTTTGTTTAAATGAATATTACTGTTTCTTATGGATGATATGCTAACTTACATTTGTTGAGGAATTACTTCTTACTGAAACATCAAGAAGTCACAGTCTGTTGCAGCTGAGTAAGAAATACAATATTTTACGGTTTTATTAATGATCCTAATAGGCTTTCTCAAATGACTGTTCCTTTGAAGGATAAATGTTTCTGTTCTGAAATATCTTTTGGAAAATTATTGCCAGTGTTGCCGTATTGTTTTAGTTTGATTGCTAAAAAAAGTTGATTGTTTTGTACCTGTGAACCATTAATGACTTTTTTGTAAACATAGAGGAGTTTTTTTACATTTTTGAGTCTTTATGTAGATATTTCTAACACATGGCCATTTTTCATAGATTTGTTGGAAGAATAACTGTAAGTCAACAAACTGAAGAAATTGTACGGTAAGTAAAACTTTGTAAGATTAATGTTTAGAACTGATGGAGGTGATTAAAATCATGACCATCACAAACAAAGAGTTACTGTTGAATATACGAGAGGGAGGGGTATTTTTACTGATAGTATCAATTATAGCTGCAGGCTTCAGATGGAGATGAGAAAAAAATTAGTGAAAGAAAGTTCATTACTACCCAGTTTTTCAGATCTAATAGGGCAGTTATAGAAAGCTTGGCTGTTCTGAAGGGGGTAATTTTAAAGCACTGGTAATTAGGTGGGAACTTTGTTGCTGTTTGTTATTTAAAACGTTTATTGATCTTAAACACTTTCCAGCAGCATATCATGTAGACTACAACAGATCCCATGTCATCTGTTTATCAGAGGCTCTGAGCAGGTGGTTTTGCAGGTGAAATTCCTAGAAATTAGTGGTCTGTTTTAGCAAAGCCTCTGCTACAGATTGTAGCCTTCAGTATACTACTTCAAACTACTGCCTGTACTGTAAGGATAGTGCTTAAATCTGTAATAGTCAACACATAACTGTGCACACATAAAGCTATGTGCACATAATCATGTGCTCAGAGTCTTTCCCTGTGCAGTCGTAGCAACTAGCATACACCTAAACACATGTGAAAATAACAAAACAGTTGTGAAGCCGCTTTACAGGCCTACACGTGGCCTTCCCGAAAAGATTGCTGATTGCAGCGGGTTGGCCCCCAGCCAGCAGCCAACCATCCACACAGCTGCTCATTCACTTCCCACCACCACAACAGGGCAGGAGACAAAATGGGAAGGAGTGAGAAAGGTCATGGTTTGAAATAAAGACAGGGAAATCACTCAGAGGAAATGGCCAGATTTTCAGGAATATTTAACATGCAAGTTATTTGTTTACTTTTGAGACTCGTTGATAATCAGGCTTTCCAAAAACTTGGTCACCTCTTCTTGAAATCTGAAGTGCTGTGTTATGATGCATAAGTGTGTCACAGAAACAGGTAAATGTCTTCCAATGTCCAAAATGTTATGCTTTACTTTTTTAATTTTTTAGTGACATTTCTACCTGAACCAAATATTAAAGCTGTATTATTTTCTATGCAGTGTGTGCCTTCCGTCTGAAGAACTGAAAGTCTTTTGGTCTGAGAGCCTCCTATGAGGCTGGCAAACATCTGTCAATTTTAGATAGGAGTAACATGGAGTTCAGAGTGAATCAATGATTTGTCAATGGTTTTGCATGAAATATGGGAATATAGAAGGCAAATCACTTAGCCCCAAGTCAGATGCCTTAGCCACCCCTCCAACCCCATCCCCCCAAAAAACCACCCCACTCAGATGTTTTCCAAGGTTGTTTCATATACTGCTTCACTTGGAGCTTTTCAGAATTCATTACTGCCAAGCTTGACAGGTTCAGCTTTCATATAATCTATCAAAATAATTTAGTTGGCAACATATAACAGCCAGTTTAAAGGGAGTATGAAAAAATAACTGCAAGTTCCAGCTGCTGGTGGAGCTGTATCTTCTGACTGCTCCTCTAGTCTGTATTGCACTGATTCAGGTTTTGTATTTTGGGTTTGACAGACTGGTTTTTACAAACTGCAAAAACCACTTGAATCCAGAAATGTACATTAGGTTACTTATAAGAAAAGGTTAAATGCTTGAAGCATTTAGTTCAATTTTACATCTAAAAGTTTCAGTCTAGCCTAAAATATTAACATATGTATGTGTAGTTTAAAGAATCTATCATAGTCTGTGTGTATAATGGGTGCACCTGCTATTTGTGGTGGTAACTGTCGCATTTGCAGTAACATTTCAGTTAAATGTTTAACTCTGGGAGGTGTGGTGTGGGTTTGGAGTTTGTTTTTTTGAGTAACTCCAGGTTATGCTTTCAAAGGAACTTTGAAGTTTAAGAGCTTTGTTTATATCACGGACTGCTTGCGGTACAGCTAATGGAAAAGCAACACAAACCCAAGGACTATGATCTTTAATTCTTTTGCTTATACCCAGTATGTCAGTATTTGAAACACTGGCAAAAATAGTGACTGCACTTTTTGTGGGTTTTTTTTTCCGCCCTGCAAGCCAACCCTGCCAGCAATTTCTAAAGATGATACAGCTGCTGGAGTAGAACATACGGCTCTAACCTTATATGAACTTTGATTCTGAGTGGACCTTTATTTTTACAGCACTGTTTACAGTTAACTTATCTGATGAAATGAATGTATTATTGTGGAGCAATAGATGTGAGGAAATAACATTTATGAAATTTTGTTCTTGTGTTAGGAAGCAGAACTTGCACTGTTGTGGTGGTGGTGGGTCCATCTAGTTATTTGTCTTTGTTTCTCTGGTGTCATAGCTTCTGAACTTGCTGGATCATTTCAGTTTGACAGAGGGGTAGAAATAAGATAAGTAAAACAGCCAAATCTGAAATAGCACTCCGTTGCACTGTGAGTTCAACAGGTTTTTTGCCTGCTGGCTTCTCAAATAACTTGCAGGTCTCTCTGAACCAGCCATTTGGTATATTTAATTCAGTCGCTAATTACGGGATATTGGACAGGGTGGGAAGGTGTGGCCGTGACCGAAGGAGACGCGAAAGGAAACAGAGAGCTCTGTGGAGATGTGTGGGTGAGGTGTGCTGAAAGGGGTAAGAGGATTGAAGGTGGACCTAAATGAGGGCGGGGTTGGAGTTGTCGCAGTAGGAATTCATAGGGGATATAGAACAACTTTGCACAGGAAACTGGATTTCACTAGTCCTACAAAATACAAACCAACTAGTTTTAAAATGCGGATATGTCTCTTTCTCTTTAGACCTCTTGGACCTGAAAGTCTCTTACTTCGTGGAGCAAGATTAAAAAACACTAAAGAAATATTTGGTTTGTAGACATCTAAATACTTAAAGAGTATTCTCTTAAAACATGTTGATGAACTGTGGTTTAATTTTACTTGCGCTGAAGAAGTTGTAATAATCTTGCTGACTTGTTGCCTGAGGGGGATATGATTGTAGATTAAAGTAATGGTATTATGCTGAAGAATCTCGTAAGGGTATAAAGTTCCAGCTCTGCTCTGTGAAAATATTTGAAGTGGTTTGATAAAGGAATAACTACTTCAATGGATAAATTACTGGTGTTACTCTTGCCTATTGTTCAAAACTTTCTCCTGAGATTTACCATTCTGATTTCCATAAAATACATTTTGAAGAGCAGTGCAGTCATCATAAGGAGCAGCATTTTTAGTAGGTGTTAAAATTACTTCGGTGGCACTGTCTTACTGTAGCAGAATATTGCAAATGCTTAGAAAATACTGTCTCACCATTGTACTGAAAATTAATATCATGTCTTGATTTTATTCTATATTTCTTAAAATGAAAAATTCTGGCAATTGTATATATACAAAAAATAAAGTATAACTCTTTATTCCCCCTCCCTGCCCCGCTTCCTTCCCAGGTGTTGCAGTGTATACAGGTATGGAGACAAAGATGGCATTAAATTACAAGAGTAAATCTCAGAAACGGTCAGCAGTAGAAAAGTATGTTTATTTTCTAATATCTTTCTTATTTGTAGTTTTAATTTAGTTTTTCCTCAGTAACTGTAAAACCCCGATGCTCTCGTCACTAGGTTTTAGGCAAGGGAAGACAGCATAACTGCTTTGCCTTCAGTAGGAAGCTATAAAGATAAAATCAGTGTCTTGGTATTTCATCCTTTATCGATTCTTTCGGTAGTGTGCAAAGTTGAAATACTTAAGCCTAAAAAGAGCTAAAGCAGAAAAAGTTTGGGAGGTTTGTTTTTGAGATGTGGAGATCACGTAATGATAGGTGAAATGCTGCTTGAACCAGATGCTCAGAGATGGTTTTCACAACAGTTCTAGCCTCTGCTGTTCTCTGCATCCTTTAATGTAAAACTGCATCATGCCTGTAAAGAGGACGGATTGAAATGGAGTCTTAAACACTTCAAAATCTTTGTCCTGAATCCTAGTATTTGATATAATGGAAAATAGCTTTGTTTCACACATTTTAAAGGATATAGTCTATCCAGATATGTTTGGCAATGAATCTTGCTTCTAGCGAAGTTGCAGGTTCCATTTTAAAAATTTTGCTCATAGTTACAGGATAGGGTTACTATAATAGAGATTTATATGTTCAACCTTGTGAATTATTTTAACAGGAAAAGAAGTTCTGATATGCTGCCTTTATTTCAATTAGAAAAAATCTGAGATAGCCCCCTAGCATTTTTTTTGCAAACATGGGATTGATTAATCTTCTATTGCCAGATACAAACAGAACCGTAGAGTGCACAAGAAAAGTTCAGCCATCAAAGCAAAGGGTGGAAAGCTGGTGTGGCTAGCATTACAGAGAGTAGAGGCAAGTTTGACTCTATCCTGATATGGCATGGCCTGGGTTAAATAATCAGATGCACATGATAGTGATCTTCTAACTAGAGAAAAAGATGCTGTGGGTTTCCACTGTGTGGTGGTTTATACTGCCTTCACAGCCTTGCTAGATAACTGGGGAAGAAGAGAAGGATAAGTCAGCTCCCAGAATCTTGAACAACAGGTATGATACAAGTCAGCTGTTGGGGTATTCTTGCACCTCAATCTAGTCTTCATGTTGCTATATGTAGAGTATATCTTAGTGAGATGTAGGACTTCTTGTCACTTTTGTTGCTTGCTCATCACATAGAAACTTTACATCCATATCAAACACAGGATACATTTAAAAAAATAATTGTCCATTAAGTTTTTGGTCAATTCATGTAGCCTCTGTGTCAATAGATTAAGTAAAATAAATTGAGGTTGCTTTTTTTATTTGCCTCTTTGTAGGTCCATGAATTCCTTTTTGATTATTTATCTAATGATTCTCCTCTTTGAAGCCATTCTGAGCACTATTTTAAAGTATGCATGGCAAGCTGAAGAAAAATGGGATGAGCCTTGGTATAATGAAAAAACGGAGCATGAAAGAAACAGCAGTAAGGTAATGTCATTCTACCCAGTTGCATATCTGAGGAACCCTCAACCACTGTATGTTGAACGTGATATTTATTATGTCTCTATTCTTGGATATAAATGTAATTACCCCGTGATCCACTTGCAAGTCTGTATGCTGTTGTCCCAGTATTTTTGAGAGCATTAGTCCTATGTAGCCTCACCCTTGTGTAGAAATATCTTACCTCTGTTATTGATTGGTCTTTTCTTCCTTTATGAAAATGCCAGGCTTTTTAAAAACTTTGGGTTTTGTTAAGACGTATGTCTGATATTCTGTGTTCTTACTATAGTTATTATTCTTTTGGGTATATTTTGTCATTCCATAAATGAAAAGAGGAGGAGGATGGCTGTCCTTGTGCACTTTGCGTTGCAGTGATTTTACAGTTCAGGCATTTTGGACATTCTGTGATGTTGAGATCGTTCGATGTTTTCAGGCTGTAATTTTGCTCAAGCTCCTGCTTGCCTTCTCACTTTTCTGCAGAGATTGGAGGGATGCTTCGAAGTGTTCCTTAGGTCTGCAGTTGTCATAAGTGTCTTTTTTTTTTAATTATTCATTCCTATTTTTCTGTGTTCTGTTTAATTTTTTGTTTCTGTATGAGTCTGCCTTCTTCCAAAGCAGTTCAGGAGCTGGCTGGAGCTGATTCTAAGTAGTAGAGGGGATTTTCAAAGCACAGAAGAATTGGAAATCCAGTTTTCACATGTGATGTGGTGTCAGATGTTTAACACCCACACCCTCCCCATCTCCCAGAGAGTTGATAATTGAAAGTGCTCACTAGGTGCCATGTGTGCAAAAAGGTTCAAATCCCAAGTCAGTAGAGTTCTGTTCTGTTTCACAAGTAGAGTGAAATCTACAGTTAGTACGTGGTGGTTCAGGAAGGAAAAAGAAGTAACGTGAGAGAATGTCTGATTCAGGGAGAGTTAAGACTTTACTGGCATTTCAGTAGAATATGCAACTTTCTCAGAATCTTGTCATGCAAAGTATTTTTGTGGTTTGACTGGAAAAATATCTTTATCTCAGTGCTGTGTAGCGTCTGAAATTATTAATTCAGGTTATCACTACAGTTACCAAAATCTTTTCAATGTATTCTAAAATAATCTTATTTAAAAGTGTCACTGTCACAAAATATTAAATTAATATAAAAGTTTTTAAGTTGTTTAGTGACTTTCTATTTTTAGTACCTGCACCTACTTAACGCACTTTCAGCTGTTTGAAGTGGTCAGTCAAGTGAATCCTTGGCTCCTCTTAACTTCAGGTAGTTGCTACGTAAGTTAGACTAGTCTGTGGAACCTTTTCAGTTTTGAGTAGAATCAGGATAAGTATTTATTCATTCTTTCCATTCCCTTACCATTGTCTTCAGGAGCACACAGAACCATTTGTTGTTCTGCAGTGTCACTCTCCTTATATCATGTCTGTGTTTTTCTCTTTCCATTGTTTACTTCCACAATCTGCTTTACATTGCTCAATACGCTGACATCCTTACTTGGAGTGCATTCTCTGTTATCTGTCCTGTGTTGTGCAGGTTGTTATTTAATAGACAGTGCTTGAAGAAATTTGCTAACCTTAGTAATTGTCACTTCTTCTCAGTATATCTTCTCTTACATGAATTACCGCTTTCAGTCTTTATCTCTTTTCTGGTTTGGTTTGGAAGATCTCTTAAGGCACAGAACTTCCTGAGGTTTTGTCAGACACCTTGATTGTTGGTGCTGACTTTTATTAATTATAGCAACACTCCCTAATTAGGAAGAACAGACATTATTTAGCTTTGGAAGCTGTTAACTACTTTTATACTCCCTTTCTTCAAAATGTTCTCCTACACCTATATCTGGTAGAGTTGAAAGAGGTATCCCACATTTTCTCATCTCTGATCTCCCTAACTCAATATTCAAGTGGTGGTAAGTATTCCCAAAGTACAATTTAGATGCTAAGTTTGTTGTGCAAATGAAAAAGAGACTTCAGAGAGACTGTAATGTTGCATTTTAGAGTTTGTTAAAATTGTCATACCTAACAAACAGAAATTTCTACCCTGTTACATAGCTGTTTACCTGAAACGTATGTGTTGAACACAGTGATTTGAAGAGGCATAGAAGAAGTCTATGTCATTGAAATCCACACGATCTCTCGTGTTGTGTAGTCTGGATCACCCATGTCACTGGGGAATGCCAGTAGACAGGAACCCTCTTGTTGCTCTGCTGCCCTAAACCAATACAGAATACTTTCAGATTCCTCTGACAACATGGAAAATCAGCAGTTTGCCTTCACCATTTATGGTTCCTGAGGAAAGCCTGTGAATGGTGCTCTTTGATGGAATGGAGAGCATATGAGTTTTTTCAGACCAGTCTCTTTGAAGAGACTTGTTTTGAGACAGGATCAGCATTACAGTTAATATGAATTGGTAACCCTCCTGACAGATTCAGTAGAAAGGACAAAAATTAATGACCTTGAGAACTGAAATATCCAGTCACAGCTTAAGGCAGTCTTATTGCATCAGTCTGAAGGCACGTTACTAGGGCAACCTGCAAGTGCCTGCATTGTCACTGTGCGTGTTCTCGTTCGTATGTACACGGGACTTAGTCTCCTCCAGCTCTGTCAGTTTGTCTTTTTTTCATGCATATTGAAACATAAATAACCATGTTGCACCTTATGACTGCAGTAATTTTTACATTTTCTCTTTTTTTCTTGTAGATCCTGAGATTTATTTCAGATTTTCTTGCTTTTCTGGTACTTTACAATTTTATCATACCTATTTCACTTTATGTGACTGTTGAGATGCAGAAATTTCTTGGATCTTTTTTTATTGGCTGGGATCTTGACCTCTATCATGAAGAAACAAACCAGAGAGCACAAGTAAATACTTCAGACCTCAATGAGGAATTGGGCCAGGTAGAGTAAAAAAATACATTGTTTGGGGTGATTTTGCCTTCTATTTTCTTCTTCTTTTTTAATAATAAAATCCATTGCTGCAGACTTTTTAATTGGTTGTGCTTTGATTTCTGATTAATTTAAAAATAAGCTGTAATTATCTGATGACAGAAATTAAAATTTTTACATGATCAAAAAAAGGTATGTAGTGAAGAGTGTGAGTCGAGATTTTTTTTTTTCTTCTAACAAATACATGCAACTCTAAGTCTGTGTTTTCTTTTATTTTACAAAAGGTAGAATATGTGTTTACAGACAAAACTGGTACATTAACTGAAAATGAGATGCAGTTTCGGGAGTGTTCCATTAATGGCATAAAATACCAAGAGGTCAATGGTAAACTAACTCCAGAGGGGTTTTCTGAAGATTCTCCAGATGGAAATAGACATAATTTGGTAAGACACATTTTTTTCCCACCATTAGGCATCCTAGATAGAAAGCGTTTTATTTCAGAGAAATAGTCTTCTAGCATTAGCTTTTTTTTTTTTAAAAGGGAATTTCTGAATAGTTTGACGTTATTGCATGTTATTGAACAAACAATATTAAACACATTGAGATGTGATTATTTAACCTGGAATACTTGGCAGATTTTTAAGAACAGTTTTTTTATTAAGTATGTTCAAAACTGGGTTGATAAATGAATGTTACAAATAAAGTTTTTTTTCTTTCTTCTAGATGAAAGAGGAAGAACTCTTCTTGAAAGCAGTTTGTCTTTGTCATACAGTGCAGGTCAATGCAGATCAAACAGATAGTGCTGATGGTCCCTGGCATGCCAATGGAATAATATCACCGTTAGAGTATTATGCTTCTTCACCAGATGAGAAAGCTTTAGTTGAAGCTGCAAGCCGGTGAGATGTACTGCCAAAACTATCTAGTGTAGAAATTGCCTACTAGGGCAGGCGATTCATAATAAAAGCAACCTTAAAAATTGCTCAGAAAGATGGTAAAGCCAGGGCCTGGCACTGTCAGTTTACTATGAAGACGTGCAAAAATAAACCACACAAAAACCCTAGGCATATCATAAAGTGACAGTTTAAAATATTTATGGAAATCCTTAAGAAATTATGAACCACAGTGGTCAAAGTATGTTGCTATTAAAATATTGGAGAAAGTGGGCATTTTTCATTTTCGCTAGAAATAGAGTGCAGTAGTGGGGTGTAGGAACCTCTCTCCTTTCCTTTTCCTTTCTTCTCTCACCCCACCCCCAACGATCAGTAGGCATTATGTCTATAAGTGATGATTTGATGTGTGTTTTCTTTTCCTTGTAGGGTTGGAGTAGTATTTACTGGAACTAGTGGGGACAGTATGGAAGTAAAAAGTCTTGGAAAACCAGAAAGGTATTCATTTTTATTCCTTGTTTCTTTTGAAGGACAGGAAAGTGAAGATTAACATAACATTCTCCTCTTAAACCTCTCTGTCATAAGAAACCTCGCTTTTCCACAGCATGCTCTTTTTATTGCTTGTCCCTTGATGTCTTCCAAGTCAGCTTGCATCTTATTCCTTAGCAATTTTAAACTGAGATGCAAGATTTTTTTGTGAGTTACTCTGTGTCATTGTGTATTGTAACAGTTCACATCTTTGTGCGTTCCTCAAAGGTTGAGACCGTAGTAGAGTTGGAAAACTGCATTGCCTATTCAAGTCTTACAGTTTGTCCTTTAAGCTCTAAAAGTTTCCAGAGTCAGTCTCATGTATGCATAATGTAATTGCATATTTTAAACTTTCCCAAAATTAGTAGAAATATTATTAGCTGTGTATTTTCAGTATGTCATAGCATCTTTTATCCATTTGATCTTTTTCAGTTAGTTGGCAGTACTTTAAATATAAATGTCTAAAATTAATTTTCTAAACTATTGTTATAACAAAAAAATAGTCCAGCTATCAGGGAACGACAGTCTTTTTTGACTGTGTAGATTGTTTATAAGTGATAGAAACAAAATGTAGTTTTCAAAGTTGCGTGTGAAGCAATGATAGAAGGATACAGGAATAGGAAGGAGCTGATTGTAATCTCTAGATGTAAAGCTGGTGTTCAGGAAGCTATTCCTATTGGTAGAACCTTTTATTTTTATAGAATGGAATTAAATATATATAAAGTGATGAAAAGTAATCAATTGCACAAACACCGGTGACAGTGACTGTTGCTCAGCAGTGGTAGCATTACTTTTAGAGTTTCCGTAAAAAAATGACACTTTGGGGAAGGCTCTGCGGGGTAAGTTACGTATTTATAAGTAATTGTCTTTGGAAATTTATTTCTAAAAAAGTTTTCTTGCCCTTTCCTCTTGTATTAAAACACAAAATACAGGTATAAATTGCTTCATGTTTTGGAGTTTGATCCAAATCGCAGACGAATGAGTGTCATTGTAGAGAGTCCCTCCGGTAAGTGACCAGAAGTTGCACAAGCTGCAGCTGAGAACCTCTTAAATAGTATGTATTCTTAATTTCTGTTCTGTTTTGCTTTTTAGGGGAAAAGCTTTTGTTCACAAAGGGAGCAGAATCTTCCATTCTTCCTCGTAGTAAGAGTGGAGAAATAGACAAAACAAGGATACATGTGGATGAATTTGCTTTGGTAAGTGCAGATGCTTGCCCAGCTGATTGGGAGAAAATTCTTCCGGTATAAACTTTGTGACCTGAAGAGAACAAATTGCAGGTGACACCTTCTTGTTAGATCAGAATCTTGTCTACTCTGAATGTAGTCTTTTATTTTCTCACAGAAAGGACTAAGAACTTTGTGCATAGCCTACAGAAGATTCACACCTGAGGAGTATCAAGAAATTGGCAAACGCCTTCATGAGGCCAGGACTGCCTTACAACAACGGGAAGAAAGATTAGCAGATGTATTCAACTTCATAGAAAGGGATCTGGAATTACTTGGGGCTACAGGAGTAGAAGACAAGTATGCAAAGGAGTTTCTGATAACTACACTCAAAAACATAGCGAGTTTAGGATTTATAACTGAAATACGACATGTGCCATGAAAAACTGTCCTGCCACAACCAGACATTCTGCGCTGTTCTTGTTTAGTATGTTTAGCACCCTTTGAATTGAGGAGCATTCAAAACACGTCATACCAACTGATTTTACTTAGTAACAATGACATACAGTGTACTTCATCAGGAGAGATTTAATGTATGTGAAAGAATAATTGTAGTAAATATTTAGGGTAATGGCTGATTACTTGGGAGAACTTCTACACATAGCTCCTTTACAAAGCGTGTATTCTGTGAGTCAGAGGGTGTATTGTGCACTGGAGCGTACAGGTAGAGCACTTAGAAGCTTTTCGTGTACCGCAGTAGGTAGTAATTGTTGTGGACTGTTCTAAACCTTCTCAAATGCAGCCATGGCGCCTAAACTAAATTAAGATATGCTTATTACAAATTTTTGATCACTTAGCAGGATTAACGTTCATTTTTTGTTACATAAGGCTTTCATTTTGTTGCTGGTAACAGAATGTTATCTGTCAGACTATGATTCTCTGAAAATACATACAACATTGGAAATGCAGTCTGAAATGATTGTGACAGTGGGGTTACAGGAGTAACAGGAGTTACTTGTTTTTGTAAAGTTTTTGATTGGTTATTGAAGATTTTTCTTGTTTCTAGACTGCAGGAGAAAGTCCAAGAAACTATAGAAGCACTCAGGCTGGCGGGTATCAAAGTGTGGGTACTCACTGGAGATAAACACGAAACGGCTGTTAGTGTCAGTTTATCATGTGGACACTTTCATAGAACCATGAACATCCTTGAGCTTGTGCAACACAAGTCAGACAGTACGTGTGCAGAACAACTGAGGCAGCTAGCCAAGAGGTAAAATAACCTGAGATGTCACTATCTCACTGATGATTTTAGCTTGATTTTCTTCTGTTTTCAATTTTTATGACAGTCTCTTTGAGGTATGTGCCGAACACATGAAGTTGCCTTTTAAAAAAATTGTTTAGTGATATAATAACAGACTTGAAGAAGCAGTCTGTCTAACAGGCTAACTTCTTTGTTTATTGTATGGGCAACCACATAGTGAGTCAAAACATTTAAATTTTTCCATCACGCTGTTACAAAGCTGACACTTCTGTCCCTGAATAGAATAAAGGAAGACCACGTTATCCAGCATGGACTGGTTGTGGATGGGACCAGCCTCTCTCTTGCACTCAGGGAACATGAAAAACTGTTCATGGAAGTTTGCAAAAACTGTTCTGCAGTGTTGTGCTGTCGCATGGCACCCCTTCAGAAAGCAAAGGTAAGTGAGAATATTATCAGGATTGTCAAGTATTTTTGTCATGCTTTGAGGTGGCAAGGATTTTTGGAACTGCTTTGTTTGTTTGCCTGACCTTTTTGTGTGACTTCTGAAACCTTGTTCAATTCAGTTGATCTAGAGTAGTTTGCTCAGAAGCTTCTATATGCATTTATGAAAACATGCAATTGGGTGGAGGAGAGAATCGCAATACTGCCACCGTGCAAGACTAATCTTTTATCAGTCGCTTGAGTGTTCTGTCAGGCAGTAGCTATCCTGATCTCCTGCAGGCTTATTGCATTGCCTGTTCCATCACTTCTCCAAAACAAAGACACTAAACTGAAAATTCATTAAGCTGTAGGGAAGAAATGTGCTTCTCTAAAGATTTAAAAAATACCCAAGTTTGAGGAGGAAGTAGAAGGGAAGGGAAGTTGAGGCCTAGTCTCCAGGGAAGGTTTACGTTAATGTTCTCTTCTAAGACCATTTTTCTTTCACGTTACTTCATTTTACTCAAATAGAGGTTAGATAAAATTCAAATTCAGATTTTGTGATTTGTTTTTTTTTACTTTAGAAAGCCGAGCCCTGAAAAGCTATCCTACTTACTTTTTCCTTTTGAAACTTTCTGTCTTCATGTTATGCTTCTCTTCTTCTTTTGACAAATACTCAATAGTATATCTTTATTACGGTAGTGCTTAATTTATTATACTTTTAGCTTACCTGTATTCTTTCACGGCTTTTTGCACGTATTTCCAGTAATACTAAACCTCTGAAAGGACACTGTTGCCCACTCTTATTTTTACACATTGTCAAAAAGAAAAGGAAAAAAGACCTTTTTACCTTAAAGCACTAGGAAGCCCTTATGTAAGGTACTAGATGTGTAAAAGAGGGCAGGCTGGTTTACTATAGCATGAGTGACCTGTTCTGAGGTCACTTTTCCTGCTTCCAGCATTTAGCTAGGTTTTTAATGCAGTCTTTAGAATCACATTATACAACTGTTCAGCTGTGTATAAAACTTAGTTAATACTAGTTTCAATAAAATGTTAAAATGAAATTGTCTGTAACTAATATGAGAAAACCAATTTGTTGAATGTGTCCACTTAGCATACACTTCTCTAGCTGGAATTTTTGCCATCCCCCTCTTTAAGGTGTAGTCATTTGTCTATGTTGTGTCCTTGTTCTTATTTTGTAATTTAACTTGATTTATAATGTGTTTTGTACTGCCAGATTTGGCAGATAGCAGCCAGTAATGCTTTCCTTAATTCTTACTCTGTCCAGCAGGTAATCTTCTTTATCTCCTGTGTTTTGTCATGAAGTACAGTAAAACCTAATTTTGATGGCAGTGACTTTTCCATTTTAAATACTGAAGTATGTAAATCACCGAGACAAATGCTGTATAACGTGGGAGGGAAGTGTATGGCAGTTTAGCCTTGCATTTGATTTTTTGCTGCAGGTACCCTTTTTTAAGATTTACTTTAAGGTTAACTGGAACTCAGCTTAGTATTTCCTGAATATTTTCTTTTAACTTTAGTTAATACATGGCTAGAAGTCTCACTGCTTATTTATGTATATTTTACGGCTCGGAAACCTTTTTAAACATCTTTCAAGTCAGTCATTCAGAGCTGCTGCTGATTGCTGCTGTTAAAATTTGCCAGAGAATTTGTCTTGACCTTTTCGCGTAGATGTTTGGCTGAATTACCACAGTCTTCGGTATCTCACGAGGACTGATCTGGGTGACATACTGCACCCTTGCTGGCTCTTCAAGGCCGCTTACTAAGATCTAATGCTAAATGTACTTGAAATAATTACCCCTTAGGAATGGGGAACCTTTAAACTTGAATATTAATACCTGCAATTAGGGAATGTTTTCCCACAATCGGGTGGATTTCTCTGAACTGTAGACTGTATTCAGTCACTGTTGTGTTCCTTGTGGGAAGCGAGTTACCGCTCCTGTGAATCAAT
This sequence comes from Falco biarmicus, assembly GCF_023638135.1. Taxonomy (NCBI): domain Eukaryota; kingdom Metazoa; phylum Chordata; class Aves; order Falconiformes; family Falconidae; genus Falco; species Falco biarmicus. The sequence goes on from NC_079300.1 coordinate 10,240,688, forward strand.
GTACCGACACTGCCAGTTAGAACTCAATTATTTGAATACAGTTGTTTGTGTCTGCTTACATCAGGCAGTTGTTGCTCTGCTGATTATTTCCACTTGGGGTTTTCTGGACCTTCAGGGGGAAAATGCAGTGTTTTTTCATAGTTGAATGCTTTGGTTTTAGAAAGCCTTCTGGATCTGCATTCACACCTTTTACCTTTGCAACCCGTTCATGACTGAGTTAGTGAAGCCTTTACCTTTAGTTTGAGCTCTCTGCAAGGTTAATAAATTACTAATTCTCATTAACCAAAAGCCTCAGCTAACTTCTTTCTGTTTAGAATATTGTTGGCATTTACATTAAAGATCCATTTCCTTTCTGCATAGAGCAGGATATCATTGCTTGTTTGGGAATTGTAGAGCCTTGTATGTGAACAATTTTTTTTCTCTTTCTGGCTTATCTTTTTTGACTTTTCCAAATGAGAATACCCATTGGTGATAGTGAAGTCTCTTTAAAAGGAAACAATTTTCCATAATAACAGCATGTATTGATCTTTGAGCTAATACATTGGGGTTTTTTCAGATTCCTCTTTTACACTGATCAATTCTATTAATTGAAAATGTGAAGAATCTGGGCATGTCTGCCAAAGGACTTTAAATCTAGATTGCTCCCTAAGTAAATTTTCAGTTCCAACTTTTACTTGTCTCTTTTGTAAGATGAAGCACCAAATTAAGAGTTGTAAAAACATCTAAGTAAGAATAGCAAAATAAGGCAGGCATAATGTTTAAATAGGGCTTGTGCCCCAAAGCAAGCAGCTTTTCTAAAGGAGCAATGCATTTGTGCATGTGATGTGCAAAAAAAAGTTTTTTACACAAGCGTGCACATTCATAAAACAAATTAATTATATTTACAGGTAGGTACTAAGATACTTGGGAATTAGTGGCATGATTTGTAGGTGGGCTATCTGTCTAATCTGAAAAAATTCTGCCCTTTTTTTTTTCTCCTGCAGGTAGTGCGACTGTTAAAAACGTCTCCAGAGAAACCTATAACATTAGCAATTGGTGATGGTGCTAATGATGTGAGCATGATACAAGAAGCACATGTTGGCATAGGTAACTTTCTTTTGTCAGAAGAGACAAAGGCAAATAAGATGGAAATTTTAGTAGTTATTAAAACAGATGAAGTTCTAATGTTTTTGGACCTGTGAATGACAGGGTGTTTATCAGAGTCATCTGTTGTAGCAGACTTTTAGCGAAATCTAAAATTTAAGGCTGTTTGCTTTCAGATGTCTTAGGTTTGTTATGTAGTCTGCTAAGAATCAGAGATCCTGTTTAAATGCTGCCTTAAGAACAGCAAAGATTCTCTGTAACTAGAATGTCAGAAGTACTCTGCTTAGGATATTGGAAGTGGTAATCTTAACTATAGGCACTGTCAGATTCTAAGTTCTTGGGTAAACTAAATTGATGTTTAAAACTTTCTCTGTACTAAACTGCCTCTGTTTGTACCATATCTGTATCACTGTAGAAACGCTATTTGTGTCTACTTTGTCTTTGAGGAGAAGGCTTTCATTACATCTCGAGAGAGACTGTTATTCTCAGCTAAGCTTGGTTGTTTTCTTTGTTTATACCATTTTCTGTTATCTGGCTAGGACCTTCTTCAGACTTTCTTCTGCTGTGTTATGTAACCGAGTACAAAACAAAACACACCAAAAAAAACCCAACAAAAAACCCCACCCAAAAAACCAACACAAAGTGTCTGGTTTTCAGGAATCCTGGGCCACTTTTCTTCTGTAAAAGACCGTTTTGTATTCTCTGTGTATGCTTAGGCTAATCATAATAATAGTTTTTAGAAATAAATTTGTGCTCAGCTGTGACGAGTGACAAGCATTGTCAGCCCATCAGATTCAGTAAACTACTGTTGTAAGAACAGCATTTCTTTTATTCTGCTGTTGAGTTATATATTATTCCCAGAAAGTACTCTTAAGAAAAACCTCTTTTAAGTAAAACATACTAAGTAAATTTATAACTGATGTTGGATTGCTAATGTTTTTGCTTGGTTTAGGAGTTATTTTTTTTTAATTGAATCAGCATCAAATGAGCAGTTCCCTTAGTTCTAAGTGTCAGGAATAATGCCTTCTTTTGGAACTGAAAGATGCTGAAGTCTTTACAACCTTGAAGTGCAGAAGAGTAGCTTCAGGTGTATGTTGTTGGGTATTTTAAACCTTAATTTTTATAAGGTTTAATCTGTTTTCTTCCCTAAATATTACAGGAATCATGGGTAAGGAAGGAAGACAAGCTGTAAGAAACAGTGACTATGCAATAGCACGGTTTAAATTCCTCTCCAAGTTGCTTTTTGTTCATGGGCACTTTTACTATATTAGAATAGCAACCCTTGTACAGTACTTTTTTTATAAGGTAAGTCTTCAAAGAGTGCCAGTAAGTTAATGGAAAAATGTGTAATCTTTTCCCAGCATGAAATTTATTTCAGATGTAAGATTTTTGTTGGGAACAGGTTAAATATCTTTGTTCAAACATGTTTTCTAGGCTTTTTTGTAATGTTTCACAACCAAATGCTGTAGTTTAACTGTGAAATTGTTTAGTACTTGCACCTAGAAGTAGTTTTTAAATACCACACTGAGTTTCTGGAGGCTGAGAGGCAGACATGTTTGCTCTATGAAAGCAGTATTACTACCTTGAAATTAAAGAGTTTCTTTAGCAAGATGTATAAGTATCACGGGTTTTTTTGATTAATTTAATATGAACCAAATCCATTCATCTTTCTTAAAGGAAGAGGAGCACAGGAGATAGCTGAGGGAGGGAAGGGCCTACAGAAAGTGTGTAGGGAGAGAGCGTGCTCTTTGCTAGCAGGCTCACCTTAAGAAAACTTAACAGTCCCAGCCTTGACTTAAGAAATCCTCAGGTGAAAGCTGCAAGGAAATTAAGCACCAGGGACTGAGTTATCTCTGGGTACCTGCCTGGGAGCTGTGGGCAGGGAGCAGCAAGGGTGAGCTTAAGCAGGATGTTAGAGAGAGCAGTGGGGGCATGCCACTCCTTTTTTTCTTTTTTTCCTTGATCATCAGTTTTGATAAGAAGTCAGAATTCACTATCTTAAAGGAAATTCAGAGATTCTAGCAGTGGCCATGAAACCACTTCTTATCTTTTGTTGTTTGCTTTCATTTAAAGATAACAGCATGGTGTTAGGTTTTGGTTTCTGTTTTGTCTGCTCCCATGCAAAAAGTTGTGTGTGCAGGGCACAGGCTTTCTTCAGTGAAGTGTGGAAACTATTTTGCAAAGAAATTCTTAAAAAGAAAATGAGGGGGAAATGGATGGATTTTCTCCTCCTTTAATACTGCTTGTACTCCCATAATGAGATGTTTCTGTTAAGCACATTTAAGTTTATATTTTTTCCAGTTTGTTGTCCCAAAGCATGAACAAAATACGCCCTTGAGCAGAGCATAATGCTTCATTTTGCCAAGTAAAATGCTGAAATGCTTTATTCTCTCCCTGTGTATTTATACCAGCTTGTAAGAGTTAACAGTTTCTTTTAGGGTTGTGAGGCCTGTACTGAGGATTAACTGTTTCGTTCACTTTTCATTTTTCAGAATGTGTGCTTTATTACACCACAATTTTTATATCAGTTCTTCTGTTTGTTTTCACAACAAGTAAGTATTGGATGCCTTCTGTCTTGGTAGATGTGTATGAAACACTCGGAGTAAATAACTAAAAAAATGGGAAAGAACTACACAGGAACAGCACAGATTTTACACTTAATAAATATCCAGCTTTATTTTCCGAATTTGATAGCTTGATGTTGCTCGATGGTTATGTGATTATAGCTTTTTTTCTAACTAGTAAATTCACATAATTAATGATCTGTTGCTGCTATTAGTGTGCTTATAAATTTTAATAAACAACTTTTTTCTTTACAAGACTGAAAATAATTTTTTTCTATTTTCAGACGCTCTATGACAGTGTATACCTGACTTTGTACAATATTTGTTTCACTTCCTTGCCTGTTCTCATATACAGTCTTTTTGAACAGCATGTGCATCCGCATGTATTACAGAGTAAACCTGTGCTCTATCGGTATGTATATCTTCAATATGTTGTCATAGTAGCACATAATTTAGAAAAACAGTGGCGTGTGCAGAAGTCTGAACTTGCTATTATGCGTTCGTACAGTATTTTGATCTGTAACTTCTGCAGTTTTTGGTAATTATCTTGAAGAACTGCAGCTACATAGTTTTCATCCTAAAAGTTAGTACTAAGTATTATAAGAGAAGCATCTTTTTATGTCAGTTGTGTTAAGACTGGAAGAGAATTGAGCACTTGGCCAGCTTACATGATTGGCAGCCTTTTCCTCCATTACATGTAGGAGGAGAAGATCAGTCAGACACACAAATGAAAAACTAGAACACTGTGGTTAGGGGAATCACCACAAAAAATGCTTTACAAAGAGGGGAAGTGATTTACTGTAGAAGTAGATGGTCCTCCCAGTGGTAGCGTATTGCACTGCATACTGCTTTATGGAGAAAAAAAAGTACGTATTTTTGTAAAAAAGAGATGTCTCTTAGATGCTTCTCATTTCCTAAAGGTCTTTCAAGCAAAGCAAGGGGCAAGTATCATAAGATGTGGCTTTTTCTTCCTCTTGCAACTCCACCTCTAGGGAGAAGAGTTCTAGTTAGTGACATTCTGAATTTGACCCATTAAGGAGAACCTTGCCACTGGTGATCCCTTTGGTAAAGCAGAGGCAAATCATAAGAGCTCAGAGTTCTTTTTTTGCCCATGATTTATGTATTTTTTTCGTATGTCAGCGTTCATTAAATGTTTTTTGGTGCAGTTGAAAGCCATTTTTATTCAAAGCAGTAGCTGTCATGCAATGTGAATAGCTGATGGGTTATATAAAGACTATCTAAAATCCAAAATCTCTTTTATTTCTCCAGAGACATCAGTAAAAATGCCCATCTGGGGTTTAAACCATTTCTTTACTGGACCATCTTGGGCTTCTTTCATGCATTTGTTTTCTTTTATGGCTCGTATCTTCTAATGGGAGAAGACACTTCTCTGCTGGGAAATGGCCAGGTACAATAGCATAAGAATTATTCTGTCACTATATTTTTGCTGATACTTCTTTTCCTTTTTTTTTTTTAACATCCTCTTGTCTCAGAAAAATGTAATATTTTTTACTTTTGTGAACTACTTAATTACCAAAGATGCTTTGAAAATATTCATGTGCGCTATCAACAGTAACATTTCTTAGTGTGGAAAGCTGTAAGACGTTGTCAGAAAGTGTATGTCCATGAAGAACATATCTTTCAAGAAAATAAATGTATTATGGTTGTCTTCAACTTTGTTTTATTTTGTGTACTGGTGTTGTCAAAATCGTACATCATAACTTCAGTATATGAGAATTTATATTCATTCATTCAGAACTCAAAATGAGTTGGACTTAATTGCAGTGTCAAACGGTGGCTTCTCTTTAGCATCTGTTAGAAAGTTAGGCTTAAATCTGAAAGTTGCCAAAAGTCTTAAAGCTTCTTCTGAAGATGTATTATTTCAATTACTCAGAAATTTTAAAGAGTATGTGGTGCAAGCTGCTTTAACTTTTATTCAGTGCATGTTTTAAGGACAGTAACTTAATGAAATCGTCAAATACTAATTTGACACTTTCTGTTTTAAAGAAATTGAAGTTCACAGGAAAAATCATACACAAAAAACTCTATAAAGGTTGGATGAAACCATTACAAGCCCACTTTCTCAATTTTTTCCTGAGTCAGTTAACCCAATTTAGAGTAATCAGATACTGATTTCTTTCCTCATAAAACTATTATGGGTAGTGATACCAAAACACATTTGCTTCCCTCATGCCGTTCCTACTACTGATACAAAGTGCTTGCTGATTTTCATGTAGGGCTTGGTAGAGTTGCAAGTTATGGCACAAGCTACAAAAATAGCATCATGTTGTATTCACAGTGGTCACCCGGTTGATAGGGAATGGGCATGAGCTCAAGAAGTTTAGCCAAAAAAAGGATTTCCATATAATGATGTACAGACAGTGGCCAGAATTGTCTTGAGTGACTAAAATCAGAAAGCATGTGAACTGGTGGTGGGTGGCATCCCTGAAGGGAAAGGAGCAGTAAAGGGGGAGTGGTGCAGCTAGCGGCAGTACCCATTTCATAATGAGATGTTTGATAAGATCATTAACGTAGTTATGCTTGAGACTAAAATGTCTCTTACAACTGAGGTATGTGTGTGCCCTCTCTTGTTACTTGTTACAAGCTATGTGACTTTGAAGTTCTTGTAAATTGGTAAAGGATCTTTGGTGCTCTTCTAATGAAGTAATTTTACACTACGGATCCAGTGCATTTTCTCTGCATCTGTCTTAGTTGTCAAAACACCTCACTTCAGAATTGCTTAGTAAATGTCCACAAGGCAGGAACAGGCTTTTCATTGTATTTAGTGGTAGATGTTTAGTTTGGGGAACGGATTATATTCTATAAATCAAGACCACTGTGCTGATTTAGACTTGGTGGAGAAAGTTCTTTTACTGGTTTCTTGTATAAATTAACCTCAAGATTTTTTTAAAAATATACTTTATGAATGAGCATACTAGAAGTAAATCTTTCAGATGCCCTTTGACTTCTCATGCTTTCTGTGATGGTGACTTCAAATAAATGCTAAGACTTTTTTTTGAGTTACTCTTTCTCTCTCATGTGTTTGCTGAAAGATGGTTATTGGAACTGGTAAACTGTGTGTTGCAGTGAAATACCTGCCGTGCATAAAGTATATTGCAAATCTAATGTGTGCCTGAAAAAGCCAAAGTTAAGGACAAGAAAAACTTGTGTATTGCTGAGTGCTTTTTCATAAGAAGTCCTCAAGAAGTGATCACTTTGTACGAATGTGTGATACAGGGTAGTGTTAGTGCAAGACCTCACATTTTCATTCCAAGTTCTCAGTTTGGAGCAAAGCAGAATAGAAGAGATTGTAAATAATCTGTTAATGCTGGTGGCTTGTCAGGTTTACCTCAACACATTGTGCAACAACTTGATCTTTTAGTTCTTTTTTCTCCCCCCTTTTTCATGCTGTGCATGTCGTCAGATATTGAAACCTAACAGGCAAATGGTAAGAGTTTAGAAGAGGAGGAGATACAAAATATTGTATCTGTTACTTCACAGGATTAGAAGATGCAGCATCCACAGTGTATATGTGTTCAAAAATATAATGGTGGCAAGAATCCATTTGTGTGTTGCATTCTAACTCTGTGGCCATTGAGAACAGTGTTAGCAAAGACACTTTCTTTCACGGGTCACTCAGGAGCAGTAGTCTAATTTTACTTCAGGATTATTATTGGAGCAGTTAACAGCAAGCACGTTGCTTTGTTAAACTTTGCTGTCCATGTGAAAAGTAAATAGAAGGCTTCAGAAGACATGTTATAGCAAAGATGCTTGAAATTATCAGTAAAGCCAGGCTTATGGCTGCCTCAGTTTTGTACCCTGTGTAAAGATGAGTAAAGCAGTTGTGAGATCTGTCATCAGGCTGTTGGGATTTTTTTTGTCAGAGCTCTGTAACAAGGACTACAATGTGCGAATCCCAGTTCCATGCCTCTGTGCTGTACTAACAAATCAACTCTAGGATGACTTTGATTGCCTGTCTGCATGTGGTACCTTTCTCCTTGCTTGCTTAGTTTGCTACCAGTAAATAAGGAGTTGAGGTTGTGATCATTGTTCAGTATGTCAGTGGCAAAAGTAACTGTGAAACAGCAGCGTCTTCAGTTACAGCACCCAGACTGCTTACAGGAGCAGAGCAGTTGGACCTGTTGTAGAACGGCAGCGTCTGAGTAGCATGTGTGTAGATAGATGACAAACTCAGCATCCCTGCTTGATTGTCAGAGCTGAGATTTTATTGTTGTAGAACTTGTTCAGAGTTTTGATAGTTTAATTTACATAGGCAAGAGAATACAAAACTGACGGATACAGTGTTGAAGCTTGATTTTGTTTGTATTAGCCTTGAAACAAAGTGTCTTCGTTAGAATTTTCTTTGAAAAAATACAATGGCGCCATTATTTTTGAATTTTAAAACTGTGCTTGGGGTAAAAAGTGAACTTTCAGGTGATGCTGCATGTTAAAAATGATCTGGAAATGTTCAAACTCAAAGTGCTCTGCACTTATGTTAATGAATACCTTCCACCCAGAACTTGCGTTCTGTTGGGGGGGGTATACTTAACTGATCAAATGGGTATCTTCATTTTCGTATCATTTCATGTTACTGTTTTGGACTTTCTTCGTATTCATGTAGCCTTTGTGGTGATATGTTCTGAACCAAGAAGGAAGGAAGATGACTTGTGGGTTGTGAATTTTGCTCTTATAAGCTCTGGTTTTTTTTCTAGTAGTCTGTGTTCTATCCTACTTGCTTTTTCATGATATTAGTTGTCACAAGCTTATGTCCACAGACTTGTTTCATTAGTGTAGCTGACCTGAGAAGAATCTTAACTTACCGTGAATGCTCTTAACTGGTGTTTCTTTTTTTCCTTCCATGATCTTTGCTGAACCATTTTCTTAGATGTTTGGAAACTGGACATTTGGTACTTTGGTCTTCACCGTTATGGTTATAACTGTTACGATGAAGGTATGATGTTAAACTTACTACTCTCTGTGTTTGGATATATAGGCAAATATGAAATAGAGCAATAATTTAAAATTGATTCAAAAGGTGTATGGAAGTAATTGATTCTTGAGGATTCCAGGTAAGTGTTTTTTGTGTTTGGTTTCAATGGTGGTTAAAGTTTTTTGTTGTAGTTTTTGGGTGTTACAACGATATTCAATACTTAATTCTTGGAATTAATTAATGGAAGTTCTCGAAGTATGTTCAGACTGGTATTTATAAATCTCCGTGAAGTGGGGGGAAAAAGGAAGTTCATTGAAGTTATCTTTGTTTTAGATGGCACTAGAAACTCACTTCTGGACATGGATAAACCATTTTGTTACTTGGGGATCCATTGTATTTTATTTCATATTCTCCTTGTTTTATGGGGGAATTATCTGGTAAGTGATTTCCTTCCCCGCCCCCCCCCCCCCCCCCCCCCGCCCCCCCTCTATAGCACATATGATAGATGAAGCTATGAAAACACACTGAAGTACTATGTTCTACAGTCTTCCTCTGAATTTTGTGACAGGTGTTGGAAAATAAATTTTTAAATATAGAGCGGCTGCTTGCTTTTGGTGGTTCTTTTAGAAATTTTGAGCAATGCTACTAAGCTGTCCTGTGCTCAAAGACAGGCATTACTTGTCTCTGACAGCCTGTGACTATAAAGGCATTTTTGTTTCTAAAAAGTAGATATGTTCCCTAAGATGCTATATAATAGGTAAATGTTTGCAACAGAAATGAAGGTGCTGGGGTTTGCATCAGTAAAGTGATTCAGAGCGGCCTTGGAGGGACAGGATAGTGATTGATTTCCTGCAACACAATTTAAAACTAAAACAGAACGTTTCCCTCCAAAGATTGGTACCCTACTTCCCCAGAGTTTCTTCGTGGGTCAGGTCCAACACATTGCTAGACTACTTCATGCACACCATGCAGTTGTAACTGCATCCTAAGAGACCTGCTGCTTGATGTAAAATAAGATACACTTGAGCCTGCCTGTGCTTTCTAGAAGTTCCTTTTAGTAATTGCCACTTCTTTTAACTTTTCAGGCCATTTTTACATACCCAGGACATGTACTTTGTGTTTGTTCAACTGTTGTCAAGTGGTTCTGCTTGGTTTGCCATAATCCTCATAGTAGTTGCTTGTTTGTTTATTGATGTTGTGAAGAAAGTGCTGTACAGACATCTACAACCAACAAGTACTGAAAAAGCTCAGGTAATGTTATGCTTTTGTATCCAACCTGATAATAGCTTAAGGAACGATTTTTCTGAAATCTGTCTTGTAAACTAAATACTTTCCTGTGGTATTTAATTATCCTCTTTAATTGTTGTCATGTTTAATGCGTAGAAGTGTTCTCATTTCAAAACATAATAGTTAATTTAAAATTACAAAAATGAGGACACCATTTTACAAAGAAATTATATTTAACTGATAAGGGGGTCACTCAGTCTTTTGCATCTCAGCTTGCAATGGTATGAGAATATCATACTGCGCATTTTTGTACTGCTTTAAAGATGGTAACATTCTCACTTTTGTCTAGGTATTAGAAGCTCTGTCTTCAACTAATTGACACTGAATATTTCTTAAAATGGGATGAAAACAATTTTAAAAACTAGTAGGACTTGTCTTAATTAGTATTTCTTGATTATATCATATGCTATGTATTTGATTGTTGATTATGTAATTAAAGGTAATGATCCATGTGGCGTTGTCATAAATTCATAGAAGAGGTCTAAAGATATGCTGTGATCATAGAATCTCCCTTTTGCCTGACACAGGCTACAAAAACTCCTTGAAATCACTCTGTTGAAATTAGGCTGTCTTTTACGTAAATGTCTCATCTATGTTGGAGTGTTTTCTTCTTTTTAGTGACAGTTATGAAGAAGTCATCCAACAGTCACCCAACTGTTCTAATAGTTACTGTCTCTGGTTTCATTTTTCAGCATTTTATCTTTTTATACTTTTTCTGCTAAACTGAAAAGCCTTCTATTAACAGGTGTTTGTTTTAGTCACGGTTTGTGATCAAGTTAATTTTCTACTGATAAGTAGAGCTGACTTGCATCTCTTGTCAAAAAGGTTATTTTCCAGTCTTTTAATCATTCTTGTGTTTCTCCTATAATCTTCACCATTCCTCAATCTCATCTTGAATTTTGGATTTCACCAGTGAACACAGTATTCCAGCACAGCATTCATCATTACCAAGTATGGGAATAATGAATCCCCCAGCTGTATTCAGTTAACAAAATAGTATATGTTCATAACTTCTTATCTTCTGCATCTTTTTCTCATCTGCAAGTGATTATGTTGGTTTCTTCCAGTTAATTGATGAGAGGTCAAGTAGCATAGGGCCAAGAAGAAGTGAAAGTGATTAAGAATCCAGTTGACAAAGATACCTGGTATGCAGTTATGTTCTGCCACCTGTTAGCAGGTTTTAGTGCATTTGTGTGCCATAATGATTTTGTGGTGTCCTAGTTGCGAAATCCAAATTACACTGAGCGATGTGCCATACAGAACTCTTAACTACGTTACATCAGTACTGTTACCTTCAGCATCTAGGCTTGGAATTACTTTGATGTAAGTGCATGTTGATTTACTGAAATTACACTACCCTTCTAATTTGTGTGTTACAAATCCATGTGAATCATTCTCTTAATTTGGCTAGGATCAACATGCCAACAAACCTATTGCTAGCCAAAATGCCCCATTAGTCCCTTCTCAAAACTGGAATATTAGCTGCTTTTTCTGGTCTTGGAATTTAGTAGCTAAAAGCCAAGGTAAATAACTACGGCTTTCAGAAGACTGTTCAACTAGACCTGATAAGCCTCTTGATTGAATGTTAGTGCACTTTTGGGATTAAAGAGTCTTGATTTAGGAAGAGTTAGGCAATGATACTTTTTTTGTTTTTCCTTCAAAGACTAGTGGCAATATTTATTGAACTGTTCCCTTTTCCTTCCTTCCTGTACATCCTGTACATCAGCTGTTTCTGTTTGGCACAGTGTACTGGTATGGTTTTTGAGGTTTCTCATGTTCCCAAAGTGCTTGAATTAAAAACAAAAAAGCCTGCATGATTTTTCCCTAGCTTAATCTGTATGCTTCTTGTTGCATTCTCATCCTTTCTGAATCGATTTTAAAGAATTTCAGCGTTCAGTTTGCTTCCGTTATGGTTGTGTCCTCAAGGACACAGTTGGACTTGTTATTTTTAAGAAGGAATCTTGATGAATGCCTTTTAACAACTTTCCTGTGGCTATAGCTGGATTCATAGCCATGGGGTTTTTGCTTTGTGCATCTGTTAGTCAGCTGCCCCCCTGCCCCGCTTATTCCCATTATACTTTACCATTTGACAGTGTCAGCATTAGGGTTTGTTTACTAAAACACTTTTTTTCTGAAAACACTTAGTTGCTGATACTGCGAAGGCGAGGTATCTAAAATCAGATTTGACTAGAAAGGCTTCGGCAGCCTTTCAGTGGTTTCTCTGTGTCTGGTGGTGAAATCATAGTTAAAAATGTACTTGCAAAAAGAAAGCTCCCTTTTGTTCCTTTTCTTGATGTTTAATCTGTTGAGATTTTCCCACTCTTACTCTTAATGGGATAATCAGCTCCAATGAATTTCATCGGCTGCTCTTGGATTGAGAAAGTAGACATAAATGAAGATGAACAGATGACCAACTTGCCACATTTATTGTCAAGAAGTAACAGAATGCTTCTTTCATTATTATGTCTCATTAGATTTGTTTAAAAAAATTCTAGTAAATATTTTTCTTTCAGTTTCAAAGCAGAGCAAGGACTCCGAATTTCAGATAGAATGAGTTTGGAGAATGTCTTTGTCCTAAATGCTAAGGAATTTTCTGTGGAAGTCATTGAAAGAGTGAAACTTTGTATGTGCCCTTTTAAATGCGTTTCTTGTAGTGTAGGTACACCCTCTGTATAATGAATCTTTTAAATTATTTTTAATTGTAGGACTAAATTAGTGTATTTGCCTATTGGAGGAAAGAAAAACCTTAGTTTACAGTTACCAAGTTTTTATCAAGTCAAGATAAATTGTTACGTGAACCGGTCAGTGATTTTTAAATCAGAGTTAGTTAGGTTGTTTGTTTCTGTCCACCATCATTTAAATTCTGAAATATTCCCAGGAGCAGTGGGCAAAACACAGGTTTCTCAACTGAAAATGTTTGCTTGTATTGTTTTAATTTTTCAGAAACTTAAGAGCACACAAGTTGTGCAAGTAGCCCAACTTAGTGCTCTGAATTCATTGTATGTGTAGGCTTCTACCTCACTCAGTATATAAGGAACTTGAGTTTATATCTCTTATTCGGTGTAAGGTTATAGCATCAACAGTCAGTCTGTCTCTCATCAGTTAGATGTTACATGTAGCTAAGTTATTCGTGAGATAGCAAAGAAATTTAACTGGTGTGAGAGAGAAACACTTAAGAAATTCTGCTAATAAACTTTAAAATATAAATATTGTTGTGTCACAACAACTTAAAAAACCCCTCTGTTCCATTTTGGGAAGTCAGTATATGAAAAATTTGACAGACAAGTATGAGTTGAGTCTTATAAAGGGATGAATTTGTTTAACTTTACCTTTCTTAATGCACTTAAGGTGTATGCGTGTAATTTGTGTGTGTGTGTTCCAAGATTTTTTTTGCTGGCCTTGAAGAAAATGCATTCTGTTGTGTTTGACTTAGGTTCGTTGCCCTGCAGTAGCTTCTGGGTCATTTCTGACTTCAGGCCTGTTACAGAATCGTATGGGAGGAAGTGGACAGTAACGTAAATCTGAATCAAAATGTAAATTTTGGGGTAAAAAAAAAATTTTGGGGTAAAACAGCACTATTGAGGGGAGAAGGTAATACTGAATAAAGATGACTGGTGAAGCATAGATGTAAAAGTGTGTAGGCCTTTTTTCTCAGTGTGAAAGTTAAGGTACACGTAAGAATGGTCCTACCAAACAGTAGCTGGCCGTGATGATCCCAGGAGCTGCCCTGAAGGTACCAGGCTTGTGTTCTGTATATGGTGTGTATTCCACTTAAATAACAATGTCTTGTCCTGTGTCTTTCTCTTAGAAAATTACTGCTGCTACTTACTGACATGTATGTTCCATCCCTTCTCTGTCCAATTGTAGATGTACTCCAACAGAGTTGCTTTAAGTGACGAGTTCATCGCACTGCAGCCATTGTCCAGGGCAAGGAATCAGCTGAGCAAAATTAGGTAGAGTAGGAGGGACAGTTCCTCATCAACTCTTATGCATGCTGAAGGTGAACTAACCAGTGCTGAGAGAGATGGGAAGAGGCATGAATGTTAGTGGGTTGAGAGGGCAATACCTCTAGTGCAGATATATTCAGTTTGGTTATTTCTTGGCTTTGCTCTGTGGTTTTGAGCCAAATGCTTCTCCTAAGTAGCATGTATTGGACGTGCTTTTTTTAGGAAAAAACATCCCTAGCATGATGCTCAACTTTCAGAATACAGATTTAGCTCTTCTTGCATCCATTGTTAAATAATCACAGTTTCTAGCATGATTATAATGCTTTTAATTTCTTTATGATCAAAATAACAGTGCTGTTTGCATGTTGGATAATTTCAGCTCCCTGAGGCTGTGACAGGAAGGTCCATGTCTTTCAGGCAGCGATTTCTTGCAAGTTGTTTGCCCATTTTAATTTGCTTTCACGTGTGTTGAAAGCGCAGAAAATGCTTTTAAGTTTGGGTTGTACATACACTTGTGCGGCTAAGGCTTTTTGTGTTTGTTCTGTGCATCTATAAACTGAGTGTTGTTTGTTTTCAATGTGTATAGTTACATATTCCTAAAGGCATTTGGCTACAAAGTCCTAGAAAATTGTTCAAAAAAATAGCAAAGCATACATGTGTCTGTGATAGGTGAACCATTATGATTCTGAAACTCTTGAAATGCGTTAAATTCAGTACGTGAAATCCTTTCAAATGCTGATTCTCTTTTGTAAGACAAAAACATTCTTATGCATCAATGATGTCTCAACCTGTTTGATGTTTTATCCCACCGTTATCTATTGCTGTATTTTGTAACAAGAATTTAATGCAATGACCTGATTACTTTCAAATATTTTTTTTTAGGTGACTGTTGTTTAAATACATGCAAATAGATGCTAGCAGAACCAACTAACTGTATTTTGGGGGGTTAATTGCTGTTTAACTGAGGAAAAGTGGGAGACAGGAAGCTGACATTGTCAACTATTAGCAGAAAGTTAAGTGGTTAATTGAAATGGGTGATACAAGTCCTTTTAAGAGAGGGGTGGGTGGAGAAAAAGCTTTGTATTTCCTCTGGGAGCACGCTATGCCTTTGCAAGGCAAAACTTGAAATGGCTGTTATGTTTAGCTGTTAGTTGTCCCAGTGTGAAACATAACCATCTTAGATTTCCAAACATCCCAGGGAGGTAGCGGTGGGATGATTTTGGTTTGTTTGGTTTTTAAATTCAGTGCTTACTAGCTTAAAAACAGGCAAACTGCAATATACCTCTTGAATTTTAGTAAACTTAGCAACATTGCAGTTTCCTGTGCAAAAGCTTGTACAAGTTAGCTTTTAAAATTCTTGGTTTATCCGTGCCATGTAAATAAGTTACATTTTTAAAACTCTGGATAAATATGTTTCCAGTAAATCTCTGTTTTCTCACTGCATTATTAAAGTGAATTACGTGGTGCATGATATCTACACCAAAGATTTCATTACAAAAGATTCCGTTAAACTTTCCAAAACTGAACACATTTTAAGGGTTATGCAACTGGAGGGTGAAAGAAGAATAAAGCTGTCTAGGAATGTAGCACTGTAGTTACTAAAATACTAAAAACAGGAGAACACTTGCTAACTTTGAGGGGATTTTCTTCATATTACACTTAGGGAAAGGGTTGAAAAAATGGGAAGGTTATTTTGTCTGAGTAACAAATGATTATGCAAATCCAATTCTCGTGTATGTCAGAACTTTTACGCTTGAATATCTAATAGTAAGGTACCTGAAATAAAAGCACAGAGTGCCTTACACTGTGCAGTTGAAGTTGTAAAGTGCAACAAGAAAGAAACAAGGACTTTGGTTTCTCTAGTTCTTCATTTGAACAAAGTTGGGAAGCTATCCTATGGATGCTTACCTAAAACAATAAAAAGGAAAATAAGTTTGCAGATGGAAACTACTCACTTCACTATACTAAATAACAAAGAATTTGGAGTGAAGACCATGGGTTAGTTTTTGTGGTGGTCAGGGCAGCTGTTCTGCAAAAGCATAGAGCAGAGAAAGCAAGGAGAACTCTTAAGAACATGAAACAAAAGAGCTGCATGGTGAATGTAGATGGAAGCAGCTAATTCTGTCACGCCTCTTTTGTACATGCCCACCCAGTAGCTGCGTCCCTTGTGACTGCAGAATGCACGTGGATTGATGAACAACGCTGGCAGTTTTTTGTAGTTTACTAAATATATATTAAAACCCTTAGAAGAAGTGTATCACCAGGTTAAACTGAGTTACGTCTTGTGTTGCAAATGTGCTTACCGTTCTGTTGATACACAAAAAAATACCTTTGTGAATGTGAATTAAAAGACAAGTATGATGTTACAATTTATTGTTATGTCTATAGGCTTCACAGGGTGCAAAAAATGTTCAAGTTTATATAAAGTACGTTTGTGATATATAGTTAAGAGTTTTGAGGTGGGTCTTTTAAGTGTCCGTGTCATTCCTTTAGGTCAGAAATGCAGTCTTGTGTGTGCCTGTTAAACTCTCGCCTCTGAACTTTACTGTCACTTTTGTAACTTGGGATGATGAGGAATCAGGCAGCAGAGGTCAGGTGCAGGCTTTATGCTTATCTGGGGGCTGACTGAATACTACTACTTTCCTCTGTAGCCATCTCTCCTGTTCTTGGAACATGTGAAATGTGCATTTTAGGGTACTAACTGGGCCCCATTGTATCTCACTTCAGTTTTTTCTTTGTAAACAAAGTTTTGTGTGTGTATGTATGTATATGTGTCTCTGTGCTTTATAGGAACTGTCACAAAACATGTGTGAGAAGTGTTGCTCAGATAGATGTTTTAATTCTACTAACTGATGGGATTAACTGTTTATAGAGGTTTTACCCTTGGACAGTGTGTTATGACTGTACATAATACTAGGGAAATGTAAAACACAAGTTTTTATTTACAGGGAAGGCTGTCAGTGCATAACATTATATCTGGGACTCTCATACTGTAGCATTTGCCATAGCACAGCCGAGACCCCGTCCTTTCCCCATCTGCAGGCCCGTAGGACTGTTGTTGCCTTGTTTTCCCTTCATCTCTGAACAGATCTGCTTTCTTCAGCTGTCTCCAGAACTCCAGACTCCTGGTCCTGGCTTTACGGCCTTCGTTACTTGTCTGAATTTTTTCCTGTAGTTACTGTTTCATAGAATTCCCCTCCTAAGAGCTTTCATATCTGATCCAGACCAGCTGTGTAGAAGCTGAGAACAGACAGGTTTCTGTTCCTTTTACAGCATATGTTTTCTGTAATTAACATACAATTTCCAAAAAGGTTAGTCAAGTGCAAACATGCATTCACACTAGTGAAGTATACCAGAACATCCTAATATACTAAACCTTGAACAAGGGAAATTTCTTCCTTTACAGGTTTGTATATTGCATTAGCATAGCTAATCCGTAGAATCTATTGCAGGAAGAGGGAATAAATGAGAGGAGAATAGAGTATTTCATATTTATGTTCTGTCACAAAAGTGCACGTACTTACTTACCTGAAGATACTTTTGCCTTAATGGCTTTGAAATAACAAAATAGTTTGGCAGTTGTGGGTTTATTTGATTGAAAGAGGTGAAGAGTACAAAAAGTAGACGACTTGAAAACGTAACTGCCAGTGAAGTTGTTAGATGCCAACACTCTCTCTTTTTTTTTTTTTTTTTTTTTAATATATATTTCTAAATCAAATTGTTTGGGGTTTTGGCATACGGTATATTAAGGGTTAAAGAAAGTGAGCTTTATAGTAGGGAGCAAGTTTTAATTTAATTGTAGAATAGTAACCATCTCACATATATTTTCTGAAATGCCTCTGTGGCATCAGACACATTGACAGCTAGGACCTGGGCTCAGGAGAATATGCTGTGGTGCTCTTTAACTTGATGTACAAGATTAAATACATTTTCTATTTAACAAAGTCCCACCCAGCTGTATATTTCAGTCTGATTAAATGTTTACTTGAAATGTCTGTCTTGTGGCATATAGAATACCCTGTAATAGGACAAGCAAACGGAAATGATCGTTTTCCCCTTTTGTAGTCTGTGGTGCGCAAAAAGACCGAACACTTCTGATACTTGTGCACTGATAAACCATGTTTGATCCACTGATTAATTTGAAAAAATTGCTTCTTTACTTTGTAAATTTGCATTGTTCTCTCAAGAACAGATCTGTAAAATGAAAGTTCATTTAAAAATGGTAATTGTTTTAAAGCGATGCAAGCATGGTGGTTTATAAGATTTGTTGCTTTTCTGTCCTTCTAGATGGAAGAAGATAAGGGTTCAGTCAGCTCAGCATGTGACTTTGCTGAAAGCAGGCACAGAGGGGAGGACAATAGGCAACTGCTAGATCCATCTAGCCTACCCGACAGTTCTTACGTTCACTAGGTAGTACTCCCACTCTACCCTAATGTGTGTGTATACATATATTTATATATATCATATAGACAGTCATGGAGTCATCTCAAAAATACCCATATTTTTGGTATCTACAAGAAAATTTGCATCATATGTATGGGTTCCATTTTTTCTTATCAAGCTGAATCATTCTTTAATTCTGCACTTCAGTTGCTTTTTGATTTATTACATGAAATGGGCCATTATCATATAAAGTATTACGTTTATTGTGATCCAGATCTTACCTTCTGAAAATGTGTTACTTTATTTGCAGCCCAAATACCAATACTATCAGATATTTCTCTATATTTACTAATTTTTTTTAAACCATTGTCTCTCCTGCCTTTTGTTTCCTGAGGGTTTGTTGCAGGTCTTCAGAGACCATTATGCTCTACTGCTTTACCATGCCAGGTTTTACTTTGATATAAAGCTATGATTGTAATTGTCTGCCACAGAGATAAAAGTGAGAGAAAGGACTCTATAGCATAATAAAAGTATCTTCCTTCCTTCCAGGTAGTGGATATAAATGTAAAAATCCATGCTCACCAGGCAGTGATACACAATGTATCTACACATAAAACTGAATTTATTTTTATGTTGTCCTTGATGTTCTCCCAGTATTACTTTACGCTTAACCATGAGTTTGATAAAATACAAATGTTGTTTCCAGGCTTATGTAAGGTCACATTTGCTGGTTTTTTTTAAAAGGGTAATAATTGACTTTTCCATAAATTGTGGTTCAAGCATGATCCTAGCTTTTTGTGAGTATCTAACTTGAGAAGAACAAAGGAGATTCTAGTGAAGAAGAGACACCAGTGCTCCAATATCCAGAGCTGAGGGTTCATTCCTTGGAAAGCAGTTTGGGTTACTCTTGATTCCTCTGCCTACCCGCTTTGAATAATATCTAAGATTGTTGGGTCGGCAGATCCCCCTGGTCCATGCGATCCCACATACAACCACTGTAATATGACCTTTTACAGTAACTTTAAAGGTATTGCTTGGTCTGCTTCAAGAAAATGGATGGACTAAATACTCCTTTTGAAATCCTAGGTGTAGGAATGTTGAGAGTTTGTTCTGTATGGCTGTGAATGCAACTGTGAAGATCACTGCATGTGCAGCAGGGAGTGTGCTTTCTGACCTCCTAACAGGAATTCCTTCTGCTCTGTGTCATTTCTTGTCTGATACGCTGTGAGCGCAGTATGAAGTGGCTGTGAAGGTCCTGTTCCCTAGTACTGCAGTGCTGCGAATTGTGCTGTTCCTCATCTTGGTGTCTTCTGTGACAGTACAGTTGTGACCATATGGTCATCAAACTAGGGCGTTCAGGGACTCAAGCGCTGTTGAGGTGTGTCGTTTGTTTTGGTTTTAACCAGAGCCGCTTTTAGACCTGTCAGTTGCAATGCTTCTGCTCCTGTCCCTCAGGTCATTAGTAAATGTTAATTTTGTGTCCAAAAGACCTCCCAGATGAGTGCGGGTTAGTCAGAAGTGTGCAATCTGCCTGTACTCATTCATGGCCTCCTAGGTATAAGTACTGTAAGCATCATACGAAGCAGTGTCTTGGGAGGATCTGGAGGGACCATGGGGAATGCAGAACAGAGCTGAGGAATGGGCAGGCTTAGGAAAAGACGCATGGAAACACCAGTTCTGCGCATGTGCTCCCCCCTTCTCCTACCAGTTGGGGTTGTTCTCTTGGATTTCCAAACACTTCTTGTTCCTGTTAGCTGCCTCTTCTTTTGGGATTGGAGTTGTTCTGTTATGAAGCTGTAATCTGTCCGGTTGCCTGTGGGGGGATTAGGAAGGAATGTGTCCACTCATAGTAAACCATTCCCATAGGAAACTGAATTTCTTTGCTTTCCTTGTGATGTTGGGCAAGTGTGGGTGGCATGAGAGAAACTGGGATTGGAAACCAAAGTCTCGGTCACACAGGGAAAAACTGGGAGAAGCTCTGAAGTGAGCTGTGTCCTATCATAGACAAAGATGCCTTCTCCCAGATTTCTTCATTCACTGGTGTCCAAGAGTGAAATGAGGATAACGGATGTTTAAATCTATCCTGTGTGTTCAGCATTTGTTTGAAAGGTTGCTCTTATGGAAAGTTTCAAATTAAATTTAAAAGCATCCCCACACTCCACGTTTTTATTTCCTTTTGGGAAGGTCGTGGAAATCGGTTTTGGACGTTCTCTTTCCAACAGTACTAGTTTTTAGTCAGATTGTAGTTACGCTGTGGTTGACTAGCGTGCAAAAATAAGAGGAGCGCACTGATAGATGGCACGTAACGTGAACCCATACACCTGTGTATTACTGCTTTCATTTTGTCTGGGTCTTTCTCACCTACAAAGAATGAACAATAGAAAGTTTATTATGCTAATGTCGAATTACTCTTCATGCTGGCATGAACATGACTGAACCTTTCTAACATCAGCCTTCTTTGCATTTAGAGAAAGGATATCTGCAAATCAGGAATGTGCTTTTGTTCCTTACCAGGCCAAGGGTATCTATGGTAGTGAAATAACATAAATTATTATAGGAAGTTGTGTTCTACATTTCTTGAGGAAAAATTATTATTTACAGTCAGGTAGCTGCACTGTATTCAGCTGCCCTGGTCTGAAGCTTTCTCTTGATAATTTCCCTTAAAATAGGACAGGCCTGCAGCTTGTATAAATTACACCTTTGCTGAGGTCAATCAAGGCATCACAGCTCAAACTGTGATGTGCTGCTCCACAGATGCACTATAGCTGTAACAGAGAATTGCTGACCAGTTTATTTCCAACATTAAGCAGAGACGGTGCTAAACATTTTCCATACCCTCACCAAGGCTGCATTCAACCATTGCGTAGATTTTAGTATAGATAGACTTCAGGAAGGGAAATGGTAATGTTATTCGTCATTGTAATTCTATAAAATTGAAAAATAATCAACACTCTTAACTTTTAGAAAACCTGCTTTTCCTAAGTGCTTTCTGATAACATCTCATTGCTAAAATCTGAGTACTAATTTTAATTTTTTTTTTTCTTTTCCTTCCAGCTTACTGAGGCAGGTTCAGGTATCAACTGCTTGGACTCCATGTGCTGCTTCTCAGATGGGGAAACAGCATGCACATCTGTTAGAAGAATGCTGGAACGACTGATGGGAAGATGTAGTCCAACCCGGGTCAACAGGTGTGGCATTTCTCTCAATAGCCTTTGCTGCAGACGATTCTCCTATAAACTGGAACCTGATGAACCTGCAGCAATAGATGTCTAGCAAACCAGCTGCAGGTTTTGCTTATTTAAGTAGGAAATGCAACTCTTTATTGTACCTTTCTCATCCTAAAAAATTAGTTTCTTGTTTCTTTTTGAGTGCTTTCTTTTGGAATGGGGAGGGGGGAAAACAGTTTTCAAAAGATTTCTGTTGTTTAGTTTGGCTTACTACAAGTTCTTGTGTTCTATCTATCATAATTTCTCTTGATTTGTACATTCTTCTCTTTGGAAAAATCAAGCCTTGCTGCTGGTTTTGTTCTCCTCTTTACGATTATTTCTTTGCCTTGATGAATCAGGAGTTGTTTGTAAAGTCGCAAGACTTCCCTTTGGCTCTTGATGTACAACCTCCAAATATTTACCTTGGAGCTTGCATTACTCCTGAAGATATACAAAAGGCTCACGCTCCCCCCCGAAATATAACTTCATTATTAGAAGGAGAGTCTTTGAATCTTTCAGCCATTGATTGATATGAAGATGAAATATTTTTGTAGTATAACTTTTATAATCTATTTCTAAAATTGGAGTGATTGACAGAACAGAGCCTTCAGGTTCTAAGGATTTTAAATGTTTTTTGGGTTCTAGAAGGTATTGTCAAAATCATGTGTGCCATTCCAGAGTATGTGCTAAATAAATCTTTTTCCTTCACAAACCACGTGTGAAACAAACTTCAATGGGATAAAATCCCATTAAAGTAATCAAATACATCTAAGGAGCAGTACTGCTCTTGCCGTCAGCATAACCGTAAGAAAAGCTCGTACTAAATCTGCTAGTGTGCCATCTCCCCATTTCCAGATAAAGAAGGATAGCTAACGAACTTGGAAATATTTGGGGGTCGAAATAAAAAGTCTTTTGTACATCGTAATCTCTCAGTCCCTGAATGGTATCTTGGTCCTTCATTAGTCAAAAGGCAAACCTGAAAAAGTTGCACTTCACACATTTTTCAAGGAAATTCATTTTGTATTTGAACAACTTTGTCTCTTTTGGTTAAAAGTGGTGGTATCATTCATTCGGTATAAAATCGTGTGTGGGTAATTTTCACTGACAAGCTTTGTCAGTTCTGATTCTGCCTTTAGGTATTTCCTTGGTATGTAGTACACCTCTGGTTTGAACTCTTGTGTTGAATACAGTGTCTGTGGTTTCAGTCGGTTTCTCTCTTCTGGCTTGCTTATGAAATTTATTCAACGTTTCTGCAAATCTAGGGTATGATTATGCAAAATGTTTCATTCCATATGAAAAATGAACTGTTATGATTAAGTACATTTTTAATTCAAACTTTTGCTGTATAGAAAGCAGGCATGATGTATAAAATAAACAATTTAATAGAATTTTTAATCTACAAGGTGAGCATTTGATTGGTCTAAAAAATCAACATTTTGGTAGCAGTTGCTCTTAAGTTTTTTGGGCTTTTTTTCCAATTCACTGTAAAACTGTGCTTTCCAAATGAAGAACTTCTCACGCTACTTTATTTTCTTATTGTTATCTAATTAGGGCAGATTTTTAGTTAACGTTTGCTTTAGTAACGTGTAGTCTTACAAGGTAGGTATTCTGTGGTTTATTTTCCTGCAATGCGTTTACATTTTTACAATTTCCTCTTCTCCACTCAGTTTTTCTTTCTTTTAAGAACTTACAAATATTTATTGAAGTAACTCATATTTGACAGAATATTAAATACTTTTTGAAGACTGCTTTTTCTCAGGTTTCTTGTCTGCTTACCTCATGTAGTTTTCAGATGAAGTTCCATCTAGCTGAATAGTTTTAGAATTTTTAGAACACAGAAGTCAGCATTGTGTTTAATGAACATGCTAAACTATGATGGTGCTAAACTATGGGCTTGAAGTTCTGTAGGTTTTGCTTCTGTCTCTGGTTGAAACTACTGTGAAACCGTCTTCTAGTTTCACTTACATTTATGCACAGTACAACTAGAAAATCCTTTTTTTTTTCTTTTCTTTTTTTTTTCTCTTTTTAAAAAAAAATCTTAGTCTTACTTGCTTTCTTTAGTGACTTCAGTTCCTTCCACTCAGCAGACACTTAAAACCTAGACTAAAAGTCAAGGTACTAAGACTATTTTTTCCCCTATGCTTTCCTGGTTTTATATATATATATATATTTATATATATATGTATTAAAGTCTGTGTTTATTTTTTAATGTACTATATCCTGAGGCAGTTACAAGTTGTGAAATGCTGAAGGTACGGTTAAGAAATCCATTTGGTGATTTTAAAATGCTTGTAAAATTATTTAGCCTTTTATTCACGAGCTTGAACTGCTTTGATTTTTACTTAAATCTTCAGAGGATTGCGCAGTGCCAAACAGGGGGATGCTCTTTTGAGTACTTGGGCTGTATAAAATAGCTTCTTATTCAACCAAGAAGTAGCTGCAGATTATTTTTGTTGAAGTAATGCTGATAAATAAGTTGTCTATGAGAGTGCTGTGGAATGAAGAGCACTATTTTAAATAGTGTTGCTGAAGCTAGCTTCTGTTGTATTCTGTGCTCCTGATATTCTGTCAAATATGATAACTGAACGTGAAATCAAACGCGGTATCAAATTTTGATAGAAACTGCAATGAATCAAAAGTTGTACAAATGCTTGGAGTAGTGGGCCACAGGAATACAGTCTCTTATACTTAATTCACTGCTTGTAAAATATATTCAAGAAGTATTTTCTATAGCTTCATTGACCAGTTAGAATATAAAATGTGTGGTGTGGTAAGATAAAACGCATTTTTGTCTGTCTGTTCCATTAAATTGTCCGTCAACTTGTCAGTCACTAAAATACTACGAATGCTGGATCACATACATTTCTTGTACAGTAGGATTCATTACTGAATTGTTCCGATCTCCCGTTAGTGGTACTGGTGTCAAGGCACTGCATGTAAAAGTTCTAAAGAAACAGCAGATTTCTGACAGAGGCAGATTTGGAGGATAGGTTTGTTACATTTTGATTTCCTGCTTTCCAACCTTCTATTTTTTCAGCTTTTCGCATACAGCCCTGTAATAACGTTCCACCCGGAACAGTACGTCTTTTTGTCCTTAAGAGAGAAGACGTTGCGAGATCCCGTCTGAATCGAAAGCTGTAACCCGTTAGGTAGTTTTCCTGATGCCTTAAGTTTTAACTTAAATGTAACGGTAAGGGATGAAATAGATTCGTGGTGGTAGGTGAGTTTTGCCTGCCCACAGCTTTAGGTAGCGTGGATGTTTGACGTGGGAGCAGCAGTACACCGTTCCCGCGGCGGGCTGTGCGTGCCCTGAGGTGTTAAGGGACGGCCTCGGGCTGTAGCACTCACAGCACCTCGGCTTGTGCCTGCAACGTGCAGGTTTTCCTTGAGGCGCAATATTAAAACTTAGTTGTAAAACTGGCGTATAAACCTCTGGTCATTTTAGTTCATAGTAATGAAAATAGCTGTAGCTTTGAGTAAACTTTGCTAGAAAGGTAAACGTAGAATTGTTAATTACGTAGGTGGCATGATTAACTCCAGTGTGTTTTCAAAGGTTTGAATGAACTGCAGGTGCCTACATGAAAGTAATAGATTAATCTTTTAAAGAGTTTTATTTCTCTAATCTCATAACACACTTATCATAGATATTTCTCCTCACCTGTTAGATTATAAGTCCCCAGTCAGCCAAACTTTTCTTTTATTGTTACTTTAGATCATGGAGTTCATCGGATCCCTTCTATGCCAACGACAGAAGCATCTTGACTCTCTCCACAATGGACTCACCCACTTGTTAACAGGGACATTTGTAAATGCCTTGTGAAAGCCATGTGGTGTTCACACACCTGTAGTAGGCTCTGAAGCAAGTTCAGTGTTACGTCCCTGCCCTAGAAAAGACTAGCGTGACTTCTAAATACAAACTGTGGCTTGTCTTGTGGCCTAGCATAAGTCACCCGGAGAGTAATCGCTTCCAGTATTTTTTTTTTTCTAATTATATCTACAAATTGCTATTTTTTTTTTTTTAAGGACCGCTTTTACCTCTGACCATTTAATCTTTTTTTGATACCATATGAGCAGATTGGAATCTTGGATTTGATACTTGAGACATCACTGTATGACAGTGAGAAAAATCTTTTTCCTCCCAATTTCAGGTGATCCAATAGAACTGAATTTGCACAACGAAACGTTTTTAAAGTTGCATTTTTCATGATGACCCTTCACTTTAAATACACACATTAATTTGCAGCTGTCTCTTACAGATACAGTCTTAGCAGTTTGCAAATCTGTTTTGTTATTTCCGTGGACGGTTACTGTATTCTATAAGCAGTCAGTTTAGTAATTTTTGAGAGTTAAATACAATTCAAATATTTATGCTAGTATTTGAGTGGCAATATGTTAGTCATTACTTTGAAGAACACTGCTAACTTTAGCAAATTAATAATTTGGAATAATAAGGGATATAACGGTTCACTGTTCTCTTAAATTATAATTCAGAAGCCAGTCATCTCATATTATGCCCTGCATGTTTTGTTAACAGCTCTTGATTCTGACATGGAAAAATGTGTAAGAGTTGGTGCGTTGTACGGAAGTCTCACTAGCATAAATTTTTTTTTAATTATTAATCCTTTCAAAGGTGGGGAATTTTTGCATGTTTTACTTTTTCGTGTATTTATATTTGGTCATGTTGTACTTTGGAGATACAATTAATGCTTAATTATCTTCATATATCTGAAGGATCCGAGGCATTGATGGCAATGTTTTGATACCTAAGTATGCCAATAAAAGCAAATTGCACAGACGGAGCTTTGAATGGTACGTCTTGCAGGTACATCTGTTGTCCCGGTATAAACGTGTCTGCATGTTTGGGGCTGGGTGGCAATGTTCGCCTGTTGGTTCAGCTGGGATGAGTAAACTGTTGGCTGCCTTTAGCTGTGGGAGATGAGATGGAGGTGCTGCCGCCAGGGCACCCATAGAGCATTGCTTTAGGTACGGCAGTTCTTATGGCTGGAGGCTGGTAAAAATGCTGCTGCTGCTGCTGGACATCCCGTTTTTAGTCTCTGACCCTGAAGTCCCATCAATAAGGGGAAGGATCTTCCTGTCAGACAGCGAAAGATGTAAAACTGCACATTGAAGTTATCTCTGGGTGGAATAAACTGTAAATTGAACACGGACTAAATAACCCCTTCAAGAACTTCTTTAATGAAGATGTGGTTAAGCATAGGATTTGGACAAAACGAGTATTAGCTGCTTTCACCCTGCCTGCACAAGTTTCCACTGATGAAGTGCTGTCTCCTGAGCAAATTAAATGGCAAATACTTTTTATTTCATAATTCAGGCAGACACATCTTACCCTCCTGTTATGACGTCTTGGTGGGTGTGGGCTGCTGCCAGAGGAGTATATCCCTCTTGTTGTGGTCAGCCCAAATTGTCCTGAGTTCAGTGAGCTGCAGGAGGGGAGGTGTTCAAGAGGTCCGTTTTTCCTTGTATCAAATGCTTTCGATATTCCTTACCTATAAACAGCTCTGTTCATTATCATCGTAAACAAGAATATGACTTTAACCGGTATTATTTCAGTTCTCCTCTTGGAACTAGAGTTTTGCCTTAGCGGCTGGAAGCTTCGCTATAAACGGGAGGCTGCAGATCCTGTGGGCTCTCACTGTTCAAGGCAGTGTTTGTGTAGGAAAGAAACTGTCATTGCAACCTTGTTTTGAAACTGGTAGTGACCTGAACATGTAGTACATGAGGGTTTTGTCCTACTGGTATAGATGAAGACCAGTTCACAAACTGATTAAGAAGCTTCAAAAATTAATTACGAAACAGAAGAAACAAAATCAAAATATAGCCTGCTTTTCCACTAAATGTGTTCCACTAAACCTGTCGTAGTTCATATCTGTATTGTCTTCAAATGCTGAAGTGCAGTGAAGCTTAGGCTTGAAAATTTCTAGTTGTACACTAGATCCCCACATTGAGTGTCCAGGTGATTAAGAATCACTAAAAATTGTTTTACATATTCCACGTAATAGGTATTAACAGGTGACTGGTCTGACCGCATCTAGTTGGAGACCTGGTTCCTGTGTGGAGATGCAGTAAACTGATCGTCATCTCTCCAGTCCCCAAGAAAATTTCTATCCAGATACGTGGTAGTAACAAAATACTCTTAATTTCACAAACTCCTGTAACTTCCTTTATTATTTTTAAACAGATTCAATATTATATAAAAATGCAATTTTCTTCTTGGTAGCTTCTCATTCTTAGTCTTCATACTGCTATGGATACCTAGGAAGTAAAGAATCTTTCGAAATACTCTAATCAGATATCTGCTGTTTAGCTGTATCTCTTATATCTAAATCACCGTGTGTCACTTTTCAGAAGTACTTGTTTGTCCATGTCAGCCATAGCATCCTACTCATCCCGTCAGTTTGTGTGGCCATGTAACCTCATTAGTCTGTGTGGTTGGTGCATCGTGCATTGAAATATAAACTGTGGTAAGTTTTGTGTAGCAGAAAGCAGAGGCTTTGTTATACAACCCCACTCCAAGCATTTAGATGGGCTCAGCTCTGTACATACATATATTTTAGCTTTTACCACACAAATGTGTTAAATATATTTGCACAAAAGAAGCACAGTCCTAGATTTGAAGAATAATTTACGTGCATTATGCGTTTCTTTAAAACCTTCCATCTCCTCTTCTCCCTTTCCTCCTACTTTCCCTTTTCCCAGTGTTTGTAAGGTTACCGAAGAAACATGCATTTAGACAATTCAGGAAGAACTTAAGAATCCATCTGTCTGCCAAGGTATATTTTTCTATTTGCAGTACATTTAAGTCAGTAATTTCTCATTTAGTAAGAACATAGAATTGGGTTTGTGTAAGACCAGAGATTTTGGTCTGACAAACACATTGGATGGGAGAAGCGACTGTGGTTTTGTACTGATGTCACAAATCTTAAAATTGCTTCTATTCAAGGAAGAAAAATGTTGTTTCTTTGACAGCTGAAGCGTATGAAACCATTCACTGTGCATGGCTCAGTGTAGAATCCCTCATGACGAATGAACAAAATAAAT
Organism: Falco biarmicus; assembly: GCF_023638135.1. Lineage (NCBI taxonomy): Eukaryota > Metazoa > Chordata > Aves > Falconiformes > Falconidae > Falco > Falco biarmicus. The sequence continues at coordinate 10,269,147 of NC_079300.1, forward strand.
ACAGCTAATTCAGTATAATGCAAGTGTTCATCTCTGAGTTAAAGTATGAATGAGGGAGGGAGGATGTGCCATAGAGAGGAAATGTTTTAGAATTACCTCTTAGCCTTGAAATCTGTAAGGTACAGCGGAAGAGCCTATAGTAGATGTTTGTAGTTAAAAGCGTGGTGTGTAGTCACTTTACTATGCAGTGTCTTTGAAGAAGCACCTTCTCCATAGCCACCTTCAGAACAAGATTGAGTTCTCAGCAGAATTTAGGTCTTGTTCTGTGAAAAATAGGGTTTGCTTTTGTTACTTGGAAAAAACCATAGGTCTTAGTTGCCAAACTTAGGCTTTTTTAAAGAGTGCAGTGGGAAAGATTTAAGTGGGAAGATGCTCTGGACTGTTTGACAAACTAAAATGTAAATAACACTCTGCTTCAAATACTCTGTACTTTTTTTAAGGTTGGGAGGGGGAACAAAAAAAAATACAAAGGAAGGAATGCTGGAAACTTTGGCTTTACATTTTCAGAATGTTTTCTTGTTTTCTAGTGCAAAAGATGATTTGAGAAAAGGTTATGCAACTTTAGAATGCATATTAGACAACTATAATTTCTTACCGGACACATTTGGTAATACTTTCAAACACAGTTTTTTTTATGACAGTATAACTTCTATATTGGGGAAAAAACCCTCATTTTCTAGTGGTAGCAATGTCTCAAGCCTGTAGTCTACATTATTTTTAATAATTCTGATACTTCGGGATATTAGTGATTTTGGTGAAATTCAGTGTTTATGAACCATTTGAGATTTATTTTTTTTGTGGTGTAGAATAGCTCTGACACCATGGTCACTGCACCTGCTTGTTACACAGACATCATTCTTTTACAGGAGTTATTCCTAAAACTGGGCAAACCATTCATTATGGACTAATTTTAGCCTTTTTTCTGTTCCTAAATTATTTCCCAGTTAGACTTCCTTCTTTGCAGATCTGGGTTTTTGGGTTTTGGTTGGTTTTTTTCAGTGAATATTTTTATTGTTGGTTGTTTTGTACGTTCTTTGCTTCTGTTGTTTGCTTCCAGTGGCATGATTTGTCTGGTTTCTGCTCTCTGTTGGGATGACTCAGTTTATAACAGGAGGAGGAAAGATTGGATGCTCATGGCTGTATCAGCTCTTGCCGTCAGTCGTCTTAGAAGTGCATCTGCATCGGTATTTGCAAGGCTTCTGCTTTCCATAGTTTGTTTTTTTTTCCTTCAGCTAAATACTGCTGCTAGAGGCATCAGAAAACTCGGTACAGAGACCTTACCTGCTGTCCCAAGTTGCTGTGGCTTTTGTTAAAAGGAATGTTCTCTTCACTCTGGAGTATCCGCCTTGCTCTAGCTGTTGCCACACTATGATGTTGTATTACAATAAGTACATACAATTGTCAGCACTGTAGATACGACTTTTTTTTTGTTGTTTCCAGTTTGTATAAATGCATAAAGTGGGTAGAACTGGAGGGGCCATGGGCTAAAAGACCTCTATATGTGTAACATGAAGTGGAAAGAAATGAAATGCACTCACTGCTCTGTATGATACGAAGTGTGACCTGTCTGAAAGAAACCCAGACGTAGCACCTAAGTGGCCTGTGGTGTACAGTAATCTTTTCCTCAGCAGTTTTAAAGGAAATTATTTTGTTCATCAGCAGGTTTTCAACCTTTTTACATTTTGGCAATTGGAGAAAACGGAATCTATGGGGCATATAGTTTAGAAAGGGGAAAATTGTTAAAAAAGACTCACTTTCAGGTATAAAGAAGATACCATTACTGCAGCAAAGAATATATTTTTACAATTCCTAGTTACAGGCCTGTGAGAGATTTCAGGTCCTATGCATGCGAAAGTAATGAATCATCTAGACTCCTGGTTTTTTATTGAAGAGTGATCAAGTTCTGCTGCTTTTTTGAAGAAAAAAACTTGAACTGCAAGAAGTACCTTTTTAAAGATGTTGATGCTTAATTTTAGGTAACCAAGGGGCATTGGCAACTGGAAACCGTAGCAATAATTAGTACAAAGAATTATGGACCTCTTGACACTGTGGCTGCCTCATGTTCTTTTTGATTCTCTGACAGCGAGTCTGTGTGCTTGCTCATTGTACAGCTTGGTCAGTAGAAGTTGTTTTAAAAATGGTTTATTAAAAGTATATTTATTAAATAAAACTTTCACTTCTAGCTGAGTCATTGTTTTAATTATGGCAAATACGCCGGAGTAAAGCAAGGCTTGCTGCTCTGTGTGCCAGGATCGTTGAGGGGCCAGGCTGAAGGTACGTTCCCAGCAGGCGCACACAGATCTACCTCCACCCCTCCCAGACCCTCAGGAGCAGTGAGGTGAGCATGGAGAGCGCCTCTGGCCTCGCCTTGCTGCCTTCTCTGGCTGGAGGGAAGCCCACCAGCAAGGAGAAGTAACTTTATGCGCCTTGTGTGTAAGGGGGGGCCCCTCCAGCTGCTGGTCCAGTAGCCCCAGCTCCCCTGGGAGCCTACTGGGATGCTTGCTTAGTGGTGAATCCCAGCGTGGGCTTCACGCCTGTTTCTTCAATAGCAAACATAACCAAGCTCTCGCCCTCGCAGGTTTCCCGGGCAGCTTCTTGTTTGTAATTTGCTTTGCAGGGTGCTCATGCTGCTGCCTGCCAGCTGGCCAATGAACTCGTCAAGGGAGGAGGCCTGGAAATTTTATACGCTGAAGACACAGAATTGAGTTTTGAAAGGAAACAGGTGTAATTTCATGTAAAACATTCAAATAACAACAGCGAGGCAGCTTCTGTTAACATTAGTGGATGAACTTCCAGGAGGACATTGATTTTTGTACCAGTTTAAATGGCCAGGTTTGAGTTACAGACAGCTGTAGCAAAACTCTTAATATTTACTCACGCAGATACTTAGCCCTTAGCTTTGTACTGTTTAGCTGACTGTATATTTCTGATGGATAAAATTATAATTTTATCCAATACATAATGGTGTGATCTACTCTTGAAAGCTCAGCGGCCTGAATGGCACCATGGGTTTAAAAACCAGACCCATTCAGCATTACCATACTCAAGTAAACTCTACAGAGACTTCTGGCAATATTATTTCAATAATGTGTGAATTGCAAAAGTTCATTAAATGCATTCTTAAAAAAAATAAATCTTAAGTAAGGATTTCTCAGTACAGGTTTCATCGTAAAGCAGTTTTGAAGCAAGTCGTAAGTTACCTATTAGGTTCAGCAATAAAAAAGTCACCTTCTGTATGTGTGGTAGTCTTCATCCATGTTAAACGGCTGCACTGTGTGTGGTGTCTTCCTTCACGTGCTGGGTGACATCAGTGCTGGAAAGCTCAGCGCCGTTTTGTACTTGTAACCATTTAGAGTAAGGTTATTTTTATGCTTAAATCCCCCCAAACTTACCAAGAAAGTGTATTTTATGCAGAAGCATTCCATACCTCCCCCTCTCCCCGCTGAAAAGCACACTCCAGAAATAAGACTTACAAATAATACACTGCAACAATGCATAAGAAGACTTAAGTCATGGCAATTTCACTGGAGCTTTATTGCCTCTGTTGGTAACGAGAGGGATTGTAAGAAGTTACATTTGAACTTACAGAGATATGTAAATGATGGTTTTTTACTAAATATAATCTCAAGATTAAGTGTTTTATATCAGGGCACTTCTAATTTTGTACATATTTAACGTATAAAAACAGGTTACAAACCTGGAGTTTACCTTTTTTTTTTTTTTTTTTTTTGACATTTGGCAAAATTAAATCGATCCATTCAAGGGGAGATCATCAAATTGGAGACGTAAGCACTTACAAATTAAAGCAATCCAAGTAAGCAACTGTCTGCATTCTTAAAAAAAAAAAGAAAACCCACACAAATATATAAAGGAAAAAACACATGGCCACATCTGAGCACGTTTCAATACAAAATATTCCCTGTAACCAGGCATTTTGTCCTTAGAACAACACCCTGTTAAATCAATGTTTCTACTTCAGCCACTCATTTTGAAAAACGTTGTAAGATGCCATCATAGCACAAATAACCCTTTTCTGCAACATTAGTCAAAGTTTTACGTATTTCTTTATAATTACACAGTAATTATAAGCGTGTAGTACCAAACTGATGACAACACTATTTTGTTGAAAAGATCTTGCATTCAAAAGGAATATTCTTTAAAACACCACGGCATTACGCCACTACCCAATCGCAGACTTTTTTTAGAGACAAGGCTGTATTGGGATAAAAAGCAAGTCAGTTCTCCTCTCCAAACACAGCATACTTGAACTAATCAATCCAAAACGGTACCAAAACCCTCAAGACAGAAAACAGCACGCATAGATACCTTCTAGAGCTTTCTTCCGCCCCACCCCCCCCCCCACCCCCCCATAATTTCAAATCCCCATTTATATTAACACAAAATTGAGAAAGGAAATACTGAAAGCAGCAACACACACGGTTTTTGGCATAGCTAATGCCAGTAGCTGGAGAAAGTTTGCAGTGTTTTTGTGGAACTATTCTTGAAATAAATGCACAACTGGCTTTTCCTAGGAGGGCACTGCAACGAGGGGAGCTAGCCTTACGGTCAGCATCAGGGAGTACAAATAAAAATCTCTTCGCAGTTCAAGTCAGTTCTTTCCTAAAAGACTTTTGGCATCTGCATAAAAGTGTTCTGCTGTTTTGTGCAAGTACCAATTGCTCATCTCAGAAATAATTCTGGCCTTATCATGGGACTAGTTAGAGCATGGACTTAAACCTCTGTCCTTACTTGTAACTACCCTCTGTCTTTTCTCCTGGAGCTTGTGATTTTCCAGCTTGTATTACAAAGTAGTATTTATCAAATCTCTTCACAAGTAACTGAGGAATAAAAGACCATGTTTAGCATGAAAGCAGCTCAAGAGTTCCCATAATATTGAAAAGAAAGAAGAACTGCATCTGATAAAACCTGTTTTGACCAAAATGAACTTGCTTTAGTTAAATGCAGTAAGGTGGTAAGAAGTAGTGCTGATCAACAAAATAATTTAGGCAAACAAAGCCAGTGTAGTATTTTTACATTTCATCTGTGCTTGTTTGGGAAAGCTTTACTTTTAATTTCTGTATTTGGCAACCACAGTGATACGTCAATTTAAGGAAAACTCAACAAAATAATTAAAAGATGGGTGTCATCCATAATGGCAGTACCTCTACGTTATAAAGATTTAACTTACTTCTCAGGATAATGGTTTCAAAATCTAGATTCACAAACTCGCCAGCTTCTTGTACAACAGGGCCATTTGTTTCATCATACCTCAACCATAAAAATTACATGTCTCAATTTAAAATACTGTATTGTGTAGCAAACATTTAAGACACAAATTCAGTATATTCAAGTCTTAGATCTCCACAGAAATGAAAAACCTTTCTCTGACAGATAAGCATTTCAAAACTGTAATGAAATCCGATATCTTCGATAATAACCTAGAGAATATTAGATTCTATCATGACGCACACAGCTTATCTCAATGACGCTCACTGAAGGCCGACTATAACATTAAACACGGGTGCTTTAAGTGCACAGTAGTTGTGTTGTACTTCAACTGTTCTCACCATCAGCTGATGTACAATCAAACCATTCAGATAGGCACCTAGATACCCCAGTATCAACAACCTTGGGTTTTCTTGGTTATTTCTGTAATTGTTTTTACCAGATAATCAAACTCACTTAGACGATACCTGTACTTTTCCAGAAAAGGAAAAAAAAAAAAAAAAAAAGAAAGTCAGACCCAGTACACTTAAATATATCACTCTTACAGGAAGTGCTATCAATACAGTCTTTGCAACTAGCCCCAAGTGTATATTTAAGGATTCTTTTAAAAATTGTTTTGATGTTGATCTGTATAATTCAGATGCCATACAATAGTTGTCTGATGATGACCAGCATTGTGCTTTATGTGAAACCAGAAACCTCAAAATAATTATAAAGCTTCTAGGACTTATGGGAGATGAAACTAGGGTGGTCCACCAAAAAAAAAAATATTTAAAAAAATCCATGATGAAATCCACAATGTTGGAATTTTAACGGGCAGGAGTGGTCCAGACTAGAAGAAAAGCCCAAACCACCAGAAGAATGAAATATGATATGGTCCAAGATGTATCCTTAAAGGTTTGTCTCAACCCTCAGACATATTGTGAGGATTGATCTTCAGTTCAGTCCAGCCAGCAGAAATTGACTGTGCAATTTTCCATTTCAGGTATTTGTACAGACTATGTACACTCTAGAAGGGTCCTTTAGTGCTACACTGTCGTACTTTTTGTCCCAGCAATTTGAGGGCGTGCAAATTCCACAAAGTCATCAATAAGAACTGGCCATGCCCCTAAAAAAAAAAAAAAAATAAAAAAAAAAATAAAAAAAAGAGAGACAGACCAGAGCATAAGAACTCGGTTCAACAAGGCATTCTTTGTAAAGCTTCAGGTCTAAACAAGTTATTTACTTTCCAATTTACCTAGGCATAGTTTCAAGCAAAAAAACCTGTCACTTGATTTTCTTGCTTGAAATTTAAGAGCTGGTTGAAGATGTCTACTTCCTTTAACCCCAGTTAACACATATCACTTTGACGGGTCATACTTCCTTCACCTTCCTGACCAAAAAAAGAAAAAAGGCTAACAACAATTCTAGCTTAAAACTGTCCCAGTTTTGGCACCAGAACTCAAAGTTGACCTCCAGGATGGCAGAAGCTGCTTAAAAAACACTGAACATTGGATGAAGCAGTCTATGCTGTAAGCAGCAGCATATAGTAACATACTACTCACTCACTGCTCACAATACGATCTGACATGAATGCAATGCTCATCTGTTAGAGCCGGCACTTAGCCATGCCTGAACACAGCAAAACATGCCCTGATAGCCAGCAGTACTGTAAAAAGGCCTAGAAGGCTGGTATTAATACTCTTACATATTCCTTATCAAGAAGTAGTTAAAATGCCTATCAACATTTTACATGTTATGGGCAGCCATATCCAAAGAGGTCCCCATCATCTGCATGATGGCCATGCGAAGGTTAAATAACCGTGGGTTGTTCTGGGGGGCTTTTTCCCCCTTAAAATATTTCTATTCCAAATCGTTAAAACATGTTTTCTGCCTTCAATCTTTCTAAACTACATCGATCTACTGTGGGCAGCAGCCCGTTTGCTCGTGATAAGGGAATGAGAGCTATCCATAATTATGAAAGTTTAGAAGTTTGCTCCCCTCTGCTCTGGAAGAATCAGAAGTTTGCAGTTTCCTCCCCTCACTGAACTGATCTGCCGCCAGCGACTGAAGGCAGTTAGCTGCTCTTGGCTATAGATGGACTGGAAGAGGAAAGATCAATACAGAAGTTTACAAGAAACACATCTGGTAGGAAGTAAGTTATGTTTCGCAATCCTTGCATGCTGCCAGCTTTACTTTTATGTTATTAAATGTCCAATCTTCACCTAAACTGAAGCAATCAAACTTTAAAATATTCCCGACTAAGAAATGCAATAACCAGAGGACCCTGCGAAGAAATGCATAGGCCATTAATCAGTTGCTTGGTTGAAGATGCCAAGAGCTGCGCTGACAGAGAATCTGTGGGTTTTTTAAATGGACAAATATTGGGGTTTGTCTCAATATGAAATAATTAATTTCTGAGCTCCGACAGAAGAAAAAAAGAAAACTGATTTAAGAACATTTCGGCATTTCATTTTTAAACCTGCAGTAACGTACAGATGATAACAACATGCATTAAATTAGCTCTAACTGGAATTTAGATCACCAGTGATATTCTAATTATGCTGTTATTGGACAGCTGTGCCAAAGCAGATAACACAGTAATAAAGGTAGCATAAAACACAGTTAAAGTTAATGAAAGAAAATAGAAATGTTTACCTTCCTCATCATAGTTAGACATATCATCTGCTATCATTGTACTAAAGTCTAGAAGAAGGTTCCAGGTATCCTTAGGAATTGATCTTTTATGATGTTCCTGTTTGGAAGAGTGGAAAATTTATATTTTAAAAATAAAAATTAAAAGCCCTTATACACATTTATTTTTACTGTCTTGGACACATCTATATCCCCAAAATATATTTCTCTGTTTTCACACTATGAAGTGCATTACCTAGGATGTGGGTCAAAAATGTTTATATTATTAGGTAGATGAAATACACTATTATCTTCCAAGTTTTCAAAATACTGCAGTCCAGTTTATGTAAAGATTTAAACTTACCAACAAAAATTTGTTCCACAAGTCTAGAAATTTAAATCTTCCATTTAGTACTAAATTCCAGTAGGCAATGGCCATTTCTAAATCTGTAATATTAAAATACATTACTTTTAGAGATATACATTTCAAATATATAATCTCCACAGGTATCCAAGATGAACCATGTATTCATAAAGGTTAAAAAAATAATCTAATGCAAATATACTCATGGATCCTTTACAAAAAGGCAACCATAAATAAAAAGCATTACACAAGTATTTTACAGATTTTGATACATCCTTGGTATTTGCCAAAGGCTAAACTGACAGGCATTTACTGTTTATTAGTGCTGATAAAAGAAAGTTATGTATCTTGAGTTCTAAATCTCTACCAAGTGTGATCTCCATTAACAGGACAATGCTACAAAATGCTACTAACTGCAATCTCCCATCACCAAGTACGTACAGTAACACCAAAAGGCTACAGAGTTAAGCGACTTCTTTTTTATCAAAAGTTCTTAAGTATCTTGCTGTCTAGCAAATGTCTTCCATAAACAATTCTATTGTGAGAACAAAGAGGCACATCAGCAACTACACCTCAGGGATAAAAAAGAAAAAGAAAAAGAAAAAATGCAACAACCCAAGAAAACCACTCGCTTCCCCAGGCACCCAAAATGTTAAAAAAAAAAAAAAAAAGGTAGATCTTAGATGAAATCAATAGCAAACAAAAAGCATGAACTTCTGCATTGCTGGAGAGAAGACAGATGTGATAGGGAGAATTTCTGAATTGTTTAGTATCTTTGTTATTAAAAGTTCTTCTCAGCTAGCAAGTTCACATTATGCTGCTTCCTGACCAAAGTATACGTATCCAAAATCTGTAGATTTTCCATCAGTTGCAAAGGGGCGTGATTTCACACAAAAGTGTAGTGTTTGAGTTTCAAGAAGCAGTGAAAAATTAAACAGAAGTCACTACTCCTCAGTAAATAAGCTATAGATGAAAATGACAACTTATTAAAGGGTGTAAAGGCATCTCACAGGTGTAAAGGGTGTAAAGGTATCTCACAGAAAATTAAAATAAAAAAATATGCACTTCAGCTTTCAATTAAAATTGCTGTCTTTCTAAAAATTGATAGATACAAACTTCAGATTAAGCTGATCAGTCCCTCAAGGAAACAGATTAGAAAACTAAATTTTATCTACTTGTGATGCCTTAATAGCAGACATATAAAAAATGCAAGGTCATCAAATCACTGCATATTTATAGTGGTTTGTAAACAAACACTGTAAAGAAACTGTGCACTTCAACACGCTTACACAATTTTGAGATTATTCTTGTGGGTAACCAAAGGCCTTCAACAACAGTTCTCAGGATGCTGCAACCTCAAACTCATTACGTGAGTCCAAATATGTAAAGCACAAAGATATAATGCCTTAGGACAAACTACATGTTTCGAAAGAAATTTTATGAAATCACAAAGTTTGAAAGAAAAGATATAATTTTAGATTTTCGTAAGAAAGTGAAAGAATGCTCAGGGAAGTCCTCATGGATCAAATATGGAAGTCTCAAAATATATGCTCCATTGTGAGTTTGATGCAAGAGAAGCAAACAATGTTTGAGACTAATACCAGCTAAAAGGTATTCTCAGATGAGATGCAAATATCACAAGAACTTTTAAGACACCCACAGTACTTACATGGTAGTAAGGAATTACGCAGAGGAAACACATTTCCTCAACTGTGCCTGAACTACTACACAATGTTTGGAAGATTAGAGGCCAATATACATTAAAATCACTTTGCAAGCTCCTACAAGCAGTTACTTAGACACTCCAAAATTAATTGCCTAACTAGGAGCACTTACTTTTCAGCACTGTACTTCTCCCCATATTCTTTTGCTTCAGGGTTTCCTGAATTAGTCTGCCCTATCATAAATTTATGCCTAGAACTGCATATTTATTGGCACCAAAAGGTCTGGTAAGCATCCAGATTTTAAATTCAGTTCTACACCTCTTCCAGACCCAGATTTAAAAATAAAACCAAATAAAACCCCCACCTTCTGCTACGTATATGCTATAAGGATCTGAGAAAACTACACTTGTCTTTGTCACTGCTAGAAGGTAACCTGCATAAAGCAGTTTTAAGATGAATGAGAAATTAAGCAAGGAACTTAGTTTTCCTGGTAAATCGTTTTTACTGAAGTCTGTTCAATCTGGGATATCAAAAGATTCATTTCTATATAGCACTAGGTGTGGGGGTAGGGGGTAGGATTGGAAAAAGAGTGTAGGTTTTCCTTATACCTTAGAAACATGGAGAAGAAAATAAGAGGTAAAATATCACATCAAGCAGTTCTGTTATTCTGAAGCTTGGAGAAAATGAATTAATAATGATCATGTAATTATGATACTGTAATCTGTCATTTCACTTTTACCACCTTACAGGGATTCTGCAAAATACTTATTGTTGTGTAAAGCTGTTTAAAGATTAAAAACAACATTCAAATGTTACAAAGGTAACCACAAAAAAAAAAAAAAAAACCCCAACAAAAACCCGAACCCCTGCAACCATTCACACTGCAGAACTGATTCCACACTGACACTCTCCATAACCTAACTTCTGCCTTCTCACAATTCAGTTACTATCCTTGTTGTAGCAACCTAAAAGAGTTACTATGACTTTCTAGAAGAAATAAGAATCACTCCACTCATTTACATGCAGGATTCAGGTCTGACTACAAGTATGCACCAGCACTTTCAAACAGTTTTGAAGAAGCTAAAAGAGCGTGGCTAAGACAATGCAACTCACAATCCAATTGAAAACAAAGACAGGACAGAGAAAGATGTTCAAGAATGACAGAGTCAAAACTAAGACATGGAGCTTATTTTTCAATATTCATTTTAACCCAGAAGTTGGTCCACACGTAAAAACCAAAGCAGAACACTCATCTCTTCACAGCATGTGAATACAAAGCTGGTCAGTGGCAGTCAGTTTAAGGCATTTTCATTCCTGGGAAAAATAAAATCAGAAGCTGCCAAGCTACTGGCCTTCCAGTATTTCATTTCTTCTCAAAAGTAGAACAGTTAAGAAGTTAACAGTTACGAAGTCATGGAATATCAGTTATGGCTCATGTCTCAACTACACTGTATATAAATTAATACGCACACTGGTTAGTTAACATTACTGCTTGAAAGAAAGTTTTGTTTCCTCACTTTTGCTGTTTTGAATAGACAGAACTACAGTTTGTTCATTTAGTTCCATCAGAACTGTGGTGTTCTGTCATTATTTTTAACAATTGATTCTTCTAGTTCACCTGTTAACACTAATCAAAAGCACAATCCAGTGAGCTGCGGGGGAGGGGGAAAGGCTGCAGGTAGACACCTATTACCAACAGCACAACAGCAACAGGCATCAAGCCCAGGACACAGAAATCTATTTGATCTATTTGTACTACTCCAATTCTATTTTGCCAAGACATTTGCAAGCCTTTTTGGTGTTACAAGAGACTCTGCAAGTGTACTTACAGAGAAATCAGTTTTACAGCTTAAATTTATCCTAAAAGTGAAAACTCAATCTGTTCAGTGCTGCAAATTCTAACTGGTATAATTATACCTTTAATGTCAGGCCATAATCCATTGTGCCTCTGAGAGCCGCACACATTCTTAGGGAAAGAATAAACGCTCTCATAAAATTCTGTAGTCTATATTAATGATGCAGATATTTCTATCAATTTGAACACCTTAAATTGACATCTGCCTTTCACAACAGTGAGATTTATTTTATCCCGGGGTGGTTATCTTTCAGACTCATTGGAGCACGACAACACTTTCACTTACTGCTTTAATCAGTCATTTCCCATGTTTACAAACAAATGTTTATAATTAAGAACACATACTTACCTAAACCCTTCTGTCCTGGATTCTTTGCAAAGTTGAAAGTAAACTGATAAAAATCCTTAAATCTTCCTGGCTCTTTTAATTCTTGCTCCATTTTAGGAATCTGGGCCTTCAGTTTTTCTATGCTGTCACACCTGCATTTTAAAGCCCGTTTATTTGTGTATTATTGATTTTGCCATAAAACATGAGTTACAACTTAAAAATTTATAAAACTTTTGTGGAATACAATACAATTATCAAAACAAAATTCAGGAAGCCTTTAATTAGTCTGTACCTATACAACAATTTCATTTCTTTTTTGTTATTTCTTCACATTGCCATTTGCACTACTAGCTAATACATCAGATTCTATAATCTGCTAGATTTTTAGAAAAACGTGATAAGGACTGCTACATTCTCATCTGGCAGAGAAACCCCAGGTGTGCTAGACTGCAGACTAATATCCTTGCTTAACCTACTTGAGCTGCCCTATGGCAACTAAATGAAAAAGACAAGCCAGGCAGGCGGGACTCAAAGTTGCCTCCCTTTTTTGGTCACTAAGCACCCAGCACATAAAAAGCAGAGGCAGACAAGTGATGCTAGACTCCAAAATGTCTCTGAAGTCTGAAAGGACAACGTGATTGCGCATTTGCCAAAATAGGGCTCTTTCACCATACATTCCAGTTTCTGATATTGTTGGACACTGACAGTGTAACGCACTTACTGCACACTTACCCTAGCTCAGTCATTCCATCCATGAATTCCAGCTTTGAAAACTCACACTGCGTTGCAGCTCGGAATTTCCATGCAATGATGAGCACAGTAATGCTGGCTGGGTCAAGAGCTAGGTCATCACAAAACTGCTGTATACCATCTATACCAATTTTATTTTCATCTTGAGGATCTTTGGGATATAAATGTAAGTATTAAGAACAACAGATTTTTGAAAGAGCCGACTTATTCAACAAATGCATTTAAGATAAGCAAACGTTTTCAAGAAGCCATTTTTGGGATCAGCCCTTATAAGTGACTTTTAAAAACAAAATTAATTTTAAACTTTCAATGGTTAAACTTCAACAACTGTGGCAGTTACTACCATAAAATCTCCCATACAATGAAGCTTATGTTGTTTTCATTGAGAGACAAAAGCAGCACAAATATTTGTTTTCTGCCTAATAATATGCACGATATTCTGACTCATTCCATACAGAGAACAGTGGCCCTTTCCCACCAGCACACTTAATTATTGGCACTTTTGGTAAGAATGCTGATCTGTGTACCATTATAAACCACTCTGCAGTGTCCATTTACAAGCTGTACTGATAAAATAATCAAATCTACCCATAAATTACTAAGTCAACATTAGTTTTATGCATTCTCTGGCATCACCAGCATGCATGAGACTGGACACGGTAACCTCCAAGAGGAAAGTTACGTTGCCCCATTACCGATTGCAAGTCAGCCAGGCACACTCCTCTTTCCACGAAGGAATCAACATCTGGTCTGGAAGTGAGATGCTCACATTTCAAGTGCACTAACCAACGTAAGCCAACGAAGACTTAAGGAAAATGGTACTTGGATTATGCATACATATGAAAACTAACAGAAAACGTAGCACTCATTTTTAGATTTTTCTGAAGTGCTAAAACACAGAAGCTGTTCTACTGTACTGAATCCACTTTACTATTTGTGGTAGGACACTGTCAGTTGAACACTGCCTATATAAGACATAGAGAGACTTTGTTTTCTTTTCTGCTCTGTTTGCAACTATCTGACAATAAGCCCAAGGTGAATAAAAATTAAGGTAGAATCCATCCTTAATATGCAACCTTTCACTTTGTCAGGAATCCTGAGTGATGTGCTTTCCCCAGAAGAACCACCTAAAATCTGTGTTCACCATTACAGTTACTCACTGTACACACAATCCCAGCTCCAGACCCTAATCTCATATAAATGTACATATATTTAGAGCACATAAAGCAACCGCATGTAACCCTTGTGAAGCAGAAGCCTACACATATTCTCCTTTAATTGGTATTTTTACGAACAGGAAAACAAAACTAAAAGAGTCAGTTAAGATTTCCAAGCACAAGAGCACAGCTGCAACAATACTTATAATTAAGTATACATATATACAACTAGGAAATAAGCCTGAAAATTCACAGTACTCACCTTTGTATCTGTTATATAGTTGTTCTAACTTCTTTCTGTCCAATGATCCTTTAACACTCTCTCGTATATAAAGTTCAGGATTTTGGAAAAAGTTGTCTGTTGCAACATCTAACTTCCAGTCATTTTGAGACAGACAACTCACTGCTGTCTTTTCACTAGATTGTGTGAAGACCATAAACTGACGCACTTTATCCTTCTGTGATGATTTCAACTTGTTCTAGTAAAAACAGACAATACTGTAACTAGAAAAGTTTTACTGAGGAAAAAGAAAAACCAAAACAAAAAACAAAAAAAGGACACAACCTCAGTACAGCTTTGTTGGTTTGTTTTTTTTAATCAGTACCTTTTATAATTTTCCCAAGCAGTTAAACTTCCTCTAACTGATGGGGCAGTCGGACACTCAAGCCAACATATTCTCTTTTTTTTTTTTTTTTTTTAATTTAAACTTACCTTCATTCTAGGTACTTTACCTTGTAACAAAGCTGAGTTAAATGATCACAAAAATCATGCCGACAAAACAATCACAGAAATAAAAGATGGGTATTCTTATTGCATACTTGGAGAGAGCTGAAGGGCATAGCAAATTCATATACAGCTGTAAATTGGGACACTTTAAACCAATTTTTGTTTTTAAAAAAGAAAAAAAACCTCCTCTTAATAGAACACTACACTTACCAAAAAAGGGCAACTGAGATGCCTGAATAAAGCCCATGGCTATCAAAATATTTGATAGATTAATTGCCTCAACAGATGCCGCAGAACAGGCCGTTTAATAGCTTACCATCACCAAAAGAGAGTGGCGATTCATTTAGTCCCAGTTGCCTGAACTAACAGAAACACCAGCTAGTACAGGACAAGGGGTGAGACCCCGCTGCCAGCGACAGGATCTCTTGCCTCTCGATGGCACCAAACGCCACTAGGCTGGGTCACGCGTTTCAGGGAGCTACACACCAAAACAGCTTAAAGTTTTTGTTTTGTTGTTTAGATTCTTCACTTTGAAGGTGCTCAACTCCACCTAATAATTTGCAAAACATTCCTGTGAGGAGGTATTGTCTCCATTTCACAGGTGCAGCAACTGAAGCTAGCTAAAAAAAAAAAAAAAAAAAGAAAAAAAAGGAAAAAAAAAGGTAAGTAATTTTGCCAGAGGCAGGCAAGGGAGTGAGGAGCCAAGGTGAGAGCTCTGGAATTTCAGGCCTCCTGCCCAGGCCAAGAGACATGCCCCTCTGCTCTAGCGCAAAACTGAAAGGAGAACTTGCTGCCAGTGATTTATCAGCACAGAGGGATTCCCAAGGACGTTTTTGATAACAAGAAGCACAGTCAGTATTTCAAGGGTATTCGTTACACAAAACTAACTGCTGACCAAAGAAAGCAATCACATAGCTCTTGCACTAAATCCAAATTCAGTTTTAAAGTTCACTCAATATATTCAAAGCAAAAAGACTCCTAGTACTACAAATTGGTAAATAGCAGTTCTGATTTTTAAGTCAGGATTGGACTTCTCACGTGGCACAAGTATTTCTACTGTAGCTTGACCCTGCATTCTAACAAAACTTGTATGTTGAGTTCATTAGTGTAACTTCCAAGTGCATGGCTCCTCCTCGGTGAGTATGGAGGAAAAGGCCAAAAAAAATATCTCTAAGTGGGACAAACTGTCGTCAGCCAAAGCACAAATGTTTAAGAGCAGTACAAGCTCAAGCTCTTAATTCTAAAGGACAATTAGTGTCACATTATCATTACAAAAAAACCCCTAGCTTCAGAACACAAATTCATCCATCCTAAAAGTCAAAATCGTTTTTCTGCTGCTTGATGACAGTGAATGTGAACCTGTTAGTTGTAAGAGTAGTTAAGTTACCAGCTTCAGAGTTAAACTATTTTTAAAAGTACAACAGCAACACATTTGGCTTAAACAGACACTCACATAATATACTAAACAGACCAACACCCTTAAAGATCCCTTGTAAAAAAAATATTTTTTGTAATCCCTCCCCAAATCACAACAACCCTGTAGATATAATACTCAGGTGAAGTCAGAATTTTAGGACATACTGCAGGCTTAAACACAGTGACATTTACTTAGGCTATACTACTTCTAAAGTTACAATGTGTGTCTGCTTTATTTGAAGCTCTTGAATAAGTTTCTCACGCTGGACCTTTTGCTACAAACATGTTTCTGAAACTCGAGAGTTTCAGGTTCCGGGGAAAGGTCAAGCCATCAGAGCAGGTCCTGTGAAGACCTGCTGTTGACAATTTGTGCATGCTTCAAGTTTCACGGCAGACATTCGGCACCCTACAATACCGAGCTCAAACTCACAGACAAAAATCACTTATGCTGACAAAGCCATGTGGAATGACTTCCAGAAATGACTAATGGATTTTTAGTTGCACTTTTAAAAACATACATTGTAAACAAACCATTGAATGAAATCCCAAATGAAGATGACACAATCCCAAAGCTAATTTTCTGTATCAGTTATCAGCTTCCTCAAATCAGTTCCACGCAGCCAGACTGCTGCATCACCACAGACTCAGCTGCACTACAGAGCAGACACATACGACCTTAGTTGTTTGTGTTGGCGTTTTTTGTTTTTCTTTTGGTTGTTGGGGTTCTTTGTTTGTTTGTTTTTTAACTGGTGCCTTTAATCATTAGTTTTTTGTTTGGTTGGGTTTTTGGTGGTTTTTTTTTTTTAAAAAAACATGTACACATAAGTATGCACAGCCTTTTTAGTACTGAGTATTCTGTAAAACCTTATGAGGCTTTGTTCTGCCCTATCCTGCAAGGGTAAACTCTAAAAGCAATGACATACAGCAAAAAGTCAATGAACAGGTTTAAAAGGGCTTTGCCACCGATGCCCAAGACCACAAAAGGTAGTGTATTTTGTGTGTTGTCACATAAAAGGAGAATGAAATTAGATCATAAAAATGCCGCTTAAATCACTTTTATGATAAAGTTTAAATCCTAGGTATGCACATGAGATCTTCCCGCACATGGGACTCCCTAAGTGATTGTAACAATACAAAACCTTTTTAAAAAGAACACTGAATATGCCAAGAGTCAAACAGCTAACGACACCAATCAGTATAGCATGCAGTAATATATTAAGATGCAATAAATCACACTGTTCCGCCATAATCTTTTTCTGGAATAACAGTATTGTCACTGGTCAAATACGAGTTTATTTTTAGTGAAAAAGTGCCAAAGCTCTTTCTTTATATTTGATGAATGTTTCCGCAGAAGCTTGCCAACATGGACAAGACACTCCACATCCTAAGTAACTGGACAACTCTTTGAAGGCCTAGGACAGGACAGCAAGAGATGAAATTACTGCTGAGTTTTTATTATCCTATTATAGCCCTTCTTTCATCACATTAAAAACCCACACTTCAAGCAGGAACAGGTTCCAAGCCTTCTGCACTTTTAAGGGCTATTTCTAGAAGCTGAGCTCTAACAGGCTATTATTGTTTTAAGTGTGCAGTACAGAAGCCAGAGCACCCTGTAACCTTTAATCCTGTAGTCATCAGGCAACAAATACCTTGCGCTGCAGCTGTATGTACTGCAATGCAATGCAATCCCTTTAAAGTAGCTCAACTCTCACACTAGTTAAAAAGGAGGACAGAATTTTATTTAACAGTTACCTGTCTTGCTAAAATATACAAGTAAAAACCAATGGAAAACAAATGCAATAAATTTTCTAGTAAGTCTTACCCCATGGGGTAAGGGGAAAAGGAAAAATTCAGACCTGCAAGCCTTTGATGAAGTTTGTGTGATACCCAAGCTGCCTTCTATGTTGTAACAGACAGAAGGTGAACTTAACTTTCAAAATACAGAATAACTTCGCCAAATGAAAAGCTACATTATGTAGATTCTTAAAACTACAATAATTACATCATTCTAACAAACAACTGATGCTATAACATAGATTTTAAAAATAAAATTTGCCTCTCCCCATGAAGTACCAGATTTGATAACTCTAATTCAATAACACATCCTTGATCAGATACTTCAGTGAAAGATTAAACACACATATATATATATATAAAAATACTCGGGCTTTTTATCCCCCACGTATTTTTTTTTCTGGCCTCAGACTGAAACTCTCCCCCATCTAGGGAAGTAAGCCTTCCCAGTCTAGAAGGAAAAAAAACGCCAACTCTGACTACATGGCTGTCTTTCCTTAACTTCTGCACTCAATTTTTAGCCACCTCAAATGCAAAGATTAGTTCTGCACACTTGCATCAACATTTTCTGTATAGCTAATAGCTGTATGAGGGCTCCACTCTCCTGAATAATGTCCATAGGAAACAGTAACAACCTTCATCTCATGCTGCCTGCCTGGACCAGAGCTGAAGATTCCTACCAAAACCCTATGCTCAAAGGTTGCATGCGGCCACCAGCTAGACAAGCAGTGCACAATCAGTTTGAAGCATCCCTGCCCAAAATTCCTTAGGGCCCCCAAAGAAGGCATTCGCAGTTACTCTTCAATGAGTAACTGCTTTTCACCTTCCCCTTCCCAGCCACCGCCAACAGATGATCTGATTCCTGCTAGTTTCACTGCTAACTGAAGGAATTTGAACGATGTGACATCTGTGCTTTTGTTTCAGTCAGGACTCACAGAAAAGCCTGTTAAGTTCTCATGCATGTGAAAGGTAAAAGCCTTTTCTAAAATAGTATCAACATCCACAAAGTCTAGGTTTTTATACTAACTGCATTTAAACTCTACCTAGAGACCTGGCTGCCGGAAGCATCCTTGCACTTTCAAAG
The DNA here is from genome assembly GCF_023638135.1 of Falco biarmicus. Lineage (NCBI taxonomy): Eukaryota > Metazoa > Chordata > Aves > Falconiformes > Falconidae > Falco > Falco biarmicus. The sequence continues at coordinate 10,288,125 of NC_079300.1, forward strand.
GACCCCAGTGACGTCAGTTCAAACAGAATAACTTCAGCCCGCACACAGAACGGGCTTGCGCATGTCACAACCCTACCTATCACAACTGCCAGGTTTGTGGCATCTTTATGCGACATTAATGGTCAAGAGAATATTGCTCCCTTACAGCATCTGAATCATTCCACATTGGGCTGTATCCACTAAAGCAATGTACAAGACAGCTCCAAATAATCTGGTTTACTGCTTGTACTGAACAAATACATGGCTGAAGTTTAAAAGGCAAAATCATGAGTATTTCTTTGGTGAGAAAACAAAAGTTCATCACAACAACAGAAGTCTGTGAATACACTGAATTACATTTTAATCCACCAACTGTGACAGCATACAGGTATACTACATGGAAAACCATATAAATCCAAGTTAAAGACAAAACCAGTTTAAGTAAATAGCATACTTTCTGTGTAATGTAAACAAACATAACCTTCAACTACATTTTCCTACAGCAGTTTCTCAAAAAGAGGGCACACAAAGTATGATTCTCAGAACATTTTTAAGCTTCTGTTTCAAACCGGTGTAAAATCCATTTGTCTGCAATGGAACAGAACAAAACTTTTAAAATGTACAAGGTCTCTTGAGATATAAAATGCAAGGAAAAAAATCACAAGCAACATAAAATCAAAGTTGCTTTTTACACCCTGTAACTTTTTTAGGGGATAAAATTGTTTCAGTATTGGCATATGGGTAGAAAGTCTTTTGTAGAAGATCAATATATAGCTACCTAGAAGAATGCAGTAGTTGTAATAGTGTTTTAAGGTAATTCATGTTAACCTGAGATGTTAAGGAAACATGAAAACCCAGGGCTTTTTCAATTAAAAAAGGATAAAACAAAGCTGTCAGTTGTTTAGCTTTCTTAACTCTGGTCGGGGGCAGAAGCTCTACTCAGCCATTAGAAGCCGCATTCATACCTTACATTTGCATTGCCACCACCAAAACATGAGTAAAATATCAAGAGCTACGTAATAAATTTCACACCTTGTTCTCAGAGTAGCTCATATTCCTGAATAATTTTTTCATGGCTCTAGTTAAAAGTGATTTTACAGTGTAAGTTCAAAGGGTCCTCTCGTAGGCTGGAGAGGAAACAAGATCACGCACCATCTTGTCTAGCACTCCGACTACTCCATCCTAAGCATAATGCCAAGAATCTACAAGTTTTAGTATGAGAGAACCAAAACCAAAAACAATTAATATCAACAAACTGCTACAGACATGAATATACACAGTACAAAACAGCCTTGCAGAACAGCTTGAGTTAAACACTACATAACAATGTCATGAAGTACAACATCATCACAGGAGACAGCGTCAGCCATTAAATTCTTGTAATACTAGATTTCTACAACTTCCTGTCACCTGAGGTTTGCAGTAAGAAATTATGTATTTATCAGCATAGAAATATTCTTCAGAGAACACGAACTGGACAATATAATAGATAATGTAAATAGAGAGAAGGTTAGCTTTTGGCTCTGGATAAAGATATGGAAACTCACACACCTCCCTTGATTATCACACATAGTCCAAAATTAATTGAATCATTCAGAATAGTACTGCCCAGGCAGTAGCTCTTCTCTTCAGAGAAGATGGCTTAGAGTATAATGGACCAGCTTGCTGCTCTGTTTTGATTTGCAGGCACATTACTTGTCCTCACGATGAGGTGAGGTGGAAACATACTAACCGATAAGGTGAAGGAGACCACTTCTACAGATGCTACTCAGCTCAAGTGAAAATGTGGGTAAGAGAGGCAGATAGCTATCAGCAACCCTAGGAATGCTGTCCGGGTGGTGTACCTGAGCAGTGGACAGAAAACATTTTTCAAGTTGCCCCAATGGCCAGAGTGAGTCTAACAGGCTGTTGTAATGGTTTTCCTTCCAGACATTGGACAAAGGCACTTCAAAGCCAGGAACCTTTGCCGAGAAAGCCCTGGCTGTATGAACCCCAAGTCAGAGCCAGAAGTGCTCGAACTGGTGGTGCTGCATGGGCGAGCAGGAGCCAGGCCCCAGCTGCAGGAGCCTCTACCGTAGCATTTGCTGTGCTGGACGAGCAACCTGGCCCCAGGAACCTGCCGCAGCCACTGGAAGGACTAGCCAGAGCACTAGCGCATACAGGCAGAAAAACGGGATGTTGAATCTCATGTTTCTGGGTGGACAACTTCAGATCTCCGTGAAGAAGTCTCCCTACTCTTTCCCCTAACTAAATAGAGGATTTTGGCATACCACAAGTATAGGTACAGAATCCTATACCTGGGCACTAGAAACAATTCACACCTGTATTTACTAGTTATAAAAGGTGCAGCCTGTCATTTAGCCTCACTTCAGTGTCTTATGTCATCCTTTCACCTGGATGTCAGAGTCAACAAGCACAACCTGGAAAACAATCGTTTGCATAGGGCCTAACAACTGTGCTCAGGGCCATGACTAGTGTATTCAGAGACTCTCTCCAATCTGATAAATACCAATTTATCAGTATATTATTGTTCCATGGAAAGTATCTGCTAGTTCTTCAGTTCAGTATTTCCAAGAAGACTAAGCAGATAGGATTCTGCTGTTTCTCACAGAAAGCTATTCTCAGAATAACGTGCCTCACAATTTCTGTTATATTGCCACTTACTACAGTATTGTTCAATTTAAATTTCTAACCACATAGCCAGCCAATAATATATGTATGTACAAGACATCAACTGTGTATTTATTTTGCATACCTGCACTGCATATGCTGTGAGACAGCTTTAGGTGATCGTTATAGAAAAAAATCTTCATAAAAAATTCTGTAACATTACTGCATAAGTGCTATTTGAGACAGTCCCAGAACTGCAGAATTACACTCAGACTGTAGAGGTGTCTTAACTTTACCCAGACTTTAGTTTTAAGCTCCCATAAAAAAACTCAAGTGAAGATCTACATCAAACTATTCAATTAAAAATTATACCAGTAACATAGTGCCAAGTTTTTTAGAGGCCTGTATACTGCACCACTAATTTAAATCCTGGCTAACCAAATTCTTATGCCAACATAATTCCATCAGGTAAAGGTGACGTTTTTATTTTTTTTAATATGCTTTTAGCACTGTTTGCCAGAATAACATTAACTGCATGTATAAGATATCTTTATACCAATAAGTGTACACCAGTAGATTTTAGACTCCCTCCTACATCCTTCCTAAGACAATACAGCTGCTACAAAAAAATACTACTTTAAACAGTACAGCTGTAGCTAAAGCTGTACAACTTTTGCATACTGACAAGAGACCAGAAGTATGGTTACAGACACGTTCCCTCAGGTGCATAAGACACCGTGCAAGAGACCAGTAAGCTCCCCCCCCCCCCCCCCCCCCCCATTGCTGAGGAATGTCATCTTCTTTTGTTTAGGCAAACAGTAAGTTTTGTTCCAACCACTGCAGTTTCTCTTTGGAAGAGGGATGGGAGAAAGTCAGATGATTTGAGAGTCTACAGCAAATCCTCAGCTATAAGGAAAAAAATATTACAGAGAAAATGGAAGATAGACAGGTACTCTTTACAACACTTACATGAATAGGAGCCTTACCAAAACGACAAAACAAATTGTCAAGAAATTCTCCAACATAATCCCAGTTCAAGAAGGACCAATATATCCAAGTTTCCCAGTGAACTGACAGCGTACTTATGGGCCCCGAGCCACCTGAAATCCTGAGGAAAACTCCAAGCACCCCTCGGTTTCTGGCAGCCCCTGCGGCTCACGGCCCCGGCGGGCACACACCGCGCTGCCCGCAATCGCCGCTCGCTGCCCCGTCCCGCACAAAGGTGCCCGAGCCCTCACCCGCCGCGCCAGCGGGCACCGCCTGGCCGGGAGGCGGCCTGACAGCGCCCGGCGGCCTCCGCGGGGCCCGGCGCCCCCCACCTAGGCCCCGCCGCTGCCCCTGCCCCGGCGCAGCCTCCTGCCCGCCCGCCCCGCGGCCAGCGGCCCCGACCGCCGCGCTCCCCCGGGCCCCGCACGCCCTCCCCACCTGCCTGGTCGGAGGCCCGAGGCGCCCGCGGCCCCAGGACATCGCGCCCCGGCTGCGGAGCCCCCGGGACCGGCCCTTTCGCCGCTCCCGTCGAGCAGCTCCCGGACACCCCAGCCCGCCACGACTAGGCCCCAGCTGCCCCTGCGGCTCCGCCGCGGCCGGCCAGCCCCGCGGCACCGGGCCGCGCCGAGGGGCGACCCCGGGGGGACGCTCACCATGTTGAGGGCTGTGCAGGCCTCTTCCCTCCCGGCTCAGGCGGAGACTGAGGGCGGCGGCGACGGCGGCTTCCTCCGGCGGCGGCAGCTCCCGGCTCCTCACGGGCCCTTCCGCCGCCTCCCGCTCATGCGCAGTGCGGCGCATCCCCCGCGCCGGGAGCCGGAGCTGCGCGGCCGCGGCGCGACGGGCGGGAGCTGTGGCCGGGGGGCGGCCCGGCAGCCTCCCCTGCCCGCGGGGGCCGCCCTTTCCCCGGGAGGAGCGGGCAGCGGCCGGCACCCGCGGCGCGGCGTTGGGGCTGCGGCGCCGATGGCGGTCGGTCGTCGCACGCAGCTGAGGTGGGGGGCGCCGCACGGGGGGACTGGGCCCGGGGAAGGGAAGGGAAGGGGAGGGTAAAGGGAAGGGAAGCGAAGCCCCCCCGCTGTCCTTGGTGTTACTGCGGCGTCGGGAGCGGGGTGGCTCCGGGCTTGGGGCGAGGCGAGGTCGCGGGCGGGCGGGAGCTGCAGTGGGGGCGGCCGGGGCCCGGGCCCGCCCGGCTGCCTCACACGCGGCTCCCTCACACCCGGCTCCCTACCCGCGGCCCGCGTCACTCCACGCCCGCTTTTCCGCCGGGAAAACACCTTATGTGCTTAAATATAAAAAACTAAAACCTTTTGCGAGGGCTGAGTGGGAGCAGCCTGCTGCGGCCTCGCCGCTGGGCTGCGCGGGCTGTGTCGGGGGCAGCCCCGGGGCACGGACCTTGGGACGGGACAAGCCCGCGGGCCGTACGGGATGGGTTGCCGGCGGAGGCTTGCGGAGCAGCCATGGAGCCCTGGGGAAGGTGAGGTCTCGGGGCAGCTGCTTTACAGGCGTTTCCTTATGGAACATTTTCCTGCTAGAGGCTGTGGTTCCCTTTGGAAAGCTGTTGCTTCCAAGTGGCTGTCGATAGATGCAGCCTTCTCTGCAGTAGCGTAGAAGTACAGCAAAAGAGGTTGTAAGGGTCAAATCACAGTTTGTACCGTGTCCCAGACAGTTGTTTTTTTCCCAGGAAAGCTTACTCTACCTACTGCAGGCTTTTGGCAGCTGGGGAGGTTTGGGGAAGCAGAACGTTTACTGATGAAGCTCACTGTAGTGGCAACCTGTAGCTGCGGAGGACAAAGGTTTGCGATCCAATTCTTGTTCTCTCATCTCCTGCTGAGCTGGGAGCTATTAAAGTAAGCTTCTGTATTTATATTACATGCCTGGTGTGAGTGCACACACCCCAAGGAAATTAAGACTTCAGAAAGCCATTCTTCATGATGGATGTCCACAGTTTATGTGTATGTTTTCATAGAAAAGGGTCCAAATTGCTTCTCACTTGTTTTACTAAAAACTACTAAAAAAAAAAATTTACTAAGAAGCATAGATGGAGTGTGAGGAGTTAAGAGTAGTATTTGGAGAGGAGAATCAGGCCTGTCCTGTGAAGTGCCCAGTTGTGCTGGTGTTCTGAAATAGTAAAATTAAGGGTTGTCTTGATATTAAGTCTATGGAAATGCGTGTGTATTCGGCTACCCTGAGAGACGCTAGTTGCCTGGATACCTTGGATCCTGCTGAGAAGGGTGTTTCTGAAATGGAGGATGGCTGCGAAGTGGCCAGCGTAAACGGTCACAAACACTGCACGCCAGCCCCATCCATGTGAACCACGGCAGGGGAGACAAAGCCAAACCTGAGCATCTATTTCATCGAGTTAGCTAATTGCCATCACTGTAACGTGCTGTGACAGCCCTCCCACAATCTGAAGACACGATTTAAACCTTCTTGACAATTACTGTGACACATAACAATAATCTGAGAGATGTACTGTGACTGCAGTCGATTCCTCAGGACAGACAGGACTTTTAAATTACTTGTTTTTCCCTAGTATCTGTGAATCTTGCAGGTTTTCTGTAGTGTGGGGTCTGCTGGGGGCCTTTTTGAGTGTGGGTTTGGGGGCACACTGTGTTTATTTTTACCTGTTCTTTTAACAAGTTGTACATAAGATTCTTTTAACTTAAAAGAACATTGAAAAAATATTTCTCATTTTGCTTCTTCTGTTCCTGAATAAAGTACTGAACATAAATTAGTTTTAACTTTTTCATGGTTAGGTCATTAAAAAGGTACCAAAATCGGCATGTTCCTTTGTTTTCCAATGAGTTTTAGATTAAAATCATAATAAATTAAGGCCTGATACCAGAAATATTTAAGAGCACAAGGAACTTAATATGCAAGAGCATTCATAAGCTTTAATAATGTGCTACTTACATTAGTAGACTTACAAGTATTATCTAGAAGACCTGATTTTATGCATTCAAATTATATTTACTTTAAAAAAATTCCTTGAAAAATTCACTACTGCTACAACTTTTAGTTCAATCCATTATTTTCATCTTGTGTCTTGTTTACCAATTAGCAATTAGTTAGCTGCAGGTCTGTGGAGGTTGTTCTCAGTACCTTAATGTTCAGAAATTGTTCCTGCTGTACCATCTTTTTTTCCTGGGAGTCAGGACATCAGGACATTTGAGCTCTTCTTCCAAACTGTACTGACTTGGGATTTGATCTTACTAAATTCTTGTACATTATGAATTCTTATTGTATAAGGTATGGAAAATCATACTTAACTGCTTTGCAGAGGCTTCTTAGCAGGGCAGACAAAAATGGATTCAGTGAAACACAAGTGAAACAAAAACAACCCTGAAATGCAGATTAATGCTATTCCTAGTATGCACGCTATCGTTTTGTGTTTGGTGTTTTTTTCCCCCAATTCAAGTTCAGTTATAAGGTGAAATTGTACATGAGAAAAGAACAGGAGTGGCTTCCTACTGCCGTTTAAGTTGTAAGTCTAGTGTTGCTGATTTTAGTGGGAGCTAGAGTATGCTCTTCTGTCCCAGAGTGCTTCCATGGGTACACATGAACTGTTGAATGAAAGGTAGGTTACCCTACCCAGAGCTGCTGGCCACCACGGCCAGGCTAGCTGGTGCCTCAGCCTGAGCCAGTTTGATTAGACTGTCTCAGTTATCTTCTGCATACATGGCACACTGCAGGAGGCATATCCTGCAGAGCACGCACTGCAGGACAGTCAGATTGCCCCAATTCCACTCATGTCCATACGCCTGCTGGCTGGCTGTACATCTGCAGAGGTAATCTGTACTTCAGTGACGTATGTGCTGACTGAATCTCACCCTTTCTGAGCAAAAATAGATGCTTTATAAAGCAAGAGGCACCACGAGGCTGCCAAAAAGCATATTTGTACATATTCAGAGTAAATTGTCTAAACTGGGCTTGTTACATGGTACCCTTTGTACAGCTCCATCCAGGATGGCACACCAAGTCAGACCAGTGATGAACAGCTCTGCTATTTGTAAACATGACACATGCATTCAGTGATATAGACCAGAAGGAAATACTATTCATTGTGCAATCTTCATGCAGCATAATCACTGTGACCGCAGCAACATGATGACTTGTTTAATTTACAGTAAGGCTGACGTGCTTGCCTCATTTTGTTGTGGTCCAATAATGTTTTGTAAGTCATGTGAGCCCTAGGAGAACCAGTGATTTTTTTAAAATCCAAGTGTGTCAAATGCATAATTCTGAATGTAACATTGAGCTGTTTTACACTAACTTGAGCTCTCTTCTTGAGCAAATAGAGAAGCAAGTCTCACTTTCAGTCAGTGCAGAATCCATTTAGCATAATCCCCTTGCTGAGGACTTCCACTTAAAGTACTTTCTGAGGAAGAGGCCCGAAGCCTTATCAAGGATAACAATAACCTGGAACAGCTTGGCCTGGAAATGTCTAACCCCCCCATCTTTTTGTCAGCTACTTCTTGCTCTACAGAGTGAAACCATCGGTTCATCTTGCACTGATGGAATAGCCATGAACTGGTTATGACTATGGCCCTTTGCCTGCAAACCACGTTTAACTAAGAGAACAAAGTCCCATGAACTGTCCTGAACAAGGAGATTTAATGCCACTCTACAGGCATGAAGTTCCTTAGCATCCACAGGTGTGAAGCGTCCAATGACCTGCTCCTATCCCGCCGTTCAACCAATATGGTTGGAATGTCTCTATCAGCCCATAATTTTTTCTGCATTGAAAGAAGCACAGAGGAAGTAAACAGTCCGAGTCCTGTAGGTGTCTTAAGTTGTTTAACCTGCAAACTGGCACATCTCCAGTATCTGATGATTGTTGTTAATAAGTTGCAGGGTGTTCACCTTCTATTCATTTTTTCATCCTTCCTGTATTACACAAGAGGTTAACAAGTTACTACACCCAGTCCAAGGCACTCTGAGGAGCTGGGTTCCGCATGACAGTATCTCCGGGAAGGAGAGGACAGGTTTATGTGACAAAGAAAGAAAAGTCAGGTCAGTGAGCCTAAGAGCCTGAAAATTTCTCGGGTACCTAACTAGAGCCTGGCAGGCCTGAATAAACTGAGACTTTCCAGGATACCTAATGGGCCACAGACTTCAGGACTTGCTGTATTTTTTCGGAACTCATTAGAACTAGTGAGATATATACAGTAAAATCAAACCATTTTAAGTAATATGCATTAAGAAATGAAGAGGGCAATAAGAACTGAGATAGCTAGTTGATTTTTATGAGATACGGGTATTTTCTTGGTGCAGAACTTCTGTACACAAGGTGTGATCTTTGTAAACAGAATGATCTGAAGTTTTCCAAGCTATAAACCAGACTGTGCCATCACAGCTGTGACTTAATTATTAAAACCTACACCTTTGAACTGTAAGCAGCTTTCCATTCTCACTACGAAGAATTATGGTGGGTGATTTCAAGAATACAGGAGCCTGTGACACACTATTATTATCTCCTTATCACAGTGATTTTCTGTATGTGCCATCTTTAATTGTTCAACTTCATAAGGCATCCCAATTCAGAGCACATATTTTGCTATTAATGTGCAAAACAATTTAAGATACATGTATGGGAAGCAGAGCCTTTTGTCTTGAGGTAAGCAGTCTGCAAGAGTAAAGCAGACGTACAAAGCAAGGGGAATTAGGTGATTCTTACCTCCTGTCACATGTCACACACATATAGCCTTTCCCACTCCTTACACTGTCTTAACAGCAAACTGGGTTTTGGGAACGCACCTACACAACCAAGCCAATATTATTTTTTTGATATTGTGGCAAATTGTAACCTCCATGCCCATGACTAGCTATCAACATATACGGGGGGGGGGCAAACTTCAAGGAAAACGTGCACTACCCTCATCTGTGTATGACAGTTCTGGTCATATTTTATCTCATTTTATAATTCTATAGAGCAGGAGCTACGTCTTATGGGATGCTGAGCAGAGGACCCTGAACATGTATGGGCTCTTTGGCTGCAGTTATCATACCAGTACTGAGTGTTTCTGTGTGTGCCAGTGCAGGCTGAGTAAGCACAACAGTTCAGCCAGAATAAGACATCTCTTTTTCCCTTTCAGAGAGGCAAAAGAGGGATGCAGCTCTCAGCAGCTGTCTTTTTCACCACTCTGGAACTTTGATGGCTTTAGTATGTTAACATCTCCCACTTTCCCTACTTTTTGAGTGGATTGGCTGCCATTCACAGAGACCAATTACCATTTCAAAAGCAACTTTTTGGCACCAGAACTGTTTGTACAGAAAACAGATTAAAGCTAAAATCCAGCTACCACTTTAATTTCAAAACCCAGTAGGACTCTAGACATGTGTTTTACTTGCTTGTCACTGCTATAATAAAAAATATGGGGTATTCATCTGGAACATCCATGTTTATTTTAACATAGATTCATCATATAAATCAACAGGTTTTAAGCTAACAGTAAATGTCTCATAAAATATATTGTATTGCTTTCAGAACCCAGGCTGTCTTCTTTCAAGAAATACAATGAGTCCACATAAAAATAAATGCCAAGGTTTCAATTATAGATTTCTGCAATATTACTTTCTGATGCGGAAGGCTATGCCCCTGTATCATAAACTGATATATAGTTAGTATGTGATACATAATCACATACTAAGTGATATTTACCTATGAAGCATTTATGTGTAAAAATAATTTTGAACAGAACTGTACAAGCAATTAAAGTGTCTGTTGAGAACATACCTTCTGTAAAAGCTGTTCAGACCTTAATCCATTGCCATTGACTGTTCAGTAAACACATTCTACACAGCGCTGTTGAGCTTTTTACAAATAGAACAGATAAGAGTGCAGCCAAATAATTCCTGATCTGACTGAAAAGAATAATAATCAACAGAAATTAATATACCTATGGTAAGTGCACTGGCTGATGTGCCCTTTAAGATAGATACTTGCTTTAATGGAAAGAGGAGTGTACTCAGATCAACTCCTCAACTCCCCCCCCACCCCCCGACCAAGTTTTAACACTTGAGTATTAATTTTTTAATAATCATGAGGTTAGAACCTAGGATTTTCTGGTAACTAGATAGTACAACCATTATACTAAAGGATTTAATACACATTGGAAACTTTTACAATTCACTGGGATACATATTTACTGTATAAAAGGTAAGAAAAATAACCTTACGTGTAAAAATAGTCTACGTACAAAACTACAATTTTACTGGCAAACATGGGAAATAATTATTTATGAATCACTGTCCACAAGTTTTGCAGCGTTTTGATTACCATAAACCTCATTAAATAAGGAAACACAGGCAAGTATCTGTGAAGTGACTTGCCTGAAGTCACAGTAAGTGGCTGAAGTAAGAACACAGTCCTGGCTTTCCACTCCCTGTGTCCCAATCACCAATTCGACATGAGTTTAGGCTCCATGCCACAGATCTTCGGTGGGTATAAGCTATAGAAACAGACTGTTTCTATAATATCTATGATTATATCAGAACTACAGCACTATTTGAAAAGTTATATTGATAGTGAATAACTGGCAGAGATAAACTGATATATAGTTAGTATGTGATATATAATCATATACTAAGTGGTATTTACCTATGAAGCATTAATGTGTAAAAATAATTTTGAACAGAACTGTACAAGCAGTTAAAGTATCTGTTGAGAACATACCTTCTGTAAAAGTTGTAAGTTCAGACCTTAATCCATTGCCATTGACTGTTCATATAGCTTTTATCAGTTCACATTTCTAACGCAAGGATTTATTTGTAACAAAACGGAAAATTTCTGAATATTCTGTAAATTAAAATTCTGGGTTACAGGAACAACCTACCATTAGTAATCCTTTGTGCATCTCTAAGTTCAATTAAATCACACTGCAGCAAAACATTTCAAGTGCACAAATTCTGACAGCAACTTCTGCAAGAGATTTTATTCTGAAATAAACAAAACCATCACTACTTGAAAAATCAATCTCAGTGGAAACCTACAGCAAAAAAAACCTGACAGCTAATTTCCAGAAGTGAGGGAAAATTAAAACTGGTAAAATTATTTGTCTGCTTTCATTCCTAAGGGAAGACAGCGTCTAAGGAACACATCTGGTTTCACTGACTGGATGAAGCAAGCAGCACAGACTTAGTGGACAGAGAACCTCATGCTGTTGAGTTTTAATGTTTTGCTACAGATTCAGCGTAGCAAAGTATGTCTAGAAATGTAGCAATCTCACATGGAAAGAAAAAAAAATAAATTACAAGCTGCAGCATCCATTCAGGTCTCAGTTCATGTTCCTACATGTAGATTCAATTTTTAGGTAATACAAGTCCTGAAACTTACCTGCAGTGAAACCCATCACAACTGTCTGGATTGCTGCCTCCTGAAAGTGATCTGCAGATTGCGGTCTGTCAGATATCGGGTGATGATACATAAACAGCTGCTTAAAACCCTCCGATGTATAAATGCAAGCAACCAAGGAAAGAACAAAACGGAGAAAAACGAAAACAAACATTCAAAGTTCAGCTTAAGTTTTATTTGGCAGTAAATAAAAATCACTGTGACAATATTCTGTAAGATGATCACAGGAGTGTAATCTTTTGTTAGGTGGCCATTGGATTACAAGGAAAATTGAAAAATATTACTGCATGCTTTTAACATATACACCATCCAGAGCCATTACTTCTTTACAATTTTTGTCTGCATTGCAGGCAAAGCTGCACAGTTACAGAATCAGATCAGAGAATTCCCCGTGACATTGTATATTGATTCAGAATAAGTATACGGATCCATTTGCACAGATGTAACTACAAGTTAGGGTTCACTGCAGCATCTGTCTTTGCTCCTTTCTGCAGTATAAACCATACTGTCATTTTAAATGAGTATATCGAAAGTTCATAGGGCAAGCAGAACTTCATCTTAACTAAAAGGTAAAAAAATTTTGCAAGTTTGCAACAATTAAAAGGTAGTTTTTCTTTCCCTTTTCCTGTTTCTCCTAGGTGCTTTTTAAACAAGTTAAAATAATTTACGGCAAATGATCAAGTATGCTGCATCTGAGAAATATTTTCTTTTGTGTATCAAAAAACCTACCAATTTTCTCTTCTGCAACACTGCAGATACAAAAAACTTAACTATTCTTAGTAATATTTCAGGTTGTTACAAAGACTGTGGTAGCCAGTAAGTAATATACTAGAATATGAACGATATGGGAAATGTAATAAGGATTTTGAAGTATTTTATTTTGGCACACTTTCTAGGTATTAAATAAGCTTATCATCATAAGCTCTCTGTGCTGCTACTTCATGTTTAAAGATCAAATGATATTTTTGGAAAGCAGTTAGGTTCCAGCGTTGATTAGTGTAGCAAATGCTAATATGTTAATATGTATTTGAAAAATGCTTTGTATCAGATATTTCAAGACACATTAAAATAATTTTTGAAATGCAAATTATTCACTACTTAATGAGGTAAATGAGCAAAAATGACGGAGAGGGATACAGGGCTAAGAAACATTCCTGAATTCCCTATTCAGGGAAAAACATAAGCCACAAACAGAATTTTGCCAGAGAAATGCTCTCATAAAACCAGTGTCACCTTTCCGATTTCCTTCAAACCAATGCTCTCAAAGGCAGCTGTGAATGAAAAAGTAGGCAGAAGAACCCTAGCTCGTTATAACGTACAGTCCTTGTTGCTATGCTCTCCCATCCTTTCTCCATCCCAATGGCATGGAAAAAAAGTTCCACTTCTTTTTCCATTCCATTTCACAACCACCAAACAACAATCACATAGGTCCACGAGTTGCATGTATACTATTACAGTATAGTGATATCCAAATTTCAGTAATGTCAGCATAGTTTACAGTGGAACTATGCAGGAATTGCAGAGGAAACCAATTCCCCAATCTATTATACAAAACAGTTCGCTGAAAACATGAAGAAATCTCCTGAGAGAAAATCAGCAAAGCAGAAAAAATAAAATGCACCTTTCCTTGAATTTTATTTTGACTCGGCCTCTTCATCCACGAATTCAACTAGCGGAGCGTGTCTATTGGCCTGGGCACCTTCTTGGAAATTAACCTTTTTTATCACTCCTGCCTTTGGAGCCCTTATGGTATGCTGCACAGAAAAAGATCGATAGTGAACCAGCAGAGTACCTTCCCCACCCCCCACCAGCAAACGCTAATATTACTCTTTGGTGCAATTAGAACAGAACACAATTACTTCCTCTGACATGTAGATTTATTTGAAACCTTCTTATTAAAATGTTATCGTAGTCCTTTTTTAAGTTTTATTTTCTCATCGTTATTTATTCTGGTAAGAATACTGGGGACAAAAATGCTATATAATGTTACATTTTGAAGTATGAACAGTTGAATGTTATTTTACTTCACTAATACTTTTTGTTACTGTAATAAACACCAGGCAGAAATAAAAATTTTTAGTCCAAAATGTTAATCATATAGTAGATTTGTTCCCTTAAGAGGAATCAGCAGATTTACTAAATGTAATTTTGCTTGCTGGCCAGGAGGCATCTTTATTGAGCAGCTATTTTGCAAAATCCATATGCAATACAAATGCAGCTACTAGTGCCAGTAAAGGAACAGCATGTTTATATAGCAATCCCCACATTGGTCTACTTGTTACTGTATCAGGTTAGTTTGCCATTGAAGTTTTGCTTCTTTGTAGTTTTCTACATAAGATTAGTCTAATATCTAATACCAGATACTAAATCCTCACATCTAAGCAAGGATTCATTTTAAGCATAATTTGCTTTTTAAATTTTAGATTTTGTATTTCAATAGCACTGCAAAAAAAGAGAACAGCTCAGATAACAGCAGTCTTGAGATACCAGCTGTCTAATTGCAAATAATTTTGGGTGTCAATTTTCCTTAGTGCAGTTGTATTTAATGTAATTTTAGTGTCACTTATAAAAGGGCATGATAAGGGAAAGGCAAATTTTCTCAACAATGTTAATTCTGCTACCGCAAACTGAAGTTTAAAATAATAGCCAAACCAAACCAGTTCAGGCCACAAAAACTATAATTCAAGCAATCTGAGCCATCATCAAGCAATATGACAAGATATAATGGGCAAAATGCTAGTCCACTGAATGCCGTGTGGGCAATTACAAAGAATCTTTAGCATACTCTTGGTAAAACTTCCAAGTAAATACTAAAAACTATTATAAACAAAGTAAAATCCTGGGCATAGTTACAAAGTCACCATTAGCTGAATTTCTGAATTAAGTAACTGCAGACAGTACAGATGCTTATATCGCAAACAGTGTGAACAAGAGACACACCTAGACAGTCTTCTGCTAGAAAAGTGAAAGGAGGAGAGAGAAGGATTGACAAAGCTAACCAAATTAATGTTAAAACAGCTGCAGAATAGCACGGATTATATAATCATAATTTGTTAATAAAGTAACAGCATATATAATCCTCTAAAATCTAGTCAGAAATAACACTTGTTTTGCAGCATATGAAGTGATACTGACATCTGCAAGCTACACTGCACCAGACTTTAATAATGCAACCAAAACCAATTAAATTCTGGCCAGATGCTTATTTTCTCAGTAATGAAAACCTTTTGTATGTCACTTACCTCCATTTTCATAGCTATCATAACCATTAGAGGGTCTCCAATCTGAACCTTATCCCCTGCTTTCACGAACACCTACAATTCAAGAGAAAATTGACAAATTAATCATGCACGTCTGTACCATTAAAGATCATTAGCTGGATCTTGGCTAGCACAATCCACTCAGTGATTGTCGTTTACAAAACAGCCTCATAATTTCTTTGTTATTGTTGAATTGGGTGTCTGGGTTCTCTAGATAATACTCAAGGAAAGTTAGGGGCTACAGAAGAGAGAGAGGTTCAGGAGCAGCTAACAGGACAACCAGGAAGCCATCTGCGTATCAAAGAAACACAAGAGACAATGTACCCTTTCTGGGCTTAAAAGCTTCTATTTTGCTAAAGTGCAGAACTTCTTCTGGAGCCAGTCCCTGAAGTTTTTAAAACAAAATCCAGAAAGAAGACTGCAGGAGCCACCTAGTTTTTTCTGCAGTAACTGATTTAGGGTATTCACTCAGTATGCAAGAGATCCACATTCAACGTACTCCACCCTCTGAAAGGTTCATGACTTTTTATTGCTAGCAGAATCCGTCTGTTAAATGCTCCTGGAAATCTCTTCTATCAAAACTTTGTCACTGTACAGAGGAATACACAACACTTGCTGAGCTAAAGAAAAAAAAAATACAACCAGAAGCAGCAAAACACACAGCTTAACAAAATAGGCATTTCTGAGTATTTCTTTTTTTGCAAGTGCATCTTGCATCTCTCTCTCTTGGTTAAATGAAACCGACCAAACAGCTTGTAACATTTCAGGGAACTTCAACTTAAAAAGTAATTAAGATGAAGAAAAAATTATTTAAGCAGTAGTTAAATACTCAGATCTTCCATAGCTCTAGAAGACTAGAAGCCTGAAAAACGTGGGTGGATGCTGAAAACTCAGAGTAAACAGGGCGTTTTTCAACTGGGAGAAGTCACAGAGCACTGGCATTTCTGGCCCTGATTCTTTCCTGGCAGTACAGAAGCAAGCACCATTTCTGGAAGAGTGGACTTGGATATATATTGGAGAATTAATTTCCTACCTGTATTATTATAATTACCTTTTCAACTGTGCCTGTCATGGGTGCTACAGCACCACTCTGCATTCCCACTGAACTCACTGCAGATAAGTACTTGGGTACAGGAAGGCCGACCTGAGCACTACCTTCCTGCAGAAATAAAATCAATGACATGCGAGTTAACAAAATAATGCCACTAGTGCACATGCTGACACACAAGAAAAGAACAGATCCAGCTTTAGGCAAACCAGTCAGCTGTTTAGGGTGGCAGACTACTGGGGTCAGGGCAGCAAAAGGACTGTCAGCATGCTTATTACTTTTCCAGTGTCCTTAAAAAAGTCCTCTGATTCACCTAACTGTATTTTATCTTCTAAAAGTAATTATTTTTCTCACTCACTGACCATAAGCAACTAACTTACAATTATAGCTAAAAATTCAACAAGTATCAAAACAAGCAGCACAGAATGGTTTGGGTTGGAAGGGAACTTAAAGACCATCCAGTTCCAGCCCCCCCGCCATGGGCAGGGACACCTTCCACTAGACCAGGTTGCTCAAAGCCCCGTCCAAACGGCCTTGAACGCTGCCAGGGATGGGGCAGCCACAGCTGCTCTGGGCAGCCTGTGCCAGTGCCTCACCACCCTCACAGTAAAGAGCTTGAAATTATGATTCTCTCTCATATTCTCTTGCCATTTCTATTGTTCAATTACATGGATGAAACTCTGAAATATTATACTTGTGATAAGAAAGAAAGGAACTTTACCGGAAAGAAGAGATAAATGGTGTTGTCCAAAATGACCAATCTGGACTTACACACTGTTCCATTCACTGAAGACCTCAAGTAAACTGTATCATCTTCATTCACGATCTCCCCAGAAATCAGGAATGTTTTATCTTGAATCTGAAAGTTAAATGCTTTTATAAGGACAAAGGCTAACCTTTCATCAACAATAAACCAGAAGTTAGTATTTGTAGAATACACTCATAACCTGGGATTCTTCACAGATAATTCTGGAACTTAGAAAAAAAAAAAAGCAAAAAACCTTTTTAAATCTTATGTATCCTTAACTTTTCAGTTAACAGACTGTATTCTGTATCCAATGCAATCAGCCCAGAAGATTAGCTAATATGCTCTCCCAGGACAATTGTTTATTATAAACTATGCAATAGCACTCAGCAAAGTACAAAGGTATACTATTTCTCAGGAAAAAGGCAAAGAAAAAAAATCAGAATATTCAGTTTAGTGATGCTATTAGAATCCAGTATTTTTAATTTGTCCTAGCATCTTCTTCAAACTGAAAAATCCATACTATTCAGCTGGCATAATAAGATTCCAGAGTGCTTTCCAAAAGACAGGTATCTTCCTCAGTCTTGGAAGCTTATAATACAAAAACTACAATATAGTCAGTAAACCTATAAAGGAGTGGAGGAGAACAGTGATGGAAACAGTGTCAATTAGACACCAAAACTGCAAAAGACCAAATGGAAGGGTCCTTTATTTGTAGGTAGCCCTTTCATCTTCATCAATGGAAACTGCACCTCTGCCACACCTTCAGAATACAAAGACAGTAAGAATATGAATATAAGTGCATTACATTTAACTGGTATTTTTAGTTCTAAGTCTATCACCGAGCAAATAATCAGAGACTTGCTGGTCTTTCAGGATGTTGCAAGTAAAGATAAAATTTAGTTTTCATTTACATAGTTGCATACTATTTTTCTGCTGAATGAAGACCTTATAACATGCATTGAAAGGATACTATTGATCCAATTCCTCGGGGGAAAAAAATTGTTTGCTTCATCAGTATCCAGAGCAGGGGCACAAATTAGGGCAACACCCTGGGCAGCACTGTCAGTGCTTGTCAGTTCCACGGCCCAACAACCTGCTCTAGTTGATTGGCCTCAGGACAGGTTTTGCAGCACTCCAGAGGCACTGTCCTTCTCATAACCAGTTCCTGATTCTGCTTCTCCATCCCTTATCTCCAGCTTCTCTCCATTCCCATCTCAACCCCCATTCTTCCTTCTTCCCCGAGAGTCTACATTCCCCAACAGTTGCACTTCCCCTCCCCAAAAGGCTTCTATGGTCCTTCCAGCCTCTTTTTATTTTTTGCTGGTATTACTTATACGAGATAAACCTAAAGTATAAAAGCTCTCCTGCATTACATATGTAATCAATACACTCAAAATAACCTGGGTACTACTTGAGGGATGAGGGCTATCTCAGTATTCATATCAGCAGAAATAAGGGTTTGAGTTACCCAACATGTCATTATACACATGAAAGCACAACAATTTTCTCACTATTTTTTTTAGTACGTTCATCTCTACACAGTCTAAGCAGCCCATAAATACTGACTTATTCTCATAATTCCCGTTCTCTGAATATTGGAAATAACAAGCTGGCCCACAGAGAGACTGCATTCTTGGGCATGCAATCATCCTGGGTGCCAAATTTGAGAAAAACCCCATTTGACTCCAGGTGATGCACTTCGCAAAATACAACCCTCATAAGCCACACAACTGGAAACAATCACATATGCACACCCAAAAATACCTAATGTTAAAGGCATCTTTAGTTGTGTCCTATAGGACCTCTATAGCAGAGACAGAGAAAGAAGCCAATTCTATGGGGCATCATTCAGTTTTTTAACCAAATTTACTGCTTCCATCATTTCTCATTTCATTTGGTAATCACTTTCCAATTTCCATCTTCAAAATAAAAAAAGTGTTATCTTACAGATAATGCTCTAGAAAGCTTTTATTTATCCCACAGGAGATCCATCTCATGCACAGAATAAAGCAGAAGTCCTGTGGAAAGAAAGTCTTTTTAAATGCAGATTTAAATCTAATTTCTGATGTTTTAGAAAGACAAATTTAAGGAAAGGGAAAATAAAGATCTTTAAATACTGGGAAAACAAATGCTTTTGTTAGCCTTATTTTCAGAAACATTTTAGTAGCTCTTCCATGCCAATCCAGCATCTAGCACAGATAATTTCAGGCCAAAATAATAGTCTACAACAGCTACAAGCAAACCAGAAGTAGAATCCCGTATCAGTAATTACCAAGCAACTTCAGTAACAGTTAATACTAAGAAAAGTCTACAAGAAACTGAGTCTTCTTTTATCTAATGAAATATCTAAAAAAATTGGACTTGTACCTGCATGTTGTATGACCCTCCTTGATTGTAACTTACAGCTATATCCACAACTGTTCAATAAAACAAAATACATACATGTGAGTAGATTTAATTATAGGATCTAGAAACAATGACATAAAAACAATATTTAGTCTAGCATTCTTGACAAAAAGACACCTACTAATACTAAGAAAAGAACAAGTATTTTCAGATTAGCTCAGTACACACTGCAGATTTCATACTGAATTCTAGAAAATTTTCTTCAAAGATGAACACCTGAAATTATGCCCTGAAATACAGATTTCGGTGCTGAGGACAAAAATGAAGTAAAAAA
This sequence comes from Falco biarmicus, assembly GCF_023638135.1. Classification (NCBI taxonomy): domain Eukaryota; kingdom Metazoa; phylum Chordata; class Aves; order Falconiformes; family Falconidae; genus Falco; species Falco biarmicus. The sequence goes on from NC_079300.1 coordinate 10,307,787, forward strand.
ACTCAATGGCAGTCAGCTCTTTTTAAAATCTCAACCTTACTCATTTAAATTATGAACATTAATAGTGCCATTTGAATTTGGTTTATATCTCCTCAAGATCTAACAGTGCGGATTAAGCATGCAATTCTGTGAACTCTCAGCTTAAATTTCATAAAACTCATACTGCTTCTATTTGCCATTTCTTAGCCTGAATCTTCAAGCACCAGTTAAAATAATGTTATCCATAAAGTACGTCCTCTCCCTCCACGCACTTCTTTATCAACTTACCGTTTTCCCCATCCAGCAGAGACAGTTTTCTAGTATAACATATATTTATTCTTCTACCAGTACTGGATGCAAATGGTGAGAATTTATCTAGAACACAAAATACACAGAAACGTTACTTTCATTCTACTTTGGCAAAACACAGTACTTAGAACTTACACCATAAAATCACTGTCCTATTATTACTACCATCATACATCTATAATTATATCGCACATAAAAGATTGGGGAGCCACTGTAATAGTGACAATCCCTCCTCAAGCTTCAACACCGAATAAACATGCCGTGTAACCTACTGAAAACCTGGCAGTACCAACAGCACTTACTAAGAGTCTTAACTGTTCTCAATGAACACATCCTTGAACAGGACAAGAAAGGATGAGAATTCAAGTGCAACACAGCACAGATGGACCTTTAGGTGAAGGTTTCAACTCTAAGAGTAGTCAAATGTGGCAGCAAATTGCTGGGGAAGACTGAAGTTTTTTCTTTCCCTTGGTGTTTTTGAGAATGGATCACATATACAGCTCTCAGATGCTGCCCGATTAGTTTATCATCTCTTGAAGCAAGGGACTAGTGTATGGAAACCTTTCCAATCCCACTCTCCAATGTTTCCAGGATAGTTAAGTGGAGAAGGAAAGAAAATTAATGAGGTTGTTGGCAGCATGTATTAGATTTATATGAAGTTTTTGTTAACAGTAATCACATGCCCCAGTGGTATAGCCATTAACAGTGTTGAACTCAAGAACGCTCACCTCCCGGAGTCCTGTTCATTCCGTTAAACCCCACTGCCTCTCCCAACCCTAGCAGAGTCAATTTTATCTCTGAAGACCTTGGGCCAACTGTAGGAATAATAGTGGCACATACTCCCCTGTTCATGCTTGTAAAGGGCAGAGTACACAGTGACACCAATTACAAACGCCAAGGTCATTCAGATAGTGCCTGTCTGCAGTGCTGTGGGAAGCAGCCTGTACATTACAGTGGTGATATATTCAGTATCTGTCCCTTAACAAAAGTTACAGTCTGCTCTGCGTGTAAATATCTGACTGAGAGATGCCAGAATGCAGAACCCTGAACAGGCACAAAGCAAAAAGGGAGCACACAAGCTAAATAATTGCACATGAGCTCGCAGCACCGTCTCATCCAGTCACGAATAAAACAACACAAAAGAACGATCCTTACCATCTGACTGATCTCTAAAAGCATCTGTTTGCATCTTCTCTTTCAGTATGAGTCCTAGAGCCGCCTGACACATAACTTCAGGCGGGGTTGCCTTTTTGGTTGGAAATAGTTCATCGTGGTGTTGAGGAATGAAATTAGTGTGCACGTTTCCAGCCTCAAATTGTGGGTGTCCTGACAGGCTCAGTAAGAAATCAATATTAGTGCTTAATCCTACTATCTGTAAAGAAAAAGAAGCATATTGCCAAATTGAAATGAAGTTATGAATGAATATACAGCTTTCTGCTCAATTTATGCATAGATGAATCTTTCTTCAGCCAGCACCAAAACGTTTATCAATAAAATGTAATTAATTCAACTGGTCTGGTTTATTACATATGAAAACACTGCTTTTAAAAAGAAAAGAATAAAAACACAACACAAAAACAAGAGTGGCTTTCTCAAAAGCACTGTTTTCAAAATGCTACCTTTGTCCACTGTGAAGTCAAAGGATGTTTTCCAGCAATAGTAATGGGAAGTAATTTAGGAAAAAAAAAATACTGTTTTGGAAAATCATGCTCGTGAGTATCTAAAAAAACATTCCTAATATGAAAAATGCCTCTTATTAAAAATGAGTTACAATAGTTTCAGATATTTCACATTTGATATTTTAATAGTAACAAAAGGGAACAATGACTTCTATAAATTTATTAAATACTATCCATTTCCTGTACTGCAAAATACCTAAGCAAAAACCATGAACATAGAAATAATTATTTTAGAGGAATCAGTGAAACTGGTAACTATATTGTACTGTCAACTGTCAACTGTCAACATTTATTGACAGAACTACTAAGAAAGTTCTGAAAAAAATTAAGGGAATTCTTTTATCTCTTTCACTTGCAATAATCTTCATTTTTAGCTAAAACAATAGCGGGCCAAACATTTGCAGTACCTCAATCACCTTTATGTTGCTGATTTAAAAGTGTAAATTAATTCTGCACAAATAATATCAGTCTCACCTCAAGTTAAACCTTCTGAATTCCACTTCTGAAAATAGATAAGTGTAGGTTTTATAGGGGGAAAAGGGACCAGTTTTTAAAAAGAACTGACAATATTAGAAATCCTCCGTATTTCTTTATCACCCATATAGTCTAAAATATAGTTGTTAGAAATTACAAGCAAACATTGTCTGACACAAATTCCACCTACAAATTCCTTCGGTTTTGAGAAAGCTCACATTAAAATTGACGATGTTGTTTAGCCTTACTCTTCTACAAAGTCCCAGCTGCATCATCCAGCTGAAGATACCACAAACTTAAGAAAAATCTATGTGTAAAGCTGGACTTCCCACATACTGACTCCACCAATGAAAACAATTTGCAAATTAGGAAAAAATGCAGCTTCTGCAAACAAATAATGAATCTGAAATGGTAGTGGCAATGCAGGCTTCTTCTTGAAAGCCACTTTTGGTTTATTGTAGTATTTTACCCATATTTTGTTAGCTCAAGATGTTCATAAAGTTAGCTCCAGATCTGAAATCATACCAAGTTCTTTTTACTTACATTGTATCGATGCAAACTGTATCGCAACTTTCTCAGTGCTGCTTGACGGTCCTCGGCCCACACAACGAGCTTTGCAATCATTGGATCATAATGAACAGAAACCTCATCACCTAAAATATATTTTAAAAATCCTGTAACACTAAACCAAGCATTTCTGAAAGTTGGTAATGCATAGTACTGCACACCATATGGATTCAACTCTGACACAATTGACGGCCACATTTCTTTATGTCCTTTAAGAACCTTTGATGACGTGACCTGGCATTTCAATTCCAAGGACAACTTCAGTACAGACTATTGCAGAGGTAACATTACTCAACTTCAATTTTCTTTGTTGCAATCAGAACAAAGGATTGACAAATTGCGATGAGAATATAATCAGCATCATCCAATGGACAATAATTTGGATACAGGTAAATAAAGAGGTAAATAAAATATTCAGTAATTGACCAAAAGTACGTAGACAATCACAAGGAAGAATAATGCTGTAGAGATTAGTCTTTGTAACAACACCCTGTCAGACAAACTTGTTTAGGCCAGGGAGGGAAATGCTTATAAAGAAGAGCTTCTGATGTTAAATATTTCTCATCAGACCACTGCCTTCAGTTTTACCTTGTCTGACTCCAGTTTCTATCCTGGTGAAACTATCAGGTGGTGGGGTGGATAAGTGCAACAACGGCCCAGCCCCTGGCATAAAGTTATTATTAGGGTCTTCAGCATATATTCTAGCTTCAAACGCATGGCCCCGGAGTAGAATCTCCTCCTGCATTAAGGGAAGCTTCTCTCCTGCTGCAACCTGAAAACAGTATTTTTTTTAATTCAGGATCAATATTCTGGATTGCCAATGTATGAATTATTAAATATTTTTCTTCTAAACATGAACAACTAGAAAGCACATTAAAAAAAAAGCACAAGGACAAAAAAGTGGTAGGTCATAAAAGGCTAATTCTGAATTTAGTCCTTCCTTTTCTCTGGGAGTAACCAGTCAAAGGATTTTGAATTATTACTGTGTAAACTGACCTCCCAGTATTCCACGCAGCTGAAACATAACCGAAAAACAATCTAATATTTTTCTGCTGGTTATGTCAAAAAATAATTAAATGTTTAAATTAAAGCCTGGTCAACTAAGACAAGATTTTATTAGAGAATAATTGCTCCAAAAGCAGATGATAAAATGGATTAGCGACATATGCTGTTGATTCTTCTGCATACTGTGGGACCTGCACACTTACGGAAATATTTCTTAAAGGGGATTTCTAACAATTTAAGAATGTTTACTGGGGAAGGAAAAATTGTTTTATTACTCAAAGGAATTCACATGGGAAAATACAAGTTCCTATCAAAAAAATTTGTAGTAACATTTCATCTTCTTTTGAAATGTCAGGGATTTTCCATACTCTGCCTTCTGCCACCGAACTCTGGGCTTCAGCAGAGACAGCACAATAGAACTTAGTCTTCAAAGTACTACTATACAGATTCACAAACATAATCTCTCCAAGAACTGACTCATTAAGCCACATGTGAAGACCACCACACTTTTCCACTCTATCTCTTTCTCTTTCTTCCAGTATGGTTTGTTCCCTGCTCCAACTCAGCACTCAATTTCCATTCCCAGATGAGGAACCCAAAAGTTCATCCTTTTCGCATCAGCATTTGCCATTTCAGTTGTTCTTCTGGTTACACTAAACACTCCCCTACCCTATCTTTACTCAAGCTAAATGTGTGCTGCTATCCTCACTTTTGGATTTATCTAACCTAAATCATTTTTCATTGCAGTTCCCTAAGGTCCAAAACTTTTTGTTATCATTTGAAGATGTGATTAATCTCTCTGCAAATTGGGTGTGTGAGGAAATAACCTGTTTCCAGTCCACACAGCTAGACCTTTACTTTAGAATGTCACTACACTGGTAGAACATCAGACGTGTTTTTGTGATGAATCTCCAACAGCCTGATCTGAGAATGACTTTTGGGCCAGAGATACATTTGAACTAGAGTTTTAAAAAATTTTCAGCGTGGCAAGCGAAAGATCAGGACCCTACTCCCGCCACTTTCCACATTCTCTATAATCTCTCTAAATATACTTTAAAAATATTTTTTCTCTACACAACTGAAAGATGAGTTTGTTGGAATTCAAAGCATCTCCACAATGCTCTATAATCAAGTAAAATAATGTAAGATGTTTCTTTGGAGCAAAGGAAATTCTACCCTATTAGCTGAATAGGATCTGAAAACCTATCTGGTCTTTCATAGGCAACGCCAAAGAGTACTATTCACCCGAGAAGAGGAACTCTACATGTAGATTCAATTAACACTTACCCTTAGCTGCCACTCTACCAAGTCTGTTCCAGTGATCATCTCAGTAACAGGGTGCTCTACTTGCAGTCGGGTATTCATCTCCATGAAGTAAAAATTGTGTCGTGAGTCCATAATGAATTCCACTGTTCCTGAAGTATTTAATAAAAGGGCACTTCACCAAAACAAGATGTTTTCAGAATGGACACCTAAGACAATCAATTTATGCCTGGACAAAACTACTATTTCTAAATCAGATACACTGAATTTCATTAAATTCCACACAAGTGATCTTAAAACAGTCACACAACTGAGGTCTGAAAACAGAACGGTTGTTTCCTTGCACATGTATACATCCTGTGCTGTTTAGTAGCCATTCTCCTCACAGCAAGAGCTGCATTTTGTTAGAGCTGTAAGAAGTGCATCAAGATGCTTTTCAGTATTGCATATACGTATTAAGGCACGTAATTATTTTTGAAAAATAAGTATCCCAAGAAAGCAGTGAGAAAAACTCACAAATTATTTTAGCAGCTTGTTTTTCATCTTGGAAATAGTGTGGACTTTGTACAGACAGTGAGTGGTACTTTTCTTTTAAAGGCTTTACTATTATTTATATGCTGAAAGAGAAATTATTTTTCCCTTGCTCTGCTCAAATTTACTAACATTCACAAGGCTCACTTTCCAACAACAACCTAGTTGATAGAATTACCTGCTCTGACACCTTTTCTTTCTGTTCCTCAGCTGACACTGGTCTTAAGCTCAGACCAGGTATGCCGATTTGAATTTGTAATTACATCAAAGTCAACTATGTGATTACTTGCTTAAACCTCAAAAAATCTGGGGGATGTGTGTCATACTCTAAAACAATCAGATCCATTTGCTTTGAGACTTAAAGTCTTATTAAGTTAAAAGCATACCTCTAAGCAGCCATAACTCCACACTTACCAGCTCCCACGTAATTCACTGCTTTAGCTGCTTTGACAGCAGCTTCTCCAAGTCTCTTTCGAACTTCAGAATTAATTCCTGGCTGTAAATAACAGTAATACAAAACCCTATAAATTATTGTGAATTTTGGTGATATTAAACATACTGTGAATTCATATTTTACCGTATTTAGCAACGATAGTGAAATCCTTATTGATGTTACACTTGAAATCTATATAATTATTCCCTGAGAATCATTTTCCTAAAGAAAGTAATTTTTTCAGTTGGAACATTTTCTGCAGCAAAATTAAAACAGGTATTGAGAATTACAAATAAATCACCACCTGCTGAATAAATTTGATGGGGGTTAGCATTTACTCTAAAAATACGTCTGTTCATAAAAAATATTACAAGAACTTTCTGCTCACCCCAGGCGCCTCTTCAATGATCTTCTGATGTCTCCTTTGCACACTGCAGTCTCTTTCAAACAAATGCACTGCGTTGCCATGCTGGTCACCAAACACTTGCACTTCAACATGCCTGTTCCATAATAATACATGTTTCAAGGTATTTCAATAAAACTCCAATCCTGCGACTGACTTCACCAAACAGAGTTTGAATGTGTACACAGTCCTGTATGCTTCAGTAGGACTTCTTATAGATTTAAGTGTCTTCCCTTAAACAGCCAAAAATGCAGAGATGAGACTGTTGTTATGCAGGATTTCAACTCTTTCAGACTTCCGCAATCTCCTAAACAAACTAGCAGCCTAAATGCCAGCTACTGCAGTGAAACCTCGTAGGTCATAGCACAAACAAGATACTTATGTAAAGGCTGCTACCTCTATATTAGTTATTTTATCCACTTCACTATTATTCTGTAGCAACTCACAAGAGGCAGCAGCCCTGGCTCAGGAATAACATTGTTTATTTCAACACACTATTTCAAAGGACAACTATTAGGTGGCAGAACTCCATTCCATGTATAAAACTAACAAAAATCTCTCACTATTCTAATAATCCTCTGATGCTGGCAAAAAAAATTCCCCAGGAATTTAATGAGATTTTTCTCATGCCCATCTGACAGCGTAAGTAGGCCACCAGTTTCTTTAGAAAAAATGCTTTCTTTATAGTGATGCTTCAAGAAAAACAGATGTAAAGTACAAGAGCATCAAATAGACCTCTGTGAGAAGTTCTTTATAAAAAAATCAATCAGCTCAGTTTCACATGTCAGACATGAGCTAAAGACTATGGCTTCTGTTCTAATATCAAAATAGGAAAAGATTAAATAACTAGTTTAGGACACCTGAGGGCAGCAAACACACCATGTCAGCTCGATTCAGGTCTGTAGTTTAAGAACTATAAAGCGATTACTTTTTTTTCTAGATGCCAATTAAGTTTAGAAAGCTCACTCAAGGAGGAATATCAATATTATTAAATGCCACTGTCGTGTCTCCCAAACAGCAGTATTTTAATTCTTACCATTCAAAACAAAGTCACTACAAGAAATTCAATACATTATAAACAATCCTGACTAAAGATCTGTCATAGTGCAAATAAAACATACAAGACCCATTTTCATCCTACTACTAAAACAATTATGTTTATTTAACAGTAGAATAAACATTACAGTGTTTATATTACAACATCTATTTCTCACCTTGGATTATCCACAAATTTCTCAATCAGCATTGCATCATCATTGAAAGACTTCTTTGCTTCTCTCCTAGCTGATTCTAGTTGGTCCAGAAACTCCTTTTCTGAGTGAGCAATTCTCATGCCCTAAAACACAGGAAGAAAGCACATCTAAACGTCTTAAAATATGGTAGACAATAAAAACTCTTGTTGCACAAAAACAGCAAGAAATGAGCTTAACGATAAAAATTTTCCCTTCTTTCTTAAAACTTTAGCAAAATGGTGTATCAACTTCCAGTAAGATAGTTCTACCATGTCCCAGAAGTGCCAGAAGAAGTGTAAAAAAATAGGTATAACTCCACTGGTAAAGATGAGTAGGAAATTCAATTTTATTCTTAAAACATCATAGAAATTTTCCAAGGTTGGCAGAGAAAACTTGATTCCACTACAGAAAAAATACAGTTATTTTGGAAATAATTAGAATTCTCTATCATCGTTTTTATAGAAATTTATTTCAGAGTAAAATCAGATTTAGACAGTGAATTCACCATACATTAAAAAGTGTCTAGACACCAAATACTTAAGTAGTATTTCTAATCACTTCTTATGCAACATTTAAAACTGTTAGCAAAAACAGTCACAGAAACTATCACAGAGTAATTTCACACAAACAAATCCAGAGGACAACCTTTCTGCTTACGTGAATTACTGGAGGCCCATTGAAATAAACAAAACTCTTCTAATTATACCAGCTACTTACCTTGTGCCTGACTGCACCACAAAAGGAACTGAGATTTCATAGTGCTAGATTGGACATTAATAATAAATTTTACTGAAAAGTAGTTTGCCAGTTTCTTTGTTTTCAGATTTCTTTTAGAATACTCTATGACAGATACCGAGACATGCTAACTTTACACCATGTGAGGAACAGATTAGCTCCTTTACCTTTCCTCCACCTCCGCGAACAGCTTTAATCATTACTGGATATCCTATTCTCTTGGCATGATCCTTTAGACACTCATCGGATTGATCTTCTCCATGATAACCTTCAACAACAGGAACGCCAGCAGCAGACATTATAGCTTTGGAAGTGCTTTGACAGAACAGTTTTATGTTTAGAATGATGGTAATATTTTTCTCTTACTTTAAGCTCCAAACTTGTATATGTTCCCAATGTTAATTGTCCTCATAAAAGTAGTTCCTGTGACCTCAACAGGACTACTTACATAAATGGGTTACATACAATTGGATTGTAATTAACCAAATGCTTCAAACAGGGATTTCTTTTTTTCTCTCCAAGCCCTCCACATAAAAGCAGTAATTAGTTGCAGGCTTACTGTTCTTTCCTATCTTTTGACCCACATCATAGAGGCTAAAACCTAACATTTTCAAATTATAACGCCATATCCTGCCAAAACTATATTTAAAGTTGTACAAAGAAAAAACTCTTCATAAGGGATGGATTCACAGCACACACAAAACACTCACACATACAAATGTAATTTCAAATATGCATGCAAAACTAGTTACATTACAGAAGCAGTTTACTCTCACATTAGGAAGTGATTAAAAAAATTCTCTTAAATTAATATTACACAGTTCACGTATTAGTAACAACCGTATTTCCATATTCTTGATTCATACTTCATACCCTGGAAACATTCCTTTGATTTAAGTAACCAAGAATAAGATCCTCTTTAATGAACAAAACTTATCACCCCATTTTACATGATCCATGACAACACCTGATGATAAGGTGTTTCTTTTTCACCGTTCAAGACATTCAATCTGACTGCTAAACCCTCACCTATGTAAGACTGCAATGCCCCAATTCTGGAAAACTAAAATCAGTTCAGTATTTAATTACCAAAATCCTGGTAAGTGAACAATCTTGATTGTTTCTATGTCTATAGGAATCCCACATCTATAAACCAGGAGCTCATTCCTTTGAGGAAAACCATAGAAATAAAACACAATGAAAATGGACAGAATAAATAATTATGGGGCAACCGGTCATTTGTAAACTAATTTAACCCTGCCAAACTGTAAATTGCATAACCAAGTAACAAATCAGAAATAGATACCTCTTAATACCCATATCTCTGATAGCAGATGAAGGCGGACCTATGAAGATGATTCCCTCTTGCTTGCACAACTCTGCAAACTCTGTGTTTTCTGAGAGGAAACCATAACCTGGATGAATAGCCTAAAATAGAATAATGTTACCAGCCTATTTTTATATCAGTTTAGCTTAGAAAACCCTGAAACTTCAATAGAATGCTAAGGAAACACAAAATGGAAACACCATGGGCAAAAATAAAGAACTAAAGAGCACAGAAGTAACAGAAGATTTAAGGTCATGATCTATCTACCTGTGCTGCTGAGACCCTGGCCACCTGTATTATTTTCTCCATTGCCAAGTAACTTTGCTGTGAGGGTGCCGGACCAATGCAAAATGCTTCATCTGCCTGTTACAGGAAAAAATAGACTGTTTATTAGATAATAAAAAGCAAATTTAACTGAATTTCTGAGCTAATTATATTGCTTATCAGACTGCTAGCATGCAACAGTTTAAGTCGCTGCCTCTCTTCATGGAAAGACTCAAGGTGAAACAAATTCTAACTTTCTTCCCAAAATCGAGTCCATTCTCCAACCCCCTGTGGCTACTCTGGAGTCAGAGCACCAAACTTTAATGCACTTCCCCTGAAGTTGTCAGGTGCTGAGACAGAGACTAGGCAAACTTTTCATCGATTTAAAGGAAACTTGGAAGCAGCTCTACGGAAGTGAAAACGAACTGCATTAGCACACAAATCTACTTTCACATTAAACTTATTAATGAGAAATAGTTATGAATGAACATCAATCACAAACTTAATGAATATACCTCACCATTGCTACATGCATGGAATTTCTGTCTGCTTCACTATAAACTGCTACAGACTTCACACCCATTTTCTTTGCTGTTCGCATCACTCTGCAGGCAATTTCTCCTCGGTTTGCAATAAGAATCTTTTCTATGTTGTGACATCCTATTTAAAAAGATGAAGAACAGCAAACAATTTTTAAAAGAAATATATCCTTTAAAAAATTCCTGGAAATAAAACAATTTTAAAATTCAGGTTTCTTTTTCACCATTTGTAGTGTTTATACATTTCTTCCAATAATGAAAAAACCACATGCTTCACCCAAAAGCATTTCCATGCTAGTCTTGGAATTTTTCCTTATAAATGAAACTTACTTCTGCATAAGGACTTAAGTCTTTTCTTCCTTTTAGAATCCAAGAAATATATTCTAACCCTAAAATACCACTTAAACATAAAACTTGATGCTTATCTGTTTACTGTGTACGTTCTGGATCAACTAGAAAACAATTAACACCTGTCCCTGCCCCCTTGCCCCCCAAAACTGACTCACCTTTCTTTGAAGGGCACTACTCCCCACTGATACACAGCCACAAAGAAATAACAAGATATGAATTTTTTGTTGGTTTTCTTCTTTAAACAGTGACTTACAAGCATCTATTAAGTGTCACAAGAGCACTTACAACATGGTAGAAACACAGGACCAGCACAGCCAGAGACCTCACAAGCAGAGCTAAATAGCTTAAAACTAACTAATAATATATGTATCTCTGAGTTCTAGAACATGTATTTTTAGACAACATGACAACAGGATCAGTTTAAATAATGTTGCTAAATACTTTACTTTTCCTCATATATTGTTTGAATACCATTATGCCTAAAAAGCAATTCTCACAGACTTCGCAACAGAAAAGGACTCAGAGGAAAACATCAGAAAAATGAATAGTTTTCATTCAGTTGACTATAACTAAATATGACAGATAACATTATTCAAAATGTTGTTTACACATTAAAAGATGACTTCTGTTAGGTCACCTACAGACTACTGTTTTCGTAAACTGTGTAAGTATTGAATATTTATCTAAAACCCCCCCAGTTTTTCAGCAACCGCTGGTCTAAAACTAAGTGTAAACCCATCCACATTACAAAAGCAATTAAACCTAATAACTAAAGAAGTTAAATTCCATACCTGTTGTTGAGGCCCATTTCACAAATCTTTGTAATTGGTTCCACTGCCTGTACAATCACAAACGCACAGAAATGTTACAAAAGTATAAAAAGAAGGGGCAAATGAGCTACTTTTATTTTCAGGTGAGAAGACGACAGCACTAAAACCAGCTCTGAAGCTGTGGATACAACTATTTCCACAGAACATACTCAAGAACAACACGGAAGGTTACACAGGCTTCACCAGATCAAGCATTTTCATTTGTGTTTTCATTTAGACGCGACAGAAATTATCCCCTTGCTTTTTTTAGCAGCATTGAAATATAACATTATAATAGTCAACATATCCTATTAAAAAAAAAAAAAGGCAAATAAAAGCCAAACACAAGACAACACTCTTAGTGGACAGAACAGCCAGCGGCTGGCATTTATTGCGGAGAAGGCAATTGGTGGTATTTGGGGAAAGGAGACATTAACAACCACCAAAAAAGAGAAGTTTAAAAAGGAGATAGGAATTGCTTATAGAGAGAAAAGGGGCAAGAGAAAAGAACACGAAAGGCAGCAAGAAAGAAGAGCTACGAAGAATTCCAGCAATGAAAAGTTAAACCTCAAAGGACTTAACGCTGAAGAGATGGGATAGCGAAGGCTCAGCGGCTGGGAGGAACGGTAAAAGCAGACTCCAGGGCTGTTTCAATTAACATATAGATCAACTCTGGAATCCTGGATCGAGTCCAGCAATTCTTAAACGGTACCAGACAAAAATACAGCAGCAAAAGGCAGCATCAGTAACCGGGGGGCAACCGGTGCAGCCCCCCCAGCTGCCGGCAGCTGCGGGCACCGACCCCTGCCACGGGCTCCGCACCAGCTGCTTAAAGCCAAGGGGTGGGGGTGGGTTGTTTGTTTTCTTTCTACAGAGGAGCCCGGGGTACGAGTATATCCCGCCCCGAGCAGCGGGGCCGGCCGGGCCCAGCTCCCCCGCTCCTCCCGCGGCGCAGGGCCCTCTCCCCTCCCGCCTCGGGCAGCCCGGCTCCGGGAAGCCGCCCCCGCCAGGCCCGACAGCCGCCGCCGGCTCCCTCCCGGCCGCGACCTCCGCTGCTCCTCAGCCCCCGCCGTTACCGGCCGCCGCCGCAGAGCGCGGGGAAGGGGCGGGGAGCGCAGCGGCAGCGCCCGCCGGGGCCGCATCCCGCATCCCGCATCCCGCCCCGCACTCACTGACGCCGCAGCGCCCGGAGGCAGCGACAGCCCCGCACGGCCGCCAGCACCAGCGCCATGTTGGCGAGCGCGGGGCCCGGCGGGACGGGGGGGTGTGCGCGGCAGCGCGGCCGCCAGTGGCTGCCCGGCGGGGGCGGGCTGAGGCGGGCTCAGGCGGGCCGCGGCCGGGCGGAGCCGCCGGGAGCCGAGCCGAGGCGGGGCGGGAGGGCACCGGGAGGGATGTGCGAGGCGCGGGGTGCTGCTCGGTGCCGAGCGCTCTGGCGAGGGGGTGCAGGGGCTGTGAGGTGGGGGCGCAGCCGGGCCCACCGGCGGGGCTTGGGCAGCGGGAAGCTGGGCAGTAAAACAGCGGGTCAAGTAAACCTCACAGAGACGTGGGGCGCTGCGGGCCGCAGCAGGCTCCTGCCTTGCTTCACCGTGTGCCTTCGGGCGCGGCGCCGGGGGCTGCAACCGGGCAGCGGCACGAAGCGTGCGGGCGGCTGCGAGGGGCGCGGGGCGCTCCGGCACCGCAACGGCCGGGCCCGGGCACAGCGGCCAGCCCGACACCGCGGCGTGAGCGGGGGCGGCGAGGGAGCGCCGGGCACCCCCCTCCCGGGAGCCGGCCGCGGGCACGGCCCTGCCGCCGCCTCAGCCCGCCAGGCTTGGCGGCCGCCGCGGTGCGGGGCCCGGTGCGCCCGCCGGCCCTGCCCCGGCCCTGCCCCTGCCCCGGGGCCCGGCCGCTCCCGGCGCCGCGGAGGGGGGGGGGGGGGGGGGGAGGCCAGTCGCGCCGGTTTACCCAGCCCGGGCTACCAGTAACGTCCAGAGAAACCGTGGCGCTGGCAGGCGGCAATAAAGCACCTCCAAAGCAGGGTGCCACATGGCCGTGATACCAATATTACTCATATACAGAAATAAAACCCCCTCAATCAGTAGCAGTTAGTCAAAACACGGATTTCTAGCTTGTTTCCAAATTGCGGGGGGGGAGGGGCGGAGCGCGGCCCCCGACCCTCGCTGCCAGGGGTGGTGGCTCTCCCTCTAAAGAGGGGACTTTAAACTCAATTATTAACTGAAAATTCCCCTCGTTCCTAGTTCATCCACTTCGTTCAAGACGATGTGCTGACAGCGTAGAAACCGCCTTTTGAAACCCAAATTAAAAAAAAAAAAATAAAATCAGCATGTTTAATTTGTCCCTCAACAGAAGATGGCAGCGTTCTATACAGCTCGCCGCTGAGCGCTGGCAACACTCACAACACACAAACCAGAGGCGGCGGTTACACCCTGAGCAGCAGGAGTAGTGGTAGCTGCAAACTCATTGCAAATCTGCGCTTGATGCGGGCGTCCCACAAGTGTGGCTGCTGAGGCTTGCAAAGTCCAGTGGCATCGCCAGATCCCGCACATGCGTATTTGAAAGTGCAAAGTAGTAAAACTGAAATGCAGAAAATAAGTTTTCTCATTGACACCAGTAATATGCTTAATGTGCGTGTACGTAGAGGCACTGTGATGAACCTAGTGATGCACTGGGTAGTAGAACATCATAATTTGTTTGAAATATTAATTCATTTTCCTTGAGGAGGTGGAAAAAAATGTCATTTTGTGGCAAAATGAATGAGGTTAAACATTGGCTGCACCTGTGAATCATATTATCCAGAAATTTCTGGGGTGTAGGAAAGCCCCAGCAAAGCTGAGGTTTAAGAGCAAGATCTGTGTCTGTAGTCTGCACAGATCTCCTGACTCAGACTGAACGCTTTCCTTTTTCCCAACAGCCATTTATTTTGTTTGCGCATGTGGGGAATGAATCCTACTCCTTTTTAAAACTCTGAAGAAAGAGTTAAGTAAGAAACTGGCCAGTTACATTATAATTTAATAAAATACTTGGTGCCTACCAACTCCATAGACAACAGGACCTGCAGAAAGAGGGAAATGCAGGTTTTGTGATGTTTTGTGGCTAGCTGGGAAAGGCCAGATGCTGATGGAAGCCCAGGAGTGTGAGCGTTGCTGTGGCTGACAAACTTCAGGTGTGCATACCCTGCATCACTGGCATGCAATGGCTGCAGCCACCGATGTGAGAAAGAAAGTGCAGTCTCCAAGAGTCTTGGCAGCTTACTAGCGAAGGTTTAACTGCATAGGAATCTTTCTCTCATCACTCCTCAAACTGACGCTTTAGAACAGTACTCCTTTTGTTGTTCTACACACTCTGATGTTAAAGCATTTCTTCAGTGAATCCCAAACTTCTTTGCTTTTGGGACAGTCGGTGGTGTGACTTACAGATGGGGTTTTTTGCCTTAAAAGGAACTTGGTTCGCCATTCCTCCATCTGCCATTCAACCTTTTCAAGAAAGAGAGACCTTGGAGACACCCAGCATCCTTCGAGGGTCTGCTTCAGAGCCGCCCCCACAGGAGATGAACATGCAGAAGGCCCCAAGTAAATCATAGTTCGTCAGCTGAAATGCATCTTCCAAGCGTGTATTTACCAGCCCGGCTTCCAAAACTAAGCCAGGAACCTTGTCCACTAAATAGGCGTATTGCTTAGGTGAACCTGGCACCCGATCTAACACGTTACCAGGCCAAGCAAGTGCGAAGAGCCAAACAAAGCAGCCCCGCTGCCCTGACAGCCCTGCTTTTCTGCTGCAAGGCCATCCAAGGGGCTTGTGAAGTTTTCACCTTGTGATCTTTAAATTCTCCATCATGTAGAGGTGTGCACCGATGCTAGAAATGGCGATAGCGAGTGTATCTGGTATTTTATCTCTGGGCGGCAGGTTCCTGAATCCACTGCCAGCAGCGAGGAGGTAGGTTTCTCTGCCCCATCTTTACCACGCCTTCTGCTTTCCTGCAATCCAGCAACCACCTTTGCTGCTTCTTTAGCAGTTTCAGAGTCTTGTCTCACTCACCACAGAGAAGTTAGCACCCCGCTCCCACAGCTGCCCACCCCGCTGCCGTGCACCTCCCAGCAGCAGTCTCAGAGCTATTGCAGAAGCCGGTACTCAGAATGGGGTCTGGCTGCAGTTATTAGCCAATCTAGATCCAGATCTAGACAGACTTGGTTTCAAGTTTCTCTGAAAAACCTTCAAAGATGAAGCTGAAGAATTTTTGAGTGCAAAATATTGAGATGTTTACCTCATACTGTTGTCCCATGGTTATGATATTTTAAGCTGGCTGTGGGTGTGACAAACAGCAAAGTCACAGAGAATCATAGTTTTGGGTTGGAGAAGGCCTTTAAAGATCATCTAGTCCAGCCCCCATCCTTTGGGGAATTCTTTAGACCAACACAGAAGCTGTTGAATTCTCAAGTTTTGTGTGTGGTGTTTTCTGAGCTATTTATTCCCTCTAGTTTCCATAACTGCATGCTGAAAGGAGGCATTCTCCTCTTATCATAATTCCTAAGATTATTATCTGTTAAAGTTTAAACATGAAGTAACAAGCATCCATCACATCTGCTGTGAGTTATGGTCTGTGTTTATAGATTTAGTCATGTAAAGAAACACAGTGAATTCAGATACTTTGGAAATTGTGGGGAGATTAACAGAAAACCACATACTATTTTCAATACCCTTTTTGTATGTGTGTAATGCTGATGAAACACAGATAGACATGTCAGACAAGCTGCCTAAGCCACAGAAGAAATAATCACTAAAGTTATGTTAGGATATAAGTGTATCTGAACCTGTGGTGTGTGCTCAGAGCCTATAGGACTCTGCCTGTTTGTTAGATTGTACTTGTATTTTAAACAGTTTAGGTGAAACAGCACTTGAGAGGTAAAGTAATTGCATAGTAACGCACGCTATCATGACTAAATACAACCTTTATTATAGAAACACCAATAATAGAAAAATAAAGAGCATATCTTACTTTCATAGCAAATTATTTTTTATCAACCATGTATTATAGCAAGCTAGAAGTGATCAACCAAACCATCTTCATCCACTCAGGATGCTGAACTACATCTCTCTTCCTCTTTCAAACACAATTAACAGCTGTTTATTAATTTGGGCTTTTCCATCAGAGAGCTAAAGGGACTGGCAGAAATTAAATCTTGCTTTATCAACTTCTTGGCAATTTGTCTGACATCGCCATGCTCATGGGATGCCCTCATACCTGCCTTGGGTGTGCAAGAGACCACAGTGAGTGGTCTGGGCTGAGAGCTACGGCAGGGCACTGGGGAGCTGCGGGGCTGTGCTCACCTCCTGGTCACTGTGAGTGGCCCCACCGCATCCCGACCAGCACAGGCTTACAAGCAAGTTAAGCATAGCTTCCCTGATGGGATGCATCATGACATCACGATCAGTATTTTCTTCAGGGATGCAACCCATCTGAATCCACAGCTGGGGGAAAAAGTGAGCTGGGGCTGTTGCAGATTGTCTTAAGTGTTACTGAATCCTTCTATATTTTGTGTTTGTTTGTGAAACAGTTAGCTATAGGAATATCTTGATTTTAAGAAGTTAGCCTCTACGTTAGCATTGTGTTAGCACTTACTGACCAATGATGTATGGGTTGCTGTGCTGCTTGTTATCAGAGGCTGTTACTTGAAGTCCCTATTCTCTGCACCATGCTAGCCTTAGTCCTTACTCTCCAGACCATAACCAGAGCACCTAGGTTCTACTGTATATAGGATATATATTGGACACTCGGCAACAAAACTTACTTCTAAGGTGTTCTGAAATGAACTACCTTCATTATAACACTAAAAAGCACACCTATAGGTCAAGACCACCCTTGCCCCGGTGAAGACTCTTCCTCTGCACAAGTGTAGTAACAGACGAGAATGACACATATTATAATTATATGCAAATCACTAACCAATCATTGTAACTGGGAGCGTAGTACCTTGTAATTTTTGTGTATAAATGTAACAGTGAAATCAGCACAGAGTGTGCTTGATTTGTGGAGATGCCACCTAGCACCCAGCGCTGCAATGAAGAAGCACCTGCTTATCTGCTTCGTGTAGCTGGGTTTTTGTTCCCCGGCTGACAGGGCTGCTGGTCTCACACATTGCTGGTCACTCTGGGACCCAGCTGCAGCCACGTCCCCTCCCACAGCAGACTGCACCCTTCTCTCGGCTCTCTGGGTATACGTGCTCATGCTGACCATATGAAGGGTTTTGGCATGCAGACTTTTAGGGCAGGTTGGCTGGTAAACCCTTGTCCCAAGCAGTGAGCAAGTTACTGAACAAAGGTCTGACTATGGCAAAGAGCAGCCCTGGAAGGGAAGCAATCTGCCAGCCTTAGAAAATACAGTTTTAATTTACATCCATATTGACAGGAAGCAAAGAAGCTGTGCACTGCTGCCCTATTTTACAACTATTATGGCCCAGCTAGTGTATGACTAGTTTACCATAAGAGCTTCTCCTTTGTATGGTGCTCTTTTAAGGAGTTTTTGCTCAAAATGTTTCCTCAGACAAGATACTTAAAAGAGAAACTCTGGCAAGACCATGACCAACTACACCTGTAGAGCCTCCCCACTGGGAGGAGGACCTTCAAGCAGCTCCCTTAGATAGCAAAGTGTCAGCCAAATATCTACCTAAATTCTGGCAGAAAATACAGGCATCAGCTTTAAAAGCTGCACATGACAACTCAGGGAGCAGCTGGGCCATCTAATTCTAATTCAGCACTAAATTCAGAGAGGCAGCCCTCCCTGCTGTGCTGGCACGCTGGCACGCAGCCCCGCTTGCAGGCTGTTGGTGTGGTTTGTGGTCAGGGAAGGGAAGGAGGTGATGGCACGCAGGCTGGGCTGCAGGGAAGAGAAAGGTTGCACTTAGGGGCTGGGATCTCCTCATGCAGAAAGGAATTCTCCAATGGATCCTCTATGAATGTAAAGCACTAACTCCATTGGATTAATTTTGCTGCATTTTGGCAACGTTTCATGGGAGCATCCAATTGTTTCATCGGTTTATACCATGTGCACTTCACTCGTGCTGTCTAGAGCAAGCCCAGGGTTTTATTTATCTAGAACGGGCAGTATGCAGCCTCATAAAAATAGCGAACATAATAGCAATAGAAAGCGTAAGAACAAATCAGGTAAACCTGAATCCAAACATTGTTCAATAACAAGTTTGCTTCACTGTAGAAAGAAAAATGTGTGGGGAAAAAGACATTAACCTTGCATCATCAGTAAAAATGCCAGAGGGTGTCAGAGGATTAAACACAGAATTATCAGTCATAAAGAACAGTTTTCTCTCCTCATGTTGTTGATATCAAACATTGATATCAATGAGGATGAATCAAACATAGAGATTTTTCAGTACAGAACATCACAAGAAAATGCTTGGTATCGTATTAGCAGAAGTAACTGTACTATACAGATCATAAAACCCAACAATCCAAAGAACACATGAAATAGGACATAGTTTTGAATGGGAAAGGTGACTATTGATCACCAGTCAGAACAGCTTAGGCTCAGATCATGTGCGGTCCTGAGCTTTTTAGGTCCTTCTTGTTAAAATGTCCACATGTAACTGTTGGGGACAGTAACATCACTATTGCATATATAGGCTCATTTTTGAAGGGAAGCTCTTTACACATTTACCTTTCCCACTGGACATCTCATCAATTCTTTTGTTTTTTAAAAGGTGATTGCTTTAATCAAGTATACAAATCTGCTTTCTAAACAACAGATTAATAGTATTAACTAACCCTGAGAACTTAGAGGGATTTTATTAAGCCAAAGGCGTGATCAATGCCACTGAGCTCAGTGGGCTGCTTGTCCACTCACTGTGGGGAAAGGTAGGGAGGTGAAAATAAGCTAGGTAAAGTTCACTAAGCGATGTTAACAGTGCTGGTCTTTTACAAAAAAAATAATTGAAATACATTTCAATGTGAGTATTCAACTGAATACAGTTCAAATCACTGTATCCGTATTAAAGGTTTGGGAGTTAGGTGTTGTTTCTTGCGCCACTTTACCTTATAATCATATTCAGCTGCCTCCGTCGCTTGCCGCTCATTCTGACTTCTGTCTTATGTTTCTCCAAGTGCAAAGGTGCTTCAAAAAGGTATTTATCTTTCTTATTTATTGGTTCATTCAGACTCAAAGGGAAAATTTCTGGAGACTGTTAATTACTTCCACAGCTATGTATTATGTCCATTATGGAACCATATGACCATGTTTCCTGCTTGACACAGACCAGCATCTTTTAGTAATTCATGGAACAGAGGGATTTCTTTCCTTTCCTAATTTAAATAAGTAATTTCTCAATGGTTACATACTAGTAAAATATCAAAACTATTTAAAAATACTTAAGGGAAATTAACCTCACAAGATACTATCATCAGTTTTACCCAGTGAAAATCCATTGAGGTTCCATCACGATTAATAATTGCTCAGGATCTGGTCTATTATTCATGGAAATTAAATTAGCTCCCAGCATTTCTATTTTGTTTAGGTCCAGATTAAATTAACAACATGGAACTTTTGCAGATGACTTCAGTCTTTCTTTTGTTTAATGGGTACCACTCCATAGTCCTTTTCCAGGTAAAATTTAAGCCATTGCCCTAACTCCTAAGGGGGAAGTGTGCTCTTATTTGATATTATTTTCTCTTTTGTAAATTTTTTTAGATATAATTTCTTATCATTTTGATGTAATTTTTTGCAGTGAACAGATTGCATGGTGCATGCGTGTGTGTCTGTGTGTGTGTCTGTGCACATTTGCGCATAGGTTCAGCTTTGTAAATCTTCTGTGACAAGGTTTTCCTTGTTACAACAGGGAACATTAGCTGAACCTAATCTCACAAGCAATTACTACTTTCCTGCCTTCATCATTGTCTTAGCAGGAAATAGACTACACAGTATTTCAATTACTGTGCTTTAAAGCAACTCCAAATTATTTCCATATGAAAATCCAGCCGCTGAGCTGGAAGCACACTGGTAGCGTTCTCTCCTGGGCAGAGTTTGCCCGAGGCTGCGCAAGCCCTTATTTCCCACAGAACCCTTGAACTTACAGCGTCAGTGGACTTGCATTTGCTCATGGACCTTGTGCAGGTCTGCCAGAAGTGTGGCCACCGAATCCCTGGCATTTCCATGAGCGTGGTGTCTTCCCAGATGAAGAGAGGTCACAGTGCTGCCATCTCAGCAGAGGGGCAGATTTACTGAGTTCAGTGGCGGTCACTGTAACAGGTCCATGTCTGAATAGGAAGCGGGTGATTCATGAGCTCTAGCAAGACCATGAAATATTAAATTCCTTGAATTTATCAAGGACATTCACGCCAGTCCCCATCCATCGCACTGGCACCCTTAGTACCAGCCCACGTGTCACTGTGCTTTCAGACCCTCGTGTTCGCTCTCTCCATGTCGGGTTGCACACACGTGGCAAAGGGATGCTGTGCCCGGAGCACCCACCGGCGAGCGGGGTGGCTTGGCCAGGCGTGGCAGATGGATGGAGTGACTGCCTCCAGCTGCCTGCCCAGTTCTGCTGCGCAGACAGCTCAGCTGCCCGCCTGTCAGCTCTAGAATCGCGCAGTTTGCAGCATAACACCTAAGGATAAACTTACCAGCATCAGGTTGTTCTGACATGCTGTGCTTTAGGAGGCTGCAGTTCAAGAACTATTGGCCAGAAGTTCAGACATCTTTGCAGCAAGGCTGAGACGAGCAATGACAAGCAATAACATTGGCACATACTGGTCAGGCAGACCCTATATGACCTCAGTTGGGTAATCTTCCCTTATTTGCATACACAGTCACTGGAAACTGGAAAATTTTCTAAAAATACTGCCTCCAGAGTAAGAGTCACATATTTACCACTGTGTCCTTGTGAAGGGCTTCGCAGGAAAAAGCCACGAACTGAGGAAGTGTAACCCTGTTGTAGGGCTGGTGAGAACTTGCTTGTGAAGGGACGTCACACTTACACTTGCTCCGAGACTTCAGCACACACAGTGTTCCCGCAAGGCTTTCACTGAGCTCTGATTTAACGGGGTTGTCTGTAGCTGCGGACCTCTGGTTTATACACACGAAGGTTGCATTACTGGACTCATCTATTTCAATAAATCTAAATGCTATCTTTAACAAACCTGATGGATTTTCTGGGGGATAGTGATACAGCTCGCTTTAAGCTATTGTTAGGCATCTGACTTAGGTGGTCTGAATTGCCTCCTTTGTCAATAATATAAAGAACTTGGGCCCCTCACTTTCGTTGTCTGGACTACATCTAAATTAGATGCTAAGAATAGCTTAAAGTAGACAGTGTGAGTCCTCTCCTTCCCACCTTAAAGAAATCGCTTCCAGAAACTTCCACTAGCTTTAAGCACATGGTGTCATCCCACTTGAAAATGTGGCTTCAGGCCAGCGAGATTGTCAGACAGAAGCTAAAACTCCTCTGACTTCTCTGCTGGCTGCGCACATTCGGAAGAAGGGCACCTCAGATACGCTCATATCCTCTATGCGGCTTTCTTCTGGAGATCAGGAAAGTGGCAAACACAATGACAAACAATCCCAGGATACTCAGGCCCACTGCAATGGGAGCTGCTTTGCTGTTTTTATCAGGAATACATTCTTCTTCTGAAAGTAAAAGATCAGAGAACGTGTTATAACAGAACACCATACTCCTCGACTATAAATCTATATTCCAGAAAAGCTAACAAATATAAAGCCTGAAGTTCTCAAGACCTTGATTTCTTTTCTTTTCTTTTGTTTTTTCTTTTCTTTCTTTTCCCTGAGCTATACTTACTATATTTTCATCTGTGGTGAACATTGTTTCAAGAAAACAATACTTGCCCCTTTTGAAATAGCTATATGCTTTATGGGAGAGTGACTCTGCTCTTTCATGCCCGCAGTAAGTGTTCTGCCATCAAGATCAGCACACATGCAGCAGAAGGTTTTCCTGCTGGTAGCAGATGTGGAGCATCACACTACAAAGTGCAAGTCTAAAAGTAAAGAGCAAGACACACCCTGCATGGACAAAAACGGCTCCTATGTGGCACCTAATTGCTTCTGCCCAGTAAAAAGGATCAAGCCAGAGAAGGAAGCCCATAGTCCAGCACATCATTAGCGCAGCAACGATCCTAGTTAAGGCACTCTTTCCTAAGAAAAAACAAATTCTAATTGTTCTCTGTGTTTAATTCAGATTATTTGTGGATAATTGTGGCTGACTCAGAACATCAAGAGATTAGGAAGGCAGAAGCCTTGGACTTAGCCCAGGGGATTGCTTTAGCAGTATCATTGTAATTTTATTGTACATATGATGAAATCAGAAAAAGTGTTGACACAAATAATATCTTTTAAGAGCCATCCAAAGATACATTCACTCCAAACATACCTCTTAGCTACAGAGGGGGCAAATTCTGACTTCCTCAGCCACCCCCTACCCAAATGAATATTCAAGCCATCCTCTGATTAAATGGAAACTCATTATGTAAAAATGAACTGACAGATTGGGGTAAATTGACGGCTTTCCTACGAAGAGACTGCACCATCTGGGTCACTGACCTAAATGGAATTTTTACCCAAGTAACAATGGCAGGATCAGTCTCGAATTCACAATACAAGTGTAGCCCTGGGAGTGAAGGGAAGGTCTGGGAATGATCACGAATGTGTTATCCTGGAACTGGATCAGACAGACCTACATCTTCCATCTGATCTACAGGAATGGACCTTCCTTGGGCTCCAGGGAAAGAAAGACCTCTAGTATGATGCTTTGAGTGGGACCTGAGTAGCAAACTATCTTCTAAGTCGGGTAGCTTGATCAGCTAAACTCCACAGCATATCCCAGCTCAGCAGTGAATCCAGTTTGTACCCAGATCATGAGGGAGATCCAGCACCCTCCAGCCCTTTCACTCTGTGACTGCTCCAAGGCAGATCTCAGCAGTGCTCCAAGACAAAAGCCTCTGGTGTTATTGCCTCATTCTGATGACTATGCTGGCACAGATTGTAGTTTAGCTTTGGCTTTTCCCCAAGGGAATCTTTATGCTGAAGGTTGGCAGCTAGCCCAGGGAGCATGTGGAGTGCATGACATCACGCCACAGCTCCAGAGCATCCGCACAGCTCTCCCCAAAATCTGATCCAGATGGTGATTTCATGTCATGCAAAGGCACAAAGCCAAAGGCATCAGCCCTCTAGTAGATGCTGCCTTTTAAAAGCTTTGTCTGGTTAATGTAACCTGCTCTTA
The DNA here is from genome assembly GCF_023638135.1 of Falco biarmicus. Lineage (NCBI taxonomy): Eukaryota > Metazoa > Chordata > Aves > Falconiformes > Falconidae > Falco > Falco biarmicus. The sequence continues at coordinate 10,331,920 of NC_079300.1, forward strand.
AGGAAGTGAGCTGAAAAATATTTGCATTTGAGTATTGCAAAAGCCAAAGATGTTTGAATTGGCCATTTGGAAAAAGCCACAGGTGTTTGAACTGGATGAAACCTTGGGCTGTGAACTCTAGAAATTGTTTCTGATACACCAAAGTGTAGTTCAGAAGACACTTCTACAGCTTTCCAGACTCAAACAGGCCAAGGTATTGATGTAATCCTTCTGCAGTCTGTACAAAATTGTTAGGAACTTGAAACCAATGATCATTAGCGTTTTCTTTTTCTTCTCTTTTTAAATGTAAGCAAATCATGAGCAACAGAAGTGAAACTACCATGGACACCCGTGGGGAAGAGACTGGTGATATGTGTAGAGTCATTCCTTCACTGGGGATTTTGCCTTTCAAAACATGCATGTACCGCAGAGGTACATAACAGTTTCATAACTATTTCATGGCCACTGGGGAATTACTTCAGAGGTGGCAGCTGCTATCTCAGCCATTTGATTAAGAGCAAAACTAATTTAATTTTGTATATGGTATTGATTAGCAGAGATTAGCCTGGCCTTGGTGGTCGTGGAGAGGTCTTCCTAAGCTCTGTCTCTGCTAGAGGTGAGGCCATACTAAAAGCTATAATTGAACACACTCATTGTACAAATTCAAATGGGAATGTAGGAACCAGATGGGATCCCATGAGTTGTTCCAGTTCAGTATTATCCCATGAAAACCTATTCATGAGAATGAAAGCATAGATTGGATTCTGTGTGGCTTTTAAGAACTTAAAAGAAAATCATGCAAAATAAAAGGTCCATGTCTTAAGCCCCAAATGTTGTTTCCCATTATATTCTTTTGAGAATAAGAAAGGCAGACAAAATGATGACTTAACAAAAGAAGAATCATCAAACAGAGCCAAACCGCATCAAATGACAGATCTAAACTGAAAAGGTGGCAATATTTTGTAAGCATGCAGAAAGTCAAATGTCAGAAGAAGGGAGCGTTGTATTAGTGCATGTGAAGGGCTGGAGAGCTGATAAGCCTATCTGTCCACCTGAGTTCTTGCATGGAAACATCCTGAGAAGTCACAGATGTACAAGTTGAAAGAAACCACAGGGTCCTATCTAGTCCACCTCTCTGCTTTTTGTAGGATCTTTCATGCATCTCATAGGAAGTAGGGCAGCAGACCATGAGAGTGTCCATACTATGGGACACAAGGGTTTCCTGGTGCACCCAGAAGTCCTGGACCCCACAGCCTGGCCAGGTCCTGGCTACATCACTGGACAAGAAACAAGGATGACAACACCTCATTTCCCTGTGGAAGGAACCCCAGATGTGGGTGCAGGGTAGAAGCTGTGATGAGCCCCAATACGTTCTGCCAGTGTGGGCAATCCAGAGACCAGAGGAGTCAGTACTGGTCTCTCTCCGTCTTTTAGTGAGCTACATGGTTGCCTCTTTGTGGCTGTACTCAAGAAGACAAACTGCAGAGATGAGCATCACATTTAGTTCTGAAACTGGAAGCATGCCAACCGTGCTTCTCCTCAGAAGCACATTTCATCACATCTAGACACAGCTGCTCTGGAAGCATCATCCTGCATTCAGAAATATCCTTTATTAGCTGGCAGTTTTGCTGCTGCAGCTGTGGGACATCATGAATGTTGAGAGCCTTTCAAAATAGCTAAAATCTGACTATATCAAGAATAGTGACTTTAAACTGACCCTTGGGCAATGCAATGGTGGTGAACACACCTCCACTTGGTCTGGGAGAAAATGGGTGAAGGATAATATTGTGGCTGTAGAGCTGAACATATTTAATGAGGAGGTGAAACAGAAGGTACTGAACGCAGGAAGGAAAGATAATTTTCCGTCTTCCATAGGTACTAGCACTGTGTTGAAATGACTCAGAAAAGGGTGAGAATACAGCAGCAGGCAGGCCACGTTACTTGGGGACCATTACAGAGCTGTGATTGTGCTGTAGGTGTAGCAGAGTCACCGCGTGTGTATGGTGATGATCTAGCAGACCGTACCTGCCAGGCTACCAGCACTGACACGTAGATCTCGGAAGGGTGGAAAAGGGGTCATTCTACTTACCTTTTCCAAACTGGTTACCAACAATATCGAATGCCTGCAGCTGCATATTAACAAAGAGCAGCTGGAAGCCCTTCTCCAAGCCGAAGGTTTGCTTGCTGGCACACTTAAAAGAATTCCCCAGCTTTGTTGTAAACAGCTTCTCATGTATGCTTGCATAATAAAGCATACCTGGAGGCCATAAAGAGAGAGAGAAATAAGAATCCACGCCCACTCTGTTGGAACCAACATCTTTCTGAGATCAAACGGAGGATCCCCATTGCTTTGGCAGAGCAACAATCCCAGATGTAACCAAAGCATGGACACTTTCCCCACAAAGTATCAATTACATTTCTTCCACATTCAAATGAGTGGGTTTTCTTATTTAAATTTAAATAAAAATTTAAATAATTGTCAATGGGCAACTCAGCTGAGCTTGGGTCTGAAAAAGTGGCTAAAATTTCAGGTGCTTTTTCAAATCTTACTTTAACAACCTGAGTGTGCAGGAAGGGGTTAGGATTCTCACAGGAGCAGTCAACTATCTTAGATCTCCAGCATATTTCCAGACAAGAAAGATACCGCCTCTAGCGTGGGAATCTGACATATCTAGTCTGTATTGCTTTATGTATTAAATATGTTTTTAAACATATTTCAGTGTCACGGTACTTTATGAAAAATATGGCTCAAGTTCAAAGCGTGAAAAGATCTTGTAACCTGGGCATATCCTTCATGCACATCCTCCTTTGAAAGCAGATATACCAGCTTCAGACAAAACCATCCACATCGCCAGCTCTGCATCACTGATCTCAACCGCACCTGCCGGCACAACAGCGCGCAGCATACTCTTGGTCCTCTTCAGTCAGAATCAGTGCACCAGTACAACAGTACACCAACACACCGGTGTGCACTGATACAGTTAATTCAGTCATTTTTATCTTAGAGAAGATACGGGCTTGCTCACAGCAAAAATACTGCTGGCGGACTGTGAAATGGCAATGTCTGGCAGAGAGGGGGTAACAAACAGCGAGGGACAGCAATGTCTCCTGCCAGCAGCACTGCGAAGGACTCAAAGTATATCTGAGGATTTAAAAACTTACAATTAAGCTGATTAGTTTGCATTTGCTGCAATTTACACTTAGCAGTGCACAGGAAAACCTTGGTCATTTACACTGAGAACATCCCTAGGAGGCATGCCCTCTGGATCAGCTTTTCTTTTACTTTAATTGCTGTAGATCAGAATAGGCTCTGCTTGGGCTAATGAAAGCGCTCATCAGTGAGGAAAAAAATAGGCACTGAGCTTCCAAAAAGCACAGTGGTATTAGGACACACCTGCATGAGCCCATGATTTGTTTTTCTCCTTTAGGGACAAAAGTCAATCCAAATACTTATGAGTAACAGAGAAGTAACATAACATAATCGTTAACCCATCACAGACTTGATATATTGGGAAGAATTTGTGCAAAATTAACGTCAGAAAATCTGAAGCGATGGTTCAGATTTTGTCCCTCTGACTTAAGTGATGTTCTCTTAGCATTTGTTCAAATGGCAAGAAGCAGGGCTATATAGGAAAAAAGAAAACCCAGTCCCCTGAGAAAAGCACAGACAAGGTCTAGGATTTCAGGATGGTTTGAAGAACCTCAGCCTGGGTCCAGCTCTTAATTTTGCTCAACCAAAATGTCAGACATCCCTGTCCATGTTGGTGTATTTGAAATCTGGATCCAGCCCTGCATTTCTGTGATCCAGATACTGTATTAATTTAGTTTGCTAATGAGATTGGAAAGACATGTGCACCTGAACTGGCATCACAGCATTTTTGTGTGTTTGCAGATAAAAACTTAGAGGACTGTTTTGTATCCTAAATTTAGGTTTGAAGTAATGTCTATTCTGAAAGAGGTGGGGCAGGTGAAGTTTCTGAGGACAAAAGAAAAATTGATCAATTCTGATGCAACTGCACCCTGGTCCCTTCTCTTCCATTTTCATACCATAAGTTTTAAGTGAATGACTTGTTGAAAGCCTGATAAAACACATAATTTGCAAAAGCCATTGTTTTAAAGGTATGAAAGCCTATCCCACACCCAGAACAGTATGATATGAAATTAATACAGTGTAAAAATCACTGACCTTCGGAAGATAACTGTAATCTGGACTCAATTTTACTGACGTAGTACACTGGAGCTTGCTGTAAAAGAAGATACATCTTTTTTCATCCTCGTAATCGTGAAAAACATACAGTTCAATACAGTTCACCAGAGCAAAATGGTCATGAAGAATTTCCCAAAGAAACACATTTTAAAGCATCGCTTTCAAGACCCAAGAACCAACTTGCTTGGATGTATTGCTTTTTCTTTTCCAAATCCTCCATCTAATAGCTAAGACACAGGGTAACGCAACAGTCTCGGCTGCATCACCAGTACTTCTCAGTTCCATGAACCTGGACCACGCAGGTGCCATTTCACACGCTGCTCAGGCCAGATCCTGTGGGAACCAAAAGTAAGAGGGAGCTGAGCAAATTGTATACGTGGCACAAATCGACAGACACGTGATAAGGCCATTTTATTCTTAATCACCTGTTCTGCTTTCATTGCAAGAGCCCACAGCACTCTCTTGAGCAATCCTGCGCTGAATTAACCCGCGCTGACCTGCAGCCTGGCTGCTGGCAGGACCCCAGCCCGCACCTTCAGAAGCACTCGGGACCCTTGGTGCTGCAGCGCGCTTTATGCACAGATGCCCTGTGGGTGAGCAAACCGCAGAAAGCAGCAGTGCCTCTGCGTTCGTCACTGTTTTGAACGGGGAGAGGTCAGCAGCAAGCTGAGAGCCGGGAACTCACCTCATGCCAGTACCACACTCATTTCCTATTTTGCCAACCGCCATCACTACAAACGAGGAAACAGCAACCTGGATGTGCAGGGGAGAAATAACTCTTTTTTTCCCCCCTGCTGACACTGTTGGTTCTGGCTGGCTTTTTTTTGAATGTCTATGGACTGCTGACATGGAAAGCACCTGGTACAACATCAGAGAGCAAAACTTCCAGCTAAGTGTCCTGTCTGCATGTGCCCTAAAACCCCGGTGCAGCCTGAATGCTGTCCTGCCCCGGACTGTCACTCAGGGAGAGCCAGCCCTAGGAGCTTCTCCCTGGAAGTGGTGGTGGAGCACAGTGCGAGTCTGTGTAGCAGCCCTGCCGTTCGTTGTCATTCCAGCTGCGAGCACACAGGCACTGGTGAGTGCAGCTGGTGGATAAATGGCAGCAGAAATGAATGTACCCAGTTTTAACGTTACGCAGTTTAAAAGCCAGTAGGATGACTTGGGAAAGTTTAAGAAAGAAATACACCAGAGAAGAGGTTCTCAGCGTTAATCCTACTTAAAGAAGTCAAATATTGCCCTTTTTTTGGTGGTGGCAGCACTATGTTCTGTTTGTTAAGAACTTTGCTTGGGGAAAACACCCGCTCCTACTTGTGGGTGGGTTACAAAACCTCCTTGTTTCAAGTTCTTGGCCAAAGGCAGCTGGCAGGGTTGAGCACCGAGCCAGCCGCTCGCCTCCCGCAGCACCAGCGCCTGACCCAGCTCCTCCTTCACCGGAGAAAATCGGGAGTGCCACCACTCCAGGTTCAAAGTGGTTAGAAAGGCTGTGGGAGCCAAACACATAAAAAAACCAGCAGCAAAATGACTTCTTATTAACCTGAATTTCAAAGTCTGAGCCGAGTCCTGCTATGCTCTTGAGGGTTATCTGTAAGCGAAGGGCAGATTGCCCAGTGCTGTGCCCATAACCACCTCCTTCAGGGCAAGACAGGTCAAGTGCCCCCTGAAGGCTCGCTGCCCTCTCCTTGGCTGCCCAGGCTGGGGCTTTCACGGGTACTTGAATCCCCAGACTTTTTCTAAGGATCCTTGTAACACAGAAAACGCTCCCTTTGTGCAGGAAGGGCACGTTTAAAGCAAACACTCACGTTCTGAACTGAACGTTTGTTTTAAAACAGCTCCTTGATTTTTTACCTCACTTTTCCTCTGTAGCTTTTAGAAAACTTTCTGCTGTAAACTAAGATCAGGACCATTATTAATTGAAATCTCTTCTCTGCTCAAGCATTAATGACTCAGGTGTGGTATAATTTGCCTCTTGGACTTTCTATGGAAATGACTGATGAACCATTTGTACTTTTCTTGATTCCCACTGATTTGAGCTTGAAACCAGGCTGTAAGGTTGACGTTTTGGCTTGGCTAACTGAAGGAGGCAGATAGGCAGTGGTGGCCAGGTGCAGCTCCGAACTGCAATGGAGCTCCGGGACACAGCCCTCATGCCCAATACGCTCAGTCAGAGTCCGATGGGATCCAACCCATGCTGTATTCCTCCCTGCCCATTAACGACCTTATACACGGTATTAACATCTGTCTTTAGCCCTGCCGGCATCATCACCCAGCCCTTATTAGCTTTCAGACAAACAGTACTGCGTGCTGCCTCCCAAAAAGTGTAAACTGTGTAAATGTCTGAGGGAGCGAGAGGATGGCAGCACTCAGCAGTTTTTTCTTGTGGTTACAACAGCAGCATCATTCTTGGCAGCTTGTCTTAAAGACTCACCCACATACGACGTGGTCCTAGTGGGGAACATGGTACCAACAGCCACAATGTCAAAAAAAAAGCTCATTCTCCCATTGTGTGAGCAGGGCCTCTCTCTCACCCAGGTTTCTCTGTGTACTTACAAGTCTCTCTGGTGTGGAGCGTTTTAAGGGCACTTACCTACAATTTTGTTGCTGTAGTTCACTTGTTTGGAAATTTCCACCCAGAAATTAGGCCCCTTCAGCTGCAGATGGACTGTGGCTCCTTAAAATTGCAGAGGTCACCCTTTGGATTGAACAGCCACAGCCGGCTTCTAGTTGGGCAGCTGTGATACTTGGCATTTACGGGAATCAAATGAGTCACCTCGTCTGCCCTCAGGTGGTCCCTGAGACACCATTTCCTAACAGCAACCTGCTAGTGCGAGTCAGAGCCCCCGGCACACCCCCCTGTTCTGTGCAGGGACCCCAGCCCAAAGCCGTTCCCTCTGTCCCACTCCAGTGCAAACACCAGACCTGGCCATGCCTCCCACTAGATTTTTACCTCTGTAAAAATGCGACTTCTGTGTTGCTCGAGGCCGTGTCTAGACTGTGTTGCTAGCGAACAGCTTTAACACTGTTAACACAAAGGATGGCAAGGCACTGCACTTCCCCTTCATTGCACGTATGAGCCTTTCCAAACTGAAAGTTCAAATAGACAAGACCTGGTTTAACGTTGAAGTTAGCACTGCACCGAGCAGGGGGTTGGACCAGGTGGCCTCCAAAGGGTCGTTTCCAACCTGAATTATTCTGTGCTGCTGTGAATCTAGCCTCTTGGGAACAACAGGAGTGATAGTGCCTTATATACAGGTTTAAAACTAGCATAGAGATGGATAAAACACCTTCTCCCACAGCGCAAGCTGGATCAAAGGCAGCCTAAGCTCCAGCTCCCCAATCCCAAACACTCCTTCTCTCCAAATGCAACAAGTACCTTTGCAAAGGTGAGGTTTATAAACCCTCCACTGAAAGTTATGCTCAGCTCAGCCTGCACCGTCCCGCAGCTCCCAGATGTCTGTGTCTCATTGGGGTTGACCACCATGTACTCCATCTGCTTCTGTGGAGAGAAGAGACATTGTGGGGCTGCTGCTGAGGAGCCGGGGGGGAAACTTAATCAGAAACATGCAGAGATTTATAGCTGCTTCTCCTCTGCACCCCCTCAGGGCTCTGTGTGGCTGAATGGCCAGGCCAGTGGTGGTGGCAGCCTAATTGCTGTCTGCCAGGGGGTCATTCCCCACTCGTAAACCAGCACTAGCCCTTGTCTGACACACCACCGAGCCGTTCCAGTGCATTAAGCTGGCAGAAATAAGAGTTTTCTGCTCATTCGGGTGAAGTGATATGATTCAGAGCAGGGTCAGATGAGCATCATTTTTGATTTAAAAAGAGAGAGCAGTGGGAATGCATGCCTGAAGGCAGAGGGAAGATCAAGACAGAGGCAGGCAGGGGTTAGATTGGCTTTGACATGTGTTGCTTCCTTGTACCACCCCGGCCTCCTCGTTATGCCCGCACAGTTCATCTCCAGCAGCTGGCAACCCACGCTGTAGTCTGAAACGAGAGCTCTGCAGCCCTGAATGTGGTCTGGCTCCTCCAGTCTCATCTCAAACACACCTTACTTTTGTAATAAACACCTCACCATGCTCTGGTGAGGCTGGGAATCATGCTCCCTCCCTGGCTTCTGCCAGGACGAGGGATGAAAATTACTTTTACCAATACTAGTTACTCATCCCACGTTAGACATATTCAAATGCCAAAAAAGAATATTTGAATTTGTAATGGGGATGGCTTGAAGCATATTAACTCCAGAGCCTGAGGATGTAACCCCACATATTGTATTAATGGAGGCTACAAAACCATAAATCTGAGGGACATCATCACCATTTCGAGTTTTATGACACCTGTTGTTGAATCATTCAGTGGATTACTGCTAGGGGAGGGTACCAGCTCTCCAGGACCCTTGCTCTGATCCAGCCTGGCAGCTCCTGTGATCCTAAAATCTCCACGCACCAGCATAAAGACAACCCACCCCTGAATCCCAAGTCTGTGATTTCTTGCTTTCATTGCAACTTGCAATGGCAAGCCCTTCACTGAAGTCAATTCAGATTTTAAATAGTCTCCCATTCTGGGAAACACCAATAACGCTTAAGGCTGATCCCCCCCCAGGATTGCTACCACACATACACCACTGAAATAAGAAAGCGCCCGTACACCCTACTGACGCCACCATACAAGCCAAAGTACAGCAGCTGAGATGCAGTGGCACAGAGAAGGCCCTCGACTGGTAGCAAACCGCTCACTGTTATCACACAAGCTAACTTCTCAAAATTGCTTTGAAAGAAGAAAAATAAATTCCAGCTAGCGAAGAAACAGTCACTACAAAGCTCAGCCTTGTAGGGCTTTTACCTCACCTTCAGTGAATTTTGAGCCATCAGCTGCAAACCCATGGCCACTTTGATGCAGGTCCTGGTCCCGTTGGAAACTGTGTACGTGCCAGTGGGGATGGGAGAAGGCTGTGGTGCTAAAGTGGGTCTGGCTGTCGTCGTAGTAGGTGAGATGGTTGTTTGAGTTGCTGGAGAAACAGTTGTTGTGTTGGTCGTGGCTGTGGCTGTTGGAGTTCTGGGCACTGTTGTTTGATTTCCTGACCCTGTGGCAGGCTTTACAGTTTGCATGGTGGTGGCTGCGGTAGTCGTGGCAGTAGCTGTCAGTTGCGTGTTTGGTGTTGTATGGTTTATGGTTGCATTTGTGGCTGCTGCTGTTGTTTCTGTGCTCACACCTGTTCCAGCTTCCCTGCTGGAGGACGTAGGGTGTATGGTTGTGTTCACCACTGCAGGTGTAACCGTTTCCATTGCCTGGGCTGTAGCCTGACCAGCTGCAGTTGTGTCGTCTGCTGATGTTGTAGATGTCACCATGGGAGATACCTGGCTGGTCACGCGCACGGTGGCTGCTCCTGCCTGGGCTGTCGTGTGATGGCCTGGTGCTGCTGTGGCCTGGTGCTGGTCTGTTGGCTGTGCAGTTGTTCTGTGGCTTGTGGGTGTTGTTTTAGGAGAGCCGGTGCTGTTAAAATGAACGGTGCTGTCTTGATGGGGTGAAGGATGATAAAGGGAAAGTGGCTGAGCAGAAGTAGCCATATGGTAGAAGGATACGGTTCCTGGAGACAGCTCGGCCCCCAGGGCCACTTCAGCAAAACAGGAGGAAAATGCTGCAAAGAACCAAATAAATCAGTAGTCCAGAAACCTTTACATTTAACATTTCTGTTGATACCCACAACATAGCCGCACCAATTTTGTTATCAAATGGGTGATATTATTTTATTCTTTCTTTGGCTCCAGTCATGATAGGAGAGTGAAAGCAGACACGCTGTGCAATTATCCATAACTTTTCACCACTCCCCCAATCTCCACACCTCTGAATATACCCATTGCAGTGGAAACACGTTGGCTCCCAGCTCCCCACACACTGCCTGCGCTGCTGAAGAGGCCAGAGGATGCCGGGGGTGTGAGCAGACCTTACACAATCCCCAGGCAGCACAAGAATTCCCTTCCAGGCAGTAGTATAGCGAGATTTGCTGGAAACAGATTTCATGGGTCTCAGGAAGATGAAGTAGGTGAAAGGGTGGTTGGTTACTTCCCAAAGAGCGTGGGGAAAGGGAACATTTTGTGTGTGTGAAGGCAGTGAGGCAGTGTAATGGTCTTACAGTGATTCACAATAGTCTGGGAAACCAGTTTGGGAGACAGGGAAATTCCAGATACTTATTTATGTTTTTGTTGTAGCCATGCCAGCTTAAACCCCAAAGTTCCTCCTGCTGGGAGGCACCCAAGGGGATGCTCCAAACAAGGCAAAACCAGCCCTCTTAGTGATGGGATTTGAGCAACGAGAAACAAATCTCAGGGTACAGCATCCAGGGGTGTTTTGGATCACACCTGAAAATAGTCACAGCACCAAAATTATGCTTCCATCTTATAACGTTTAAGAAACACGTCCCTTGCAGAACTGAAAAGGCTCCTAAATGTAAATAACAAAGCAAAGAAGAAGTAGGGAAAGTACACTGTAGAATAGAGGAACGTTACAACTTTTCTGCCTGAGTCTTTGCTTGTAGTAACCAACAACGTTCTGTAAAGATGAAGTCAAGCGAGAAGAAATCATAAATCACTGACATATATGAACTCCTTCCTGTGCATGAAGCTTCAGTTAAAAGCTGAATTAACTGGAAGACAGAGATGAATTCTCCCGTTTGGAGGCAGAAGGTACCCAAAAGTCCAAGACACCTCCTGTTCCTAGCAGTATGGCTCCACAGAGGATGCCCCAACATGTTGTCTAAGAATTTTATTGTACAATGGTTCTTCCAAAGGAATTTCTCACGGATCGATGTCAAAGGTTTGTGGCAGGCAGGTTGCTGAGATTCAGGTTTTAGGATCGATTAAGGCCAGAGGCACATTCAGAGTGGAAATGGCCGAAATCTCACAAGCTCTTCTTTCATTTATTTGTTTGTTTTCACTCAGCATGAACAGACATCTACAACAGTAGCTGTGTTCACAAAATCTCACCATTTTAGTATATATATGCACTACATAAGAATAATAAAACCTTCCGGGTTTTGTCTCAAATTCAAGATCAAACCCAAAGAAATGAGAAAAGGTATATAGATCTGAACCTACACCACAATTTTCCTTTAAAAATGGCTATGCTAGAGAAGAGCAGGTGTATAGGTATATACTCCATATTCCTAAAACTGTCTGGGTTTTGCCTCTGTGCTTTAGAGAAGACACTTGACTGCCAGTGCAGCTGTTACCAAAGAAGTGCAACTTGACACAGTTGAAAAGCCACAGAAAGGACAGGACAGATCCTTCTGTGAATTTTTCAGAAGGAACCTAAAAATGCCATAATTAATATGATACTTCAGTTAATTTTCTCACTTTCCCCTAGACTTCACCACACCTGCTGGCAGGGCTGAAAAGCAGATGACTTGTCTCCTTCTCTGTGTGCCAGTGGAAAATCAGAGCAGTTGCCACATACCAGCTATAGGTAATTGCATCGAAGTGTACTGGCACAACAAAAACAGAAAGGAAGAAGTTGCAGTTTCCACTTTATTTTCCCCTATGAGACTGCAAAATAACCCGCATTCAAATTCAAACAAGTCGTAAATAGTCTGTACTTCTTAGGGTTTTTTTAACAGATTGGTTTTGATTGCTGGCCAGGTAACATCTTATAGACACGGAGAGAAACGTTATTTCACTGACGTTTGAAAGCCACCAATAGCTTTTAAATTAAACTTCATTTTCCCCAAAAGGTCATTTCAACTTAACGATTTATCATTAGAAAAACACTCAGCCTGACAGGGTCACTGAGGGGTGAAGTCAGAAATGTCTTTGGGGTGCCCCGTGGCTTGTGGTCACCGGGTGACCTGCCAGACTGCTCCTCCAGCCTCCACGGCTCTCCCAAGCATCTCGGAGCTTCTCTCGGGGCATGGCCGCACTGCTAAGCCTGTTGGCTTGGGTTGTCTTCTCTAAAGGCCTTTGGCTCCATGAGCTCTCAGGGATGGGTGAGGATTGCTCTCTGGTTGCACCTAATGGTCTTGGCTCGTCTTGGGTGGCTCTCGGGGGTAGTTCGGTAGCTCTGCTGTGCGAAGGGGCAGGTGGGCCCCTGGGGTGCCTGACCGACTCACCAGCTAAGGCCTGGGAGGCTTCACCATGGCTCCCACCGCATCGCAGGGAGCCTGGCACAGCTCAGCAACGGTGCTGCCTACACAGCTCCCAGCCCTTTGCATGGCTCTGCTGGAAAAAGGGGCCACAGAACAATGAACCAGCACAGCTCTGCACCCCTCTCTTAGTCTCTGGGTTTTTTTTCTTTGTCTATAAAGCTAGCTCAAAACTTCATATGACCAACATTCTGCTCAAGGGATGCATGCTCCCTGCACAAATCTTCCTCAAGCAAGCAGCTGCAATCCCCTCGTCTCACCTCGGCTTCAAAGTCATGTGTTGCAAATGCCAAGGGCTGTGCTCTGCCTAGCAAGCCCCCATGCATGCAGCGCTCCACAACAAAACTCTCAGAAAAGGATCAAGGCAGCTCTCAGAAATTCACTGTTCCCAGTCTGGGCTTGGAGCACCTATTTTCATGCTTTGGTGACAAGTTTCAGTCAATGCCAGCAAAGGAACATCACTGGTCTGCTCCCAGGCATTACGGTGGGAAGTGGAGTGCTCGGTGCCATCATCTGTCTGTGACATTTCTTAGCCTGCCACCCTGCAACGGGCTGGGTTCAAAAAGCCCTTGCTGAGGATTTCTTCCTCTTCTCACCTAACCACATGCTTGTGTTGCTCAGCAAGTTTGTTCCGCTTTATGCTGCCCAGAATAAATGCTCGTGTTCAGCTGACTGATTTTGTGTGGACGCAAAAATGTGCCCCAGCTCCTACAGTCACTGAAAACACTCTCACCATCTCCAGCTGCTTTTAGTCCTTGAGAAACTGGAAAAAGCACCAGGGTTTTCTGAGAGGCTTTGGTACTGCCAGAGTTTCCTTCCAACATAGGAGCAGTTTCTTAAACCTCCAACCCATCAGACCTTTATCCCTTAAACTCTAGTGATGATTAATTCCCTGTCTGCACTGAAAGACGTGACTTTGTGGCATTAATAAAACGTCACAAAAACTATTTAAAGGAATGATCAAAAATGGATAAGGAACCAAGGAAACTTGTTCTTTCCAGTCAAAAAGATACTTGCTCACCACTGAGTTATTAGTGTTATTTCTTTCAGTCTGATCTCGCTTTTCTTCCCCATATAATTTTGGGGCTACTTCAGCGGACACTGGCTATGGGGTGGGGGTGGGTAAGCAGGGCAGACACAGCAGGGGCTGCTTGTGGCCGAGTTCCTGGGCTGTTTCCCTGCTCACTGTGCTGGGAGGGGGACGGCTGTGTTATGGTGTGATCCCAGTCTGCCGATGGCAAAACACACTGCAGAAATGCAGCGCCCTGCCAGCGAGCTCCAGCCTTTAGCTATTACACATTACATGCTCTGTCCTTCCTCATCTGGCAGATTTTGTACCGCTGCAGGTGCTGAGGGATGGCTTAACGTGCTGGGGCATGTCCTTAATCAGGCTGGCTCCACAGATTTTCACAGAGCAGCACTGAGGATTGAACGGTGACTTTGATGTGCTTTGTCGTTGGGACAAACCCCAGCCTGCCTCCCCCAAGTCCCCCGCTTGCTTTCCTGATCACGCTCTGCATCTTGCAATGCAGACAAATGCATGGCTTAGGCAATGCTTCCTTGGTTTTTCTTCTGCTTGTCTCACTCAAGACTTTCAGTTAGTTCTGCTGCACTGGAAATTATTTTTAGTTAAGAAAAGCAGCCCAAAAAAGTCTGCTTCTGTCACCACAGAGTGCAAGGGAAAATACACAGGAAAACATCAGACTCGGTCTATACCAGCTGCAATCAAATGTAGTTACAGCTCTTTCTTAGCAGTGAGACTTAAGCACCCTTAGTGCTAGCAACAGAACTAAAGTTTTCTGTCTGTTAGGTGCTGTCCTGGCTGCAGGGAAACAAAACTAGCACAGTCTCTCTCATTTTTCTGATAGAACCGATGGAGGATGTTACTCACCACAAGTGAAGGTCAGCAAGATGAACTGCCGTGTGCTCCTCCCCATGGCCAGCACAGCTGCAGGCTTGAGAGATGAAGCTTCTCACCGTGGAGCCAGGTGGAAGGGAAATCAAGGTCTGGGGACTGAAAAGTTTCACTTGATGCAGGGAGCGCTCAGTCACGTGGCTGGAAAGGAGGTGGAGAGAGAGTTCTGTAAACTACTGAAGAAGGAAATAAATTATGGTTAGGAAGGAAAGTGAAAACAGAAAGGGCTGCTGTGCTAACTGTGGGGGCAACAGTCTCTCGCTCTGCAAGGCCACATAAAGCTTCACGCACCTCTCTCCAGTTTTGATAACCTGGTCCAGGCTGCACCTGTACCCCAGTAGAAGGTTACAACCTGTGAATCAGTACTTTCCCTGTGTTCTTTAAAAAAAGTACTTTCTTTAGTTCAAACTCTTTCTTTCATGCTGAGGCATAGAAGGGAGAGTTGTGACCTTGAGCCATCTCTGCAGGGCACGTGCTAGAAGGGAGACAGGGCTAAGCAAAACCCCCGAGGGGCTCTGGTCCCAGCTGGGGACTGTCAGCAGCCTTTGCTGGCTGGTTCAGTCTCGCTCCAAGGACTGAGTTTGTTGAAGGTGCATCAGCTGGGATGGCTCACCATTAGTGTTGCATCTAAACACACTCCTCAGCAAATAGCAACGCCCCACCTGTGTCCTGTAAGTGCCTCCTGCAGACCTGGGACAAGAGCTGCACGGACAGGTCCTGGCATGTATAGCCACACGCCAGAGATCTGCAACAGGAGAGCGTTATGCCTGCTCACATGTGCAGCCGGATTTCCAGCCCTGGGTCTTTGCCACGGGACCTGATTGGTGTGGGGAGACCAAAGCAAGCCCCGTACCTGGGATCTGGTGCGGTCCTAATCCTTCATTCTACCATACCAACACTGCACTGCAGTAACAGGGCAAGGCCAATGACCTGAAAACTCAAGTGAGGAGAAGTTTGCCCCCAGAAACCTGGATATTGGCTGAAAAAGGTTCTAATGTATTTTGCTCTCTCTATTTGCATTCCGTTTCTATATTCCCATTTGTACCTGCTTGCCCTTCTACATGATCCACAACACGCAGCTGGGTCAGCTAGCGCTCCCTGACAGACCACTGTAGTCAAAGGTACACAGGTCTCTTGGGGGTAACTACGATAAAGTTATCCTACATCTTCCTTGCCTTACGGCTGCATCATTAGCACACGCAACAAGGACCTGCCAGCGCGAACCTTCGCACTCGGGTCCTAAGAGAGTCCCAGGGATTCAGGAACATGACTAGGGGAGACAGAAAAAACCCCCGCTGTGCCTTTTGTGACGTGCATGTTGGACAAATAAAGTTATATTGCACAAATGTGTGGATTTTTTTTCAGCTGTGATGATGTGCCTTTACTAAGACTTGTTTATTTTGAATAGAAAGAAAGCTCATTTGATTTGTTACTTCGTACAGAGACATCAACCACAATGTTTTGTACTAGTTATCATTTTTATAAATTTCAAACAAAGTGTCGTTCTACACAGGTCAGAATGGCCTAATTACAGGAAGTTCATTTGCACACTTTTTTCTTGTAATAAATTCATACATTCTGTCTTGACTGGAAACAAAGAACAGGTAATTCTGTGCTCTTTCCCTGTCTGATTATCTCTCATCAGTCACAATATACAAATACATCATTATCAACACCATGGAAAATATGTAAGAAAAACAAACTGTACCAATTCTCAGCTGGGGAGAGGAAAACTTAGCAGTTATTTCAGCTCCAGCCGCAAGAAGAAATAAACAATTTGGCTCTTTTTTCTTCTTATTCTTATATATTTCTAATCATATATATATATGAAGTTAGGCCTAGAGTATTTTTGGAAAGGAAGCGCATGGCCTTTCTCATACCCAATCCTGTTTGAAATCTCAAGAGTCTAAGAAAATTATGGATAATAAAATGGCTTTTCATCACATACACAACCAGAATATAAGACATACGCACAGCTTTGTTGCCATTGGCAAGGAAAGCCAGTGTTGAGACACGGTTTGGCCACAGCTGTTGATGATCAAGACAACCACTGGCCTGATTCTCCACCCAGAGGGGTTAGACGTGAGAGGAGGAGAGGATCAGGCCTGATGACATTTCAGCCTGGTTTACTGAGAGCAAGACTTGCGTACCACAGCAGCTGCCCCCCTACCTGTTTGTCATTGCCACCAGCAAGGAAGGAGTCTGTTGCTCCACTACACCCAACTGAGCAGAGGGCAGAGTTTTGAGGATGTGAAGTCTCTGCGAGTTTCACAGAAGATGGCAGCAGAGCAGAGGGAGGAGATCCAAGTCAAAACCTCAGCCTGGAGGGCAGGTCTCGCTTCCCGGACCCGGAGAGAACAGCCAGGCAGCTGGCACGGACTGGCGGGTCACGCAGCGAGGGCACGATGCTCAACCACAGGTGCTGCCACAGTACAGATTTACCTTGGACCTTGTCTCTTCTACAACTGAAACTTGGTGGCAACCATTACTTTTAAATGACTTTCTGGTCACTATGTTATCTCTGAACAACATTGAAATTAAATTCATATTTGAAAATTATCATTTTATGTCCATCTACCTGAAAATGATAGTGTCAAAGACCTACATACAGAATAAGTATACCTTAATGTACACATTAGTCTTGCTGGACATTACCAAATCATATTCTAGACTGTACGTGGAGACTCATTCCCTTAATTATCAGCTTGCTTGACAGAAATACACTTATTAAAAGGCTATCCTGTCTACAATTAAAAAAAAAAAAAAGTCATCAAGCCTCATTTTGCCTCATCAGCAAAGCCAGAAGGTTACTTCTTGTTGGCTGCTTTCAGACATGTCAGCAGCCTGATCTGTCATTGAACTTCATGCTTTAAAAAAGCAAAGCCCGCAGCGTGGCACCGCCTCACCATCTGCACCGCAGGCAGCAGGCAAAGCGCCCGCTCACCTCCCAGCAGCAGCGGCAATGGTTGCGGCACGGTCTGAGTTTGGAACGTGAAGAAAGAAACAGGCAGCTGTCTTTGGCCTGCTGGCACTGCAGGAAGGCTAAAGACACAGTTAGTGGTTGTGGGCTCCCTGCTCAGGTTCAGGAGTGTCTGAGGATAACTGTGATACAATCGGCTCCCAAAGACCACTGTGAGCCCAGGGTGCTGTGCCACTGCTGCACACAGCCACAGGGCAGCGAGTTACTTGTCATCCTCAGGACATTCATGGTGCAAAAGTGATTCAGACTTTGGTCCAACAAGATAAAATATGAGATTTCGAGGAAAATAAAAAAAAAAGGGAAAAAAAAATTGTTTTCAAAAGCTAAGTAGGGAGGATAAGTGTTATAATCCAGCCCATACTTTTGCAGTTGTCAGGATGAGATGGTGAGCTGGGAGACAGGAGACACTTCTGCAGCAATCCTCTTGCCTGCTCCAGCTCTAGACTGCCCCACAGGATGCCGCCACTGACACTCATGGAGGACACAGTGGGACACAGGGTGTTGAATGCTTTGCTGTCCCCTGGAGGTGCCCCCCATTTCTGCATACATGCTACAATTTAGCATCAGAATTTGACACATGGGAAATCCAATAGCTCCCATGTTATAGAATAGAAGATATCGAGGCACCAGGGGATATAGGACTATCACACTGTCACCCTCACATAGCAGAGGTAAGAAATGGACTGACAATACCTGATCTTCCATCTTCAGTTCAAACAGAGAGTTCCCACTGCCATGTCACTGTTAGAATGAGATTCCTCCGAAGAAACTCCAAAGTGCAAGTTTGCATCTTTCCATCTGTCAGCAATGTCACAAATCCTAGTTTTGGCAGTTTCATATACCCAGGGTAACCCTTCCCCATCTTGCTCGCTCTCTCCTCTCCCCATCCCACCCCCCCCACCCCCCACCCCCCTTCCTAAATGTGCAATCAAAGCTCCCTACCCTTTTCCTCTCCTATACTTCGGGCAGGGGTATACAGAAGCACTGTTATCAGATTGTGCAAAAATTACTGAAAGTAATAAGAAACCAAAATGAACTCATTTTAGGGAGAGGATAAAATAATTGCACTACAAGAAAACATCACTACATGTTTCCTTAGGGGACTGAACGGAATCAGTTCTTCCCTCAAGATACTCATAACTACAGTAGACTAATAGGATTCATGTTCCTGAAAGCCTCTGTGTCATTTTTAAGGTAAATGACTAGCACAAGCCAGAGAAGCTGTAGGACAAAGTCAGCTTCCAAAACGGTACAGAACTCTCAGGTCCTTTAGTCATGAATGGAAAACATCAGAATCACAGAGTTTTGATATTGAGAGTTAGAAGAACCACAGGAATTAACCACCACAGTGCAACTCATAATTAACCAAGAAGCCTTCACAGGCAAACATAATCTGAATAAGCTTTTACGTACTCCAAGGCCATTTCTTGAATGGGACTATCTACCTGCTTCACAGCTATCCTAACTCACACACTAAGATATTTGCAATGCCAGCCTCCACTGAGACACAAAGAAAAACATTCAGGTCCCTGCAAAGATGATAGCAGAAATGATACAGACTCTACTACTATTTTGCTCATAGGTTCAATTACTAAAGAGCAGGTTTTGGTTTTGCTTCATCTCCATTTTTAGTGCTTTCGCCCCCTTTATTATTTACATAGAGCACCACTAGTCTCAGGGTTAAACAAAAAATCCCTAATGATGAAAGCCAATCACTCACTCTTGAGCTTCTAGGGTCATGTTTACCACGCTGATCTTTGCCTGTCTGCAATCCTTTGTCAATACTTATCTAATTTATTAAAGTATTAGCAGCTTATGTGGGACCTAAGACCCAATTACCATCAAAATGCCTTCATGCCTTAACAGCTGCTCTAAATGAGCTAATGGCTTGTATAGGAATAATAATATCTGTAATCACTTTATATTATACATTACATCCTTATGTGGCAGAGATTTGGTACAGTCCTTTAATCAAATGTCCTGGAAATAAGTATTTAACAACAACACTTTATCCACTCATTGGAGCATCTAATGTTCACTGCCTATTTGCAATGCTTAAGTATATTCCAAATGGGGGGTGAAATGTATCTATTCCATAGCCCAGCACACAAAAAAAGCATGCAGTCTACTCAAACATATGACATTAAATGGCATTCAATTGAATTCTCGGCACCAAATGCAAAGGATTGTGATCCAGCAACCACAGACTGCAGAGGGGACAGAGGAATGACTTATATTGTAAAAAGAGTTCAAAATGTTCTTCGTCACAGTAGCTGTCACACATCTTTGCTTCCCTGCTAAGCCCTGCACCTCCACCTCATAGCCAGGAGTTGCCACCTCGTCTCCAACGTAATGCTGTATGCAGCAGGTCATTCACTGTGCCGCTGCAAAAGTGGTCACGTCATTGCTGCACAAAGCCTCTCTGATGATCCAAGCCAGAAGCTTTCTTCCCACAGCCACCCTAAAATGGGATGGTTTTGGTGTTGACCATCATCAGAAAGGGCACATTTGTGATGCATCAGCTGGAATTAAGGAGGACAGGGAAGGCACAGCCAGAGGCAAGCAAATGGAAAAACCTCCAGGCGACCCCACGGTAGAGCAAGAACTCGTAACCATGCATGTATCCCTCTGCAGTGACTCGGTGTTGAAGCAAGGTTGCCAAAAGGTGCGTGCATAGTAACTCTTCAGCTCTGCTGTCGACCTAATTTAGGCCACATCCTCCGAAACAGTCTGATAATCAATGCGAGAAGCATTTTTCTCCTCTAATATTGAAGGTGGGGTTTGATGCTTTCTGGATGTTTAATGCTCCTTTCAAGTTTGATGTTCCCAGCTTCCATGATCTTCTCACGTGTTCATGCTGATAAAGTTTGAGTGAATTGTGAACCTCAGAGCTTGTGAGAAAGGCAACTTTGATCCAGTGTCCACCCAAAGGAAACAGAGATGGATGGGATCCTGAGGAAGGCCAGTCCTGCTGTTCAGCTGCCAGCCCGCTGTTCTGCTGGGAAGCTCTTGGCCACCTCGCTCTCCTTGGTGTCTGACTCTACTGAGGCTGTACTGCAGGAATCGTTGTACATGTCTGAAAAGGAAGACAAGGGCATTGTCACTACAGTAAGTCTAAAGGACATCTACAGTCTTGAGGTTCATTGTTAAAAGCCTGAAATAAAATAAAAAATAAATAATCACAGTTCTATTGCCCTCCCAATTCCTTCACTAAAGGCGAGGGAGGCTCTTTTGGCATGTAACTAACTGTAATGCGCGTGTGGCTTTATTTATTTTTCTTTTGAAGCATTAGACATGCCAAAGAAATAAGAGCTGTAGTTAGGCACTGAGGGTGGAGACAGAACTGACCTGCCGTGGAG
Source organism: Falco biarmicus (assembly GCF_023638135.1). Lineage (NCBI taxonomy): Eukaryota > Metazoa > Chordata > Aves > Falconiformes > Falconidae > Falco > Falco biarmicus. The sequence goes on from NC_079300.1 coordinate 10,352,488, forward strand.
GTGAAGGAGCAGCAATTACCAAACTCCCTTTAAACCACAGCAAAGAATCCTGGTTAACTTTCAAAAAAAGGTTTTTCTTCACTTCAACAAACTGACTTAAAAAAAAAATAAAATCAAAGAAACCAGTAACTCAGAATAAAATGCTGGTAGCTCTCTACCACAGGTCCCCAGGGAATGGCTGTGCCAGATTTTGCTTTCTTCTCTTACCAGAAGAAAAAGCAGGACACATTTTTGGTAAACTATATTTAAGGATGGGTAAAAATTAATCTAAAATTGTAAAACTTTGATCTGCAGAGTTGCTGAGGCTCAGCTTTTCCAGTGCAACCTGCCTGGCTGTTAGGTCAGAACCAACGCTGAGAAAGGATGACTTTTAGTGCTGATTTGGCTGAAATCTTGCCAGAGCAGCCCTTCCTCCAGCCTTTGGAGCCAGCAGTGAAATATGATGAAAGCAGTAATGGTACAGGCGATTTCAATGTTTTCAAACCTAGACCAGAACTACAGCCCTGATGCTGATCTAAATCCAAAGCCTACGCAAGCCAGGATGAAAGCTATCCTGCAGTCACAACGCACCCTGCCATATGGCACACTTGGGCTAGCTGTAAAGTAGCTAGCCTGGGTACTGGTAGCCACAGGAGTTTGGTGGGAGATTTGGATTCTGCCCAGGAAGGGGAAAACAACTAAACCATGCCAAGGTAAGCTGCTGTGCCTAACTAGCCGTGATACCCGCGGCACCGAACTGCAGGCTAGCTCAGCTGCACCACCAGAGGCTGCAGCACGGACACACACTCAGGCAGAGTCCTTTAATACAGAAAACACACTGGTTATCACATCCTTTTTATCACATCCTTTTTTTGTATGAAAAAGAGAATTAAATGCCAATAATACATTTTCTCTGTTACCTGCATTGCTGTTCTTAATTAGGTTGTTACTTTCCCCCTCTGCTGGCTGCAATATACTGGAAGGAACCCAGTCGCTTTTCTCAGAGACCAGTTTCTTCACTAACCTGAAATTCAGAGAAGAGTCATTGAATTTCCCCACTTCCCTTTCCCTGGGTTGTGTTTCTTAGAGGTGAATGTTGGGCAGCTATTTTCTCAACTAAGGAAGAAGGCAGAGGACCCAGAGCAGTCCTACAGGTAGCTGGTGACTAAGTTTCAGCAGTTTCAGTGACCCAGTATCCCAGATCAAGCTCACTTGCAAGCAGATTGTGTGACAAGGAAGCAGTGGCCTTGGCCTGTGTTTGAGACCCTGGGCCACATTCAGAGCTGAAGAAAATGAATCTCTCATATTGTCCATCCCCCTTCCGTCAATACCATCCTGCGTGGATGTGTTCACTTCCCACCTACTTCATCTGATGGGACTTGCTCCCATCTCAGCTGCATGTCAGCTCTGAGTGAAGGGTCTGACTGCACAGGCACTTCAAGGAGGTCAGCTCTTCTTCCTCCAAACTACCCATGGAAGGAGAATTCAGATGTCCAGCCAGGTCAGTTCCTAACACTCATTTGTAAGCAAGAGAGAATAAATAGACCAAAATTTGTGTGAGCTCAAGAGGGCCAGATTCATTCCATGTTGTCAATCTCATCTTATATCTAAGCTTTTGGGGCTAAAAATGCACTCTGGTTAACTGCTGCAGCTTGGTGGAAGGAATGGGGATTTTATTGATGTACCTTATGGCAGGGTGCTGCCTTTGACAGTTGTCTTTCCAGCTAAAAGGTGTCAAAACCCCAAATATTCCCCTCCATTTCCTTTATGCAAACCTCCGTCCTCTCAAGGCTCGTGTCACAAGCGTTTGGGATGAAAGCCCACCAAAGCTGCTCGTATGTTCATGCCTTCTACTGCCTCTTTCACATTGTGGTCAACGGGGTGAGGGGATTTGGATTTGATTTTGAAGAGGCTTTGACATTCTTCTGAATATTTTCCATCTTTTCCAGGAGGTTATGGCTGTTGTACCTGTTAAATTCGGTGTCTCTGCTGTACTTACCATTGACCGTTCTCTCCTTCCTGCACAAACTGCACCAAATCGCCATCCTCAAATGTAAGAGAATCTGGGAAACAGCTGTCAAAACTGCCTTCTACCCGAAAAAGGTTGGTCCCCTAAAACGGATGAAACAATGCACCAGAAATACAGTCACTGTGGATGAAAGAACACTGTGCGAGAGAGTGAGTTTAGTTAAATGCTGAATTAGACATTTTAATCTGGCAGAGGTTTCTTCTGTAGGGAATTCTGTCAGTTTATTCCTTTTACCATGCCCAGGTTAACTACGACTCAAACTTAGGACAAAAGTATGCTGTGCATTCAGGCTTTAGAATTAACTGGCCAGCCGTTGTTCTGATACAGAAATTAGGTTTGTGACACCAGGTTTAGTTATCTGGAAAAGTCTGAAATTACTTTTTTAAAGGCTCAGCGTTTTTCCTCACTTTTATAACAGGTAAAGCTACAGCTTACAAGTAAGGGTGACTTTTTAGGGTACAAATGATCAACAAAATAGCCTTGGAATAACCTCCCAACACCCCAGATCAAATTCCCACCTTCTGTATTCCCACACATCCATGAATTTAAGACTGGTATGAACCCAAACTTCAACAGGTTAAATTGTGATCTTTAGAGAAGAGGAGGTTGCACTGGGAAAGGCAGCATAATTTGAAAAAGGCATTACATTGTTAGGGTTGGTCTCTTCCTCCAAGTCAGAAGAGTTGGAGAGTTCATCTGTGCTGGAGGGGATCGCTTCAAAATCTTCAAATGTGTCTAGAGATGGCATTTGCCTGCTGGGCCAACCTTTTCAAAGGAGATAAAACAAAAAGTGTTACCTATCAGTCATTAGCCTCTTTCAGACTCAGTCTTTTAAAAACAAACACCACCGGTTCGCTTCCCACTATTCTGCTTACTGAATTGTTTGTACCTTTTTACAGCTTGTTCCCTGATTTTGCCATAAAAATGTCATTGCAACCATTACTCCGTCTCTAAAAACATGTACCACTTGCTGTCATTTGCGGGAAGGCAGACTGTGTGGCCACAGTGTGCGTGCCCATCAGCACCTTGAGTGTTCAGCATTGCTAAATAACTTCAGCTCAGGATGTACGAAAAGCAAGGACCAGGAATATTTCTGAGGAGTGAGAACTGTAGCAAATGATAACTTTTGCCAACATGGTTTTCAGAAGGCCATGCTCATTCAGTTCCCAGATTACCTTCACATGTTTACCCATAAAATGAAGTCCAAAGCCACTGAATTTTGGTTGACTTCTTATCTCCATCTCACGCCAAGGTGATATTACCACCTAAGCAACTTACAAGACTATACCCTGGAGCAGACTGGAAGTGCAGGGAAGGGACAGAGTAAACAACAAGGGCAAAAAGACAACTAGACCTTGGTGGTAGGTAGAGAAGATCTCATTAATATTTCTGCTGTTAACAGACTTATTGCATGCTTTGCACCCAAAACCACCCCAGCCCAGTGGAAGGGACTTAGTGAGAGATATCCAGCCCAAGCACAACAGCTGCTCTCTTTCCTTACAAAGGCATGCCCAGAGGATGTGTCCTGAGGGAAATTCAGGCTAAGCCTTATAAGACCTGCCTGCCTGAGGCTCCCATGATGGAAAAGTAACTCGGCCTCTTCTGTACAGATGGCAATCACGATACAACTTTCCTTCACGCTTGATGTTTGTCCCTTTTCTGATGGGGATGACTACAGTCGAGCTAGAAGGAAACAGACCTTGCATCTACCGAGGGATTCTGCAGCCCTGACAGATATAAACTGAATGGAGTCAGTCGAATCATGATGTGCCTTCCTACTTCATCTACCCGCTGTGCAATAGCTGATTCACAGGGACTTGAGGTGAGCAGCTGCTGAATCAAGTTCTTTCCAGCCTGTGGGCCATTGCTTTTGGCAAGGCAAAGCAGTGCTCTGACAACAAGGCGCCAAGACAGATGGTCACACAGTGGGATTATGCATAATCCAGCACCCACAACCAACCTGGCCTGAGACAATACAAAACACGAGTCAGGCAGTTCAGGCAGTAAACAGAAAAGTTTTGTGATCTGGGAGAAATAGGTTTATCAGTTGATTTATTTATTCCTTCCCCGTGTACATTCCCCCTGCTACAGGCACTGGTTGGTGCAACGTGTGGTCATGCAGCTCTGCAGCCCCTTCTCCCTCCTGTTACACAAGGACGGTGACTCCCCCGACCACTGCGGCTCAGTTACAGGAGAGGCAGCGACCGCCTTCCACCAGGGCAGATCCCCAGCTGTAACCCTGCAGGTGTGGTTAGGTCACCCGCACTTTCCAAGGTGTAAACTAGGCTCTGAAGCAGCATTCGTGTGCTCGGCTGTGAGTGTCCCTGCCAAGGTCTATACCAACAAGAGTCACAGAGTTTTAAGGCAGAAGAGGCAATTTCAGTTACAGACCATGCAGCATACAGAACTGGACCCCGTATTCTGCATCGGCTGAATCACACCAGCAAAATAGTAACAACTGTCTAAATGTACAATAATACATAGATGCTAATGCGTTTCAAACTGCTACAGCAATTGTACTTCAAATTCACAGGTTGGAATACAAACACCAGAAGAAAAAGATATCCCCCTTCCCCCTTAGACAAAGCTTCAGTGACCTTTTGCCACTGTCATTTGTAGAAAGCATCCAAAGCAGAAACCTAAACAGCAAGGATTCCTTACAAATACATCCATTGGCTTTCCTCTTCCATTCCAGAACTGCTATCCTCATTTCAGAGACTAAGAAATAGCCTAAGTTTTACGTACTTCAAGCTGTGAAATAACACAGATCAAACTCTGAGCCCTCTCACGTCAGTTAAAAGAATTATTTTCAGCTGTGCCTGACCTACAGAGAACCAGAACCTGGGACATTGTTTCTATACCTTGTTCTTACAATGCTTTCATGGGAAATAATGTTATTTAAAAGAGAAAAATCTCTTTAAGTTATAAAGAGTAACTATTATCATAAATTTACATTACACTCTCAAATTGAGATGAAAAATGTGTTAATTTTGTTTACCTGTCTGTGAAGCAGATCTAGGTACAGGTCTCGCGGTAGAACCAGTATTACATTTAGTCTGGGCCAATATGGTGTTCTCAAAAGCATCTGTGACAGGAAGTACAATTTGTGTCTTCAAGGTGAAACAGTGACCAGACAACCAGTCCAAAGTGAATTCCTGAATCACCTCTGCAACTGGTAGTCTTTTTAACAAACATGTGGACTGGGGTCCAACAGTTACAAAAGAGGAGACACATGACCAGCACAAATGAGTGAAAAGACAGCAGCATTCCACAGAAAAAACTGTAAGTCTGAGAAGGACAGAGAACAGCCAAATGAATCAAACAGAAATACGGATGTTAATTAAGGAAAATAATTGCTGGGTGAACAGTGCAGTGTTCTATTTCGCTACAGCTTGCTCACATGTTTTTAACATCTTCCTTGCAGCATTTCAAATCATTCTGTAGGTGATGATATATGGCTTTGATGCCCATCCATACAGCAACGAGAGGGAACCAGGGAGGCTCTTCTTTCCAGCCAGATGTGAATGATTTCACTCTTGATGAATGCTATGCAATTGTGTGGGGGAAGTTTTTATCTATGTACATCAAATCCTTTGTGTTATTAACTCTGTCAGGGCCCTGGCAATAGCGGTATTATCTTCTGGTAAAGGGGTGATAATGTTCATTGTTTCCTACTTAAAGAAACTCGGTGTCGTGAGGGATGTTGTGCAGTACCACCATGGTTTCTACCAGTGAGGACCAAGTAAGCTTTATCCTACAGACAGTACTTGCACCTTGAAATACCCCCTACCTACCTCTGCAGCCACATGGTATGCTGAGATCAGAAGTATCTGTCAGTGAGGAAAGTGAGGTATGAATACCACAGCTCCTGGTGCTGGGTGCCAGGATGATTCCAAACATAGTGCCAGGGGTCACTGACAAAAGGAAAAACTCTGCAAACAGCAGAACTACTATTTCCCCTGCTGTCTCTGAATTGCTTCTTGCAACCTCTGTGTTCTAATTTCCTCTTCTGTGGGGAGCGACACAGGAGATAGCTCTGGTATGTCACTGATTCCATCACTGACCTGGCCACCTGCCCTTTCTACCAAGGTTTTGTGCAAAGCAATACAATCCCAAGAAAGGATTCCTCAGCCGACGTCTCTCTCTCCCCTGTCTTGTAGTAGGGACATCTGACTGCTTTTGCCCCACAAGGCAACATGCTCTGGCAAACGCTTGTGTAAAGGGGAAAGCTGCCAATGGAAGCTGGTGATCTTTTGGTGGCTGGGGAAAAACTTCCCAGTTTAACTCTTTGGTATTGTTTATTAAACAGTAATTGATGAGTCTGTTCCAACAAATAGGTGGAAATTTTGCTTGGCTGAAATGAAACACTGCACCTTAAATGGATACTAATGCACAGTAGCCTCTTCTGTAGTCTTTAGGCTCCTGCTCCTCTTATTAGGTATAGATACTAAGAAGGGAAGAGGGATGCAAGCAGCCAGATGCAGGTGAAGGTGAAAAGTAGCTCCTTCTCTCCCTGCTGCTGCACTCTATGGAGTGAGGTAGAAGCCAGGCAGAAAATCCAGATCCAGATGACAGTCTGTTTAATTTAGACAGTTTAATTTAGGGCCATCCCTAGGTGAAAGCTGGTAAATATAACATGAGTGCAGGGGACAGGCAAGGGGGTGACAAGCTGTGTTTATCACAGTTAAACAGATAATGACACCAAATCCCTAAAGGACTCCAGTGTCGTCTGCCAGCAGTGATGAGATGTTAATTGAGTGAGTAATATCAAAAGAGTGCCGAACAGGTTTTCATGCAGGATGGAAATACTCATACCTTCAAACCCCAGGGGAGTTGGGTCACTCTTTATTTCATGTCTCTTGACTTTAACTGCAGGCACAAGGGGACCTGTGTGAAGTTTGCAGAGTCACAAGGCTGTAAATATTGTTGAAGGAGAAACTTGCTTTCCCATTACCTGGAAACACTACCTGCCTAATACTTTGTTTCACCCGGAAAAATTACCAACCCTTAAATTCTAGGTGGTGAAGATAAAATAAACACTTCTGTGATGTGGAAACAGATCCCTTTTTGCAAAAGACATTAAGACATAATAAATGTTATCTGCTTCCCATCAGGTTTCACAGATGCTTTCTCTCTCGTCCGGGAGATGGCACTAACGCAAGCAACTCACAGTCTCGGTTTTCTGCCCACGAGGCTGGCGGGGAAGAGCCCACAAAAGCCAACGCTCGTGCCCCACAGAAGTCGAGGGCATCTGTCACAGGTCCACGTACAGTGCTCCTCCTGTGTCCTGACTCCACATGTGGAGGACCGGCGATGTGACAGAGCTGAACTGTCAGCAGTGAGGACCAGCACACAGCAGTATGCAGTAGCCTTGAATGTGATGATCCACACACCCTAGCTAGATCTGCACTTGACTGATCCTGAGACAAGGCTCAAGCTTCGGTTCTTTTGTCATCTGAAGTATTTCCTTAAAGCACATGCTTTATTTAACACTTAATTGAAGAGCACTGATTTTGTTTTCTAGCTTTCAAATCATTACAAAAGTAGTTTTCTCAGCATTCCAAGAAATTGCCAACAGCTTTGTGATAGACAGGATCCTAGGACAGGATTTTTTTATATGAAACTGTAAAGAAGTTTTAATTTCCTTGTAATTCACACATGCTCTCTTTGATAAAACACACGAAAGAGCAACCCTTGGTTGCCCATTCTCTTTGTACATAAGTGCTTCTTTCTGTTCCCCAACTTTGGAAATAAATATTAGGAAATAATTCAGTCTTCCCATAACTTAGTAACAGTTACATATTTCTGAAGTTGTTGCCAATGACAGAAAGCTCTAAGAACCTCTTCTCCTGTGCTATACCCATCATTTCCACATAGTGATGTTTTAGTGCTATAATCTGAAGAGGATGGCAAAGAAACATTTGTAGGAAGCCGAAATATCTCATCCTTCCTTTGCCAATAAACCCCACTACACTCTCATTTTGTGACAGCCTCATTGCACAGTCAAGGACACGGTGTGTATCCTTCGTAACTATTTAGAATGCACTAACTACTGTGCAACCTTTTTTTCTGACAAATATATAGCAAAGGTTTTTATACAAATGAATTCAGCTGTTGTTCTTTCTATTTTAGTTTGTGAATTGTCCCGCAAATCTTGAACTTGCAAATCAGTTCCTCCATTCCAGGAACTGCCAAAAGACAGTATATTCAGAATTTGATGTAAGACCATATGTTCTGTTCCCCAAACAGAACTCTGTAACTCTGACACGTAGGCATAGGTGCCTACAACCTCACTGATTTTCAACACAACCAGTTTGCCCAAATGCATGGGTTGCTTTTGAATTTAAATATAAGCACTGGTGCAGTAACTTAAAGCAAATTTTGTAAAAGTGCCTTTTATCAAAATAATCACAGCTCAGAAGTAAAACTTTCAGAAGTTCCCACACAAACTACATAAAGCTCAGTACATTCTGGGCACCTGGCTCCCTTACACACATCTGAAAATTTCCTTGAAAACATAATTTCTAATCATAACTGTGATTATGCTAAATATGCTTAAACCCAGCATCTATTGCTACTTCATTTTTGGCTTGATTTCAGGCTTTCTTACCATCTGATGTCTGTTGAGGCTAAGCAATGAGGAGATTCTCTCCTCCTTGAAAGCAAAAATCCTAAACAGCTTTAAGGAAACAGAGAAATAATTTCTATTGAATTTCACTTTATCCAAACCAGGAAGAAGTTGGAAACCTAACCCCACATCAGCCAAAAATTAATCCAGTTTCCATGGAAACCAGAACCACTCCTTGAAGCCTATTATAGAGAAACTGAGTCACTATATATGCTGGCGGAACACCTTGATATACATTCAAAATGTCTTGGCCTGCCTCCCTGCAGGTGTTCTACTGGTTCTGACTCTTCTTCTAATGGAACCTCCTGCATTTATAAAAACTGAGCCTGATGTACTCACTCTGATAACAGCATTTGGCAGTAAATGTATCAGCCAGCAGGAAGGGAGAAGGGTAGCTAAGCAAGCAGCATGACGGTACCTTTGGTCACAGCAGAAGAATTAACTGTGGTGCTGGTGGAGGAGGCTAGGGAAAAGCGACGGGTAACTTCTCTTTCCTTAGATTCTGGATCTGGGAGGACAGACAGATGCAATGCAGGGCAGAATTAGAGGTTAATAAGCACTAAGGGTAAACAAGGTCCAAAGTAAAGCAGCAGCTGGAAAAGGTAAATAGAAGGTAGGTTGCTCCTCTAAAACAGCCAGGAAAAATGCCCTCAATGAAGTGAAAGCACAGAAAGGAGTTTATATGAACATATTTTCAAAGAAATTCCAATTGTATCAATTTTAATACTTCAGAAAGGAGAGTTATGCCAATTGATATTTTAACAACCAACTACTGTACAACTACAGCTACAAAACACAGAGAGATGAGCATGATGTTTAGAATGGGGTGTGTGTGTTTACAGATGAGGCTTGGATTATTTCAGACACACAACTGCTTGTTCTGTGATGACTGACCTGAAATACACCGAAAACCAAACTGTGGTTTGGAGCTCACATTTGTCATTTCTAGAAGTTAACTGTGTGAATGCCTGAAAGCATCTCTGAGCCTCCATCCTTCACTGTGCAAATCACCTTGGAGAAAGTGAAGGCAACAGAACTTTTTTTTGTTTACTCCAATCAGGATCCTGCCTTTTCTCAAAGCCCATTCAGAAGAAAACACAAATTCTCCAGACTACAGTATGAGATGTGAGTAGCATTTTTTACTCAAAATATTTCATAACCAGATCAGAGGTATAAATGGACTAACTGTTCACCAGCTTCAGAGAGCACATGATGTTTCAAAACACACTGAGGTCATCACACAGCTCTTAGACTGTGTCTACGCATCTACAACACATCAGTACACTTCTTGCACCTACCAACTACAGCAGCACCACTTGGGATAAAAAGTTGCCTGCTTACAAATATTTCAGAATTAACTTTTTAGTCACTTCTGCTGAAAACACTCTAAGCTGCGCTCATCAAGTGAGTATGTCCATTGAGACATGAGTAAAGCTATTCACATGCTTCATATCTTAAGTCTCAGTAAGGTACTTGAATGCTTAACTCAACCAGGACACAACCTCAGTTGAAAACGTTATTAGAAATGGCTTTAAATATTCTGTTGAAGGTTTTCAATTTGTCAAAAACTATTTGTGATTTTCATGTTTTGATTTTTAAAAACATCCAAGAAATATTTATGTAAAAATTAAGTAGTTGTTTCTGTTTTCACTGAAAAGTTGCCTGGGGTAGGTCGAGAGTTATTTCACGCAAACCCCTGTGTAGCACATGCTTACATGCTTTGCTGAATCTTTGCCCACATGTTCCTAGATGGTGCCTGTGGTTCAGAGGAATTTTCTGTTTCAGTTGTCCCCTTCCTCTTACCATGTCTATGTTCTTTTCTCTCTCTCTTACTTCTCTCCCTGCTGGTCTCCCCCAGTGTTTAACTGCCATACAGCACTGGAGTAAAATAAATTTCAGGTGATTTGATCTTTCAGGTTTAAATATCCTGTGCAGAACTATACTACTGTGAATATCTCCTTGCCAAGGATCTTAAAGTTCTCTTTCCCATTCTTCATCTTCACATTTTCTTATTGGAATGTTCAGTCACACAATGTTTCGCTTTACTTTTTTTTCCCCATATTTCTGCCTAATAAATGTCACATTCACTGTATGTTTCCAGTGGAGAAGAAATTTGTGTGACTGGTTGAACTGCAATTCCTATAATGTTTTATTATGCCAGAACATCAGGAAACCATATTAGCTCCTTAAAATCTCAGTGATTTTACTGTAGATTGGCTACTGTAAAAAGATTGTAAGTTCTGTACCTGCCAATGCACTTCCTTATCAATTTACTCATAAAAGCATATATATTCAAGTACATCCTTATCCGCACCTCCTAAAAGTCTGAAGAAAAATGACAGGTTAAACTCTGCTCTCAGTGATAATTACAATGGAATGACCCCACATTCAGACTGTTGTAACTGCCCTTATTAAAATACAAAGAAAATTCCACTTTATACTTATAGTGCTGGGCTACATTTATACCACGCTGTGCTCTTAGAGACCCTGTTCCACCTCCAAGGAATATGAGCTTGGTTCTGCAAACAAGGACATTAATCCTGACCCAGGGGTGGGGGAGATGCAGAGCGCTACGAGTGTGGGCTTTCGTACACTCGGGTGCCCGTTCTGGTACGGCTGTCTTGGTGGTCTCTGCACTGATGGAGTGCAGGATGGTAAAGTTTCTCCTCCAGAGTTCAGCTTTCTTTGGCCAAAACACCAAGGTGCTTATATACGTTTTCAACCCCATCATATCCAGCCTGGGCAGACAGTTCAGCAATGCTTTGAGCATTCATGTTCCACTGCCAGTTGATATCCATCAGGCAATTTTGTTTTTCCCCTAGTTAGTCCTGTTATTTTATTGTTTAAACCTTCCCTTTTACGTGTTTTGGACACGAACAGACACAGTGGGTCTGACCCAACGTATGCTCAGCTCAGTGTGCCATCTTCTGCCATGACCAGTAACAAACCTTAGACAAAGGGGTCAAGAGCATTAAGGACAAGCTTATTGCACTAACTACCTTGTTACCTTCTTCAAGACCAGGTTGGATGGGGCTTTGAGCAACCTGGTCTTGTGGAAGGTGTCCCTGCCCATGGCAGGGGGTTGGAACTAGATGATTTTTAAGGTCCCTTCCAACTCAAACCATTTTGTGATTCTCACAGCTTCCAATCTGCCTTAACAGCCAGTCCATATAGCGCTAACATGGCTTTGCATTGTCACCGCCCGCAGAAATCACAACACTCTGCAAATCATCCAGCCTATTTGCCAGCTGGTTTCCTTTAGGCCAGGACCAGATTAGTAACTGAACAGCACAACAAAGTGAAATGGGACATCGTGCGATGGAGGTGTTTCACAGGAATCTCAAGTAACCAGACCGAGCAAGTCTTTGAGCTGAGAGCGCCTATAGCTTAGAGGGTATGAACTCTTCCGAACTGTGCTTTGCTGTCTGGAATGCTGAATACAACACATGACACTTCACATGACAAGAAAAATTCAGATAAAAGAGCAAGAAAGGCCCAAACCAAAAGTCCAGATCCAAACTTGCCTGAATTACAGTATTATCCTGCATTTCTGAAATCTGTATTTTGTAATTGACTTCCCCAAGTCACAGGATCTGAAAACCACTCCCTTTTTTGCATTCAGAACATTGAACTGGTTTGTCCATCTTGGATCTTACTACCAAGTGCAGCTTTAACCTTGCATCCAGAATGTTAACTGTGCCGGCTCTTAGTGTGTTCTCATCTACTTTATAACGTTGTCATTTAATGCTACGGTATTTCTCTTTTTATCCTTTCATCTTGCTTCTTCCTCCTTTCCGCTCATCTCCATCACTGCACACTCTGCCTTTCTCTCCCAGAGGAAATATCATTTATCAGAACAGGAGAAAAGCCATATAATAACAATAAAAAGAGTAATTACATCACCTTTTCAGAAAGTGATTGTAAATAGTCATTAAACTTACTTTCTATTCACATTTCTTTCTTTCCTCTAAAGTCTGCTCCTTGTACAGCCGTCACAGGAACATGCAATGCTCTCTACTCATGGTTATTAAGTGTCCTCTAAACATTTATGCACAAAGACTCAGAGCTCACCACTTTACAGTGTCATATAACATAATTAAACAGAAATGGCAATAAACCCCAGATCTTCTGAATTCCCATTCCACAGTGTAACCACTAGGCCATAGCTGAGCAATATTTGAAAAAACAAAGAGGAAACAAAGAGGTCCAACCAATAAGCAAATTAACACATAAAAACCTCATGCAGCACAACACAGAGATGATATTCTTCCCTTCAATTGCTAAAAGAAGTTAGATTGGTGGTTTAAAACAAATTCACACTTTGGCCCTTGAGAAAAACTGGAAATACATGTTATTTGCACTGTGCACCACTAAAACACCCAACCAGTCAACTCAAAGGTTGCCTTGCCAACACTGCTGTGGGAGCAATTTTTGGTAACAGTTTCTTTGAGAAGCCATATGCGTGCATCAGACAGGAGCATTTTGGTGAGATGCAGCAGCACTTTAGGAAATAGTGATGGATGGCACTATGGGATGGAGAGAATGTTGTGGAAGTGCGGGAGACAGATGGCCAGAGACCAAATGCTGCATGGGGTGATTTTACCTTTGGGTGGAGCTCTGCGGTTGGAAAGACCTTGCAATGTGAATCGCTTTCTAGCAAGCGCTGTGCGCTCAAGGTTAAGGCTGGTGGAAGCATCAACTAGGAGAGAGAGGGAGAGGGAAAAGAAATAAGGAAGGAAGGGTCAGCTGTTCAGCTTATGGGAAAGGAAAGGTTAGCACTGGATGACAACTAAAAATAAACAAATAAATAAATTTTGATTCAGTTCAAGGCTGAACAAGAGCTAATCAATTACAAAAGCGACATGAGGTCAGGGTGATTAAACCAGCTGAGCCAAACAGAGCCCCTGGGTTGAGTTTGGCTCACTGAGTTTTAATGGAGAACAACAAAACAAAGAAAAACACATGAAGGGATGTAGCTCTCATCAAAGGAAAATACAGTTTAGCAGCAAGCTTATTAAAAAGCATCTAGTGCCTTCTACTATGAAAACACACCATTGTGGTTGGAACAGCAAGGTTGTAGGGAGAAATAAGAGAAGAAGCCTTGCAGTGCAGGACATGGACAGACAGCAAGCATTGTGAGCAGTCTCACTTCTGCTATCCAGTATTAGCACCGAAGAGTCTGCTGTCATCAGTCCTGTGACTGATGTGCTCTCAGCCTTACCTGCTGAAGTCTTTCTAACAGCCTCCGAAGCTGGCACACAGTCATGCATTTGATCTCATGACCTGCTGGGATGTAAGGAATGCCATGCCAGCAAAGCTTACATGCCAAGCTCCTACATGAACAAGCCCGCCATGCTGCCTGACAGTCACTTTACAGAGCTAAGTCACAGCCAGATCTATGTCCTGACACTCTGGGTTTGAAAGATCCTCGGTTACGCTGCAGGAAACAGGTGGCCCTAGATCAACCCCCCAGATCCACACACTCCTGCCAGATTCTAGATCTGCCCCTTTTTTTGTGTGTGCAGGTAACACACAGAAGGTTTACAACAAAGGAGCAGGAAAAAAGCCACGTGTTGGCTGCCTGGTTCTGTGTCTTACAATTTATTTAACCAATAGCTTTTTCCTCTTTATTTCGTACACTGCCAAGTGAAAATCATTAGAGGGACAAATGAAGACCAGAAGTACAAAGGGAACATGAAGAGACAGTGAACCCACGCTGCAACAAGCAACAAGCAACAGAGAGACAAGCTGTGCTTCCAAAGGAAAGCACATCCCATCACTTCCTGATTTGCAGCCAAGGTAATCCAGGATCCGAGGTGCCTGTAGATGGGTGTGATGAACAGATTTTAACAATACAGAAGTACTGTGTTGGTGAGGTCCAGCTCCTTTGACCCGGTGGCCGGATGGCAGCTTTGGGCCAGGCAGATGAACCTGGTGAGGAACCGCCCCTGAGCAGTGGTTTCATCTGCTCAAGCCCACAGCTGCAACTGGGAAGCATTTGGCTTTCAGACTGCCAGTGTCGGCCTAAGAGCCATTCCCTGCCATGGCTGCTCTCACTGGGAGGCAATCTTTGTAAAGATACTGTAGCTTATAAAGAATCCAGAAGCTGGTATAGAAAATATATTTACTTTCTGTTTGCATAGAGCAAGAAAATCCAGAGTATTCCATTGTAACAATCAGGCGGCAAGTACAACAGTGCATGTGTGTAGGGGTGGGTTTATATGTTAGTTCTTCAGCTATGCAATTACATCACTTCCCTGAGGGACCCTTAGGATTTCACAAGTCCCCACAGCTTCTCAGCAGCGGCTGACCAGTAGACACTGGTCTCTAAAGACACGTTGTCCCCACCGGAGTTATTTCTAACCTTTTCCTTCATTCTGCAGGTATACCAAATAACCCTGGAAGCCATTCCCAAAAATAGTAAGAACTAGGTCCTGATGGGCAACAGGTTGAACATGAGCCTGCAATGCATACTTCAGGCAAAGGCAGCCAACAGCATCCTGGGCTGCAGTGGGCACAGACTTGCCAGCAGGTCCAGGGAGGTGATGCTTCCCCTCTACCCAGCACAAGTGAGACGCCCCTGGGGTGCCGTGTCCTGTCCTGGGCTCCCCCGTACAGGGAAGGCATGGACACACTTGAGTCAATCCAGTGAAAGGCCGTAAAGGTGATTAAGGGATTGCAGTGGCTGACATGAGGGGGAGAGAGCTGGGACTGTTCAGCCTGAGAAGAAAACGCTCAGGGGAATCTTTTCAAGTAAAGAAGATGGAGTCAGGCACTTTTCAGTAGAGCCCTGTGATAAGATGAGAGGCAACGGGTACAAATTGGAATATGGGAAATACCATTTAAAAATATGAAAAAACCCCATTTTTTCACTGTGAAGGCGGTTAAAGCCTGGGACAGTGTCCCCGAGGCAGTTGCGCAGTCGACATCCTTGGAGCTATTCAGAACTCAGCTGCACACAGCCCTGAGCAACTTGCTTCAGCTGACCCTGCTTTGAGCAGGGCACTCGAGTGGGTGGTCCCCAGAGGTTCCTGCAGGACCTGGCTCCCGTAGGGCTTCAAGTCAGTGAATCTACCGGTCAGGTCCACACACAACACTGGTCTGCACGTAGAGAACTCACCCGCAGGCACTTATCCGTAAGAACAATGAAACTGAAATAGCTTGCCCATAGTGCCCTCCCCCGCTGCGTTACGGAAAGAGAGCTACTGTTAAGTAACCCGTGTTCACGTGAACCGCATCGCTACCGGGAGCGCTACAGTCAGCAGGTGGCACACCCGTTGTGGCAGCCCCCAGCCCCGGCCGCCCCCGGCCCCCGGTGCCTGCCCAGGGCCGCCCGCCCCGCCGGGACCCGGCCGGGGGCGCCCCCGGGGACCCGCAGCCTGGGGGCCGTGCGGAGCCGGGGCTCCCGCCGGCACCGGCACAGGCACCGGCACCGGCACAGGCACCGGCACAGGCACCGGCACCGGCACCGGCACAGGCGCGCCCCGGTGCGGGGGGGACCGGCCGCATCCCCGCGGGCGGGGGGCTCCGGCAGGGCTCCAGCCACAGCCCTGGGCACTGGCCGTGAGAAAGCGCGATACAGGAGAATGACAGTCAGCTCACAGGGCAACCCCAGTTCCCACACTCGTGCGTAAGCGGGACCGGTTAGAAAACATCAATAATTCTCCCAGGAATTTGTTTAAAAGGCAGTCTATGAATTTCCAATGAACGACTGCTTTTCAACGTTCCAATTTCTTTCAATTTAAAAAAAAAGTTTATATTTTTTAAAATAAATTTTTACTGAAACAGGTTTTCAACACTGGATTTTTTAATGAAGAATCCATAACTTTCTTCCTGGAATGAAAACTTACCGCAATGAAAAACGTTTTGGTGAATAGGCTATTTTACAAAGAAAAAATAGTCCTTTTTTTTTTTTTTTTTACCATCTCCATTTATAAAGGGGCCTGATGTTACTTTAAGCCTGATTTGGACATTAATCTCTTAAGACCTCACAACTGTCTTTTTTATTTAGTAGAAAATTCTTTGCTCTAATATTTCAAAATGCTACCTAAAAAAGAAACTACTGTTGTAAGATTTTCTGTTCCTGTTACTGCCAGATGAGATCCCATTTCTTCTTAGTGTTCATTTTAACCTACATTGTATGGAATATATTTTACTGTATTTATGCCCTCAGATAATGGCCACATATCCATTTATTTACTACACACTAGAGGAGGCAAAAGAATTTCTTTCACATAAAGAAGAAGATTAGCAAAGTCCACAGACAATCTTAAAATTAAATATGGCTAGAAACCAACTTAGCCAGGATATAGGTTAACATGTGTATACTACTGCCCCCCCGATTCTATTTTTAAAAAACACAAGCAGCATAAAGAGAACTGTAATGCAACAAAAATCAGACTTAAAAAATCATAAACTGATAAAAAAAACCCGCTTTTTGGTGTTCAGGAAGTTTCATGGGACAGTCACTCAGCTTTGTAGCATTGGTTTTTTGATGTTGGGTTTAAACAACATACATCTAAAGTATCCTTATCAAACTCCAGAAATGAGTGGGCAAAATTAAAAATATTACCCTATGGAAGCAAAAAAGCTTCCTCTCAGAACCCCTACCTCTCTTTTGTCTGGCGCTGGGACTGGAATTCCTGTTTTTATTGTTAGATGCCTCCACGTTTGATGTCTCAGATTTGTTTTCATATATACTTGATGACTTCCTGCTATACCTTTGGACAAAAGAAATACAAAAATAGTTACATTCCTGCTTAATACCTAACAGAGCACCGAACACTAAGCATTCTTTTTTACCCTCAGATATGGAAGCTTAAGGAATAAAGGGCAGGTTCTAAAATTGTGTGCTATAAAAGTCTGCGTCTATGCAGGCATGTATGGTAGGAAAAGCCGTTCCAGTCCCTGCCCCCTTTCCACACCACACAGTAAGGGATGTGCTCAGTGAGAATTGAGAAGGGAAAAACGGAGGAATAAGCCTGTTGGCTGTACAAGCTCTCTTTGCAAATCCAACAGATTTGAAGAAAGGGAGTGGGAAACCACGCTGAAAAGAGAAGCCCAGTTTTCCATCCTTTGTAGCATAAGTATACTTAACTCCAGGAGAGAAATGGGTATGGGGTGGTCACATAGAGGTCATAGCATACATAGAGGAACACATGAATTCCACTGACTCCAGGATCCCCCAACTTCTTTGTCTTCTGCTCTTCGGAAACATGAATCCAAGTGGGATATCCCTGTCTACAGCTGAACCACAGACGAGGGGACCCATCTTGCCAGATCTGCACAGATACCACCCTTGTCGTCTGTAATGGGAGTAACCCCCCTGACCCAGGTTTGTAGGGTGTCTGAGCTGCAAGGTTTTCTCATGGTAACCTCATTGTTTTGCAAATGTCTGGTGGGTTAGTTTGGGTGTTTCACTGTTATCTTTGGCAGACCGCTCCTCACATTTCATCGTATCTACA
This sequence comes from Falco biarmicus, assembly GCF_023638135.1. Taxonomy (NCBI): domain Eukaryota; kingdom Metazoa; phylum Chordata; class Aves; order Falconiformes; family Falconidae; genus Falco; species Falco biarmicus. The sequence continues at coordinate 10,370,588 of NC_079300.1, forward strand.
CATTTGAAATATTCTTTCCCAAAATGCTTATTATTAACATGTATCAGCAATTGCATTGCTGTTTACAATTAATACGTGAACCATTATGCTTAACATTCCCAGGGTCTCTCTTGCTGTAAGGAAAGGTCCAAGATATCATTAAAAACTTACAAAACATTTGGAATACTAGAGATCTGTGAATACCTTTTATAACTACAAGGCAGCCTGGGACTCATTGCTTTGTATTTCAACCTCTGACCTGTTTCTGATGGAACCTTAACAGGAGGTCTCTGTTACCTCCTGTACTAAATCAAAATTTTGATTTTGCAGTCTGAAGTCATGTACAAAATGGGGCTCAAAATACATATGGGAACAAAGCCAAAGCACACTCACATTTCCTTATTCTTTTTTCTCTGTTCCTTCCCAGCTAGGCTGAGATAACTGTGAAACACACAGCCGACAGAGTTAAAGATTTACAGCTATGAGAAAGACATGAAGAAAACACACAAGCTTCTCTGAAACAGCATCTGCAGTAAAACTCCAGGTGTTTGTGTATATCTATCTGCACAGGATATTTTTACATGGATGTATGACTAAATCAGTCATTTCCAATAAAGCAGATAGTTAAGCAGCTAGAACAATAGTCTATTTAAGTTTTGTATGTTTAAATAGATTAGAAAACAATACAGAGGGATCATTTCATTATCACTGAAATGCAGCAGCCATACCTTGAGAGAGATACAGCAGCAATAGGCACCATAGGGCATCTCATTTTAGGATTAAACAGTGAAACTTTGGGGAAGAATTTACAGAGAGAGAGTTTAAATAGATTAAACAGGACTTAGGGATGTTTAGTAACTGTCTGTATTAAGGACACTGGCTCTAAATGTCCCTTTTGCCAACACCTCAGCTCCAATCCTGAGTCAGCCCAGCCCTGCCTTATCTCATGGAACTGCAGCCCCAACTGCTGCGGTGGCATATAACCAAGTGACGGGAATGGTCTTTGTCACTGAACAGATAAGGCTCAGGGAGGGGAGAGCGTCCTGCAAACAGATCTCCCCAAGGTCGCAGTACAGGTTTAACAATTCCTAGTAGAATCACTGTTACACATGAGCAACCCAGGAAAGGATGTCTATTGGTTAGATAAAATCTCAATAATTAATTAGCCTCCAAGTACTAGCAAAGCTCTGATGATGCTAGTTGCTCTTTAGCTAATACTGTCTGCCACTGGCTTACTTATAGCACCTTCCACAACTGGGGCTGCTTAGTCATATCAGTCATAAACACAGATGATGCCTATGTGGGTGGGTATCACAAAGCCTAGCTTCTTCCTTCCTCCCTGTCTCCATCCAGCATCCCAAAACAGGATGCAGAAGGGGCTCCACAGTCTGGGGAATTCTGGATCCACTATTTCACATCAGCTAGTGCAAAGCCACCTTGTGCTGCAATTCCACTGTCCCTGCTTCTACCTGAGACACACATGACAGAGGATCAAGGTGGCCTCTGCTCACAATAGCCAATAGGGCACCCTGAACTTTGTTTCATTCATGAAAGCCCGGAGTGTTGCTCTTTCGTGAAGACTTCCCATAACCACCCTGTCCCTGTAATAACTCAGCATCTGGAGCAGAAGCATCTAACCTCTCCTTCTCCAGCACAGTTGACAGAGTGAAGACAACAAGTACTTCATTTTTCCTTTGGTTTAATCCATTCTAGGACAAATAGCTAATCATATGGCTTTTCTTCCTGGAGTTAATTAATTTTCTGCTTACATATTTTGTCTATAAATTCTGGTCTGAAAATTCTCACTTTGAGAGCCTTACAAGAGGGGTATACCTCTGGATTGATTTGAAACATTTTTGTGATTGCATTTCATATTTTACTGGAATAATTTTATCCTATCCCCAAGGTGGGTTTACTGAAAGTTTTTCACCCTTAAATCTTTCCAGCTTAAACCTTAAACAACGCAAATGTAACCAAGCCTAGAGAAAATATGGTGCAAGATTAACAGTATTGCATCTATGTAAAATTTCTTGCATTGAGCTGCACAACTCTCAGAGGCTGGCTGTGTTACCTGGGGTCTCTTGGTTTGGTTGATCCTGCTAAAATTTTACTGTTTCATCCCATACCAGCTTACATTAAATTTGTCCAGCATTTGGGTCATTACAAAAATTTGCTGGCAGCTCCACTTAACATCCTGGAAATGTCCCATTACGTTTTATCTAAACTGGAGTAAATCTGGAGCATATGGTTCTTTTGCAAACCCAAATGATCACCTTTGAAATGAATTCTGCATTCAGAATAAGTTTAGTTTCCCCATGAGCAAAACATTTACCTGCATTTACATGTCTCTTAAGAATTCAAAGACAATCAAGTAAGTTCGTACCCAGGAAGCTAAACACAGAAAACTAAGAATTTATGTACTGCAAAAGCACAAAGGCAAGACAAAAAATGGCCCTGATATGCCACAATAGCTGTGGTTACCTGCTTGCGTTGGAGGAATCCATTGGTGCATGGTATACACTTTCAGTAATTCTTTGGTGCAATTGACTTGCTTCTGTTAAAGAAAAAGTAAAAAGAAATTGCTCCAAGCTGTATAAGTTGCTTCCTTGTCTTCCCATTAGTAAATATTACAAACTGTATCAGAAAGTCCCTAGATCAAGGCCTGAAACTGCACTGATAAGAATCCTGAGTTTCTTTGTCAGCAGTTCCTGCTGAAGTGACCGCAGCAGAACTCAGAGCAAAAAGGAGAAAGGATGAAGACAAGAACAGTAACAAAAGACCTGAGTAGTAAGCATTGTAAAGAATTGTTATTATGGGTTGGATTAAATTGCTGAGGCCAATGTGTGTAATTGTTTCCCTCCACTTAAGGAGGTTGTAAGAACTCATTGTCTGTATGAAACAGACAATTAAAATAAAGGTGACCTCTAAAGTTAAAGCCCAGGCACAGGTTTCCACTTCGGACAAAGTCTGCTTAGGAATCTGAAGGATGTGGGTGGAGAGGCTTTGCTGGCATCACTTTAAGGAGAGGGTGTCAATATTTTAGGTACTTATGAGGCTTCAGTCATTCACGGGTTTAGCACATCACAAATCACCTTAAAAGTGACATCTCTGTGAGAGAGGGAAATGTCAATCATGTTTTACAGGGAGATCACGAAGATAAAAAGATGGGATAACTGACTGACATTTAAAGCATAAGGTAGGCGACTAGATTTAAAATAGAAACCCTCAAACACCCAACAAAGCAAAACAAACAACAGGATGGAGAGCAACAGTTGGCATGTCCAGCCACATATGTGGAAGGAGATCTTTTGTGTCAGGTCTTGCAAGAAGGCACAGAGTGAAGACTGGGACCCCATCTGCTCACAGGCTATTGCAAAGGGGTGCGCTTCTAGGGCTGCAGTCTGAGAGGGAGAACAGAGGAAAATCACATTCCTCAGACTAACTGAACGGAATATTTTTCCATGCCATTTCTGAAGTTGAGAAATTTTATTTGATGAAGGACAAGGGTTTAAATTGAACAAATGCTGCACCCATGCAATGGATCCTCACACAGAAAGTCTGCTCTTGCTGGTTTCCCTGGTGGTACTGAATGGCACCGTAACTCATCCCAGCTCCATGTTGTCACACACAGCTACAGAAGGAAAGCAATGTTACCAGATCTCGCTCTGTGTGTCCTACCTCTACATGCTTCCAATTGTCCTGTCAGGACTTTGCGAATCTCAGAAATCCAGGTGTTTTTCAGCTCAACAGAAGATGCCTGAGAACAACAGAGGAAAAGGCAAAACAGATCTAATTAAAGCATGCTGCCAATCAGTTGGCTGCCCTGATCTACATTTGGTCTCGATTTTCCCAAGGAATAGAAGACTGTGGCCAGCAAAGCAGAGCACATTCTTCAAGATGGAAAAGTTGCCATGAATCTAAGATCCTGTCCTTGCTTTTCTGTCCAGCGTTCCAAGTAATTTTCCACTACTTTGTTTCCTCTTTCACCCAAAATCATGACCATTTTCAGAATGGTAAGTTTGTAATTTGAGTGCCAACAAACAGTGAAAAATTCACGAAACTGAAAACTTTTTAAAACACAATTCAACTGAAAGGAAGAATAGTCCTTGGGGAAAAAAAAAGATTGTTGTTACCTGAATTATATAGACCTCTTCTCTGCCATTATACCAGATCTCAAACTTCTTGTTATCCCCTTTTACATTTTCTGTAATGCCCACAGTGCTCATCTGTTTCAAAATAGAAAAGAAGCAGCTGGAATCTGAAAAACGTCAATAGTCCTTAAACAATTTATCCTCTGAGAAGCATTTTTAAAAGGATGCATTCACTTCTGCACCTTAGGGAGTTATTAAAAGTAACATTCAGAACATGTTGCTTCTCAACATCTGATTTATCATTCATATTTTTTACTGTTATAGAAAAAAAATTAAGTCCTCAAAAGTAACACAAGTTAATATCTGATAATGAATTTATCCTCTTTGCTTTTCTTGCTTGAACTGTGCAACAGTTTTCAACCCTATCCTGGCTCTTGTCCATCTATACAAATTTTGAGTCTGAGGAAGATGGTATTTCAACTTGCCATCACTGACCTATTGAGAGGGAGAGGAAGAGGGCTGGAACAGGGCATTGTGAGATTTAATGACTCATCTGCAAATCCAGACAATACAAAAAATTCAATACAGTTTCGGGAAAATTTTAAAAAGAGGTGAGCAAGTAGCTAAGTGTGTAACTAGGCAAGACAAACAAGGAACTGAAGAACGTAATTCTAGGTTTGTTAAATGATAAGATTCTTAACCCAAATTTTGAAGTCCAGCTGCTACTATGCTTACCAGCTTCCCATCTTCTTCCTGGATTTGTTTCTCTCCCTTGTTCTGATTTGCCTCAGCATTACATTTGAAGATTTAAACAGCTTTAATTATGTCATCATTTCTGCTGTCTCCACAGAAAGAAACTTCAAACCTTTGTATGAATTGGTTCGCTCCTTGAACTAGGTTCTGTTACAATTCCTGTCTGGTTACCCTGCAATAAGTTTGCAGCATTTACACTTGGACAAATGTTAGTTGTCTGAAGTCACACCAGTGGCACACCAGTGTGCTTAAAGGGAAAACTGAGCCTACTTGTAATTTCCATCTTAACAGAAAATGTCCTGACTCATATCTGGAAATGTCACTCTTGCAAATAAAAGGGCACTTCTATTGCACTGTGATTCATTTGTAGCTATTACCGTCACAGAATGTATCTGCTCAAATGATGTCAATAGTAAAGCTTGCAATAGTATGGAACTTAGAGGATGCTTACAGGCAGAACAACGAGAGATGCAGGTCCATTCAGTCTTGCTCCTCCTTATGGAACACTGGCCAAGAACACACAAGGTGCCCATTTGTATCAAGTTGCAAAAACCAAGGTTCATGTCTGGAATTGCAGGACACATGGCTGGGTCTGTCTCCAGATTTTCATTTACTCAGGGGTGCAAGACAGCTCCAGATATGTGTACCTTCCTCAAGTCTCCACATGGAAGCATCCCCATGTTTTGAGAACACCAGATTTCTTTCTTTCCCCACTATTACCATATTTATTACCTTTAACGAATTTTTAAAGCTGTATGAAGCTGTCTTCTCATGGCCATCTGTGTTCTCCTCCCGTTTCTTGCAGAACAGTAGCATCTTTGTATAGAGGAAGAGGTGTCTCTGCATTGGTTTGAATCTAGCCAAATCCTTCACCTTGTTGTGCCCCTTCTTGTGGTCAGTCCAGACATTGAAGGAACCTTGCATCAACAGCTTGCCAAGCTCACTGACATCCCCCTAGCAAGCAAGGAAAAAAGAGAGCCTATATCGTATTCAGACTAGGGTAATCCCAGGCACATTTCTTTCCACTAGTGGTATTTAAGCTTCCAGGCACAGGTATGTGCCTAGGCATCCCTTGTGCTGGAGAGTGGACACATTATAGCTGGAATCCCATCTGCACACGTCTCCTTCCTAAACCTGTGTGGTTTCTTCATATAACCATTAACACACTGTTTTCCACATTCATAAATCCCAGTTTGTCTCTCCATTCATAGTTAGTGTCTAAGGTCTGGTTTAGGACCTCTTTGGATCTGACACACAGGCTGTCTCCTCTGATGACCTCAGAGGAAGCATCTTCTATCAAGAACTAGATTTCAAGACTCCTGACTCCAAAGCAGTATGAAGGCCCAGTGCAGTCCAGATAGTCAGCCAAAGGCCTTGGCTCTGAAAGATCTAGCTTCAGTTTCTGCTCTGCTAGGAGCTTCCTCTATCCCTGGGCAAAACCTTGAAAGATGCTTAGGTGTCTGAAGACACAGATTGATGCCTAGAGGTATGTAGGTGTGTAATTCCCTCCCATTGCAAAATAGACTTTAGAACCCTTGTCAATAGCTTCTCAGCACAGCATCTGCAAACTGCAATGCTGCACAGCCTTGCGCAAAGAGGGAGTAAATGCACCAAGGAGCTGTACAAGTACCTGAGGGCAAGTGAAACTAAGCAGGAACTGGTCCTTTCTAAGTTAAAGCCCTTTTCTGAGGACCATGGATGGGTGAATACTTCACCTGGTATAAATATTTGGCTCAGATGCCACCAGAACAAATATTTATAGCACAGTTCAGTACTAAAGAGTATAGCAATGTATGGATAGAAGACATGGCAACGTCTATATGGTAATGGGCTTCAACAAATAATTATAAACATAATTATCCTAGCAGCAAATTTTTCTAGGAGTGCTTTGTATAATAAATTGAGAGAATACACTCAGTGCATTACTAAACAAACAAATGTTGAAAATCAGTACTTATGTTGATTATAAGATGAGGATGTTGGCTCCAAGTGGGAATGTCTGATTTCTTAAAATATGGATTGCAACCTGCTCTCCCTCCCACTCCACATCCTCTACCGTACATCCAACTGCAAAACCAGGTTTGATTAGGTACTTTTCAACTCCATATCACAGTATTATTAATTCTCCAAAGCATTCAAAAAATCTCAGTAATTGGTATAACCATCTCTCATCTCTAATATTCAGAGTTGGGATTTTTTTTGTGCTTACAGGACTCTGTGTGTTTGTATTTATGTGTGCGTGTGGGTGTAAACTGCAAACCTGTGAAAAGTGCATTGATGAGATGTAAAGCTGAATAAAAACCCAAACAAACATATTGCCTACAGAGTTCTGACAATGGTGAGAGGCTTCTGTCACTCCAGGCACTGTTTGATATGGCACTGAGATCCAAAAGCTCAGTTCAACTCTTGTGATAGGTCCGTTTCTTCAATCTCGGATATAGGATTGTGCTTATAACAAATGAAGTGCGAGGTTACCACTGCAAAGAGAAAGAGGATGGACAGGGATGGCACCCTGCAGCAATCCCGAAAAAGACTGAATATTAGCCCACAAGCACTGGACTCTCTCTTCAGGGTAGGCAGCAAATAGAGAAGTTGACACTGTCTCTGGTAACTTGTGCTAGTGGACAGCAATATTTTGTCCTAAAGGAAGTTTAAAATGGAAGGTTTAATCGCTTTCTCAAATATAATTATTCCCTGTTATAACACTACACTCTATATCACGTTTACAGAGGACAAGAGATACATATGAATGGCTTAGGTGCTGCATAATTCACGGACAAATTACCCAGGCCAGGTTGTATGCAAATGTCAGGACGATAGTAGGAAACATATCTAAAACTTCCTCTCTGCAAGATTTATTCTACTTTTTTGTGGCTTTGCCTAAAACAAACAAACAAACAAACAAGCAACCAAAAAAAACCCCAAACCAACCCCGGACTTACATGTTAGGAATTTCTTACACAAGAATTCAGCTCCTCAAGTCTACATGTGCACAGGTCTGAGAAGCAGAATATCCTATGCAATTAGGAGCATTCATCAGCTGCCATAAAACCTGCTTTTCTGCTGGCATAATTTCCTTCTCTGCAAGGTGCTCTAGGCAAGTATTTCTATCATACCTCTGTGGGAAAGACTCCACAAGATGGGGTATGGTTTCATGAGCTATGGGAGGTGTTTATTTGGCATCACAGCTGAGCAGCTGGGACAGGTGGAACAGGGAGAACAGATTATTGGGTTCATCCTCTTTCACACTTTCACCCAATTCAATAATCACGTAACAAACCATCTCAGGAATGCTGTCGGCATCAGGCTACACAGCAGCCATGTTCCACTTTGTAGAAGAGGCAACAATCTAGTCCTTGGAGGCTATCTGGCATTTCATGGAAGGCCGACAAATTCAAAAGTGGAGGCTGAAAAGGAACATGAATGCTCTGGTTCCTGAGTACAAAACTACTCTGAGATTTGAAAGTAAGGAACAGGCGAAAGGATGACCTTTAAGTCACTTTAAGCTGTTGGCTTGTCTCTCTACATGTAAATATTATAAAATTTATATATTTAAATAAAATGTATAGCTGACGTTATTTTCTACATCCAATTACACCAGTATAAAATTCATTTTAAGACCAGTGTTTTCTTTTGTGTTACTGGAATTAAGATTTATTCAGTGAAGATTCAAAAATATACAGCATGTCTGCTCCATCAGAAGAGATAATACTGAAGAATCGTTTAAGAACTGCCAATGGCCGAAGCAGTCAGGTGCTGGATTTGACATTGTAGGTTGAAGAAATTACAAAGCTAATGAACTATTCCGGTTCAGCCAACAAATCTGAACATAGTAGGCTTCTCCTACCTTGAGAACACTTGGAAAAACTGAAAATTAGATGGAAATCATGTCAAAAAGATACTACTAATCTAAACTAAGCAGGAAAGCTTCATGTTATATTCTTAATCTAAACCCAACTCTTGGTGCAAACACATACAGCACAAGATCCCCTGGTCAATTCATAATGGGTGTAGCTCATAGCTGTGCAGAAGGCTGGGGTAAAGTACATGCTTTACTTAAGTTCGTCAGGTTTGGGAGCGCTAAGTTGTGCTTAGGACCTGTGGTGTTTCTCTGACCCACAGGCACTGCAGCTAGTCTGTGTGTGTGCTAATGTAACAAGGCGGCCACTGCTTCGCATTCAACCCAGTACAGCTACTGCAGGATATGAACGCACATTCCCATCTCAAATGTAACGTACAATCCACAGGAGGATCTCCAGCTGTGCACAGCGGTGGATCTATGACATACAGCCAAGCAAGCAGTTAAGTTCTTTTATAAAACAATGCTGACAGAGGGCATAGTTTCCTCAGCTACCAGGTGCAGATACACTTGCACAAGAGAACTACAGAAACTAAAACTCCTGAAGCAACTACATCCTGCAAGACACAAATAACTTCCCACCCAGACACAGTCAGTATAGACTCCAGCACTTTCTCTGAAAGTCACATTCTGCACAAAATACTGTTTTTCTAGTGTCCAGACTAAACCCTGTTATCCTGATCTAATAACTCTTCGAACCCACCTTCTCAGTGCTTTCTTTTTTCTTGACCCTGCAGCCATTTCAAAATGGGCGACCACATCACCCTCAGGCCCCATTTCACCCGGAATGTTTCTCTTTTGTGTGTCAGTCACTTCCACTTCTCACTTAAGGGCTCATTTTATGTAGGCAACACTAGTTCTTGGAAGTCATATGACTGCAATGGAGCTTCAGCAGAGATATACATACATCTGTGGCCTTTGATTTGTACTGTGGTTGTTATTTCACATTTCAGATAATGAGTTTGGCAGTCATTGGGATGGATTCTATTACCAACTTCAAATGGGAGCCAAATTTTCCTTCCTAAGTGCATAGCAGTCATAACTTAAGAAATTTGCTGAAACTTTATGTCCGTCACACTCGCTACCTCTCACCTACCAATGAGGTTTGGGTGTGATTACTCAGAAGGACTGCCTTTGTCCCACTTCTTCCCCACATTCACACCCCCGCCTCCACATGACAGGTATTCTGACACGTATTTTTGGCCACCACAACATGCCACTGAGTGACATCCTTCAAGAATGTGGCACAGACTCCTGCAAAGTTTATCAGCCATGGGCACAGCATGATCGATGATGAGAGGAACACTGGATAGGTCAAAACTAGAGTAAGAGCAACAGCAAATCATACCTCATATCCTGTGATTGCTATCTGGTGCATGGAGTCATTTACTGATTTGATGATATCAAGCACTGTGGCCAGGGCTTCTTCCAATTCAGCAGTACCCTCTGAATTCTTGCTGCACTTCAGCATTTCCTGATTTAAAAAAGATATGAAAACTACTTGAAAACTTCTTATACTAACTAGAAGCCACCCTAAGAAAAACCCTCCTGAAATCTGTACTGCACAGACAAAGTAGCAGAATTATAGGGAAAAAAAATTAAAAAAGATCAAACCCAAACAGGACACTCACCAGAACTGTCATTGAGGGCACACATTTTGACCTTTTGGACATTTTCAAGTTATATGGGTTCATTTAAGATGAGACAGGACCATTCTGACATATTTACAATGAACTTTTTGCATGTCACAGAGTGACATCCAGGTTTTTCTTATTCCACATCTGCTAGAAAAAAACCTCAATCTTAATGTAGTGATTTCAGGTGTTAGAGAATTCACCATCTCCCTCTGCAATTTGTTCCACAAGGTACTTACTACCACCATTAAAAATATAAATTAATTTCTAGTTTGAATTTGGCAGGTTTGGTGTTCCATTCATCAGGTCCTAGCAAGCTCCTGTCAGTTAAACAAACTGCAAGGGAGGAAGTCACTTCCTGTTGTAGGTGCTTGCAGACACGGTCAAATCATCTCACAAATCTCCCTTCCTTAAATTAAATGAGACTTCTTTAATCTAGAAGACAGGTTTTTTCAGTTTTTGGGTTTTTTTGGGGGGCGGAATAGGCCAGATTACTATAAAATTTCCCCACCTTTTAGTCTCTACCTCTACTATCTATAGATCTACATTTGCAAATTTGAAAACCTTTTTTGAGAGAGAGTAATTTTGAAGACCAATGCTGACCTCTAGCAAAAATTCATCAAACATTATATTCTGCTTGAAATAAGGAAAGTTATTCCATTCTTCAACCCTTGCACAAGGAACGAGAGACAAAGTTCTGGACAAGTTAAGAAACATGTGCCCAAAGCAAAGAAACAAACAAAATCTTTTGAGGGCTCAATTTCTGTAACCTCTTCACATAGAAAGACCCTATTTAGAGTTCCAAATATTCAGGGCCAACTACTTACATAGAATAGTACAGTTCCTTACTTCTTATTTCTAGATGTGTCTCTTGCTTGGAAAATTCTAGTCATAGCTCAGGACTTAATTCTTTTCTTGTAACCAACCATTATAACCTATGGAAGCCCTGAAACACACTAAAACCTTCATTATAAATCAAGTTAACTGCCTTGCTTCTTGCTCTTCCGCCTACAGAGGAGCCCTGAACCTGATTCAGATGCACAGATTGCTTTCTCCCCACTGCACTGTAGAGAAAGCAGTTACTGCCAGCGAGTATCCACCTGAGATCAGAGTCAGACTCTATAACTTTGCTAAAAGCATCTAGGGAAGCAAAGTTTAACAGATACAAACCCACAGATGGTAGGTACAGTCTTGAGAAGACGTGAATCTCAGAGTAGCTGGAAGATCCCAAGACTACACAACTGAATTTGAAACCAAAGCCAATCAGGATTCCTACCATTAAACAGAAAAAGTAAGATGACTGTAAGCAAAGGTAGTAAGATAACTGATCACATATAGCGAGTGACCTGTGATTTTGATGCTCAGAATCTGCATCCCTTAATCAGGTGAAAGAATAAATTTTTTGGTTGCTAATGAGACAATAGTTCCAGTGACAGAACCCATAATCAAATAACTACTTTATTAATCATATTGACTTGTCCCTGTCCTATATATCTAACAGTGGAACGAAAGAAGCATTTGGGTGGATGCAGTTTTCACTTCAGAAATGCAAGCTGTGAAGGAACTAAGAAATAAATTCCCGTAATAACAGAACCTCACCAAGAACTGTAAAGGAAGTGAGTTCAGTTTTGTTTCTTTATGCTGACTACAGCATCTACAGAAACTATGCTGCAGAAATATACCTAGGAATTAATCAAGTTTCTACTAACTTTAGTAATCTTTATTATAGTGAGAATTGGACCCCTTCAGCAGGGGTGGCCATTGGCATGCTTTTCATTCAGGCATATCTTTTTTAGCCACATTTTGAGTTTGGAAATTATTTAATCCAAAAGCTGAGGCACTTGTGTTCCTGTAAAACAGGGCTGCAAACAGGTACTGCTTGCAAACCCCAAACACCAGCAGCCTCTCCTCAAGTGCTTGGATGACCAGGGTTTAGAAGGTAAAAGCAGGATGCGTTCCTATAGTACCTGCTGCTCATTTTCTGGGGTGAGAATGGCTCCCTGCTCTCTCTATAGCGATATATATAGTATTAGCTAAACTGATTGAAACCAGAGGGCTGCAATAACTGTGACTCAGAATTTAAATCTAGTCTGCCCATCACTCAAGGCACACAGCTTGTAAGAGTCCTTGTTTGTCACCCATTTTTCAGTGACTCCCATTTTCCTACACTTTTAAATGTCCTGCTGCCAGCAAAGAGTACACCATCTTCACAGATCTCATAATCCCTGACAAAGTAAACATCCCTGCCAATGTGTTGTTGCTAAGTAGAAAACTGGTCTGACCAGCTTCAACCCCAATGGCTGCAACCTGTTTTGCCTGCAAATTTTACTCCTTGATCTAATCTTGGTTTTATTTACAGTCATATTTCAAATTAAAAGTAGAATCTGGTTTACTCCTGCTCTTCTGAAGACCTTGGCATTTTCTCCCTTGTCACAGAATAATTTCAAGAAATAGAGTGAAATTTACTTCTGGATTACGTTGATGTAAATCTACTGGAATCAGTGAAGTTGCATCCTTGTTAATATCACCGTTCAATATTTGGATTCTACAGTTTTGTTTGAAGTCAATAAACAGGTCACAGGAACACTGCACAAGTGAATGACCAGCCAGATCCCCACAGGGCTTAAACTGGCACAGTCTGACCAGTGTCATGGTAGCCATTAGAAAATAAAATTGCAGCCTAAAATCTTTATTGCAAATGACAGTACATGACACTACATTAAGTCCAGAGGCTTAAGAACAGCATGTAATTCACCTTCATGACCTTCCCATAAGGAAGGTCAATAAATACTATTTTTAAGAACTGAGAAGATGAAGCCAGAAATTTAAGCCACTATCTTCAAAAAATGTCATTGGTTTGAGAGCATGTATTTCCCATTGCCCAGTTCAGACCAGAATTTCAAGCGTGGACCACTCATAGTTCCAACCAAATCAACAGGGAAGTTCACATATTCATCCTGTGGAAAAGTTACAGACAATTTGCTCCTAGCTGGGTCTTTAAAATAGATGCACCAAAAGGGAGTGGCTCCTTCCAAAAGGTTTGAGTCACAACCATGGGAAAGCATCAGGTTCAGAGAGCTGGAAGTGTTTTGTTAAACAGGGATGGATGTTAGACACAGGATTTAAAGCGTCAATTCGAGTTTTCAAACTGTATGACCACATACTGATCCAACAGAGCCAAATTAAATTTCTGTTTAAAGATAAATAAATCAATACATAAGACAATAAAATACTATATAAAATATTTACTTTATACAGTATATAGCAGTGTATGTATAATAATAATATACTGTTATTGCTTAGTATATAAGTACTAAGTAACAGCAGTACTTATTCTGAAATAGAAGTCCTCTCTGACTGTTTCCATTTTACATCTTAGCATTAGAAAGTATTTGTTGAAGTGAAAGAGGATTTATTTGAGGTAGTCCTTTAGAAACTAATTCTGATATACAATTTTGTAAGTAAAACAAGCTCTGCATTGCAATTCTCTGCACCGTCATAGAGAACTTACCTTTAACAGCAACTGGTACTTGGTGATTCTCTGGACTGGCTTTAAGAGATAAGCATCTAGTGAGAGCTTATGATCCAATTTACGCTGACACTCCTGTAGGAGACAGCAGGGAAGAAAAATACAATTGTTTCTTGAAACAGAGGCACGACAAGAAGATCGTTATCATTTGGTAGTTTGTGAATTAATAGGGAGATAAAATTGTTCCATCTGCATAGGAGTTTCCAGGTTACTTATGCCACAGTGAAAACATATCTAAACAAGAGCTAATGTTTAGATTCAACTTAGTGTTGAAATCTGTCATGCCCTGCTTATAAGATTGCAATCATCCGGGGTTTGTAAAGAAGCCAGCATTTCTTTGGTTTGGGTATAGCCTGAAGAGTTAGGCTCCAGTCCAGGAAATCTACTTACTTACTTACTCTACCCACCCAGTATCCTGTAGAGAGCACCTTGACACATACCAAGCACCTGCCATCAATATAAGAAGCATGCAGAAAAGTCTGAATATTGCTCTAAGTTTTCTAAAGAAAGAGATACAGAAGGAAAATAAGCTTTGATTGTCTTGAACTGTTAGTCTGCAATGAGATTGTACCTGAAAAAAGATGCTGTCTCCACACTGTCTCCAGAGAGCTTCGGACCTTGGCTTGTTCTGACAATACTTTTCATATATTTGGAGGTCCTCTTTCTGCAAGGAAAGGAGAGTTTAAGTAAGGTAAGAAAAAAGAATCCACAGAGCTTCTGCCTTGAGTTAACTTTTTCTTACTTTCCATGCTAACATGCGGGGATAACTGTATGTAAAAATATACTGGAGCTACCAAACTCATTTTTTATCCTGCAAAGTTAAATACACCTGAAAGTGCAGTTTTTGGGGGTTTTGTCCTCACTTTTTGCACAAAGCTAGGAGACTGCAGACTGTAAGACACATAAGCTAATGGCAAAACTGTTAGCTTCCAGAGAGGTGATAGATGACCCGAAAACAAAAGACATTAGTAATGTAAATTTTGTTGACAATTGGCACAGATTGGTAATTGCTAATAATGCTCACCACTTAGCTAAGGTTTACATGTCCGAGCCACTTTGAAAACAGCACTAGCTCTCAATAGTACAAGAATAAATTAAAAAGTAGCAAGTTTGTCTTGTTGATGTCCCAGGCTAGGCAGGGGGAAGTACTTAAATTCTGTCTGTCCTATTCAAATTAGAAGTAGGTGGATTCACTTGACCTCTATTTACCTTTGACTACATTCCAGGTGTTCTTACTCAAGTCCACGTCGAAAATGTCACTGACTTCAGCGAAAGCAAAGGCAATCTTTATAAAAGCCCAGAGAGGTGTATTTTGAGTTCCCTTGGCTATAGGGGCGGACGCTGACAGACAAGTGTTCCTCTGGCTCAGTCGCTGTGTGCCCACCCAGCACAGCAGCCTTGCCACCATGGAGCAGTGCCGTACAGAGTCCTGAGCAGGGCTGGCTGTGGCTGACGGGCTGAGAGCTTCCCATCTTTGTCTGCACCTACTCTAATGGATGTGACCTCAGTGAATCAAAGATTCAGAGCCAAAAATGCATCTCGGCAATTCCTGGCTCTTGCCTCTGTGCTTTCAACCCACTAGACAGTGCCTACACGCTCTTGGTGCGGGGAAAGCATTTTCTTTTGTACAGTTACTAGAAGAAATCAGTATTGCTGCTGTCTTCCTCTATAGACCTAGATGGATGTCACCCTGATGACCCCGATTTGAAAGCAGAGCTATGCCTTGAAAAGGCCATACTTTGTTAAGGATTATGCAATGCAAAAAGTTCTGTTGCAACTCAATACAGTATTAATGGTGCTGTTCCATAGCAAGTGCAGCTTTCTCCACACAGATAGAATTGTTTGTACGTGTTGCCTTGGAGGGAAGTTAGCAGGGGGTAAAACCCACAAAGCTAAAAGTAATAACAAAGTGGAATCAAGCATTGCAATTTGTTCCTGGCCCACAGAAACCTAATTGGACTGGGAAAGAACAGAGACAGCAACAGTCAAAAGCACTATCAGGAGTAAGAGAAAATTACCAATTTAAATTTAAAGAAAAGGTACAATAACCACCAATACCAGTAATTTGTCATAGTGGAACCACCCTATGCCAATGCAATCTACTGCTGCCTAAATCAGTGGTATCTGCTCAGGCAGATACTTAAATCTTTAAATACAACTTTAAGATTTGTAATAGTGTAAGGAATAGGAAATTCCTGATGAAATTACTAGAATCAGACTCTAAAATGCCAATAAATAATTAATTGCCTAATTACTCCAACTCCAGTCTTAAATGTTCCACATATCTCTATTTTCATATGCAGAGGTTCTGACTTATTGCTGGTACTTTTACACCACGCTCATCTCTCCTGTAATGCTTTTCCTTTCCATGGTGGTTTGCATCCTGAGATCTCTGTAAGTTTTCACACACATGGTATTTATGCAGAGTTCCAATTATCTTTTTAACTGCTGATTTATGAATAAATTTTGCTTAATTAGAATTTAGCCCTTTGAATCCAACTCACAGGTTTCTGGCCAGCTCCTATAGTCCTGTCAGAACAGCTCCTACAGATAGCTTCCTTTTCTAAATACTTCTTTCTCCCTGAATGACCAAACACCCCAGCTGCTGGCTCCTATTAATTACTCTCTTTTTCCAAGGTTAGCAATATGAATAAGTAAACTGGTAATCCACAGTGAGTCACACCTCACCTGGTACCTGTTGGTAAGCAGTCTGACACACCTTTCCTTTCTTCCTGAGCGTTCTTGCCTGGCTTTGGTAAGCTTTCCTTCTTCCCAGCCCCATGTTTAGCAGATTAGCCCAGAGTGCCTCTCTTTCTGCTGATAAAGCACGGGAAGACCCATCCTGCAAGGTATTCAGTAACATCCCTCCCCTCTTTGAGCACTTGTGCAGTCCTCACCACACAGAGCTTCAAGCAAGGTCAAGCATCTTGGTGATGGTATAATAGCTGCCATGTGGGCAAAGTTGAGCTGGCTTACTTGTGATTTAGTTCATATGAAAATCATACCCTAAGAATGTCAGGTGAAGTGGGAGGGAGGACAAGAGGGGCTTTCTGCCTCATCTTTCACCTGATTCTGCTACTATGTTGCAGGAGAGAAGTTAGAGAGGAGAAAGGCTGGGACTCCACAGACTGTTTCTGCCATCACTTGAGAAAAAGGGTTCACATCCATGGGGACAGCTGACCAGGTGGCACTGGTGGAGGTGGGAGAGTGTGTGGGGATGTGGCAGACTAATGACTGGCAGGGGATGGAGGGGTTCAGGCACCGGGATGTCCTGCTGCAGCTCTCAGGACTCTTTCAAGCAGCTCTGGAATCAGAGCTGAAGAGTCCCAGCATGATCAGACAGAGTAATATTCTTCAGGTATGAATCTAAAAATCAGTCTGTCTCTAATCACAGGCCCACCATGCTGCTGTGGCAGGATGGTTACACCCACACAAAGAAGGAGAAATGAGAAGTGAATCTGCAACAATGTGAATTTCCTCCCAGAACTCGGTACTACCTTGAGCAGCAGCTTTTTCAGTTCCTCCTATGCCAAAGCAAGCACAGCCATAACTCACGGCACAAGCCAGAAGCCTCCGCTCAGCAGGAAGACATAAAAAAACCTGCCAGATCATGGGGAACACAAACACACAAGCAGACTTCTGTTTGTGCCTCCTAAAGGCACTCCAACAGAAACAACACATTTCTGGACTACATGTGGCTTCTTCTAAAAACAGAATGTAAGGGCAAGTTCTTGAATCAAAGGTGCTACTGTGTGAGCAGAGACATCGCAAGAGAGAGGCTTTTGCTTTCTTAGCGCGAAATTTGAAATGGGGAGAAAGCAAATGCATGATTTAACCTCTTATTCAATAGATTTAGTGTTGTTTGACTAGGCCATAGAAACTGATAAGCAAAGGTGACAGAGGGACTGATTTTCTTTCACTTCACACCTGAACCATAGCTTTAGTGCTGCTAATTTCATATCGGTAGAACAGCAAGGAGAACTGGGCTCAACAGCTGTTTTTACAGACAGACATAAGCTACAACATCTAAACATAGAATTTGAACTTCTGAACTTTCTACAGCATTATAGGATCAACTCTGTATCATGAATTTCTTTTTAGCTCCAATTCCAGGGATATTTGGAAGATACAGTGCATTTTATGCTCCTTGGATTTCAATAGTCTGAATTCTTCAAAGACTGTTTATCCTATTTCACCACAATATTTTCCTGCTCAGCATCTGAATCTTGGGATAACAACATATTCTGTACTAATGTCACTTATTCAAGCTCTAAATGCTTCACTGTTAAAATAATTCAGTGGACTTATAATCACATTTATACTTCTATGATGCTCTTCAGTCTGACCTGCTTGTAAACTGGGGGCATACTCTTTGGAAGTACCACATGTTCATGGCTCCCACTGAAATCTTAGAGATGGGGCAGTGATCAACACCTCTGGCAACTGGGGTATGCATGTTTCACCCAGATCTGTCTGTATTTCATACAGTACCTTGTTAAAAAAAAAGTATTTCACATGTACCCTGGAAAAGCAGCAAATGCTAGATGTAGTATACAGTAGAAGCAGGAGGTAGCTTAGAGTACAGTGAAGAGGACAGATTTTCCTGTTTCTCATGCCATTTCCATGCAAAACAGAGTCTTATTCAAGCAGTTTTGTCAGACTATGAAAATGGCAGCAACCCACTAAACCAGCTTTTTTCATATTAGTAGGGTCTCTGAATGAGTTTTATATAAACAAGCACCTTTTGTTATGTTACAGGAAACCAAACTAACAGTCGTGCTACCTGGAGCGGTGGGAAGGACACAACGGAAGCTCTCGGAGGGAGCTGCAGCAGTTAGGCACTGAAAGTCACAGGAAGAGAAGACACAGACACATGCATCTGACCAAAGCCTGTTGGCTTCAGGCTTTCTCAGAAACTGAGCTCACTCTACTCTTAAACAGCTAACCCTCCCCACTTCATAAGAGAGGGGAGAATCCTACATGGTTGTTGAATTATGTGAACGAGTAAAGGAATCAGCCTCACAGAGTCTTAGGGAGCTGGTGGGGTTTCACCACACAAGCAAGGTGGTAGACTCTGCTGGACCAGTTCCAGGTGTCCTAAGTCCAAGTGTCCTGAACGGCGCAGAGGAAAGACAGGTAAGACAAGGCAGGAACAGGATGTACTGTCTGCGCTCAGAGCAATCTGCTGTGATACCATTCTCTGCTTATTTACAGTAGGGTGGTGTCTGGGCTACACCAGATTGCTGGTATAGATTTGTCTGATATGAAAAGCACGTTAAACATTTGGATCACTGATTCTTCTTTTTGTTTTTAACCAGGGCTTGAAATACATTGGTAAAACACCAGTAACAGATCTCTTCCTGTCAGTAAAACAGGTAAAGGTTCAGATTTCAGAATACACACTTGTTAACTGTGGCTCAAATTGGGAATATCTGCTTATGTGAGTTTCCCCTCATTCACAAAAGCAGAGTGAAAGGATAGGAGTAAATCTGTAAGTACTGTAGGATAAAACCACAGATATTCATACAA
Organism: Falco biarmicus; assembly: GCF_023638135.1. Lineage (NCBI taxonomy): Eukaryota > Metazoa > Chordata > Aves > Falconiformes > Falconidae > Falco > Falco biarmicus. Next base: position 10,389,962 of record NC_079300.1, read on the forward strand.
ACCTGCAAGAGGATTTACTTACTCTTTTCAAAAAGCATCGGGCAAGAAGCTCAGGGTTTTCAATGCAATTTTCTATTTCCTTAAGGAAAATCCTAAGAGGGAGAAAGGAAAGCAAACAGTAATATAACATCCCACTTGCACTGTGTGCCAGCTTCTGCGTGCATCCAGCTAAAAGACTACATTTTTGTAGTAAAAGGATTCAGTGGGGAAAGTAACAATTCTGACACAAATAAATATATATCTTTTAGAAAAATGGAAGGTGGTTTACAGCTGATTGCCTGAGTCACCAATATTATCAAGTTTTCATCTGCTCACAAGCATCTGATACATCTGGCTCCTTTGGATGTTAAGATTTGTTTCCAATATGTAGCCCAAACACCTGCTTCCCATTTGGTTATGAGGATTTTTCAGAACTGCTAGAAAAGACAGAAAAGCTCTGTCAGATGCAGTTGCTTAATCAGCAAGCAGTACAAATATGGGATATAGTCCAAAGGCTTCTGCAGTGGCAGTCAATCCACTAAGCCTTTAGGGAAAGAAAGACCAGGCTTTTAAAGTGAGGGGAATGTCATTCTCCAAATGGAAGACATGTTCTTTCAAAATAATATGTAAACAGGAAAATAATTTTTTCTACTATGTATCAACTAATCTGGCATAATATTTAAACTTTCAAGAGAGGGATTTTTTGATTTATTTTGTTCAACTGTTTGTTACAACTTACAGGCAATTATTATCCAAAAGAATTCCTAAATTCTCACTTTGGTTACAGCCAGTTTTACTTAATCAAGGCTAGGAAAAGCAGGAAATTTACAGTAGCAGCCCTAAGCTTTTGTTTTGAAAAAGGATCGAAAAGAGGTTCATCTTGTTCATAACTGGTGTGCTGCAGTTAAGCACTAGATCCCCTTGTCCACAGCATGAACAAGGCTTCTGGAAAGGTTTATGATCATGTGAAGAATAAAATCCCTTAAGAAATATGCTATCAAATCTATCATGTCTTCTGATGTGATAACAAAAATATAGGACAAATAAACTGAACACTAAGAAAATATCCTCACAGAGTTTTACCAGAGAATGAACATCAGGATTTTGTCCTGTGACATCTACCAGTGTACCAAGAGAGGTAGTAAAATGCCATGAGGGACGTTCAGAATGGATAATGCCAGGGGAAGTCACTAGTAAATGCACAAAAGGGTATAAACTTTCACAAAAAAAAGATGAAATAGATGATCTCGGAAGTGTTCTCCACACATGGGTTTTATAGGACACACACAGAGGCAAAGTGAGGATGACTTTTCCTGCCTGCAAATGTGTGAATATGACAAAGCACCCCACACAAAGGGAGTAGAAATGACAGCAGCACTTGAGGGCACAGGACAACCACCAGTTCCCACATGCCTGTTGTGGAATTCGTAGATTTCTGGGAGGTTCCCAAAAAGAATTTCCTTCTTATTCTGAAGTGCAGATGGAATCAGATGTACTAAATTGGGATTGTCCATTTCTGAAGCATACCCCTGCAGAAAAAAGTGGAAAATAAAACCAACCTGTTTTTACCAGGGAATTAGTACTGTGTCCGAGATACTGAAAAGCCCCAAAGCCCATGTGCTTTTTGTTCTCAACAGAGTATACAAAGGCTTCTCCTACGCCTGCTTCTTTGTTGCTCCCATTACTTTCTGATGCTTCTGATTTTCCCCAGAGCTTTTACCCCTGATAGTTGCGCAAACATATTTTTAACCACAAATGGACAGATTACTGGGTCAACGAAAAAGATGAAATTATATCCCTAGGATTCAAAAGCCATTTTGGTCACGTAGGGATGGAAACTGCTAAAGTTGATAGACACATATCTTTCTGCTATGCAGCTTCATTGCAAAGGGGTTAGTTTGGGTTTATTTGTTGAACAGTAGTATTTGGCTTGATTATTTAGTTGTTTCTTGTAGAAACTGGATTATGTTTATTCAATAAAAACTTCAAGAGAACATTCTGAGCGCAGATTTTATACTCAAGTCATGTATCAATTACCAGAGCCATAACTCCCACAGATCAAATCCAATAAAGAAGCAACCACGCGGCTGTGAAAAGAAAATACTCAGTCCTTCAAGTCCCACCCAAATACAAGAATGATTGAGCCCTACTCAGCCTCCGCCCTCCCACAGACTCCACACACACTGAGTATCCTGGTATCCTATGAGTTTCCAAAGGTCAAGAGTTACATTTGCAGGGTGAGCTGTTCTTTTCTGTGTTTGGACACTGCATGGGACAATAAACAAGAGGCGGAAGGGGGCCTTCGTTTTTCTTAATGATTTTCCAAACCTACATTCCCAAAAAATTTAGTGTCTGGCCCCACAGAAATCAAGGGTGATGTTTCTGAGGCCTGTTGGTGAAATTTTGAAAAGGCACCTTATTGACTAGTGCTCTGTCCGTAACTTTGAGAACCATGCAACTTTTATGATGCTGTGGGGTGGGCTCAGGAAAGGTGACTCTTTCTTTAAGCCCTGAGGAAAGACGTTCAAAACAACCTTCTCATTTCCCATCTCCAAGGCTGAGCTATCTTGCTACCAGAGACATAAGGTGGGGGGTGAGAGTTCAGCCCATGAAGGATGTGCATCTGCAGTGATAACTTAGAGGTTAAACACCAGAAGTCATTTCAGAAGATTTTCTTACCTCTATTATACTTTGAAGCTCTTCTACATAAACCCGTTCTGTTTCTATCAGCTCATTGATTATGTGGCTAAAAGACAAGAAAGGTGGAGAGTTATAATGTTTACTAACAGTTCAACGAAGCACACATGAAAGAAAAATGGTATTCCTTGCACGTTCCTGTTTACGCCTCTGACTACACACACAAAACCCAAACCTCTGAAGGTCATTTCTCCATACTTCAATATTGTGCTTTGTTGATAAGCTTGAAAGTCCTAAACATGCCTTGGACTATTATTTTTTCAGCCCATTTTGAACTTCATCTTGGTCGCTTCTGCCATTCTTATACATACAAATCTGAATAAAAAGATTTAAAATGCCCCAGGTGGTTTTCTCTTCTAATAATAACTAACAATACTCAGTAAAAAGGGATTACATTTCCCAAGGCTGTGTTACATTTCTGTTTCGCTTTCTTCTATAAAATAAACAAAATTGGTGGAGCCTCTCTTTACTATGTTGCAAAAACAGGAAACAGAATGATGTCAGAGGTCTGAAAACATGAAAGTAATTTAGAATAAAATACTTATACTATGTTTTGGACATTTCATTTCTAATATTAGTTTAATGCTCCTAGGTAACTTGAGGACATATATTGAAGATAATTGATTTATTTCACAGAAACATGAATGTAACCAATTCACTTTTGGAAAAATAAATAATTAGACTTTAAAATAAAATTGCATGAAATCCCTCAACTTTTTTATGTGTTAATTGTCTCATATTCTCAAGAGAACGTTGTCTTTAATATTCTTATGAACAAAACTTTCAGGGTAGCTCTTCTAGAAGTTTGAGCATTTTCTTCAAGTAGAAAGGGACTAACGCCTAGTATCCCTTTCCTGCTCCATGCTCCACAGGAGTCTGTAACCACACAGCTACATCAAGCCAAAACACATCACCATGGGATGCTAGGGAGCAATGTCTAGAGGAATGGGCTATGGTCAGCCATCAGCAGCACACAACATGAGCCTAGTAAAGTTTAGGCAACTACTGGCGTCAATACCAGCATGTGCATTTGTCCAGTATCTCCCTGTACATACATTAGGGTAAGGATGGAATTAGTAATGGCCAGAAAGAAGAAAAGTATCTTGTGCTTGGAGACCCCTCTACCTCATGGGGTACCTGCCACTTTATACATACAATCAATACTATCAATCCCAGGTTTTCTGCTGGAAATGTACTAGTTTAGCACACTACTGCCGAAGACACCATGGTGTGCCTGGAGGGTAGCCTCCAGAGTACATGCTACAGAAACCCTGTTTTTTGGCAAGAACACAGATCTCTGGTATTACGGTAAAAAGCTCTCCAAGAGGTTGGTGGAGATAGAAATCTGCTCCTCTGCTGCCAGAAGCTTGAAGCATTTCTAGGCTGCTTTCTAGAGGAAAATACAAAGACTGCAAGGTCACTTCTATCACACCTGCTCAGAGTTTGCCATATTTATGTCTGGTTACCTGTTTTTTATCTATCACACAAGTCATGTCATCAGCCAGACCCCATTAGCCCTTTACGTCATGAACCACGTTTATACTGTTGCATCCACTGTAAGGGGATTTTGTCATTCTCTTCATTTTTTAAGATGTCCTTTCTGAGATTAATAAATCAATCCTGCTTCTGATAAAGCCTTCTTTAAATGGTTCAGACAGGCATTTGAAAGTAAAATACATCTCGGGCAGCTTGAAATGCAAAAGCACTGACTAAAACCTTACCAGGTTACTAAAATAATTCATTGATTTGCTTCAGGTTTACCCAGTCTTTTTCAAGGCAATATGGTTTTGCAGGCTAGGTGGGGACCAGTTACACTGGCTATTACTGCTTTATGGACACTGCTTGAGAAACATTATAAAAACTGAAAAAACTAGACTTTACCTTCAACTGACACATAACATTTCAAATTTTGTTGTAAAATAACTAGGATTTCATAGGTACCTTGCCACAATGCCTTAAGTAAAAACAAAATTGCAGAGTGTTTACCACAAGGTAGGGAACTGGGTCAGGGCTGCACCCTGCACACTCTGGGAGCCCTGACTCCAATTAGTTAACCTCCACATTGATCTCAAATTGAGATATTTATGCACAGGAAAGCCACACCTAGCAACGGGGAAAAAAATCTTATCGCCCTTCATGACCCAGCAATACTATTGAACAAACACAAGTGCAAAGTGATTCTGTAGTACTTTGCATGACCTGATAAAGCCACATCATGTTGGACTCTAACCCATGGCAGAACTCTGCCCACATTCCCCAGAATTTGCACACCTTTGAGCTGGAAAATGTGTTTGGGATATGCTGAAAGTACTAGATTACTCCTCATGATATAGCTATATATACTACTTTAATGCACCTTCATGGGAATTGCACAATGGCCTAAGGGGCCATTTGTCCCCAAAATTATTTTACAAATATTAGCACTTGTTTTTACAGTTGACTGAAATAGATAAAACTTTCATGGTTAAATACACTTTTCCTTTTAACAGCTGTTGAAGTTACTGCACAGACCAGATGTAAAGGGAGACAAGCAGATTGCTACTGTTTTAGCATCACTACCACTTGCAGTGCTAAAGAAATCATGAGGACAATTAACAACTTGTTTCTGGAGTAAAAAACTTAGGTTGGCTATCAAAGCGAACTATCATACCTCATCAAGCTCAGGCCACTAACGGTTATCAAGCTACAACACAAGCTCTAGTGGCAGAAACTTGCTGAATCAGACAGATGTTTGGTGGTCACTATCTACTTCAAACTAAGGAGCTGAAATTACATATGTCTGGTTACCAGCTTCCACAGAGAAAATTGGAGATTCAGTTGTCCAGGTAGGCAGCTAATAGTAGATACAATAAAACAGACACAGGCAAGTATAATTTCCTATGCAAACCTTGTATTTGCATTGGGATGATGGTGTGGCCATAGAAACTGTGCATATGTCCTACTTGTGCACACAGCTATGGTCTTTGCACTGGTACACAGAAATATTTCAACTTTGAGCACTCTTCAGAGCCAAAGGATGGTTATATTCTAGGTTCCCATGGTAGACCCAAGAACTACTGCTCTGCACTTATTTAATGAATTGGAGAACAGGTTTGACACTGTTTGAAAGAGCTGTTCCATCAGTTAGAAGTTTTGAAATATAATTTTTAACTTCAACTCTAACCCATAATTATTTTAAGGAAACCTCAAATTATGTTTATTATTTCTGTTCTCCAGATACAGAAGACTTAAAATTTAATGTTGTGGCAATTGGAACCTCACGAGGTTTATTTAATGCTCATGGTTCATATTTCCAAAGAGATTCTGCATTGTTTAAAAAAACAATTTAACAGAGCAGATATGACAAAGTCATCAGAGAAACTTTATGCTTTTCAGTTTTAAATTAATCTTTAAATTAGCCTTACTGTTGAAAGATGTTTATTTACCTGCAAACAAGATATAGATCTTCCAGTTGTTATTTAGTCTGTTACCTAACAGATTACATCAGGACCGACTTCGAAGCAAACCCAATACTTAGTTGACAATTATACCTGAAAAGTAAATAATTTGTCCATAGGTTTCCTAGTAACTGTCATAAACAAACAACAGTCGGTGCCTGTCAAAAGCACAACTCACAGTAATTCAGTAAGTAGAACAGAGGCCTTTAAGGTATTTTACTATCCAGCTTTCTACTAAAGATGAAGCAAAAATGAATTATTTTAATCTTTTCTGAATCCTAGTTTAACATAGAGCACCAGCTCTTGAATCCCCATTGTAAGAAATCTGTTTATTGATTTACTAATTCTGGTTTTGTTTGGAAACATTGCCTATTCAGGGCATTAAAAAAAAATCACGTATGAGGAATGTTTTATTAGAGGAAGTTTGGTAGAACTCCTAAGATACTGCCACTGTACTTACGGGATTGTCATAAAATCTAACACGATTCTCTAAGACTATTTGATTTTATTATTTAACTTAATTGTATATGCAGATTTATATTAAAAGTAAATGCTTTGGCTTTATAAATGTTATGAAGAATTTGTCTAACACTTTCACTTCTTGTAAGGGTGATATTAGCCATTTTATCATCTCAGTTTCAATGACAATGAAACTGAGACAGAATAATGATAATATTCCTTCAGCTCCTGGTTAGAGTTCAAGAGCTTCATATCTCTGAACCGTGAGTCTGTACATAAAGGGTAATCATTTTCCAATACCTACCCTCAGTGAGATAGCAGGATTTGCTGCCCAAGTAAGACTTTCACTACTCAGTTTTTCTGGTGGGTTTGTTGTTTTTTGTTTGTTTGTTTTTAACTGTAGTCTTTTCCCAACCACAAATTTTGTCCACATGAAAAAAGAGAAATACGACCCAACATCCAGCATTCTGTCGGACTCAGCACACATGCTTTAGAGGTATTTCTACACCTGCCTCTCAGTTCCCAGGACCAAGTACATCTCTGAGATTTCCTACTTGTAACATAGGAGCTTTATGCTGAAGATTCCCACTGTCCCCAAGCAGAATACCTCTCTCTCATGCTTCTGCAAAAAGCTGGTGGGTGCAAATTCTATTTCCAAGGCTGCCTGGTTGAAATGATGATATGAACATGATATAATCCATCCATCTATCTGTGCCCATCCTACAGTTTCCCGATGTTATTTCACACGATTACAACACTATTCTTCTGAAAGTGTTATTCTGTATTTCTTTCTTTAACAGGGCTGGTGCTACAGCTGCCACCAGGAACGCTCAGCACAAACCCATCAGAAACGAGCCTTCCTTAGCTCCAGTGCTCCCAGAGTAACTTACCTGAATTGCTCTCTAAATAATAACCAGAGTAGGAAAATCTCAAACACTAAAGGTTGTTCACATAAATCGTTATCTTGTCAAACTGTTAACAATATAAAGCTGTGCACTTGGTCAAGGGCCTTCCACAGGCCTTAGAATTGGACTGACAAAGATGCAATTTAAGAACAGTAAATTAAAGAACTACATAAGTATGTCTTGCTGCTGCAGAAGAAAGCATTGAGAGAGTATAAAGGAGATACTTTTACACTCACTGTGTGAGCATGCGAGGCTGGTAAATGATGAAGTAGAGAGCTCACTATATGGCACAAGGGACTTAATGGCATTTGAGGTACTCTTACAGCCTAGAAAACTGGTAATGACATAATCAGATTTACACCAAGCCATGAGTGGTGAAATGTGAAATGTTTATCTGTTCCAGGATGTCACAGAATCGTTGAATTGTTTAGGTTGGAAAACACCTTTGAGATCATCGAGTCCAACCATTAACCTGGCACTGCCAAGTCCACCACGAAACCATGTCCCTCAGTGACACATCCACTTGTCTTTTAAATACTTCCAGGGATGGTGACTCAACCACCTCCCTGGGCAGCTTGTTCCAATGCTCGACAACCCTTTTGGTGAAGAATTTTTTCCTAATATCCAATATAAACCTCCCCTGGTGTAACTTGAGGCTGTTTCCTTTTGTCCTATTGCTTGTTACTTGGGAGAAGAGACCGACCCCCACCAGCCTACAACCTCCCTTCAGGTAGTTGTAGAGAGCGATAAGGTCTCCCCTGAGCCTCCTTTTCCCCAGGCTAAACCACCCCAGTTCCTCAGCTGCTCCTTGTAACACTTGTGCTCTAGACCTCCACCAGCTCCGTTGCCCTTTGGACACGCTCCAGCACCTCAGTGTCCTTCTTGTCGTGAGGGGCCCAAAACTGAACACAGGGTTCAAGGTGCAGCCCCACCAGTGCCCGGTACAGGGGGACGGTCACTGCCCTGGTCCTGCTGGCCACACTGTTTCTGATACAAGCCGGGACGCTGTTGGCCTCCTTGGCCACCTGGGCACACTGCTGGCTCACGTTCAGCCGGCTGTTGACCAGCACCCCCAGGTCCTTTCCCACCAGGCAGCTTCCCAGCCACTCTGCCCCCAGCCCGCAGCGCTGCGTGGGGTTGGTGTGACCCAAGCGCAGGACCTGACACCTCACACAGGTGGCCTTGGCCCATCGATCCAGCCTGTCCAGACCCCTCTGCAGAGCCTTCCTGCCCTGCAGCAGATCAACGCTCCCACCCAGCCTGGTGTCGTCTGCAACCTTACTGAGGGTGCACTCGATCCCCTCGCCCAGATCGCCGATAAAGACATTAAACAGAACTGGCCCCAGTACTGAGCCCTGGAGAACTCCACCTGTGACCAGCCACCAACTGGATGTAACACCATTCACCATCACTCTCTGGGCTCGGCCATCCAGCCAGTTTTTTACCCAGCAGAAAGTACACCCGTCCGAGCCACGAGCAGCCAGTTCCTCCAGGAGAATGCTGTGGGAAATGGTGTCAAAGGCTCTACTGAAGTCCAGGAAGACAACATCCACAGCCCTCCCCTCATCCACGAAGCAGGTCACCTTGCCACAGAAGGAGATCAGGTTAGTCAAGCAGGACCTGCCCTTCATAAACCTGTGGTGACTGGGTCTGACCACCTGGCTGTCCTGTACATGCCACATGACGGCACTCACGATGATCTGCTCCATAACCTTCCCCAGCACCGAGGTCAGACTGACAGGCCCGTAGCTCTCGTAGTTCTCCAGATCCTCCTTCCAGCCCTTCTTGCACACGGGCACAGCCTGCTCCTGTGCCTTTAAGATTTCCTTCCTGAAGAACGTCCAGCCTTCCAGGACTCCTCTGCCCTCCAGGACTGTCTCCCAAGGGGCTCTGTCAAACAGCCTCCTAAACTGGTCAAAGTCTGCATTCCAGACGTCCAAGGTAGCAGTTGTGCTGATCCCACTCCTTCCTTCTCCAGGAACTGGGAACTGTACGATTTTGTGACCACTACGCCCAAGACGGCCTCCAACCACCACATCACCCCCAAGTCCTTCTCTGTTCACAAACAACAGAGCCAGTGGGCACCTTCCCTAGCCGGCTCCCTCACCGGCTGGGTCAGGAAGTTCTTCCACACACTCCAGGAACCTCCTGGACTGTTTCCTCCCTGCTGTATTGTGTTTCCAGCAGACATGTGGTACGTTGACAACAAGGGCTAGCGATTCTGAGACTTCTCCCAGCTGCTTACAGGATATTTTGTCTGCTTTTCATCCTGGTTGGGTGGCCTATAACAGACTCACACCATGCTATCTGCCTTGTTGGCCTTCCCCCTGATTCTTACCCATAAACACTCAACCCTATCGTCACCATCATTAAGCTCTAGACAATCGAACACTCCCTAACGTACAGGGCTACCCCACCGCCTCTCCTTCCTTGCCTATCCCTTCTGAGGAGTTTACAGCCATCCACTGCAGCACTCCGGTGCTGTGAGTCATCCCGCCATGCTTCTGTGATGGCAGCTACATCACCGTTTTCCTGCTGCACGACGGCTTCCAGCGCCTCCTGTTTGCTGCCCGTGCTGTGCGTACTGGTGTGGTTGGGTTATTAATCCCGGCACCTTTTTGGTGGGGAGAAGCCTTAATTCCTACCTGACCATTCTCAGGCACTTTCTAACACATCAGTAACCCCCGTGTCCACTGCTGTATGGATCTCCACCTGAGACAGCAGACCGAAGGACCTCGCTAGCACACCATCCCTCAAACACCGGCGTGCTGCCCCCAGGCTCATCTCTAGCAAGCCTGGTTTTATTCCTTTCCCCCTTCAAATCTAGTTTAAAGCTCTTTCAATGAGCTCTGCTAACTCCTGTGCAAAGATCCTTTTCCCCCTTTGAGACGGGTGTACGCCGCCTGCTGCCAGCAGGCCTGTGGTGAACCAATCCACGATCATAAAACGCAAAATTCTGCTGGTGACACCAGGCTCGGGGCCAGGTATCGATCTGTCGGCTCCTCCTGTGTCTTCCCCCCATCGCTCCCTGCAGCTGAAGGGGCAGAGGAGAACACTGCTTGTGCTCCCGATCCCTTAACCAGCTGTCCCAAGGTCCTGGAGTCTCTCTGGATTGCCCTTGGACTTCTTGCTGCAAATTCATCGCTTCTGCCTGAAAAACCGGTAATGGATATAACCTGAGGGCCGCACCAGGGCAGGAAGCTTTCTCTTCTCACCTTGAAGCCGGGCCCCAGGGAGGCCGCAGGCTCCGCTGAGAGGTGGGTCCAGTCTGCACGTGGGGCCTTCTGCTCCCCTCGGGAGGAGCCTCCTGCAGCGATGGCCTTGTGACGCCGGGCACAGGCTGGCTTAGCCAGGGCGGCACCTCCATGCTGGATGGACTTTGGTTCCAGTGGCAGCGCCTCACACACGCTGTGCCCGGACGCCGGGGCAGGTGGGGCAGTCCCAGAGGAGACGCGCCTGCTGCGCCGGGCAGGGGCTCGTCGCCATCGCCCCCCGCTCCGCCAGCCGCTGCGTTCAGCCGGGCGGGGAGAGGGCAGGGAACCCCCGTGTCTGCGTCCTGTCCGCCTGCGGGGCCTGTCCCAGGGAAGGTAGGGAGCCATCCCAGGTGCCTCTCGACCTCTTGCTCTCCCTGCTGTCCTCAGCCTACCCAGCTCCCACCGGAGCTCGGTCCCTAAGCCAAGGTGCTCCCCTCTCCCCGGGCGCTCCCACCGCCCGCTCCCCGCTGCCGGCCCAGCACCGGGGCGGCTGCGTGTTCCCGCCGGGCTCTGCCTGGGCAGCCGCCTCTGGCACGGTGGGCACAGCGCTTGGTGGGCACCATTGCTGCCTGGTGGGCACCATTGCTGCCTGGTGGAGCTGGCAGGGCTCCAGCGCCCTCCGTGCGCAAATGGCCACGCCAGGCCCTGTTTGCCCACCCTGTTGGTGGCTCCTGGTTGCTCACACTCCCCGGGGCTTCTCTTATGGTTTGGCCACCATTGCTGCTGGCCCCGAGCAGGTCCCATCAGCTGCTGTCACAGGAGCTGCCAGCTCCTGGTGGCTCGCTCCGCTCCCCTGAGGCTCCCCCAGCCTGGGAAGCCCCTACGTGCCATGCTGGAGCGCTCGGCTGCCGACCCCGCTGGCACCAGAGCCACTCGCCTTGGTGACTGTCACAGGGCAGCGAGGGTAACTCAACATGCACCTGCTGTGAGTATCATGTTTAAGGAAAATATGATGCGGCCATTGACAAGGCTATTGTCACAGGCAGTTCTTCCAGCTCCCCTTTTCCCTTGTGTGGTCTTAACAAGCATGACCAGGTTAAAAGTAATTTCTGGTAACCAGCTGCTTTGTAAGTCCTCTTTACATTTGAATGCTTCCTAAGAACTTCTTTACATTAAGGACATTGTACTGTTGATAAGAAATTAAGACAAATGTAGCACCTATTGTCTTTCTAACTGCTAAGAGGAAAGTACAGCCACCAGGGTTCACCCTAACATCCTGCCAGTAACATCAGAAATTAAACAAAAGTTGAAAGATTGAAGGAATGAAAAAGCATATTAGAAAAATTAAGAATATAAGCTAATCAATGGCAGATGAGAGATATGGGCCCTTACTGTATTCGAAGTTTCAAACATAACTCACAGTTCCTTCAGTCTTTCTTTTTTTCTGTGTCCATGTCCAAACCACATAGCATAGTTTCATGCAGATTTCTACCAGCTTCCCAGGGCTTCGCTAGCCTCCACACTGCTCGCTCACCTAAATCAGCAGGCTGTTCCCTTGGAGGCAGCAGCAGACACAGCACTGATGTATCTGCCATCCTACCTGCTCTTGTATTTGCTTTCCCCTTCACAGAGCAGCATGAAAACGGGAGATGGAGCCAGGAGGGACCACTTGAAATCTTGCCCTTGGTGCTAAGGGACTGTTCGTGGTTTGGCCAGTAAGTATGAGAACTTGCACCCTATAAATGGGCCCGTTGCAGCTGGCTGTGTCTGACAGGATTTGGAGGTAATTTCAGAATAGAAGCAGCTTGCAGCCTCGACTTTGGACTCAGCATTGTAATTACAGGAAGGACTCGAACACTCCCCTTAATGACTGGGAAGTAGAGAAAAAAAAAGGTGTAACTGGGATGTGTGAGTAAAGGGGGGAGATCTTCCACATTCCATTGTTCCTCATTTCGGAGACATTTTACAAGAATATGAGGTTTGGATGGCAACAGTCCAAAGACAACAAAACTCTGAGTTGGCTGAACTTTATGAGCAGCTCTCACAAGGACAGGTCTTCATAAGAATCATTCCCAAGTAAGCAGGCCATCTCAGCACAGATGGTGAAGGATAAGACATGCGACCTGAAGGTCTAAGGTTTCCATGGAGCTTGAGAAATCCCTAAGGTCCTATCTGTAGGCATCCTTGTTACCAGTAAACCTTAGTTCCACTGGAGTATACTTGCTCCTTTCACAAAGAAACAGACTCCCCAGATTAGAAGAACTCCAAAGTGGAATATTCTGGTCCCAGTAATACCTGACCCACGAGCTTTCCTGGTGTGGAAACAGTGATGTGAAACACTGCTCGGGAAAGCAAGGCCAGCTTCCCCTCTGCAGAGGGAGTTTACTGTGTGTCCTAGCCGAGAGGGCTCAGCCACCACTAACCTGGCACGGCACCCTGTATGGCTGGGCCTTTGCTACTACCATAACTTGGCAGAATTAGGACGTGGCTGTGGCAGGGAGAGAACGCACACAGGCCCACTGATGCGTTGTTGTCAGATGTTCCTCCAGCAAAGGAAACTTCTTGTTATGGGAAACAGTTACAACTAGCTCACATTTCTGTGAATTCTTGATCTGGGTTTTTAATGAAACATCATGGCCTTGATTACACTAAGACCACATTTCCCGCAGGTATGAGTTCACAACAGTTTCCTTTGGGCAGATTATTCTTGCTTTGGCAGCCTTGACATCCTGTGGCCCTGCAGCACTACTAAGGTCTCACACATTGAGCCAGTTTCCAACACTCCTAGCTTTGAGAGGCACTGCAGTACCAGCACAAGAAGTATGATAAGAAAGGCAAAAGTAATAGGAAAACTTTCTACTTTGTCGTTAGTGCTCTCTCTGACCTCTGGCCAAGTTAGTCATGCCATGCTAAAGTGAAAAAAAAAAAAAAAAATCATTGCATAAAGTATTGTCTCCAACAAGGGTAAGAATACAGGGGCTGCAAAGGACAGCAAAGCATCAGGAAGAGACTTGGTTTTAGCCAAGGTCATAATCAAAACCTTGAAACCAAGGTAAATGCTGGTATTAATTAGCACTTCTAGTGGTGCATTTCTCTTGTCACTGCCTGTGCTGACAGACCAAATGTAGCTATTGATACTGCTTTGGACTGTGCAAATAGCAACTAGCAATGTTGTTAACCAAGTATAAACTAATGCTGCACTGCATTGACTTGTTGCAACAAAACTTTGCCAACAGGTATTTATATGAGCTGGCTTCTTCTGGTAACTGTAGAAATAATATCTAGAGACTACCGCAACCTATTATTATCTCCTCTGGCTAAACCTCAATGGCTTTTTGCTCATACAGTTATTATTTGTTCATCCTGCTCAGATGGTAACATAAAACTACTTCAGGATTTTTGTTTCCGTAGCTGTGTTTCTTTTCTAACAAACTCACTGGCTCACTTCCACTCCCAGATCTTGTTTCTGTGACAGGATTTGCTATCACAGGTGCCTGTCCTGATAAGCAGGAGTCTTTCCCCTAAAGATCAGTTAGAACCATCAAATAGAATTAAAGCTGTGAGCTCCAGTGAGCTTTTCTGGAAACAAACAAACAAACAGAAAACCTCAACAAAACCCAACAACCCACATCCATAAATAACAGCTGGTGTCCCAAAATTATTACACTGCAGAAAACCTGTCTGCATGACTGATGTGGAGCCAGCAAAGGTGGCACTTGTGCATGGGTACTCCATATCTGTCTTGCAAAACCAAAAAACGCACAGTGCCTGGAAGATGAGAAGTTAAAATTTTCAATAGCTGAAACAGCAAAATACCAGTGTGTAAGAGCAAAATACTCAGTGGAATTCATTATGTTAATAAAAATTAAAAAAACATTGCTTTTATAAATATATCTAATTTAGATAGAGATCTAGTTCAATTGAAAATAGCAGCTTTTTAATATCTGAGGCTTCAAAAACAAGAGAAAGAACCAAACAGAACTGTGTGCAGTGCAACGGATTCCTATACTTAGAATAAACATCAACATTGGATAGCGTTGGACATGAAAGAAGTGAGAGTGAAACATCTACTGACTTGCAAAAATTAGCACAGTGGTAAAGACCTTCTTGGCCTAGTACTCTGGCTAGTTTTAAGTGTTGTCAAATTTCTATTTCTGAATGTAAATCAAATATTTGTGATATTTTTTGCAATGGTATCTCCTTTGTAGATAGTAAATGGTGAAAATTTCACTGTCCCAATGGAAATAGAATCAGCAATAAATAGCACAACCAGTTTTGAATTAGAAATTGCTACAAGAAATTCTAAGACTGGCCTAACCGTAAATCTCAAAATTAACATTGTGCTATGAAATCAAAAGAAATGACAGCATGTCAACTGCTGCGTAGAGGAAAATTCCATTCCACCTACATAATGGCTTTTAAGAGGAATTTTTTTTCATTTCTCACAGTGCTAAAAGTGCCTCTTCCAGTCAAAAAGTATTCTCAGCTGAGATTGTGCAATAGCTCAAGTGAAATTTAAGTAATGAATCAGTTGCTATACTTTACCTCCTAAGGTGGAATTAAAGATAATTTTGGACGTAAGAACATTTGTTTGAATGGAACTTTCTATTTGTTAGCTGGTACAGAAAACATTTCTGATTTCTCTGACACATATTCCTTTTTTTTTTTTTTCTTCAAATGAAAGAGAGAAATGGCTTGAAAGAGCAATGACTGTTCTTAAAATGCATTTCATGGCTGCAAATGAATCCCAACTAACTAACTTCGAGAAGCATAAGGGATTTAGGTAGTATGCTCTATCTCATCTGAAAATTAGTGAAGATACTGTAATTGCCTGCCTAGGTGATCCTATTCTGCTGCAATGTCAAATGGATTTGCTCAGGTTATTATGGAAGTTCTTCTCAGCAGAAGGACTGTATCTTTGTTAGAAATATATTTCTCCAGCTAAGTCACCATTTATAATATTTTGCTGCTTCTGAAATGATCTGATCTCTTCACACATAAGGAATTGTCCCACATTAATTGTTCCCAAAACAAACGACCTTGGGGAAATATTTTTATATATCTTAATTAGTTGACCTACATTATAGGAACCAGAACATAGTTGTTAATGGAGAGGCAAATTAATTAAATCACCTACAGAGAGGAATATAAGAGTAGAGAACTAAAAGTCAAGCAAGAGTTATTTCTCATCTCAGCTGCACATCCATACTGAAATGATGCAGCTCTGCACACAAATTTGAGCTAGCTTTAAACAATGCAGATGCTGCAGACTGGTCCTCACTTAGGCCAAAATAACATGCCAAGTAGCTGTGTAAATATTTGCCAGCTACCCATATTTGTGAATATCCATCAGGACCACCTTATGATTTTGGTCTTTTAACCTTGTAGCTATTCCTATTTGATGATACACATATATTGAGCTTTGTGATATCTCAGCATTGAGTAATCAATTAGCTAAAGCAGGTGAATAATTTATAGATCAAATCTGCTAGTAATGTAACAACTAAGTGTTAGGCCATATTTTAGTAGATCGTAGTATGTTGCTAGAAGATTGTTATCCATACAAGCTACTACACACACGTTTGTAAAATATCTGCATGGAACTGAGACATTGCAGGTTACCAGGCTGCTCCCATATTGCGGAGACTTTCATGTAATTCCTTAGCATTGTTTGCTTGCTTGAGATTGTCAGTAATTACATATAGGCCACAGAATTAACTGAATTACTCAAATTTCACTATTCTTCCTTAGAAATATTATCCAATCAAAAGCAAACCTTCTGATTTCTTAGGGGCAGGCAGATTAGTACAGCTGGATCTTCATTTACTACAGCGAAGTATATTGCATATAGGACTCACAAAAAGTGAGGACAGGGGAGAAAGAAATAATTCTTCACTACACTTGCCTAAGAACAGATTTCATCTGCTAAACTGAAATCATTATGGGCACTCAAGCTTACCAGCCAACAAAGGAAGCTCACTGCTTTTTAAAATATAAAATATAAATATATGCATATATGTATAAAACATAAATGAAGGTTATAAATATGCTCTTTACCCTCTTACTTGTTTCTAGCTAGTAAGCACTAGAACATACAGTCACAGATTTAAAAGATAAGACCTCTAAAATAAAGCACTCTACACTTTGCATGTCCTATCGTTTGTTGGAAATTCACAGAGTTCCTGTGTCCTGGAAGCCATTTCCTTCCTAGAGTTTTTTCCTTAAAAATTGGAAGTAGAGTAGGTAAAAAATCTCTAGATATGCAGTAGTTTCTGACTCTTGCAAAAACTATTTAACAGCTTTTTTCTATGCTCAACCTGACTTTTAAGACAGAAACTACTTTCGGTTTACATGCAGCATACTTTTTCCACTCCTTTGTAAGTAAAATATAAAGATATCCAAATACCAGTTGACTTCACTGAGTAAGAAATCTGATAAAGGCTGACAGTGCTGTGGATTTTCCCACACAGGGTGCTAAAGCATGATATCTGAAAAAGGGCTTTTTTAATAAAAGCAAAAGTTACAGCAGTAAAACCCCAAAACTTTCAGACAAGACCAAAAAAATAAAACCCAAAAGTAGGTTGAAGGAAGCTTAATGGGAACTATTTATACTGAGAATTCATGTTGACAGCTAGAGCTCAGGCCTTAAAACATGCCCACAGCCTCTCTCCAGAGTTCTGTGTAATCTCAGGCGAGTTCCCTTGCTGAGCTGGTGTGACAGAGGTTTTAAGCACATGTGACTCTGCTCCATATAGATTCCTACACCAACCTAATCTCCTACTCCAGAGCACCTCCATTAGGTGGTGCAACTAACATCTCTCATGCCTGTGGTACTCACTCTTCCTCATCCTGTCCCTGAAAGGCCCCTCATGCTGTGCAGAGCCATTCTGGACTGGGACAGAGAAGTTAAACACGAAACTGTTGTTCACTTCATGCAAATGGCAACACATACTGCCCTGAAGGGCCCACTGCTGGAGGAGGAGGAGAGCTCCAGTGGCTTTGATTCTCATAGCAGATCTGCCTTTGATAGCTTTGTCCTGCGAGACTTTGGAAGGCCGTTTGGGTAGAATGAGGAATTAGTTTTATTATTACAATTATGGATTTTACAGACAGCCCTGAGTTTATGTTGGAGAGGGAAGACCAAAGAAGTGCATGTTGCACTTGGAAGAAAGGGGATGGGTTTGACAGATGCCTGGTTCCTGGGTGGGTTTGTATTTCAAGCACTGGAACAAGCTGCCCAGGGAATTGGTGGTGTCACCATCCCTGGAGGTATTTAAAACACACAGAGATGTGGCACTGAGGGACATGGTTTAGTGGTGGACTTGGCAGTGCCAGGTTAACAGTTGAACTCAATGATCCTAAACATCTTTTCCAACCTAAATGATTCTATGATTCCATGATTTCAGTCTGAGATACAGCCCTAAGGAAACTCCATCCTGCAAAATCTGCTTCTATTTGTAATAGGACACAGCATTGTGCCAGATCTAAAATCTACGGTCCTCCTGCCCAAGCTTTGGTAGATCTCTTGGGCATACCCTGGTTTTAAATGTCCTCAAGACTCCATATTTTGTGGGGCTTGGGGCAAATAAACCAGGTGTTAGTTACACAACAGTGGGAATGGAACAAGGAGAGAAAATCCTGACAAGCTAAACCAGAGTTTATGGGAGCAGCTGGAACACATGTTCTGTTTTAGCTACTCTCTTCTTGGCATGTTTAGATCAGTAAATTCTGAACTGCCGTGGCTGAGGAGCAAACACATCCTTTTTTTGTGGATCATGTTTTCTCCACAGCCATAATCTGGGGCAGAGGGGCAAGCAAGGATCATACCATCCACAGCTATCACACTCCACCCAGCAGTGACTGGGAATCGCAGCTCTTAGGAACACCCATATCCATTTACTAAGCCATACTTCGCACAATCCTCTCTACCATACCTCTGGAATGCAGCTTGCAGAATTTAACGATGAACTTAAAGAAAGAGGGAGAGCGACTGTAATATTCCAAACTTAGAAAGCAGCTTTAGAGAACCACAGGGCAGATTCCAGCTGGACAACCTGTTCAAAGGGCCACTTTAATAAAACCTCTCACAACTGTGGATTGCAAGAAACTGAGAGGGTATTACCCAATATTTCGGTAATAGTATTATCCCTGCTTCCTACTTTTCTCTCTAAGCAGCTGCTAATGGCCAATGTCCAAGATCGTACAATGGACCGATAGATTTCTGGGCTCATCCAGGACTGCCATTCCTCTGCTTTTTTCCCTGGAAGAATAGGAAGCTTGGTTTATCAGCCTCAGTGGCAGTTACAGGTCTTACAGAAGCCTTGCCCATGTGGGAGATGTCTAGTTTGCCACTTCGGTGTGTGGAGCTAGAATTGGGGCTGGGTGCAGTTCCAATGGTGACTGGAAGAGGTGTGAGCACACCACCCCAGGAAGAGCGATTACAGAGGCTGGAGTTCTTCATGTCCCCTACCCACGCAGTAAGTCTGGCCTGAGAGTACTAGTGAGGGAGCCAGCACAGACATACAGAACTTACGCATTTTTACCAAGAACAGCATGCTCACTGCCACGTTATTTAGCTGTAATTCAGGTCAGATGCCATAAAGGCAAGATTGTCCGTACTAGTTTGTCCAACATGGCTATTAACCAGGGAAAAGCATCTGAAGACAGGTTTGCAATAACTAGAAATTGAAGTAAAGCACCCGTGCCTTTGAGCTAGAGGCTACAGAGAAAGATCAGCAACAGTGTTTTGAATAATCTGGATAGGCACAGGAACTTTGCAGTCTGCAGAGGATCTGCTTGACAGACAAGTGATACCATATAGAACAAAATTCCTGTTTAGACCCATATGAGGAAGGAATGTTCCTGCTGGATGAAAAAAGTATGCGTATTTACTTTTCAGAAGTAAATACAGAATTCTAAACATGAGTACGTCACAAATCTTCCAAACCTGGTATTATATTGCTGGTCAATGAGCAGCTTGTTAAACACAGCAAGTAAAGTCAGTGGTGATTTACTGAACAGTGCACTCGATAAATCACTGCTCCACTGCATCACTAGCTGCACAGACTGAGTGATCTCTGACCTGCTATGTCCTGTCTGCTACTGTCCTGCAAACCACGCAATTATTTAGATCAGCCCAGTGTGGGTGCAAGTCACTGACATCCTGGTTAGGCAACATGACATGCTCTCTGCGCTGCTGTAAATGACAACGAGAAGTGCTCAGCACTTCTTCATGAGCTAACTGACATACAGAAGCTGCATGGTTTTAACTTCAGATCAGTTTAAAACCAGATTTAACCAGAACTGGTGTGAACGTGTTTGGGGAGGACAGGTATGCTTCGGTGACTCTGTCTGGAGCATTTTACACCCTGAGAGGCATGATTGCTCCTAGCTTGTTTCAGTAGTTTCTTAGCCTGGAGACTGTCACTGTCCTGCCTTTTAAAGAAAAAGTGGCACCATCTGAACTGAGGTAGTATAAAATCATACCAGTGCCTCTCCTCTGCCCTCGTCCATCAGCTTGGCAGCGATAACAGGGCTGAGTAACATCCTCTGCTCCTTGGCTTGTGCCTATGCTACCTGGGATTTCTAGGTGTCCTTCAGGCAAATACAGAAAGGCCAAGGACTGTCAACCTGCTATGTGAGAGCCAAGTGAGGTTTTTGTTGAGGGGTGATATAGCTACAGTTAGGGGAGAAACAAACACAGAGACCTTCAAGCCCACACATGCTTCTTCAGGCAGGATGCATCCAGTCCTAGGCCAACACAAAGCAGCCTTTATTTGCACATGCTGTATAGACCCTGAGATGGATCGGGGGTGGGAGAGGGCAGAACTTTTAGTAAAGTCCTGGCTAGGCATAGGAAGTGGCCATCCAACAGAGGATGCAGATTGCCCTCCACTGACTGCGCGCTTGCTGAGGTTTCCAATGCTTTTGCAGTGGAGCACACACACTCCTGTGACACACAGCAAGACAGAAGATACCTCTGATCCCAACCTCCCCATGTGCCTAAAACAAAGCAACCATCCAGTATGTGCATGTGGCCAGCTGCATTCCAGGAGCCTGCCCAGAGCCAGCAGGCAGCAGAACAACTGCACAGAAAACAAGTTGAGGAATTCCTGGAATTTCTGAAGAGTATTAAAATAACCTTAATATCCAATAGAAAGCAGGTATGAGAGACAATAGCAAAGTGGTTGCTTGTCCCTCTTTGATACTTGATTAAGTGCAAATTTTGTCAGAAAGCACGTGAATGTTGAGAGTGTTTATTTCAGCTTTTCTCTACCTCCCAGATTCTTTGGGAGCAAGGACACAAGGACTTCTCGAAGCCTCCAGAACACTCAGTAAACCACTGTACTGTAACAATATGATTATTTTTTTTCTCCTGTTCCAGTTCCCAGAAGTATTTGGATCTATAGTATGAATATGTCTTCTCTTGCTATTTTACACACATTTCTATCAGCAGGAACATCTCCCTACATGGCAGCATACACTTCACTTCAAAGATCTTCCCAACCCTTTAGGGTATAATTAGACTTGTAAGTGCTGGAGCCAATCTGCCCAACAGGGAAACTTCTCTGAAAACAAAGATTTTGTAAAGGTTGAAAGAGATGATGGCAAACAAGAAATGGCTAGTGGCTTCTTGAAATTTCTCCTGCTAACTGCTCTTTCATTAAGTCTGGTGAAAGAAAAACAGTTCTCTGTGCCCAACAATGAAGTCAACAACAGAGTTTCTCTTTTAAAATGTAGGCTTTAAGCTCTTCCCCTCTACCAGCTGAAAGTTTTCAAGAGTCCGGAAATTAGACTGGAAAGGCATGCTGTTAAGGCTCTACTGTAACACTTAATGTCTCAGCCACTCACCAAAATCACCTTATCTCAATTGTAATACAAGTCTATATCATATTACATTATATTATGTTGTGAAAATTGTTACATCTTTCATTTACATACTGTAGGGAAAGCTTTGCAGTGGATCTTACTAATGCCATACAAAAGAGGAAACTCATTCCCCCTTTTGGGGGAAAACCTTTTGGGGTTGTTCAGTCTGGAAAAGAGAAAGCTCCAGGGAGACCTTATTACAGCCTTCCAAAATATAGAGGGGGCTTACCAGAAAGAAGCATTTACCAAGGCCTGCAGTGATAGGACAAGGGGCAATAGTTTAGAACTGAAAGAGGGTTGATTTAGATTGGACATAAGGAAAAAAAATTTTATGATGAGTGTTATGAGGCACTGGAACAGGTTGCCTAGAGAAGTTGTGGATGCCCCATCATTGGAAGTGTTCAAAGTCAGGTTGGATGGGCTTTGAGCAACCTGATCTACTGAAAGGTGTCCCTGCCCAAGGTAGTGGGGGTTGGACTAGGTGATCTTTGGGTCCATTCCAACCCAAACCCTTCTATGATTCTATGATTTACCTCTGCCTCCTGTAGAAGCTCTGCATCTTTGGCCGGCAGCTAATAAAATCAGGGATCTTTGTTCCTCTCTCCTGTCATATGCAGCTCTGATGATTACAACAAGCACTTGGACACCAAAGCTTTTAGCAGAACTCCCTGAGCTAGTAGTATTTTTGACACCAGTCCACACCTAAATTTAGCAATTCCCAGACCAAACGTCAATGCAACTTTGCTGTTGCTGATTTAGAATAGGGCTCTGGCACATTATTCTCATTCTGAAAATAGCTTCTAATTCTTTACCCAGGGCAGAAGTGCTAGCCTGTTCTACCCACGCAACCTGACGATTCAGTGTTATAGTTATTCTCATGTTCAGAGTGATGCACAGACTGATTTATGAAGCTCCCAGTACTTGTTAGATCAATTAAAACTGAGGGTAGGCCTGACCCAGATATCAAGATACACTGAATTTAAAGGACGCTTAAATTTAAATTGTATCCAAATCTGCAGTTGGAACCTGTCATTTAAGGGTACAAACACCTTCAGGCATATACCCGCAGGCGGCACCTCACTCCAGGATGTGAGTTTGCAAAGTGACAGCTGGCTGCTGGTGTGCAGAAGTGATGCCAGATGCTCCACAGATTTTCTCAGCACGTAAAGCAAACTTTATGTGCATGTTCAGAGGATAAGCAATGAGTTTGGGCTGTGTACACGCCTGGAGACTATTTTGCATGTATACAGAAGTCCTCTATGCAAACATGATAGGTAGGTCCATCCCATATTAAACTTGACTCTCTCATTTGAGTCCCATAAATGATACCTCAGTCTCCAAATCCTAGAGCTGGTTATTTATGAAGTTAATTCTATCTGAATATAAGCTCTAGGAGAGCTTAAAGTCTCATTAGAATTTAATTCAGAAAGAAGGGATTATGCTGCTTATGGGACATGTCACATCTCAGTAAAAAACTACCGATGCCTTGCCATCATCCATCTTGTTATTCAGCAGTATATTCAGCAGACATGAATGAAAATTAGACACAAGTAACGCTACTGTAACTCCTGCCACTGCACACCTACCACTTCAATATACCTGGTTTTGTGCTTATAAGTGATCACAGTCAAGGCCACACTGACAACCCACTGGTAACATCAACACCATATGCAAACCCTGGGGGGTCATCTCATGAAAAGAGTTAAGCTGTGGTCAGAAAGTCCAGGAACAGTTGTCATGTGTTTTCAAAGAGAAAGCACCAACCTTGACTAACCAGGTCCCCTAGCCCTTGTTGCAAGGTGATGGACGAATCTGATCCAAAAATCAACCAGAAAATATTCCAAATTTACAGGAAATTCAGATTCATACCTGACATAACTGTTTGGATACAGTTTCTTGATCCACAAGTACGACAGAATAACTATGCACCTTTGCACACTCCCAGTCACTCCCTCCTGCCCCCCCTCCTTGCGTTTGACAGTGATGGCACACCAGCATGGACAGTCAGATAAACTGGTGAGCAAGATGAGTTGATCCAACTCACAACTAATTTCACAAAAAGAAAATAAGTCAGCTGCACAGTTGCTAGCCCTGTATAAGGGATAGAAAGGGAGAACGTGGGGTGGGTGTGGGGAAAGAGGAAGAAAGGACAGCAGCAGCAGCCCTAAATGAGCTTAGACTGATTATGAAACTGTCATCTGAACAGACTTATGAATCAGATTTCCTTTTTTAAAATGGTACCACAGAACATCTGACCAAATCAGCTCCCCATCATAACATTTGAATATATATTGCAAAATATCACAGTAATGGAGTTAACGCATATAAGATACTAAGGAGTGCATTAGTTAGGACTCCACTCCATGAACCTTTTGATGCAGTAACATCTATACAGGCTGCCTACAGCCAACTGTGTAAATTATCCAGAAAGGGTTGCCCTTCTTGTGGTTTTATTAGAAATGTCTATTTCATACTTACAGTCTGGGCTCAGGATCATGTGGTTATGAAAGACCATCAGATTTCTCATACAAGAAACATGTAATGAATACACAGAAAGATTTGAAAATGAAAACTAAAAGGCTGTCAGTTAGATTATGATATAACAAAAGCACTACGAAGGCCACCTCAAAGTAAAGGCAATGAGAGTCCAAAATCACGATTTCTGAATGGAGGGTGCTTGTTCAGCTTATCAAACAGAACTGCACTTCTAGATTTTAAAATTGCCTTTCTATTGATTAAACACCTCCTCCCCTGAATCTTAGGCCCAGGCTCTGTATACTGGACTGCACTGGACAACACAACAGTTAGGGCACACAGATGCTGTTTGATCACGCTAGTCCATCCTGTTGGAACGGATGTATGTGATGAAGAAGGCAGCAGGTGGCCCAGAGGCAAAACCCTCTGAGAGCACTGCACGGCTTGCTCAGGGCTCCACATAGACTCAAAGGCTCAGAAGTGTTAAATGACAGATCTCTGATCCCAACCTTCTTGTAAAAATACTACATTGGCGAGCAGGCTTCTGTGTTACTTACAAATGGCTTTAAGTGAATTCCCTCCTACCTTCCTCTCCCACCGGGCAAGAACAGCTAGAAGCACATCGCTCCTACCAAGAGCAGGAAACAGTAACAGCAGAGCAGCTGCTGTTAACACAAATCTGCAGGAACTGCAATTCATTCTACAGAATTGTAACATCTAGGTATTTCTCCCCCTTTTGTTGAATCTTACCTACTCATTATTTATGCTGAAATAGGGCCTGCAGTCTCCAGCCAGACGTGAGGCCAACTGTGCCAGATGGCCGCACGCGTACAAGGAATCAGCCTGTCTAAAATCCCATTCCTGCAAGCATGCCACAGTACTTTCCTGCATCCGTTCTCAAGTATTAGTCCTTATGCCAATAAACCACTTTGCTCTCTAAACACCTTAGAAGCCCCGAGCCTGTGCGCGCTGTGGTGGTGCACGACAGAGTGTGATAAACACATAGGGTAGGTGTTTCCTGGAGAAAAACATGTGTGAAGTGCTTTTTAGAACAGCATGCTTGACAGTGCTGTTTCCTCTCTTGTTGGTTTAGCTATGTAACCTGCTATGTGCTATGCATCTCTGTCAGGGCTGAGGCCAAAGTGGGCAAGATAGAGCTGGGCTGTTAAAAGATTTAATTTATAAACAAATAAGGGTGATGTTTTAAAAACACCCCACCTAACAACATTACTGGGGAGAAGGATGAGGTGAAGGTTTACTTCTAAATAATTTTTATCTCAACAGAGGATCTGACCCTAACAGAATTTTTGTTTTTTTAAAAAAAGGAGAGAGGGGGAAGAAAGAGAAGACAGTAAGTCCAGTTTTTTCTACTGGAAAATAAAAACCCCGAAGAAACACTTTTACTGTAATTTCAAGTTGAAAGCAGGATGAAGTCTGCTTACTTCACTGGCAGAGATGTCTCTTAAATTGGGGAAAATTCAGATCAACCAAGATGGGAAATTAGTGAGCACAAATGAAATGTGGTTGATCCTTTGAGCAGATGTCACTTTTCAGGAGAAAAGCGGACACAACTGTTAAGACAAATAAGACAAACTCAGTCACACCAAACTCAGTCTGTTAGTAGTGCTGATCAGAAGCAGTAACTTTTGTTCGATAATTTAAATACCTTTGACTTTGCCTTCTATGGACCTAGTTCTTAGAATCCTGTAGTTATGTCTGAATCATGTTTCCCCACACACGCCCCTTAAATTTTAAAGGTACCTCCTGATTTTGAAAATGTGATTCCATGATGCTGTGTTTTCTGGAAGCTGCATTATCAAGACACAGACAGCACAGAAATATTTTGGGTTTAAATTTTAAATGTCTTTGGAAACAAATTGACTTTGGAACGCTCAGAGCTGAGACCTTTTCATGCTTGTATTTGGCAAGCTGGCCTCCTACATATTAAAAATATTAAGTTAAAATTGCAGGCTTAAGAGTCGTATTTGGTTGAAGCATAAATGAATCACAGTTTGAGGGGGTTCTGAGTTAGGTGTGGAAGGAAGAATCCAGGTGCTTTTTTTTTTTTTTTTGCTGTCTGGTTTACCAATTTCAACTGAAAATGAAAACAGGAAAAACTGGTATTACCAGCCAAGAAATCACTTCTTTAGAGAGTTTTGAAAGTATCTATCATTGAGAGTTTCTCATTCTGAAAGGGACCCTTTTATCACTGATAAAATACTTGAATGGGTTGACAACTAAAAGAAAGAATGAAGAATAAACTTATGAAAAAAAATAATTGTGAACTAGGAAGGAATCAGCAATTACAGTTTTGGTAAGAAAAATGAATGACACTTTGTTTATAAGGGTATTTTTACTGTTATTTAAACACTGCTTAGACAACATGCCAAATTTACACAGCGACCTACAAAGTTTTTCTGCTAAGATGAACCGTGAAGAATTGTATTTTGTCTTACTGCAGAATCAGATGAAATCTGGGAAGGCCGCTAGTAAGTGTTTAGTCATCTTAAGACACAGAACAGGAAAAAGGAGAGATCAAGTGAAAAACTCCTTAGGCCTTGAAGTTTCCCCAAACAAAACCTGTATTACAAAGCAACCCATCCTTCTGTGGGATTGCTAACTGCCCAGGTTTTACCCTTGCTCTACTTCTGCCGGGTGCCCTGGACAACAGTATTCCCATCTCTGATTTCCTCTCGTGTGTGTAAAAAGAAAACAGTTCCTCATTTCACAAAGATGTTGTCAGATTTATGGTTGTAAAGTGACAGACACCAATTGTCATGATGTACCACAGTTAAATTTCTGTGAAGTCAATGATGAGGTCAGGAATGATTCAGGTCAGTCCTGAAAGAATGGAAGATACACAGTGGACTTGTGTTTGATACTTATATTCAGTGAGAAATTTCAGATTTCCAATAAATCATACAAGGCACTGCATTATAAATGGCTTTTCAGCTTAACATGAATGAGCTTTTTTTTTTTCTCTTTTTCTCCTTTTTTAACCTCATTTCTCTTTTTACGAAGGTTTGCAAAAGTGTATTAAAGAAGGCACATTGCTGGCACTTACACCTTGGTTTGCTTTCTAAGTACTTCCATCTCGGTCTGCTGCCTACAGTGCCTGCCTTAATGCTGATGTACTTCAGTGAATCAGGCATCCCCCTCAAGACAATGCAAGTAAGTCACTAATTACGTGGGGAAAGTAGAAAAGAAAAACCCGCTAAAGCCCACCGTTATTTCTCCTCTTAAGATTTCCAACAAGAAGTAAGTTTCACTGCGACCTTAAACTACCTACCCAGATGTTATTTAGCACCTCGGAGACTTAGCGCAGCAATTAGCTAAAGCTTTGTCGCGTCCCCTGAGATATTTTTAAGACGTATCGTTGAATTTCTAAGAAGCGTTACTGTTAGCAGTCCGAGCGTCACCGCATTGCCGTTTCCCCACACAGCTCACCGCCGCCTCACCCTCGCCACCTCCTCAGGAGAGAGGAACAGGAAGAGGGAAAAGGGAGGAGGAGAGAAAAAAAAAAAAAAAAAAAAAGAAGAAAAAAAAAAAACCCAACCCTGCACCACCCCGGCACGGGGAGCACGCACGGCGGAGGCGCCCCGCGCCGGGCGGGTGTTTATAAACAGCGGGACACCCGCGCCGCGCGCCGAGCGGGGCCGAGCCCCGGCGCGCGGCGGAGGGGGAGGAGAGGCGGCGCCGATTGGCTGCGCGGCTCGCGGGCCCCTATATGCGGCGGGTGATTGGGGCGGCCCGCGCGCGCGGGCGGCGGCGCGAGCCCCCTGCCCCGAGGACGGAAGCGGCAGCGGCTGCCGGGGCTCGCCGGTCAGGTACCGCCGTCTGCGCCGGGCCGGCCGCCCTCCCTCCCGCTCTGCCGGTGCGTTCGCTTGCAAAGAGCAGTCCGCCTCCCTCGCTTTCGGTGTGAAGCGAGTAGCTGGGTAATTAAAGTTAGCGAATGTACTCTGCTTTCTCCTCTCCGTCTGGCTTCGGGGGCTGCAGGGGCTGGGCTGCGCCGGGGCGGAGGGTGTCTCGCTTCTCCGCGTTTCTGGAATTGCGGTGCCATGCTTTGGGCAAACTAGTTTTCCGACTGCTTTGTTTAAAAGGTTTCTCCGAACGCGGCTGTCTTACTCCTGCCGTAAAGAAAGAAGGGTTTTGTCCGGCTTTTGGGTTTTCACATTTCTGCGATGAACGAGACCCAAACTTCAGCGCAGTTTTTTTGTGTTTTGCGGAGCCTTCCAGCAGATTCCCCCCGGGTCTCTTGCCATTGTCTGATTGTCGAGTGTGTTCAAAGAAAAGAAAAAGCAGGGAAAACTCTGAAACATTTTGTGGCCCTTTCGGGGTATTACTCACGCCCCGAGCCGCGGAAGGAAAAACTCGCAGCCGCTCAAGGTTTGCGGGGAAATCGCCCATTCAAAGCAGTGGCAGTGCCGCCGCCCCCCGGCCCTGCATCCGGCAGCCGCTCCCGCGTTCCCATTGCTCTAAATATTAATTTTATTTTATTTATTTTTTCCTCTACAGGAAAAGTGGGTGTGGGGCTTTTTTCTTCCCCCGCCTAAGGAACTCGCAATTCCGGCTCGGAGTTTCTCCGCTCAGCCCTGGGTTGCAACACGGGGACGCGCCCCCGAAGGCGCCGGGGCAGCCCTCCCGCCCTGCCCTCGTTAGCGCTAATGAGCGCCGGGAGCTCCTCTCCCCGCGCGGAGGCTGGCGGCGCCCCGCCGGGAGCACCCACCCCTCTCCCGAACTATTTCTGGGGACTCCGTAGGAAAAAATCGGCGTGAGGAAACGCATTAGGCGAAAGGGGGAGATACCGAACGCTTTCAAAAAGCGCCTTAATTTTTTTTTTTTTTTTTGCGGCGGGGCTGCGGAGCCGGCGGGCGGCGGTCGGGCGCGCCGCTGCGGCGGGGGTGTGCGAGGGGCAGGGCCGCGCCGGCCCCCTCCTTTGTCTGCCCGAAGGGGCGGCCGCATGGCCGGAGCTGCTGCCGGGGCTCCGCGGGTGCCCGGGGCTCCGCGAGTGCCCGGGGCAGGCGGGGCGGGGCGGTCCCGAACGATCGATCTGGCTCATGTCGGGATCCGCGGGCGCCCCGCAGCTGGCGGTGGCGGGAGGGTGGCGGTGCTGCGGCCCGCCCCAGTGCCAGCGTCCCAGTATTCCTGAGCCTTCTGGGTTTCACGGGTTTTGGGAAGAGCTTGGGATGCGCCGGCTGCCGCGCCAGGACGGGGTGTGGGGCAGAGCCCTGGGGTCCGGCGGGGGAAGGGGCGGCGGGGTGCTCGCCCTCGCTGGGGGCGCATCGGAACGCCTGTGCTTTTTAGCGTCTTGAGCTGCTGCTGAGCAAGATGTTGGGAGTGTCCAGAGAGGGGAGACTGGCTCTGTTGTAAGCAACTAAACTAAGTGCAAGGCAATGCCAAAAAGAAAAGCCTGTAATTGTGTTCTGGCCGTGCAAAGCGGTGGAGGACTCTCTACGTGCATCTGCATCTAGTGACTCGCCAAGGATCCCTTAGCAGTAGTGTTGAAACGCCTAGTGTGGCTGTTGAAATCTGTTTTGTATGATGCTGTCTTGTTCTCGCTTCTCCTCCCCAATTCTTGCATTCCTCCTAGCAGTTGGAAAGGGGAAGGGATGGGGTCAGCAAAGGGATAGATTATTTTAAAAGAAGGGAAAACAGTTGTAATCTAAGAGAGGATAAACGCCAGCTTTTTTTTCCCCTTGTTGAGCAGGGCAGGCAATATTAAATCACAGTTGATAACAGCCATGGAGTATTCTAGCAGTATTCCAGAAGGCTGGACTGTCACATAGAGCTGGGTGTTGCTCTGGTATTATGGGAGTTACTGGTTGTTCTGCACAGAACTAGTTTCATAGAAGCCGACCATCTGTTATATACAGAAATATATCATTTTGGTAAAAATATGGGCTTTTTTGCTGGTAAGGTTTTGTTGGGTTTTTTTCTGCTTAGAAATGTAATAGCAATATCTGCTTAGTCGCTCTCTTCCATTGAGTCAGTCAAAACTGTATCGCTTTGTTTTCTCCAAGATCCATAATTACTGAGAATCAAACTGGTTGCTCATTCTGCTCAAAGCCAGCAGTTGGGACAGTCTCTCTGGACAAACTGGAATAGTGAGTACTGAAGCTAGGAATGACAGTTCACCTACAGATCAGGGAGAAGCATGTGGAAAACCCTGCAAGTCATAGCTTATCATTTGAAATGCCAGTGGCTTGTGTGTTGGGTGTTTTTCTGCACCTACAAGTGTTATGGCATCCAGGATGTGCTAAGCATTGCCTCATCTCCCATGGTTATCTGTCTGTACCTGAGGAATTGTCTAGGTAATCCTTTAACTTGATGTTGCTTACTAAAAGTACAGAAGTGGGAGGGGGTTTTGCTGTTGGGAAACCTCACTGCAGTTTTGCTGTTACTGCAGTGGGTCTGCTGGGCCTTGGAACTGGCTAAAAGTGATGGATTAGTGTTGTGCTGCTAGAACTTCCTTCCATACCAGCCTGCGGGGTTTAGTAAAGTACCTTTATCAGCTTCCTAGGATACACACATCTTGAGTGAGGCTATCTGACCATTTAGCAGACCTCAGTAATAACTACTCTTTAAATTCCAGTGCAAAGCAGCATGGTGCACCTCTGTCAGGTTGGCTGGAAGTGACAGCAGGATTTTCCACTGATACAGGAGACATTGCGTATTTGGAATCTTTGCAATATTTGGGAAACACCGCTCCAGATTCTGAACAGAAATCTGTACATTCCTGAGTCTTCAAAGGCTGAAATAAGTCACAGACACTTGAGAGGTTTCCCTTTTCTCATAAGTTTTGAGAATAGGATATTTGCCCTTGGAAAGCAAGGGGAGGAATGCTATTGAAGGACCTGTGAAAGATGACACCAGTTAGATTCTGTAGTCAATGGAGAAACCATCAGAATGTGTGGAAATAGGATGATGAAACAACCCCTTTGCTTTAGAGTTGCAACTTTTTAGTATGAACCTGTACCAGTCCTGAAGTTTACCTGTTGCTTGGGTGACTGCGTAGTCTGATCTTCAACATAGAACTGTGGCTTGGAGATGCTGCTGCTACATGCCCAAATAACCCAGAAAATCTAACAGATCTCAGGACTGCTTAAACATCCTGTGGACAGATGATGTTGAAAGTAGAGGATGTTGTAAGCAAAAGTAACTCCGGTTTGAAGGACTGTTGAAGAGGGGCATAGGTCTACGTATTGCTAAAGACCGCAGACTGCCTTGTAGTGCAGTGCAAGTTTACCTGCTGCAAACCAGTTTCATGAGGTCAAGTTTGGTGCCATCTCCAGTTTGCTGGATATAGTCTTACAGTCTGAATAAAAAGTGTTCGGTTACTCAACTTCCAGGAATGCTGCTGGTGCCTTGAAGGTAAGCTGTCACCTTTCAGATGCAGCAGCTCAACCTCACCCACTCGGGTGCAGCAACTTTGAAATAAAGAACCCCTTCTGCCAACACAGATCATGTACTGTTGGAGGTGCCTTGGGACATACCAGCAAAGGAAGAGATTTTTAGCTAGTACTTTGGCATTTAGACTGAGGAAAGTTGCTTCAAATTGAACTTGCTGTTGGGTCAGTAAGTCACTTTCTGCTCACATTTCTCCTGCTGCATCCTGCAGCTTTTTTCTTCCAGTTGCGCTGCTGCTAAGAACCCGAAGAGTCTTGTGCTGATTGACGTAAACTAGCCTTCTGTCTTGGGGCAGGAAACTTACAGTTTTTCTTGTTCTTTAAACTGCTATTCATTGTACACCACTGCAGCCCCCTTCCCTCAGCCCTCTATTAGTTGTGGTTTTCCATGGAATATGAAATAGAGGATAGATGGATTTTCTTCTACTTGACTTGGTTAACTAAAGGAAGATTAGCCTTTCATTTTGCACTGTATGCTCAGGTATGTAATCAGTGTGTTTTATTGTTAAGACTAGACAGTGCTTTTTGCAACTCTTCCTTGTAGCTTTCCTGACTTTCCAATAAAATACTTACTCACTACACTTTCAGTAGGAAACCCTTGTAATGGGTAACAGGGGTGGTAAAGGTACCATACTTGCGACTAATTCTTTTCTGAGTTTCTGGCTGCTTTGTTTGAAAGACCCAAGTGAAGTCTTGTGGTAATTACAAGCACTGACTTTCTATTGCATTGTTCTCTAAGCTCAACTTTCTAGAATGAGCAGGCATCTTTAATGGATTTTTTTGTTTTTCCTTCTGCCTTAAGTCATCCCTGTCTTTTAAGCTTCTGCTCCCATCTTTGTAGCTTCCTTCTAGAGTCCACAGACTGGTGTTTTGTGGTCTGCCTCCTAATGAATTCCATTTGTAGTTTCTACTTC
Source organism: Falco biarmicus (assembly GCF_023638135.1). NCBI lineage: Eukaryota > Metazoa > Chordata > Aves > Falconiformes > Falconidae > Falco > Falco biarmicus. Next base: position 10,422,297 of record NC_079300.1, read on the forward strand.
ACTCTGTTTCACTAAACTGTCCTCGCAGCAGAGCTTAATCTTGTGCTGTGTGCAGTTCAGTTACATTCTTGGCCTTACATCAGTCTTGCATATAAATGTGTGTGCATATACACACATATATACAACAGACACATTTATAAATTTAAAAATACTATTTTTACTGGCTCTTGATATTATGAAATAGTGTGACCTACTATCCATTTCTCCTAAGCAGAGACAAGTACTTCTGGTTAAATGCAAATACACAAGTTGCTTCATGTTAATTTACAAAGTAGTCTTGGAGAAACCTCACTGCTTATTAAACATGTTGGGAGTGTTTTGCAGCTCCTTTGTTTGACTTTCCTTATCCAATTTGAATCTTGAAGCTAGGCCTGAGGAATTCTTTGTGTAGTCTTCTGTTCTGCGGTGTGTTACGGCCATTGACTTGTTAGCAGCTCTCAGTGAGGGTACTTCATCTGTGGTGAGCTAGAAACTGCAGGATGCTGTTCTTGAGTTGCTACAGCTTACTGTATTGTCACATTTCTCGCTGGTGCATGTGGGGGGTGCTGGTTCTGTTCTTCCACTTTTCTGCCATGAGCCTGTGCTGTTCCTGCTCCCCATGTTTTGTAACAGAAAAAAGCAGATGAGTGTCTCCTGTTTAGTCCCTGGCCTTGTTGCCTTGAAAAAAAAGGCTGTATAAAAGGCCAAAATTTTCCTTGGTTCCCACAGAAGTAGGAGAGGATTAATGGAATTCATCCCACCCAGTCTGCAGACAGGCTTAAACAAAGCCTTGTGCCGCTATTATTCCAGCCAATCTGCAGCTCCTTTGTATATGTTGAGGTGGTTCTCGATCCACTTTATGATAAAATCTGAGGATTTTGGCTTTCCAGCTTGCTTGAAACAAACATGGAGACCCCCAATATGTATGTAGGATCTTCTGTATTGAGTCTGTTCTTCAAGAGCTGTTGGTTCTTTGTAACTTTATGTGAAATACTTGACTGTCTTGAAAACTATTCAAAATGTGAAAACTACATTAAAGCCTTGAACTTATGTAGTCATATAAAATAATTGAGATAGACCTTAGCTTAATGCTGTACTACTGAAATAAAGGAGGCTAGCTAGCCATATGAATCCAAATGTCATGGAAGTGCAAAACCAGTAGTGACTTCTGTCAACAGCTGTTGCAAATGCAGAAAACACTCTTCTACTTTTCTGGTGGCTGGCTCTTCCAGTACACTTAAATTTGGCAAAACTTTCTTTGCTGTTTTCTCTAACCCTCTCTTCAAACTGACTGCTGCTCCTCAACAAGTGGTGTCTTGGAGAGAGATGGGAGAGCACAAACCTAACAGGTCTGGATTGTGTCTGTTTGCTAGGAGTTTGACTTAACATACATGTACCTCTTAATGTAATGCTTCTAGCATGTTTATTCAGTTTCAGCTTTAAAGCTGTTTGGGGCTTTCTTATGGCAGTGAAGACTGTGTGCAGTCTGGAAGTTGGGACTTAGGAGAAACCGACAGTGTGGTGTGTTTGCTGTTTCTAGACTATTTGCCTGAAGTTAGGGTGACTCTTTTATGGAATTCAAGGTGCTGTTTATGTAACTTCAAAATTGAATTAATTAAAAATGAAGTTTCTTAACTTCTGTTGATGTATCTTGAATGACTAGTACTTCATGCTTCTGTAAAAAGTGTGGGTGTACATACATAGTGTGTGGAGAGAGAGAGAGAGACTTCTACACTGCATTTGCATTTGGTGCCAAATTAGTGCTGAACTACCACAAAAGGGAATTAATCTCTTAAGAAAACACTGAACTACAAATACTAAACAAGAAGTGAATACATGGTCAGATAGCCTGCTTGCTTCATTTGAATAGATTGATTTCCTATTAATAAAAGAAGACAACTCACTAGATGAGATTATCCAAGAAGCAGACAGGGTTATTAATAACTCTCCTCTTCCCTCAGCCTCAAGTAGAATACAACACTTCTTTCAGCTTAAGATTTGCTGGCAGCTATGCACAGTGGTGAACGGGAAGGGTTGAGAATGAACAAGGCATGATTCTGTTAAGGGCCAAGGGAACAGAGCATGCAATGACTGTCTGTTCTTAAGTGCTTGTCGATCTGTGGGTGTAAGGAAAGATAGAGTGGCTTAAGCAATATTTGCTCTTTGTGATCTCAAGAGGAGGGCTTTGAAGTGTTGTTGCAATGGCAGCCCCATTACGCTTGTGGGGGTGATGAGCTGTTAGGGAACCTCTTTAAGATTAATGATCCCCTTTCTCATGATTTTTTTCATTCATCGGAAAGCTCGTCTCTGAATTATATATGTAGATGCTTTCTTAGGTATTGATAGAAGTATTGTTTTTTTTCCACAGAGCTGCTTCTTTTCTAAGCTGATCCTATAGTTGCTTTAAGAGGACTGCCTTAAATTCCTAGGACACCTTTGTGTGTAGATGTGTGCTTTGCTTGAGGTACATCTCTGCATGGTGGATTCAACCTAGTGTTAGACCTTGTGCTTGCTTGGGGGTGTGTTATGTGATGAGGAAAGCATGGCCTTGAAACTGAAGACCCGGGTACTTCCCAGGCAACACAGCAAATTAGTCTGCACTGTCTGGTGTCCCCGTGCATAGGATTGGGACCTGATTTGCTCCTTAATTTCTACAACATGTATAAAGAACTGAAAAACAGGCTGTGTTCCTGACTATGTGACTTGGGTCATCTAAGTGGAAGAGTCTTTAACAAAAGTGATGTTGGCTCCTACTGACCCCAGGTACTATTGAGATGGGAACCAGCACCAGTGTTCTGCAGCCCAGCTTCCTTAAACTTTTGTGTGCGTGGTTTGCGGGTAGACAAGTAAACCTGCAGACTTGCTTCCCAGGGCTTTACTTGTAGGTTTAGGAACGTGAACTACTGGAGGAAAAGATTTGATGCAGAAAGGGGTGATCCAAGACTTCTGCCATGCTCAGTTGTGTATGGAGTATAAACGCCTGGATGGTAGGGCAGCGTGACACTTGGCTAAGGTTAATAAGCCATGCATAAGAGAGGCAAACTTAGGCAGCTAAGCTGATTTGGAAAGTCTAGATGGGATGTTACTCGGCTGTGTGGACCATGAGTTCACATATCTCTGACCTGTGCAAACTTAAATCTGGAAAAGAGAGATGTAAGCCCAATAGAACACGAAAAAAACTCCACTATTTCCTGTACCCAGTAAGTTAACCAGTATTTGACTCGACTTCTTTTTAATTCCAACATGTTTTTTCATTGCTGGTCTAACTGAAAGAAAAAAAAAATGCAATGCTGTGGCACAAAAAATCCCTGCATTTTAATCTACAAATTGAATTGATTTGTCTTCCTGCCTTAGTGCCTGCATGCTAGTGACATGTGTAACATCCAGATTTTGACTAAATTTTTGCCGCAGTAAGAGAGATCCATCTGGAGTTGGATGCTGAATTGGGATCATAGGCTAGAGTATTATCTGAGGAAGAGAGATTGGCTGCAGAGCAGATGAGAGAATGTTTACTCTGGAATGAAAAACTTAAAACATGGAACGAGGATAGCAAAAGTCTAGCATGGTTTAGAAACAGCCATGGTACAACAGTATTGGCCTTCTGTTTAAATGAGTTCTTTGCGCACTTTCTAACTCACTGTATTTTTTTGAAAAGTATTCTGAAAAAAAAAGTGAGGCCCCATAGAAAAGCAACTTAAACTAGTCATCTTGCAATTAGTTGTCAGTCTTAAATTTTTGACTTCTGCATTTAGCTTGGCAGCTGGCAGCTAGTCTGCCTCAGATACTTGTTCAGCTTGATCTTCAGGTATGGCCTGGAGACTGGAAATCACCTTAGGTTTGTGGGGAAAGCAGGCAGGAAATAACATCTCTAGCTGCAAATAAATATTTGAATGGGCTTACTTAATGGCAGCAGAAGGAATTACTGATTAGGCATGACTGTAATGTTGTAGCTCTTCAACTTTTACCATGCTATGAAACAGGGATTCAGCATTACTGTGTAACTAGAGAATTTGCATTCTCTTGTCATCCAGTATTGAGCTTTGGACTAGATCCATAACTGCTTGCTTATTCAAATTTCTTTGGCACAGGCTGCCCAGGGAGGTAGAGGAATCACCATCCCTGGAGGTAATTAAAAAAATCTGTAGACGTGGAGCTTAGTGATGACTTGGCAGTCCTGGGTTAATGGTGTGACTTGATGATCTCAAAGGTCTTTTCCATCCTAAATGATTCTATCATTCTATGATGCTAATTGCTTTCTTTATTGTGGGCAAAAGAGTTTTCTTCAGCCTTCAGTTTGAGCCAACTTTCAGCTGAGAGCTTGACCTGTGTAATGGGATGTCCTTCTGAAATACACATTTGTAAAGAGATGAGTACGCTAATGTGGGGTAGAAAGCAGTGGCAAGCTAGCCCTCTTAGTAATGCCTTTTGCGATCCTCACCCACTTTGCATACTCTGAGACTGATGTATAGTCACTAGAAAATTCTTTACACCACTTGTACAGAAGGTTCCAAATATGAACAGACATGACCTGCTATAAAACTGGGGGGAAGCTTTCTGGAGCGCGTAAAAAGTGCTGACTGAAGTGCTGCTCTGAAGCAGAAAGAGTAGCGCTGTGCAAATGGATTTGATACTTAAAGCTCTGCCACCTACACCCAATGGGTAACGTGAGCAGCTGCAGTTAGTGTGCTCTGCCCCTTTGCTGTCTATTTTTGCCTTATTACATGGGAGTTGAAAGGAATGTGTACCAATCTCGCACGTCTTTAAATACTGGCACTGTAAATGTGAATTTATATAAATACAGACTGCTGTTCGGTGTAGTATTAGAGCTTATCACTGGCATCTGCTGAAACGGGTGCAATGGGTTGTACAATAGGTACCACTACGGCCTTTGTAGTTGTATCTTAGGGCTCTGACTTGCTGCGTGGAGGTTAAGTGCTCTACTTAGTCACTCTTCTCAGAAAATGAGGGCGTGTGGCCTCAATCAGGTTGCTGCCAGACTCTGAAAATTCAGAGTATTATCCTTACTGTTGGTATGAAGAACTGGCTCTTTTCACCCAATCTGCTGCACAGATTTGGACAAACCAAAGAATTGCATGTTGGTGCTTGTGCATTTTGTGCAAAATCCCTGGAACTAAATTACTTGTATTTTGGAGGTTTTCATGCTGGAAAATGCAGTCCTCCTTTTTAGCTTGTATGGGGAAGAGTCTGCAGTGGATATAGTAGGTTAAAGCAACTGAAAACTGCAGTCTAAGCATAGACTGGTGCTTGAAAGGTGTGATTCTGCTCCTCTCCTGATATCTGCACAGTAGGTGTTCTAGGGGACTGACTGATGAAAGCACCTTACGGCAATTCTGTCCATACTGGCAGATGTCTCCATTTAGATTTGTTTGTAGCAGCTGGGAAGCTTGCTGCTCCTTTTAGGGGAAACGGAAGAAATCACCCTCTTCCTTTCCACCCAGTGGGCACAGCAAGTGCAAAATCTCTGTAGAAACTACATCTCTACTGGCACTTAGATGTCTCTTGGCAGAGTTGAGTATTACAATCTGTTTCTGCTTCCAGCCCTGAAGGAGTTGAAATGCTTTGCTCAATTGCAGTCTAATGCTTTGCCATCCTTTGCATTTCTCTACCAATGAACACTTCAGAGATTGCCCCAGCACTTGGAAGTGTTACACATCAATGAGAAGCAGTAAGTGATTGCAGCTTTCAGTGTCTCATTTTTCTATATGATGCTGCTGTTATCTCTGATACAAAGCTCTCCTGAAGGAAGTGCTATACTTCAGGGCCCGTTATTTTTCATAAGGGGATTACTCTTGACTGAGCAACTTCAGAATCACTCAAGGAGTCTGTGTTTTGGAAGGTGTTAAGTTTCACCTGAAAAATCAGGTGTCTGCTCAATCTGAGAGATCTTCAATGCATGCACAAAAAACATCTAAGAATGCCGATTCTAACATCCCAGGAAACTGTCCCCTGCCTGCTGCTGGCAAACTAAAGAATTTGCAGGCAAAGCCTGCATATGAGGCTGCAGAAGGTGTGTTAAATGTTCTTGAAACAAAATTTTCAAAGCTACCGTCAGTGATCCCTGCATTAATGTTCTTTATTGATGCAGCATCTATGACTTTAAACTTTGCATAGATCTTCATAGCAGTAGGCTGGTTCTTTTTGTTAATCCCATTGTCATTGTGACTATATTTTTCTATGGGATACATGTCCAAATTGACATCCATTTCTCACCAGTTCTGTACAGAAGAAGGTGTAACAGTGGAAGTTTTGACAATACTTGAAATTATTTTCTTTGCAGGCTGTGTGCTTATGCTGTCTTTCCATCCTGGCATTTGTGAACTACGTAGGAAGGAAGGTTTAGCTAAGTACCTTAATGCATCTTTTTTTCCTTAAAGTGACCTGTCACTACTGCAGGAAATCCTAGAAGTGTCACAGGTGTAACTTGGTGTTTCTGTTCAGTTTTCTTTTGTGATACAGCTCATCTATGAGGAACTTGAAGATTAGTTTTAAAGCAAATTATTAATGTATAAAGAGTTCTTCAGATCTTGGGGAGTGAAGGAGGACATAGGCCAGGGTAGAGATGGCAGATAGCATGACTTGTGAAGACATGTCAGCAACAGAAAAATGGTGAGGAACCTGGATTATGTAATCTTGTAGCTAAAGCTGTAAGCAGCAATGTCCATTCAGGCTTTGCTCCCATTAACTTAGGCACATACTTTCTTACCCTTTAAGTAGTCAATTGGAAGGGAAAATATTGATAAACGTGTAATTTTGTATTTTGATGGCTTAGTTGATGTGCTAACTTGACTATGTTTCTGTTGGTCTTTTGGTGTAAGCAGTATATAAATCAGTACAGCTGGAGATGGAAGAGTTCAATTTCATAGGAATTTTAACTGTTTAAATTGCTCAGAAACCAAACATTGCAAACTAGTTTAAAATTCTACTTAAACAAAACTGTCAAACGTGCCAAAATGTGTTCTTTGAACCCTGTAACTCCTTTCTAAAGAGATTTTGAAAGCTTCAAGAAAATCCGGCTTGCTCTTTTCAGGATTGTCGTAGTACACTGAGCTTGACAAATTTGTCTGAATTAAATCCAGGCAGTGCTAATCTTGGGCCATGCAGCTTTAACTGCAGAGTTTCTGCTTCTGGTCACCTCTGTGATTGGGCACATTCCTTTGGTGCTGCAGTTTAGGTCCATGTGACATCTGAAGTCTTCCAGCAGGATGGAGCATCTCTGCAGTGTGCCTCCTAACCTGGACATCCCGCTCCATTATTAAAAAAGTTCTATCTGGAGTAGCTCATGTGACAGGACTAGTCTGAATTCAGACCAAAAGCCTGCCCTAGACTTTAAAGTTTTCTGTAGTAACACAGGGCCTGGTAGTAGCCTTAAAATTGAAAAGACTGAAAACTTCAGAAACGTGTGTTACATCTGGTTCTGCAAAGGAAACCGTTGAGTGCTGTTGTGCACTTAGGTTAGGCTCTAGATACAGCCTGACCTGAATTAAGCACTCTGATCTTTCCTGCAGGGTTTCAGCAGGTTGCTTTCTGAGGGGAAGATGTTGGGAGGAAGCTGAATTTGGCTTGTTGAGCAACTGTATAAGCTCCAGAGCTGTTGCAAGCTGTGGAAGGTCTGTGTGGTGAGGATGGGTTGGGGAAGAGTGACTTTAAGGCTGTTCCCAACTGGCAGCAGTTAAGCTTTTGATGTCAACCATCCCATAGGACTGCACCCTTAAAGTGTCTCTTTGGCATAGCCAAGGTCAAGACATGGACATAAGAGATCAGCAGCTCTTCAGATGACTTCTGTTTGAAACTAGGTAATGTTTGAGGTGTTCTTTCTTGTAGATCTTCTGAACTTCATCTAAGAGTTGTTGATGTGAAAGGGACAGTTGCTACAAGCTGATAGTGCAAAATGGTTCTATTTAGAATGGTGTTTCCTGGAATATCCTGCATTGCCTGGGAAAAGCCACTTGTGATTTAAACATAGCTTCTGTCCTAGGCAGAAGGAGTGAAAATAACTGTATATTATGATCTCTTTGTCCTAAAGTGTGTCACACAGGGATGTGGTATGTCAGATATTACAGGTTAATTAAAGCCCAGCATGTGTATCATACCACATGACAGAATTTGTAGCTGGGAGTTGTGGGGTGTTCCCTCTGGGTGGTCTTAGTTGGTCTCTCTTGAGTTTAGGGTTTTTATCAGGGTGGTGGTAGTTGGAAAAAAATTTCCGTGTTGGAGTGCCTTATGTGTGAATGTTGTCCCTTCATGGCTCTTTTCCCTGCAGGTCTGTGTCTCTGGTGTTTCATGTCTAAAGTGTCTCTGTTTCTTTAGGATCTCCCATGTCTGTCTCTCCTCAGAGGACTTTCCAAAAATGTTCTGTTTCTGTCCTGAAATTAACTTCAGACTGACTTTTTTCAAATACTGACTTCTGTGAGCATTTAAAGTAGCTCTCTAAGGATCTGCTTTTCCACAGTGGTCATTCTACAAGATATCAAGTTTGCGTAACAAACCATGGTAGCTCCACTTTCATCCTAGAACATCTACTGAATGCAAAATATGGAAGTGTAAATAGTTACTACATTCAAATGACAGTCATGCTTGTAATACTGAAAGGTTAAATTACAAAGCCCTTTAGGAAAGGTAGGATCGCTGCAGGGTGAGAAAGGCTTGCAGTACTTGCAACTAGACTGCATGAGTTGTGAATCTTAAGTCTACCAGAAAGGAAGGCAGCTACAGGAACTGTGTATGGGTGCTTGGTTTTTCCAGTCTTTCTCCAATCTCAGTGGATCTAAAAGCTTCCAAGCCGCAAGTAAGAAAATGCACACCAAGAGGCAAAACACTTTTAACTATGGTCAGAAAAAATGGCCATCGAGGATGGTTTTATCTCTGTTCCACCATGTTTCCTCTTGCTGGGGAGAACACATGGGTATGGTATGGTGGTTGGGTTTTTTTCTTTTCTCAGAATCTTGAGAATTAGTTGTCAGTGAATAGCTCCTGTGGTGAGTCAGCCTGTTCCCCTGTTAAGGGAAGGAGAGCATGACTAAGCCCGAAGGATGGGTGTTGTAAATGAGCTGTAAAAAGTTCTGACAATGAAAGATGGGATGTTTCTGAGAGGGGATTCTGAACAACTTCTGTCTACTAAAGGCTGATCTAATTCCCCTGAACTAGATCGAGGTAGTGATACACCAGACTGTTCCAGCCTTTAGTCAGGTGATTTCATGGCTTGCTTTTTCTTCAAGGAAAAGCTTAAGTTTTCTTTCCAGCATCTCTGATTTCCAGGAGGGGGGGTGCAAGGGAGCAGAAAATCTATGTGCATCTCTTGTGCCCTACTATCTGCTCCATAATAAAAGCTGTTTCCGTGGTGACTTCTGTGTTTTGTGGTTGCTGGTTTTTTGTTCTGGAGGTGCTTACCCTTCCCTAGGGGCAATAACTGTCATGTAGGCTAGTCTTCAGCGACTCTCACTTTTGTGTTTGTGATGTTGACTGTTGTCTCTTTTTACCAGATGACTTGGGCAATTGCATATTGTTGCCAAAACATGTTATCCAAGTGTAACCTAAAAAAGTTGTATTTGGTGACTAGGATTCCAGTGTTTACCAGGGTAGACTTTGCTTCAAGTGGCTAAATAGATTGCCTCGTGCTCTTTTAACTTTCAGAAAAGTCAGTCAGCTGTTTTAAGCTGTCACGATGATCAGGCAACCTGACCACCTAGGCTGAGCTTACCTTTTTTTTTTTATTTATTTTGTAAACTTAGTTGGGGGAATAATGCTGCAGTATTAGTGCTAGCTGGTCAACTTTGCAAAGAGTACAGAGTTTTTGGAAAAGAGCACCAATAAGTATCTAGGTTGGAGGAAAAACCAGAACTTATCCTCACTCTCAGGAAGTAGCGGGCATCTTCAGACCCAGTCCTCCAAAAGGAGCTATCAAATGTCTGGATTTCTGTGACATGCCAGCTTGCCTGCATCTCTGTGCTTCATCTGAAACCAGTAAGCTTTGCACTAGCGTTCTATTGTAAAGTTGCTGAGTTTATAAGTCTGAGGTGCATTGTTTAGCTTCGTGTTTCCAAAATAAAAAGGGTTTAAACTGATACTATAAAAAGGGCTGACTTTTATTCACCAAACTGCCCATACAGCTTTTTTGTTATGCACTACAATTTGCAAGCCTCAACTGCACCGATGCACAGGTTCCATTTTTAACAGCCAGTCCCCTTCCTGTTGTAGATAACTACAGCAGAAAATTGCTGCAGGTTTTCTTATCTCTGTATAATCTGTTCTGTTCTTGTCATGCTATCTAGTTGCAAGACCTCAAATGGGTAAAACAATGTCAAAACGTTTGTGTTGCGTGTAACTTTTTTAACATAATAGTGACAGCTTGTGCTCTCTTGCTTCAGGGGCTGTGTGTCTGTTTAAGTAGTGCTTAGCTTGTGGGGTGCTAGTCCTGCATTTCCTCTGGACTGAGAGCTTACTCTGTTGTCAGGTTTTTATGGGATGAACAAGTACTTCTAATTCAGGCTGGTTTTGTTTATTAGATAGGAGAGACAACTCTGGCTGCAAGAAGTGAATTTTACAAATTGCAGGGGGGAAGGCTGGGTTTGGTTGGACTTTCTGTGCTTAGGATTATTTTCTTCACTAAAACTCTGGTTGGTAGCAGAGACAGGAGCACTGCAATGTTAGCGGTCTGGTCTTAACCGGTGTGTCCGTGAGAGGGGTGCCTAACTGGAGAGTCTGTGTGGTGCTGTCTGGTGTAGCTTGCTCGTAACCTGCCTCATAAACGGTAGCTGGGATTACAAACAATCTCTGTCCGCACCATCAGTTAAAAAGTAGAGGTCCTAAGCTGATACATGGGATGTTTGGTAATGGGTGCCATTGGAGCATGGTTTTACTAGTGGCACTTTTCAGCCAACCTCAGGCTGGCTGTGGAGGTTTAATGGCGGCTTCCCTTCAGCAGGCCTGCCCCGGGCAGAGGCAGGAGAGCAGCGCTGCCCTGGGCTCACGGCCCCTGCAGGGAAGGTGCTGGATGAGGCCGCTGCACTGCTACCAGGGCTGGGGCAGGACAGACCAGCTCCGGCAACGGGGGTAACATGGAGGTGGCCCTTTCCCTCAGGGTGGAGGCAGTGGGCTTGTGCGGGGCCGGGGGCGGTGGCACTGCGCTGGGGTACGGGGGTCCTGCCTGACCTGCACCCCCACAGCCCTTGGCCAGCCTGAGGGCTGCCTTGCTCGCCAGCGGGCCCCGGGCCCCTCGCAGAGAGCCTGGGTGCAGGCTGTGAGGCGAGGCCTGCGGGGGCTCCGCCATTGTGGCCTGGTGCTCCCACTGCCGGCCTGGGTCTCGCTCTATGAGGCTGCTTAAAGACAACTTGTAAACTCCATCATTTGTAGGTGTGGTTTCCTTCCTAGCTTAAAAGAACTAAGGGCAGTGGGATTTTCTGAGAAAGGGTTTCTTGTGTGGGAACTGAAGCCTCTGTGCCAGGTTCCCCTTCTTGTCCGGCCTCCCGCAGCCTGTGCTGGGGCCTCCAGCTCGCTGCCTGGGTTTGGGGGCGCGTAGGTAGGTATGGTGGGGAACGTCTGAGCAGTCAGCTCATTTCTGTGGCCAAACTTAAAACCTAACCTGTGTTAATAACAGCTCACTAAAACTTTTCCCCTCTTTCCCACCCCCACTTGCAATTGGTAGGTGTTCATCTTCATGAAGGAAAGAAGCACAGGAGAAGACCCAGTCAGAGCTGTAGCGTTCACGTCAAGATGCTCCAAAGGGAAGACGCTCATCTGCAAGTCTCGTCTTTCAAAACTGTCTGTGTTCTTTCCATGAGACAAAAATCTTTTTTGAGAAAGATGACTTGTGAAATCTGTGAGCAAAGCTGGCTTTGCAAGGATGCCGAATGAAAGACAACGTGCCTTACGATGGACACTTACCTTGGAGTGACACTGTGCTCTTAAACTAAAACACAGGCACTGTAAAAACACTGATCCCAAACAAGAATAAGGATTATAGAAACTGCATCAGAATGTTTGTTAGTCCCAGAAGAGTCAGAAAATGCCATTTTTTGCAGATATTTGCCACCTGCTTTGTATTGTGTCTTATGATTTTTTGGGCACCATTTGATAATCATATTGTGAGTCATATGAAGTCCTATTCATACCGATACCTCATAAATAGCTACCATTTTGTGAATGACAGCCTGTCTATCAACAGGGATAACTTGGGCAGAGTATCAAGCTACCAGTACCTGATCAACCACAGAGAGAAATGTCAGCAGCAGGATGTCCTTCTCCTATTGTTTGTGAAGACTTCTCCTGAAAACAGTCATCGGAGGGATGCAATTAGACAAACTTGGGGTAACGAGAAGTATGTTCGTTCTCAACTTAACGCCAACATTAAAACTCTTTTTGCTTTAGGGCGACCAGCAGGTCAGCAGCAGCAAACACAGCTGCAAAGAGAACTTCAGCTGGAAGACCAGAAATACAATGATTTGATTCAGCAAGACTTCTTGGATACTTTTCACAATCTTACTCTTAAATTGCTTTTGCAGTTTAGCTGGGTGAATGCGTACTGTCCTCATGCCAAGTTCATTATGTCTGCAGATGATGATATATTTATCCATATGCCAAATCTTGTTGCTTATCTCCAAAGTCTAGCACAAATGGGTGTTCAAGATTTCTGGATTGGTCGTGTCCATCGTGGATCACCCCCCATAAGAGACAAGAGTAGCAAATACTATGTTCCATATGAAATGTACCAGTGGCCCTCTTATCCTGACTATACAGCAGGAGCTGCTTATGTAATATCAAATGATGTAGCAGCTAAAGTATATGAGGCTTCATTGACCCTCAATACAAGTCTTTATATAGATGATGTTTTCATGGGTCTCTGTGCCAATAAAATGGGAATTGTACCACAATATCATGCATTTTTTTCTGGGGAAGGAAAGGCTCCATATCATCCCTGCATTTATAAAAAAATGATGACTTCTCATGGACACGTAGATGATCTTCACCAGCTCTGGAAGGAGGCTACAGATCCCAAAGTTAAAGAGTTTTCTTCAGGGGTTTGGGGTAGAATATACTGCAGACTAGTTAATATTGTGCTTCTCTGTAAACTATACTATGAGGACACGTATCCTTGTTCAGCTGCATTTTCTTGATACTTGAATATCTGCATTGAAGATCGACTGAGCCAAAACAACTGTAGCTGTTTATTCAAAATACGTAAATGTGGAAAGAGGTAAAACTTACATGTGAATAGTTGGGGTTTGGGGGGGGAAAGATGGTCCCAAATTCTGTTCATGATCTCTTATTGGAATAACTCTCCTATTGTATTGCAACTTTTTACATTGTATCCTCTTCCTTTACACTCTCCAAGGGATGCAAATCTGGATTAAATGAACTATAACGGACTTCTAGACTTTGAAATGCTTGGTGAAAATGTCTGCTACTTTGAAATTGTCAGTAAGTCTTAAGTTTTCTTTAAAAAATGTATGTGAACTAAGGCATATGATAAAAAATAATCTTCTATATCAAAATGGAGTAGACCTTTCAAAACATGAGGAAAATAGAACTTCTGACTTGATGAATGAGACTATTGCAGTAATTTAGAGCAATGTTAATCAGTTACAAATATTCACCAGTTCTCAGTGCTTCATGGAAAGTAAGTATGGACCTGCACAATTGACAAACAGTGAGTGCTAGAAGTGAAGACTACTACAACCTTTTCCTCAAAGCTTGCTAAGTCTTTGAAATAGGGAAACAGTGTTTGAGTGCCCTCTGACTTGGTTGTTTTAAAGTAACAAAGGAGTTCCCTCTAGAACCTGAAAGAATAAAAATCAAGCTATTGCTTGTGTAACTCTTTTTGCTCATCTTTCTCTGCCTTCTGAAGACCGAGGCAGTATATTTAGAGTCCAATCTTTAATAAGCAAATAAGCTAAATGTGTTTTTTTAACAATACCTGTGCTTTCCAGTATTCGTGGTTCTGAAGGTGAAAAGCAAGCAAAAGTCCCCAAAAATATTACTTACAGGTATTTTGAAGCTGTTAAAGACTGTAAAAAGCAAAATTTCATGCTTGTATAACAAAGGAGGAAGATACTTGCTGCACAAAGTTTGACTTCACAGTGAAAGGATAGGGAGATGATCATCCACAGAAACTTAGTACACAAACCAAAATCACTAAAACTTCTGTAGCCTTAAGCACAAGGATAGTCTTTAAAATTTCAGGGTAGTTTGTGTCCACAAAACCCTGTATCTTAAATATATTTCAATGTTAATATCAGCTGCAGGAGGAATAAAACACCTGTGTGTTGTAGATCAGGATAGAATTCAAGTGATATTTAAACTCCAGCTGTTTCGAATTGTACTGTGGTGCCATATAAATATTGCAGAGAATCAAAGTTCTAGGATGTCTGCAGTCTTTTCTTGTGTAGCTCACTAGTGGTGTTTTCACAGACTCTCAGGACAGATATTTGAGTTGCTAATTGCCAAACCTGTGGTAGCTCTTCCTGGATTGGACGCACAGCCCACAAGGTACAGTCAGATACTGCTTACGATCTGATCTGATGCTGGAAAAAGTTCGAGCATGGATAGTGTCAGAAAACTACTTCTGAAAGCTTGAATGAGTCAAGCTTACCCAGCAGAGCAATAACAATGCAAAAGCTCACAAATCATCAAGCATCTGTTGGAAATGTGCTAATTACAGGAGCAATACTACTTGTTTTCTGTCTGAGCCTAGACTTTTTCCTTCTGCCTGAAGTTCCTCCCTGTGTGGAGCAGTGAGGTACCTGACCTGTGTTTTCTGACTTTTCTGTGGAACAGCTATACAGACTTAAGTAACTGCTACAGCTGTTGGAGCTGTGCTGCAGGTTTTAATGGTTTGAATGGCTAATGGTTTATATTAGTGTAGACAGAATCCAGGAGTGAGCTTGCTGTTCTCTAAGATGCCATTTCAGATGTATGGTAGGTAATTACTGGAATTAAGTGAAATAGATAGCTTTCTGTAATTGGTTTTCCAGAAAGAAAAGAATAAGAATCCTAACAGGACCCAAATGTTTGGTATGTACAGAACCCACAAATAAATCATTTATCAGTTTCAGAATGATTGAAGAATGTAACAGCTGCTACTTTAAAAAGAACAAACCCAGCCTGTACAGATTGATTACAGTAATGAGGATGCGGGTACTTTAAAAGAAAAAAAACAAAAGACGGCGCTAGATCTATATAACCTGTTGGCTTACAGAGAAATAAAGGCACATATAGAGAAAGTAGTATTCTGTGCTGAGGGAAAGCTGCTTCATCAGATCTCTGACCATTTAAATCAACAAGCTGCACAGCAAAATGGCGCTAATAGAAAAAGCCACCCTGTTCACTGTGGGGAAAGAGGGTCTTCATACACAGTATGCAACCGAAATGTACTAATAAGACATTTTTTCCAGCATAACTATGTGCTGGGATTTATTATTTTCACTCATACAAAAAAAGGTAAAATAAGTTTTAACTAAGTAGCTTAAACTTCTATGGGGTAGTGACCTAGCTAACACCTAAAACACTGCTTAGATGTAATTTGCCATTATCTGAAAGTCATTTTTTACTATTGTAACACTTTGTTTTACAGCTGGTTTGAATTTTGTTTGGTTTGTTTTTCAAAAGGGCCCTGATGTTTGTAGTATGCATTTTCTTTTGCTGCAGTGAAGAGAAGTTGCTTGTTGAATAAAAAGGAAAGCATGAAGGCACTCCTTTCAAAAAATGGAGATGCTGGAAAACTTATTTTCTGGTTCTAAACGGTGACTTAAGATTTGTACACCTTCATCTGGAATCTTTTGTAACAATAGTCTCAGTGCTCCAATGCAGGGCTGTCAGGTTTTACTTCTACAAATAAAATTCTTGTCAGCCTGAATGGTCACTCCTCATTAAGAATTTGACATTGTTGCACAGCATATTTAATGCTAAAATTTTTTTACCTGTTTGTTTGGTTTGCATCATTTTCCCTTTGATACTACTAATTTTTATACAAATTATTCAATATTTATTCTTAAACTTTGCTCTGTACCACAAAGACAATTGTTTTATAAAATTTGTTTTGAATAAACAGTCTTATTTCTTTTTTAAAAAAAAAACAACACCACAATGAGGTTAAATATTTCTTGTTGTCGTCTTTGTAACAGACAAGCTGAGCTCTGATGCTTTTAAGTGCTGTTCTGAGTTCCCTGTCAAAGAGAGGACTTCAAACTGCTTCCCCTTCTGCGCCGTTCCTCATATTCTACCTTGAACCAAACCTTTTGTGGTGTCTTCAAGAAAGGAGAGGACTCATAAATTTGTTTACCAAGCTTCTAGGTCTGAAGTTGTATAAAACTGCCAGATGTTAGAAGCTTAACCTGTTGTTAATATTAACTCCAAATGTGTATGTTCTTTTTAGGCAACTGTTCCTAAGAGATGTGTATCTATCTAAGTAAGTTCTATTTCAGATGACACTCTGCAGCTTTTGAAAACTAGCTGATGGTTTGGAGACCAGTTGTATTTTCATAGGGTATAATTAAATTCAGATAGGAGTAAGTTGCACTTTTGTATGTTTCTCTCATTTGCCTAGCATAATGTATCAAGCTGGTAGTTTTAGAAATGCAGTCTTTTGCATCAAGTAATTTCAGCTTATACTTGAGTGAGATAGAGGCATAACTGAATTGTACTGAAGAAAACAAAGGAAATTAAGTCAGTGAAGACTGTGGGGTTTGGTTTGTTGCAGGGTGAGTTTTGTTGTGGGTTTTTTTTGGTTTGCTGGTTTTTGGTTTTGTTTTTCTTTGCTCTTCTTGCCCTAGAAACAGTGCAGTATAACTAAATTGAACTGGGTTTTCATTGCACCTCTTAAACTAAAATGACTTAAGTATTTTAGACTAAATCATTAATAATCCCTTTCTCAAGACTTTGCAGAAAGGGAGAGAAGATTTTTGCTTGCATTTAAGAAACCAGAAACTTCTTACAGCCATATAGTCAAATGTGAATATCCTGAATGCAATGAGATGATCTTTAATACTGCTTTTTTTGTACATATATGCAAGGCTTATTCTAATGATTTATTTTCTCATGCCATGTAATTAATACTTCTAAGAAAAAAGGAAATTGCAAAAAAACCCCAAGCCCCCAACTGAAAATAAAAGATAAATCTTGCTTGCGTTTCCAGCTGACAAACTGTGTATAAATGCATGTCTGAAGCATTTCAGTAACTTGACTATATCTAATTTTAATCTTAGTGAACCTTCACCATAGTTGTAGTGAATGTACTATAAACGCAGTTATCTTAATTCTAAGAACAAAACAATGATACTGGCTCATGTATGCAGCCTTACCTCCTCCTTGTTGACAAGTTCTCATCACTTTCACTCATCACCAGGACTCTGCTAGATCCTCCTTGACTAGCTTCATGCATCACTTCAATCTGAATAAAAAGGACACATTAGAAGTCAAAATACTCAGTTGCTGATCTTTTTATTTAGAAAACATCGACTCTTTAAAAGAATAAAAAATGGATCCTGCCTAGTCTAGTAAGACACTGGACAAGTTAATTGAATTCTATATATGCAGGTTGTAAATTAAGAATACCTCCTCTCCCTTTTTCTGCTTCCTTGTTCAACATTGGCATGGGAGGCATTCTTGAATCCAGGCAAAGTCTTTGTTTTTCCACCGTGGAAGGAGGGTTATCCCCTTACGCAGATCATTATAGGCATAGCAGCCTGTTAGAGTCTGAAATACTGGGGGTTTTTTTGTTTCCTGCCTTTACGTTTTCAGAGTTCTTTGTATGGTGCTGTATGGAGAAGTCTAAGGGAATCCATCTTGTGCCTCTGACAAGTATCTTTGCGCTAGTAGCAGTGTTGGGTAAGTATATCCCCTCAAACACAGCGCACAGCATACATGTGCAAGGGCTGTTCCCAGGTTGAAATGGACTGGAGTTTTTTACGTAATATTTTGATAAACATTAACCTACTTCCTTGTCCTGTCTTGCAGAGTCAGATCACTTCAAGTGTGCGCCAGGCACGTTTTACACAGGCTTTTCCTCTTTTGTTTTTTTTCCCTGCAGCTTTGAAACACCACTTGGGGCTTACTCAAAGGCAAACTCTTCAAACTCAGTAAAACAACTCAGCTGTTGAGTTTGCAGTTAATCCAATATCTAAACTCCAGCAGAGTCTTTTAAGTTCCTGAGCACTTTCATTTTTAAGGGCTGATTGTGGGGAAAAAAGCAAGCAGTGGCCTGCCTTACATTCTGTGTAACTAAGTTACTTAGCTGGTTGGTGACAATGATGGACTCATTAATAAGCTATCCTCACCTGAAATATTGCCAGAACAAATAAAATACAAACAAATTTTATAGCAACAATGGAAAGGGAAGGAGAGGGGGTAATACCTTGCACTGTAGTCTTAGAAAGTAGATTTAAAAGTGCATTAATGGATGTTTTTATAAAGCCTGTATCATGTTGTATGCACTTAATTGTGGAAGGAATGCAACTGATTACCTGCATTATTGGTGCAAATAAGACTAATTCCAAAGTTACTTTCTGTGAGTTCAAAGGTGAGACCAGCTGTATGTTCCTGCTGATAACTAGATTTTATTCTGTGCTTATTGCTGAACTCGTTGGCTGTTTTAGCCATTTTGGGAAATGGGCTGAATATAATTTTTGCTTTTCAGCTTCAGGGAAATAAAGGTCAAATGTACAAGCAAGTCAGGGTGTGGATAACAGAAGAGCCGGGTTGAAGTAGCTTGCATTATATCAAAAGGTAAATAGCACAATTGTGCCAGGTAGACACTTGATACATTTCAAGCTTTTTCTACCTTAGGATAACACTATTCCTCCCCTTCTTGCCCCTAACAATACCCATACCACCCAGAAAACAAACTTAACAAAACCCCAAAACAACTAGTTCTAATCTGTGTAGAATTTCTGCACTAACAGGATTAAGCCATTTTTTGGATAACTGGGGCAAAGCAGCACATCCACTAATTGATGCTGTTGCACAGTGAGGGTGCTAACTTATTTCCACTAATGCTTAATTTTTCAGAACTGGGAGTGAATTTCAGAACTGGGAGTGGCTGTTACTGGTGTAAGAAGCGCTAATGTATGAGGTTTGTTCTGTGAATTACTTATTAAAAATCAGGAAGTCTAAAATGCTTATTTTAAGAATACCTTCAATAATAGTGGACTAAACTGGAAAACACCCAGAGAACTTTAATCATAAAAGGTGATCTCTGCTATTGGATGTGTTCTTTATGTAGAGCTTACCTTTAAAAATCCTTTGTAAAATAACTAAGGAACTATGAAAAAATTAACAAGTGCAGGGGCTAGTGCGTCATTGTCTTTACCAGGTATATAACCTGTTTTAGGTTGGGGTATTTCATTTCCCCAGAGATGTACTGACAAAGCTTATTCCTTTCTCCCTCATCTGACCCCAGACTGCTGAAATGTGAAGAAGGCTACTTGTTGGTTTTATCACACTTCAGTGAGGCAGCTAAATCAAGATCATACCTCTTTCCCCTACTACTCAACTTGTTTTGCTATTCTTTTTGAATATTAGTTGTATTATTTCCCTGAACACATTCAGGACCCTCTCAATTTTTTGTTTCTTGAAGCATACCTTAAATTGCACTTTTTTTTTTTCTCATTCTAGTGATACATGCTGCCCTAACGAGCTAATAACATGAATCATAATGCAGGGAAGATGCAAGAAAATTACAGCAAAGGGCTGTTACTATTTAAAAGGTTGTGAGTGAACAGCACTGCGTATGATTTGACTTCAGTCTTTTTTTTTGTAAACTTTTAACTGAAAGGATGTTAGCAAAGTTACATAATACTTGTCCACAGACCATTCAGAACACAACTTGAGTGGTACTCCTGTCCCTTACAGGTGTATTTGTGTGGTCTAAACTCAAACAGATGAGGCATTACTTGAATTTGACAGGAAAAAAAATAAGTTTGGTCTCTGAAAGTGGCTATTTCAGCTAGCTCGGGGAAATGAAAAGTTGCAGGATGCAGCTGCAGTTCATTGTAGTTACAAGAATTGCAGATGAATGAAGTTTCTGGATCCTTCCGATTCCAGTCTTAAAATACCGAAGGAGGGCCAAATGCCTGTCTTGATAGCTTATCATCTCAGTCAGTTTCTACAGCTTAAACAAACAAGACTCTGCTGTAATGGCAGGGCTCTTAAATGCTGTCAGGCTTGGGAACAGGGAGGAAAGGATAAGGATGTCCAAGGAGTCCTGAACAGAATCTTGCTGCAGAAACAACAATGCTACAAATATCATAGAGACACAAAAGCAAAATACATTTCCCTGAACCTTACTTGCCCATGCAGCAACAAGCAACAGTGGAATTTTTCTACAGGTTTTTTGGTTGGCCAGTTTTGAAGTATTAAGCGTCTAGTATTCCCTCCTTTGCATGTTACCCTTAGATATCAGGGAAAATACATAACTTGGTGAAACCTGGAACATAACATGTAACTTCAGAGGAGCTAGAATAAGATTCTAGTTTTAGAAACAGAATAGTTCATATGCTATAAGGAAGGACTTTGGATGCACTTGAATGTATTATTGTTGGACATTAACTCCACATTTCCTCTTTCATCCTTTGAAAGTGATTTCTGCTGCAGTATAACTTGTTTTTTCTATGTACTTGAGCATAAATCTTTAACACTCATCAGAGTAACTTTCAAACTGCAACATGAAGTGTAAAAAACCCCAGAGAATTCTTCTAAATGTTCAGTTCTTTAATTCTAAGTATAAATATGTAAATCTTTTATTTATATTGTTTTGAGTTCTTTCACAATATGGGATGTCCCCCA
Organism: Falco biarmicus; assembly: GCF_023638135.1. Classification (NCBI taxonomy): domain Eukaryota; kingdom Metazoa; phylum Chordata; class Aves; order Falconiformes; family Falconidae; genus Falco; species Falco biarmicus. The sequence goes on from NC_079300.1 coordinate 10,443,069, forward strand.
AACACAGATACACCTACCTTAATTCCACCTTTACTCTTCTTAATGTTTTTCTTTTTTGATAACTCTACTTCAGAAATGGTCTTAGGAGGGCAGGAAATTTCTGTGGACCTCCTGTTGGTAGCTGAAGGAGTCAAAAAGAAAGTAACATTAGAAAATGCGTGCTAAATGTTGAAATCCTACTTTGTAATAAAAGCAATGAGCAAACATCCTGTCACATCAGTGGTAACGGAGACCTGGGTTGTGGCTGCAGAGGTGAAGGACCAGCTGGCACAAGGGATGGGCTATGTTCTTCCGTGCTCTGCTGTGTCTTGAATTGACACCTACAGCCCACACCGTAATGACTGCGTCGGTTTGGCTTCCTTCCTGCCAACCATCTTTAGCGTAGCACAGGCAAACGTAGCCAGCTGTATCAACAATTGGGTAATTTTCATTTGCATGGTTTTTCAGCTCAGGTGGTATTGCTTGTGTGAGCTCCCAAAGAGAAGAAAGTTTGGTTCTGGTAACAGTTTGCTAATGTCAGATCATAAGGAATTGTGCCCTATAAGGTTTCATCATGTGAACAAGTCTCAAAAGAGTAATCATACAGGTGTTCAACAGGTAACTGTGACCATGTATGTAATGACAGTGAATCCAGGGAGATTATTTTAGAATATGCTCTGTCTTGTCAGGTTTGTTGGGCCTTACAGGCTCTGTAAACCAGTTGACAGTGAGTTGTCAGAGAAAATTATCCCTAATAACATAACTGCTTCTCATGAGACTGCTGCCCAGAGAAAAGGTTTAGAATGAATTATGAGAAGGGGAATCATACATCTGGCTTGAGTGGAATGCATTTGGCTTCAGTAGAAAAATAATCTCTGTTACAGTTTGTATCTTTATTTTAAACTGATCCTGAGTTCACAGTGCATGTTATGTGAGTATGAGGCAAACAGTGCTCTCCGTGTTCTTAGTTGCTGAATTGATACAGGCAACCATGCATGTCATGATAAAAACAAATATGAATACCAGATGAAATAATGAAAGAATCCGGGTCAGGCAACAAAGAACAAAATTGTTGTAATTCTGAGATTAAGTCCTTTTTAGTTTTATTCTGGGAAAACTTTCTCACAGAACAAGAACTTTTTCAAAAATAAAAGCTGGTGTTTTCAAATGCATCTGGTAACATTGTTTAAGATGGTTTCACCAAGTTTAATGTTTTGAGGAGTTTACAGTCTTGGTGGTCACCAATAACTTTTTCTTCTTCTCTGGGAGAAGCTGAGGGATACAATAAAAAAGATGCAGACATCTTTGAATGAGGCAGCCACAGTAGCAAAAGATTCATGTAGGAGAGGACTCAACACTTTTAAAAAAGAAACACATTTAACAAATTTTCAACTGCCTTTGTCATTAAATTATTCTTTTAACGTAAAGGCAAAAAAAAAGAAAAAGCATCAAAATACCCCAAATTATATGCAGTTAAGAAAATCAGTTTCATAGACAGAACAACTGAAGCTGACATTTCTTCTATCCTGTGTGTTTTATTGTGCAGCTGGGAAGAGAATTAATTAAAGCAGCTTCTCTCTAACTCTTTCCTGAATCTTCCTGGGTTTATCCCATGCTGAATGACGTGAAGACTTGGTAATGTCCATGTCATGCCTATTACTTCCTCACAATGACTCCATATTAGAAAGTTTCTTCTAAAGAACAGCAAAGTCTGGCAGCCACCAACAGCTATAATTGACCAGTAGAAGATTCTTACAGTTCCCAGGACTGAGTAGAAATGCAAAATGTCAACTCTGGTTCTTCCATCACTCTCTTCAGAATATACAGCAGGGGGATGGTTTTGATTGAGCACTGCTTTCAACAGATGCCTTTTTCCCCATCCCCAAGAAAGCTTTCCATGAAGTAGTAACTGTTGTCTCAAAAATATTGTTATTTCACCTAAAAAGTGGTGTATTGACATTCTGAAACTAAGGGAGGGGAAAAAAAGCAAGATAGAGCAAATAAAAGCTATTTGACCTTATTGTCAAAGTTCTTCATACCTTTCTAATCTGCAGGGAGGATGATTTCTACCATTGGCAAAACCAGAATACCAACCTTCATCAACTATTTGATAAATTTTCAAACAGGCCCTTTTCTGATTTTCCCTGTGAATCCCTGAGTAAAGTGGTTACAATCATCAGTAAATTCACTTTTTTCCATACTAATGCATCCAGAAGATTTTATTTAGCCTTAAATGCTCATCTAGCATCATCTTGGCAAGACACAGGCTGCAATCATACCTGTCACACTGAACAACAGTCTCTTCTGGAGCTTCTCCCAACTATATCCTATTTATACCTCGAAAAACCAGCATTAAAATAGATACAGGACTTGATCACAAAAATCCTGATTCAGTTATAGAAAACTGAGACTTTTCATGCTTTTCCCCACACACTTAACAAACACTCCTGAATACCAGTTACCCTATCTAAATCAGAGTTCATTGCTCTACAAAGTCAATTCCCAAGTTTTATATATACTGGATGTATTATTAAAAGGAATGGAAGCAAAGAAAGTAATTTTAGGAAACTTAAGAACTTTTGCTTAGAACAGCAGTCAGTAATACCAAGCTGTTTGACCTGTTTATTAATAAGAAAACTTTAGCTTGAAGGGATGGTTGATACTGATCCTGGATGAAAGCAGTCAGCAGAAAACGTGGTAATCTGTTATGACTGATGTTTGGATCACAACTTACAAACTTGAGACAGATGTAGGTGATCCAGGAAAAAGAACACTGGACAGTGTAAGTGAAAGATGACATTCACAAAAAGCCCAAGAGCAGATCCTCTTTGATCCAGCAGCAGATTACTCGGGTCACTTTATTAGCTTAGTTTATTAGCGTCATCGGTATAACATATTTCAGGAAAGAAGCAGGGAGAAGATAAGAAAACAATCAACTCCAACTGCTTATATTTCAGAGATGAATTTGGTTCAGATTGATACAGCAAATTTTCCCCTTCAAATTTGACCCAGAAATGAATTGAAAACAGGAAGCAATCTGTTTTCAGTTATGCTCCAGAGTATTTTTCAGTTATAGACTGGCCCATATTCAGAGACTGCTGCGTGTCACTACACTCAAGTAGTTTCTGGAGCAATATAGAAAGAAACAGCTCAAATACCTGCCAATAATTATTGCACTAATTACTATGGAACTGAAAGGATTTTATAAGGGAAACTCCCTTATAAAATTCTGTACAGTTGGCCGTTTCAAGGTCATCACTGTACTGTACTGCTGAGGAAGCTGAAAGTTACAGTGTTCAACTGCCTACCGAAAGAACAAAGTACAGGAACACAAAGGAAAACTATATCTATAAACAATCTAAGGTCTACAGGGTATCAAGGTTGTTTTCATCCTATTGTTTCACAGCACTCCTCTGGATAATGAGTAATGAAGATTTCATTTTGAACTCAATATTTTAAATTGCTCAATGCTGCTTTTAAAACAAATGTTAAAAGGCATTGTATGCAAAGGTAAACTGTTTATTGCAAGGATATTTACCATAGAGCAGGGTTTGGGTCTATCACTTGCATTCACCTGGAGCACCCCTGTCCTTTTCATATGGGGCTTTAGTACTTCTCACTAGTTTTTCTATGAACAAGTTGCACGATAAATATGGAATTACTGTTTTACTACTAGCCTACAACAAATGGTAATGTGGGCTGTACTATCTCTGAAGTTTCTAGGAAAGGAGATAAACTCATGTGCTCAATGTTGCTTTGCAGTCTCCCCGCCACTCCAAGACTGAAACAAATTCAGTGAGGACAACTTGCTGTGCTGCTTGTGAGGAAAGGATGTGGTTTCACCCAGTTCCCCACCCTGCTCTTGCATGGCAGGGTACAGGCACCATCTCTCAGGTGTTTGTCTCTCACGGCGGGGGCTGCATCACACAGCGAGGCGCAAACAGAACAGTACACAGCTCCCGCGTGCTCAGAGACAGCTGAATTAGTCCATCTGGGCATTGGCCTCAAGTTTGCTCCTGCTAGAGTACATGTAACTTGTTGACCAGCAAGAGACACAGACTCGGTAGAGTCAAGGGTTATGACACACCCCCAACACTTGTAAGACATTCAAAGCCCCCCTCAGATTTAAATACCATGCTTTACATTCAGGTCTTGTGTGAATTTCCCAGCCACATGCTTCCCCATTTGTTTTCTGCAGAGGAGTTTGTGCATTCTCACAAATCACCTAAAGCAGAAACAAAGTCCTTTGTCAAGAACAGGTGTGGAAGCAACTAGTCTGCTAAACTGTTTATCGGGGCTTGCAGTTCATGCTGTACCACAGGAACATGAGTTTGAAGATAATGCCTTAATAGTTGTTTTGAATGCTGGTGATGACAAAACAGCATGCTTAGGCAGCTAAAGAAACACCAGAGCACCTAAGGGTTTATCATTTAATGGCTTAATACAGAAAGTCTTTTCCATTCTTAGCAATGTAATCTATACTTCTTTGCTCTAGCAAAATTGCTATCAAGCCCCCTAAAAATCTACCCATATAAGAAGCATACAGCAAGGCCCCTGTACATGGAGTATTGTTCTACAAGGAGACAGACTACTTGGTTTCCTCAAGAGTAGCCCAAGCGTGATAGCAGCCCTACAGCTGCACAATTGAAAGCATCTTCTCCTTTTCTCTACTTCATATATAGAAATATCTTGAACTATAGAAATTGGTGGTTTCCCCAAACCATTAATGAAAATCATATGCACCATCTTTTCTGAGTCAGCTAATCTCTGCAGCCTCACTTCTCCTGCACACATCCCCAGGCTCTTGCAAGACATTCTTTTATCCTCTATCCAGATGTTATTAGTTAGTGAGCGTTATGCACTAGTGACTGTGAGGAATGCTGGAATAGATCCAATGAGCAGTAGTACATATTTAACTGAGATTGAACCAGTTTAAATTTTGTTATTTAAGGAACTGAAAAGGCTCTAGCTGTGTTCCCCATATGAATTTGATGATCCAAGCTGGCCTTATGAGATGTTTGTAGGGTGAGTCATGGATTTTTTATGTGCAATGTGCTGTTAAACATGTTATTTGCTTAATGAGCTCACAGAAACTTTGACATCTCTGCTCCTGTACTTCACATTTATGTTGCACACAAAGAAATCCCTAGGTGAATATTTTACAGCATTTAGAAGACAGGAGATGCCAGAAGCAAAGCTGCATGTGCAACCCTAATTTTGCCCGTTTGCAGCTAAGGTATCTTGGCCCACCCCCCTCTAAGAATCCTTGTTTCATGCAGTGCATGGAATCAGAAACAATTCATGAGCAGCTATTCACTATTTTGATTTATCTGTATTTCTCAGTGGGGGCCCAGAGCCTTACTATCCGTATGGTATTTCAGTCCCTGCTCTGAAAATAATTGTCTTTTTTTTTCTAATAATCATTTTTACAATTCAAGTGCTTCATAAATACTTACTGAGCTGTTTTCACAACACTTCTCAGAGGTAACAGGCTGTTATCAACCACACTGACATCTGAGTTCCATAGATAAAGATCAAGAGAATACACTACTCTGGGAGACCAACCTGACATTTTTAGAACTGAATTTTCAGGTTAGTGAGTATTACATGCCACTAACTGTTCGAGGATACTTGCCCTGCCCAGTAATTCTGATTTCAGTCTTTTACTGCTTTTTCCAGTGTAGATTTCTTTATGTAGTTGCACAAGTTAGTGCAATTTTGAGGGGGTTGTTTTTAGTAAGTTGAATCACGTTAACACCCACGTGTGTTTTTAACAGGGTTGAGACCTTTACACCTACAGCACCAGCTTCTATTTCCCATGTCATCACGAGTAAAAGCAGCAGTAAGTAGTCACAGTTTCAGGGCTGACTCCACAACAGCTGAAACCCATCTGACCTGGGTCTGGTACACTTCTCCCTGTCCTCCCAACCTTTGGCCATATACTTTTCCCTTCTTTTTTTGTCAGCACTGCAGTTCAGGGAACTAGACAATGAGGAGCTGAACTAGCCAAAACAGAACAACCCCACCACCTCAGTGACAGTTTTCAGTTCCCTCCTTTGTTTCCCCTGGCTAGGTAACCAGAAGTACTGGGGGAAAGCACAGTCAGAAATGCGCTGCTGTGTGGGCAAAGACAAGAGTAGAAAGGGAGACTGTGACAGCCTTGCATTAAGCAGGCCTTACTTAAGATGCTGCAAGATCATACTGTAAGGAAACAAGTGGTGCAGGGGATAGGAAACATATTTTGTCTCTGGGTTCCAAAGATTTTTGCTGACAACAAAGGAAGTAAGACTATAGAAGCCAGAGTGTAGCAAGTTCATACCTAATTAGTATGTTTGAACTGAGATATTTTTTTTTGTCCCCCAAGTGCTTATAATTCTGCCAAATCTGGACACTTTAGGAAAGGACAAAACTATTTTGTATTGTCATGTTCCAGTTCTTGCCACAAAGGTAACTAAAGCTAGACAATTTTCCTAGCCTTGTTCACTGAGATGGCCAAAATAATTTTTTACTGAAGTTTTCCAAGAAAACATCAGGCTGAAGAAGATAGCCTTTGGGAAAGCTTCATTTCAAAGATTTGGAGTTTGGGAGAATTACAATCAAAATAGAGAACTGTTAGTTACAGTCATCCATCCCGAATAGCTCGTATTATCTTTTACAGTTCTGTGGCTTATCCCACTCTGCCTGACAGCCTGTGGGCAATGCTAGCCTGCAGGACTTGATTTTGTGGAGCTATGCCAATTCACTTCAGCTAAGGAGTTTTGTACAGAAATACAGACCAGAAATACGTAGTCAAATCACAAAAAATGATACCCTCAAAAGTGAAGTAGAGCAAAGGAATTTCTCCATCAAGTGTCACTTCTTTCCTCCCAACAGATGCAGGGACAATTTTAGCCCTTAGCAATATTCAAGCAGCTTCTATTGGGACTAAAGAGAGTTCTCCTTAAAATAAGGTGTCGTATATACTACTAATATTTTCAAGGCATTTATTACAAAAGGGTCAGCAGTTTTCTGCCTTTTCTGGGTTGATCTGTGAGTAACATTTAAGCAGATTCCCACAGCTAAAATGCACACCAGGTCCAGCTGCCATAGACTTTTGAGCATCACGATAATTCCAGTAGCAGTTTTTCAACGTTGAACAGGCCTGTCCCTGCAAAATTTACAAGCTCTTTTGTGAAACTGAAAGGTTCAAGCACAAATGGGATGACATTAAAATTTTGCTTCAGAATTTCCAACCCACAGAAAAGCATTGGGTGAGGGAGAGTTTACAGTGCAGCTCTGAGCTGCCTTTCTGGATCTTTACTAAGCTAAGACTATTCCAAGAGTGATCAAACACCATAAGGACATAGACATAAGAAACTGTCACAGTTGTTTCCCTGATAGAATTCTGCCCTTTCTCTCATACATGGTATCAGCTCTGCCTGTATGCACTAATGATTATGTCCGTGTAAAGTGAAGAGTGGCACAGCTATAATAATGGAGTATTTCATGCCTGAGCCTTCACATCTGTTAAGATTTTTCCATTAGCACCCTGAATTGGATTGAATTTTCCCTACCAGTCCTTTTTAGGGGAGCAGATAGTCAGCAAGTAAAAACAAAACAAAACAAAATCTATTCTGGAACAAACGTAACTTTTTTCCTTTCACAGACAACCATTGCAAGGCTGCCATGGTATTGTTACATCTGCTGCCTGGGGACAAAAGCCTTCCTTTCTGGTCTTCTATGTCTGTTTACCATATTGTATTGCCTTTGCTTGCTTTTGTATTTACACAGACTAGGAACATGGTATTTTCCCGTAGCTGTATTCTGTTTTGCAAGCTGTTCGAAATATTCAGGTACGTCCTGGTAACAAATAACAATGAGTTACAATACGTTTCAAGAAGGTGCTCTTAGCCTCTCTCATTTTTCTAAGATGGTACTCAATTCTTCTAAAAAACCCCGCTGATATTGCATTGATCCTGTAAACGTGTGAAGAAAGGACACAGAGGAAAGTCCAAATGAGGGTAGCTTCAAGAAGAGCAGAATTTCACAGCCTCATTTTCAAGGCTTGGAATAGGACTCACTGTCCCTGTTTCTATTCTCAGCCACATTTCAGACTCAGACTGTGAAACCCCTTGATGAATCAGTTTATCTGTGTTTATCAGTTTATCTTCAGTTTTCTTTCTGAAAAAAAACAGGGGTTTAAACACCAGTACTTGCCAAGTACTTTGGCATTCTGAGGGGAAGGACGCTCAGAAAAATTTAAGTATAACTCTTTGTAGCAGACAATTGGATAATACACAAAGGATGCCATTACACAGTATATGTAAAGATCCATGTATTGTTTACAGCAGTTAAAGTAACTTTCTGAGCCCCAGGATAAGCTGTAGACAGTCAGGGACTTCTGTTTTTGTACCGAGGTACTCTAGGTCAATCACCTTCTGGCACAAAAAATCTGAATGAGATGTTACAGTCTACTTACCAATGTCTGAACAAGACTGGGTTGCACTTTGCATCTCCTCAGAGAACAAATGGAGTAACATTTTAAAATAAATTTCATCTACCTATTAACATGCAACAGGACATCAGAGGCTATCTAATCCTTGTCACAGTTATCCTGTATTGTTTGTATAACAGGAAACTGCAATGCAAGGGTCAGAGCAAGGAAGCATCTCACGATTTTCTGTGAAAGAGCTGATAGTATGGGATTGGCAGTATGAACAAGCATTGTCATTTATGTCCTAGCGACTATTCTTTAAGATTCTGTTTGTGCCAAAAGTTTAATTTAAAAAATCTGCAAGCGCTCTAAAGTGACAAGAAAGTTTGAGAAACACAAGCAGTGACTGCATGCATAAACAGAAATGAAAGACTAGCTTTTAGCCTGAAGATGCAGTTACATGATAGCTGAAAACTATTCTAAAACTGTACTACCACTAGCAGGGACTAACCGGCTCTGACCTACTGACCCCATAACCCTGTTTTTTCTGCAACTTCTGCTTCAGCACTAGTGGCCACACAGTGAACAATCTGATCAACTTCAAAGTTAGTGCTGCTTTGGGCAGATGGTTGGGCAATGTGATCTTGAGAGGTCCCTGCGTTTTTGTAACTCATGCAATGGAAAACCAACTACTACATTTTTGCAGTCTGATCGTTGAGTTTTCAAGGTAAATCACAACTTATACAGCTAACTGACTGCCAACAACAGTGCAAGAGGGGAACACATGGCTGGAGGACGTGTGGGCGGCAGAGCAGGACCCCTTCAAAGGCATTGTGGTCCCTGCTTGCCTTAAGCCAGTAGTGAAGCTGAAACTTGAGGTAGCAACTCAATGTTAAGAACACAACTAGCATGGTTTTGGGGGAAAAAAAAAGTACAGATGTCAGACTGGCAGGTAACTGATGACAATGATTTCCCTTGACAAGGAAAGATGAGTGCTGGGGAGCAGAGAAGAATGACAGGGACATTTGTGTGACCTTGTGATAACATGCCTAGAAAGCAAAGTGATCAGGCTACTGGCCATCCTAATCTTCCTGTTGAGAAAGCAAAGTTTATTGCATGTTCTTCATGCAAATTAGTTTTTTCAAGGCTCTTTGCTAAAGATTCCCCTTTTAAAAAGCCCTAAGGTTCCATTTTTTAGTTTCTTATAAGCATCTCTACTGAAAATGGACAACCCCTTCCCACCACCAAGTACAGGGTAGCTGGTCTCCAGGATGCACTGTTTCAAATTGGCTTCATCCATGTTCTTTCTGCAGAAAATAGCTATCTTGATTAAAGGCACATCCTCATCTCAAGTAAGAAACTTCCAATAAATTCTGAACTCAAGCAATGTTCAACTTTTATAGTTAGTAGAGGACAATACTAGAAAGTGAATAAACAGTTATGTAGAGGGAAAAACGAAAATTTGCACAAACAAGTCAGTGTTGCTAACGAACCCTTAACCTTTGCAAGTATCTGACTAAAACTCGAGGGATTGTGACCCTTTAAAGCCAAATATTCACACTAGAGTACATGCAATGTAAAAGAGGTTCTCATGCTTTTTGTTTAGGGTTTTCAAGAGTTTGCACTATAAGACATACTGAAAAACAGTGTAAAAATGTACCCTGTAGATTAGGCCCAGGAAGAGAAGCCAGAATTTTTTTTTTATTCATCCTTGTTTGTATGTTTGCAGTGACAGATATTTCACATTTGTTTTTAACAGCTAGGCCTGCAAGGCTGACACTGAACATCAAGTCTTCATGGTGGCAACAAAATTTAAACATGACTATGTGAACAAAACATTGGTGCGTATCTGAAAGCAGGTGTGCATGGCCTACCTACTCCTGCTGGTCTGGTAATCTTTGGTGATGCTCGCTTTGGGGAAGATTCAGGATGCGGGGCAACAGGTTGTACTGGCCGGGTCTGTTTGGCTGCCAGCTTCTTTAGACTTACTTGCCTCTTGTCAAACATTTCTTGTACATCTTCTAGTTTTTGTAGAATTCTTTGGGCATTGGCCTAGGTAAAGAAAAGGCAAACAACAGATGGTTGTCAGTGCTGAACTAAGCAAGTTAAGAAAGAACTTCTGTTACTCAGATTCAGACTAGACCTGAAGATCATAATGTGCTGCAGTTTACTGCAACCCAGCCCATGCACTCACACAGATTTGTTTCACTGAGTAGGTCACGCAGTCTTTATAGCACTATGAAGAAAAATCACATGTCCCATGACTACCCATCTGAATAAAACTTATTGCCCTAAGCGTTCACCTCTATGCCCTTTTGGTGTAGGGAAACTGGCATATTTGTGCAGACTCAAATATATAGCCAAGTATGCTCTCATGTACAAGGCAGTTGGTAATTTTGAAATTTTAAATCAGTGCACGCATATCTGACGGGTTTTACCTTTATTTCAGGGGTGAGGATCATGTCAAACTGATTGTAGAACTCCTTCGGGTTAGAGAGCTGATGTTCCTTAGCCGTTACCAGGAACTTCTCAATTTCAACGAGTGCAGTTTCAGCTCCCTCTTGTGACTGGCACTTGTCCACAGCTTGGGAAGCTAAGAGGTAGATCCCAGCTTCACACCATTGGCTTGCCTTTAGAGAAAAACGGGGCCAGAAAGACTTCATCACTGACAGTCCATGTTGTGAGGTGTTGCTTTTACTCCACGAAATATGCATTTGGCCTAACGTGGCCCTAAAGGACTTCATAGCACCCAACAGTTCCTGGCCATAAGTCACCCCACCTAGATACACAGAACCAATAGCAAGTTAAGTTCAGTTGTCATGGGCTAGATGGTCCAGTAATATGTAAAGTAAAAATATTCTGAGCAAACAGAAGTGTTACTATGGTTGCTGCAAATCGAATCTGTCAGCTGTACTACCTTCATTTCAGTGTTCAGTCACCCAATTATCCAAAACCCGAAACAAGTATTTGAAGCATATCAAAACTCCCCGAAACTTCTTAGGCCTATAAAACTTAGTTAAAAATACTCCAAAGCAGGTTTTACCGTAAATTTTCAGTAATTCCTGTTTCAGATGTAGCTGTAATAGCATGCAGACATTCCCGAAGCACTTAGCTTGCTATTCTAGCTAGATAAGAAAGTGAAAACTGTTAAACTGAAAGGGAAAACAGTAATTTTTAAGCACTGTAATACATTTGATTCCCCTTTCAAATTTAGGCCTATTTCAATTTTTTTCCTTAGTTTTATCTTCTACTTTTCATCATTTAAAGACCATAATTATGGGAAGCTACTGCTCCCATTTTTATAGTAACAGTTTCTGAATTAAATGGAGGGAAAAAAAACCCCAACTTTTTCTCTTCATCCAAATTACCTGAGCATATAAAAACTTTCATTTTCAGTAGAACCTCACCTGGGCTGTTACCCAAGAAGGTTCACTCACCTTATCTAACTGCTTATGAAGCTCAAGAGACTTTCCCAAAATATCACACTTTTTCTTGGTCTCATTGGTAAAGTCATCACAAATACGCCTGAGTTCAACACACTTTGGTCTAATGGAGTCAACTGCATAATGGTTGTTTTGGATGAGCTGTTCTCCATGGAGAGCTAGAGACTGGGCCTTCTCCAAAGGTTCCTGTGAAATTAATGAGAAAGAAATCCAAAGCTAGATCTTAAAATGACATGTGTAATAAAACTAATCCGCCTCTGTAATCCCGGCTGTAGCCTGCAGGTGAAGGTTTGGGATATTAATTTATCTGATATGTCTTACTTTATATTTATACCAAAGACCAACTTAGTTGTCAGTGAGTATACTGAAACACAAGAGGCTCCATCCCAACATCAGGAAGCACCTTTTTACTGTGAGGGTGACCGAGCACTGGAACAGGTTGCCCAGAGATGTGGAGTCTCCCTCCTTGAAGATATTAAAAGACCACCTGGACAACCTGCTCTAGGTTTCTTTGCTTGAGCAGAGGCATTGAACAAGATGGCCTCCAGAGGTCTCTTCCATCTTTAAGCTTTCTGTGGTAACTGTGATTATGTGAGCACATGCCACCTTTTTTTTCCACATACTGGGGACATTTATTATACAAGTCTTTTTTTCCTGCAAAGTTCCCAGTAATCAGAAAAACTGTAAATTTTTTTTTTTCACTCATTAATTGTGATGTTTATAATGCTTTAGTTAATTTTTGTTCCAAGATATATTTTGGAAAACTCTTCAGATCCTACTGACTGACTACAATTAATAAACTTAGTCACAATAGAATTAAATGAGAGGTGGCCAACAGGAATAGAGCACACATCAGTACATCATGCATTTTCCTTCCATTGTCCACATCACATGTTACTATAACCTTTGATCATGTGCATCCTCCTCTGATTTAACTTACTCATTGTTCAATGCTTTCTAATAACACTTAAGTTTTATGTACATCACAGCTGACCAGCTGATGGAATTACAAAGTCCAAATGTCTGCAAAAGAAAGGTGTTTATTGGTAGGCACAGGTATTCCTCAAACTGCTACGAGTCTGAATAGAATGATCTTAAAAGTTACCTGGCCAAGTTAACCTGTGAAGTGTTCTGAGCTTTTCAGATTCTAAAGATGGACATAACCTTTTCTGGTCTGAAATACCAGTTTTTGAACTGGATTCTAGCTTTCCAAGTAACGAACTGGAACTACCAGTCTGAACAACCCTGGTTTCTGGAAATTAGGATCTGAGTTTTGCTATTTAAAATAATGACTCATGAGACATGAATAAGCATGATGTAAGGACAGTGACAGAGAAGTGTCTAGAAGATCATGCCTATAGCAGCTAGAATACTACATTGAGTGCAAACCTGTCCTTTCTCTTCTAATTGTTTCTGTTCCCTTAGGAGGTGCTCCACTCGAGTCACACTGTCTCCAATGTCAGCAAAAGCTGCTTGTGCTTCCATGAGATTATCCAAGGCCAGTTTTACCTAAAAAACAATATAAAAATTTAAAAAAACCACACCAAAAACCTGCACCCAAAGACCCATCACAAAATACTTATAAAACAGTAACAAAACTATGGCTTCTAAACATTTGCCTACATCTTTTAGAAGAGTCTACACCTCTGATTTAGTCTTTCAGCTCATTCCAAAATAGAAAAACCAAGAAATAACATCCAAAATTGAAAACCCAAGGAATAATGCAACAAATCAACTATTCTTCAAAGAGTTACAGTGCTTCTCACCATTTAGGCCCACACAATTTTGAAGACCTGTAACTCTAGAGTCTATATTACTCCAGAACCTGTATTACCCCAGCCTCTGGGCTGACAGCCGGGCTTTCTGAACTGTGTTTCATTGATCTGGAGCACTGTGTTCAGCTCTGGGGCCTGCAACATAACAAGGACATGGACCTGTTGGAGCGAGCCCAGAGGAGGCCACAAAGATGATCAGGGGGCTGGAGCACCTCTCCTGGGAAGACAGGCTGAGAGTTGGGGTTGTTCAGCCTGGAGAAGGGAAGGCTCCGGGGACACCTTAGAGCAGTCTTTCAATACTTAAGGGGCATTTATAAAAAAGATGGGACAGACTTTTTAGTAGGGCCTGCAGCAATAGGACAAGGAGTAACGATCTTAAACTGAAAGAGGGTAGATTTAGATTAGATATAGGGAAGAAATTCTTCACTATGAGGGTGGTGAGGCACTGGCACAGCTTGCCCAGAGCAGCTGTGGCTGCCCCATCCCTGGCAGCGTTCAGGGCCAGGCTGGATGGGGCTTTGAGCAACCTGGTCTAGTGGAAGGTGTCCCTGCCCATGGCGGGGGCGTTGGAAGCAGGTGGTCTTTAAGGTCCCTTCCAACCTAAACCATCCTATGATTACATGACTCTGGTGGAATCGGCAATTTACCATCACAGAAGTGATATTTGATCAATCATTTTTCATTTGTGTGTGATGTTATCAAGAAGTTGGTGTTTCACATTTTGGCATAACAGGCTCTCACTTTCCTCACTGTGCCTTATTCAAATGTTGTAAGATATCTGATAGCTGTCAAGATTTTTGAATATCCACTTGCTATTTCATAATGAAGGGCTTCTCTCCCAATCTCCTTTTTGGGTTGTTTGTACCAGAGAAGGCTAGACAGAACGAACAGATGAAATACCTCTCTAAAATCATGTTCAAAGTGTCGAAGCTGCAGGCATTGTTCTAGTTTTAGGTGATGCTTGGTCCAAAATTGATCAAAAGCCTTTTCTGTTTCATCCAACTGAGCCAACAACCTGTTAAGAAATTAAAATGAAAATAACTTACTACTTTCCTATAGTTCATTTCTTTTGTAAGAAGGATCTGTACCAACTTCCCCTTAAGCAAGAGAGAATGAAAAAAAAAAAAAAAGAATGACATGAGTGTGATGAATGACAGCTGCATGGATCCACTGTGCCAGCTGATCCACTGTGGCAGGCAGTCCTGCCTCCTGACTTACGACAGGAGCACAGAGCTGTTCCATGTGCTGGCAGCCAAAGGCAGCCATCTCTCCCTAGCTTCCACCCAGCTCTTCTTCTAGTTCCACCTAGTTCACCCCAGGCTAATGCAGATTTAATATAATGCTATTGTTGTTTCAAGGAACGTTTAAAGCAGAACTCTACAACTTCTTCATTTTCTTCTCCCACCAGAAATAGGCAAGGACTGAATAATTTTTCCCAGTCCATTAAAAACAATAGGTTAGAAGCTCATAATGCCTTCCATGGACATTGTTTCACTTTGTGTAAACAATGAAACATTTATTGGCAAAGAAAATAGCATCAAGGTGTCATACATCTTAAGTAAAATGACACTAGACTACTGAGTCATCCTCACAGTCTCTCAATAGTCTATTAATTACATTACAAAGTAGAACAGTTTAAACAGGAAAAAAATTAAAAGGAAGTATTCTCTGAATATCCTATATTTCAATAGATGGACACTCTTTGGGCAGAGCAGGGGACAAGGCCTTATCTCCTACAAGCCCAGTGAGTGCTGGAATGAAGTTACTGAGGCAAACATCAGTAGCTCCCTCCTATTCCTCTAAAAAAAAAAATCTGTTTTTAATCTATCCCTGAAAAATGTTGGTTTTTTTAATCAAAGCTAGTTGTTGCATTCAAGATGAATTCGCAAATTCCTTTGGGATGACTGTTTAAAGGATTTTAAAGTATTCAGTGAAAAATATCAGCTCAGCTTTACTTTTGGCAGCTTTGTTCCCAGTGAATGCAGACACACTGAAATACTAGCATGGCATTTCTCTTTCCACTGCATCATGTGGCAAAGCAGAAACTTCTACATGGTGACTAAAAGCTTTATGGTAATAACTAGCATTGTAGGAAGGAATAGGGTTTTTTTGCTCTCCTCTGTGCAGCTGTGAAGTATGTTTCAGAGTATCATCTTCATCTGTTCCTCTCCCAGTGTTTCCACAGGCATGCACAAACACCCTCCCATCTCACGTGAATTCAGATGACACTTTCCAACTAGGCATAGAAGTTTGGAGGATGCATATGGGCAAAGTAAGTCCCACACTAAGTCTTCAGCCAGGTAGTTAGTGGTCCAACAAAAAATCCTAGGAAATTGAGGACTTGTTTGAACTTGTCTTGGCAGTTTAATCAAGTAACTTCCTCAAAGTTTTTCCCTTCTGAGTTACCCGACCAAAAAAAATCCCAAATAGCTGAACCAGTAGGAATTTATAACTCAAATATTTAAATCATTAACATTACACTTGCATTTCTTAGGAATAAATTAGCAACTTGCACAAGGTAATCTAGCTTCACTGACCTTTCTACTGTTGCCACATTTTCCAGTTCATCTGGACTGAGTTTGCTGTTGGCACTTCGGGTGACTGGCTCCCTAATGCATGTCAGTAGGGTGGCCCCCTGCTTCACAGCTAGTTTCAGCTCATCCTGAGGGGAAAAAAACAAGCCAAACAAATTATATGTACTTTGACAACACTCACACCTCTTAGATGGACAATATAGTAATACTAAAGGAGAATTCTTTCATAGGTATTAACTACTTGGAACAAAATATAAATGCTTACCAAATTTTTCTAGAAAGGCAGAGACTAAATCTATTCACTTTGAATAGTAGATATATTTCTGAAAAAAGGAATCGTATATAAATTCTAAGCAGATTGTACTCTTGACCAGGCAACTTGCAGAATGAATTTTTATACCATAAATTGAATGTGTGCTGCAGATCATTCAGTTCTGTAAACAACATTGTGACGTGTTGAGCCACAGTATGTCAGCTATCAAGGAGTCACCCACAGAAGAAGGTGTCTTTCTAACATGGAAGATGAGCAATGAAAAGGATAATGAGGCTCAAACATTAACACGTCATCTGAGGAGTCACCACATCACTGCACACTTCTTGCGTAAAAATTGTTCTTGTGCTAATATAGCTTAAGTAGTATTTTTTCTCTTCTGTTTAACCTCAGGTGTTTGTTGACAGCAGTAATGTTTTTTTTTCTGAGCCTTATTCTGCAAAGCTAAACTTGCCCCAACTTTATTTAAAAAAAAAAACAAAACAAAACAAAACACTAGTCATCGTCTAGTTAGATCGTTCTGTTTATTCCTGGATTATCCTCACAGACGTTCTCTACAACTGCTCCCGTCTGAGTTCATCCTTTCTGATGAACTCTTCGTCAGCGCCCATGCTATTCCAAATGTGATCCCATCACAACTTCTCATACAGTAGAAATGATATTTCCCTGTTCTATCACTCCTGAAGCTGTAAGAAACCCTTTTTCATAGTTGAATCAAATCGACCTCCTGAACTCAGGTTTATCTCCTGTTCAGTAGTTTCCAGACAATGGACTCCCAAATGATGGCAGAAAATTTTGTTAAATCAAAAAGTCATACATTATGCTGATGGAGCTGTCATGAGACAACATTCACCTTCAGCTTGCTATGGTGATCAGTGTGTGTGCAGAGGAGCTCTTCTGTGCACTGCACATCGTTGGGAAGTTCAGTCTCTGCTAGGTCTGTTCCAAAGGTCTGTAGCATCTGTGCTGTTGTTTTTACTGTCATTGCAAAGTTTTCAATAGCCTGGAAAAGCAAGAGCATAAAGTCACAGACCGGTTATTTACCCATAACCCTTTAACAGTGCTTACTTAGTCCCTCAGGCACACTGTGCTGCAAGTATTACATGCCGGTAAAGCTGGCCATGTTGCCTTTCTTTGGGTGGATATACTAAAAGTTATAAATTAAATCCTGTGTCACAAATGATCTTTTCACAGGCCTACAAGTATTGTCATCTCAAAGAACCAGCCGGGGAACTCCCAGAGCTTTACAGACATAATGAAACCACAAAGGACATAAGTTTCAAAGCCAGGACTGGAACTTTAGATCCTCTGCCTGTGCTTGCTAGGAAATTCTGCTGTGTTTAGATGTTTAATTAAGGCTTTATTTAAGTTGAGGAAACTCTGAAAGTGTATAGGGCAAAGCCTTTTTACATTTATATTTACACAGCCATTGTTCACTCAGCAGCAATCTTTCAGAAGCCAGGGGGAAGGCAATGTGCATCTCCGTCCTGCCTATCTGTACAAGATGCATTGCAGGCACTCCCTCCCATCTGTTCATGTTAGTACAATACAAGGACAACTTACTGCAAATACAGTTAAAATGCATAAATTAATTGGAGCATTGCTGTTTCTTTATCACTTTGGTGCACTAATACAAACCTTGTCAAAAATCAAAAGGGGAAGTGAGGAAGGCTTAAAAACAATGCTGCCTTTAGAGTAGAATATATTGTTCAGACTTGTGAGATGTGATTAAAACCATTTTAGCTAGTAGCAATTAACTGCATGGGATGATTTTTCATTATCATGTCCCAATTTCTTTAGGGACTGTATTGTTCTGTATAGCTTTTTGTTCTTTACACTCTTTGATCTAACCCACCCAATGGCTTGAGTCAGTCAACACTACTAGGGATGCTCTTACACCCAGTCAAACACTACATGGTTGTTGCAGGTTGCATTCCCTTCTCCAGCAGCGATGGGAATCCCTCATTTGCAACCATGACAGTTAAAATTATGCTGTGTGCTCAGTGAAAAACAAACTGGAGGTAGATCATCATTCAAAAGGTGAAGAGAGAAATTACATCCCACGTATGTGATCTGAAACATGCCCCAGATGAGGCAATGCTAGCCGAGTTCATAGCCTTCTTCTCTTTTTTCCCCCCATAAATTCATGCCCGCTTTCAGCATAAGCAGTACAGACCCACATAGGCTCTGGTTTACTGCTTAGCAGCTGTAGCCTGCTGTTCTCAGCACTGAAACTATGGGATTAAAGTTGGTTGAAATGTCACACTTATGGAGCCATTCAGGACCAAAGGCGGCTTACTAAAAGCCAAAACTGTACTCTGTGGGCAAGAAAGCTCACAGGCTTCTAGCCATTCAAGATAAGAAAGCAGAAACAAAGAACAATGCATTGAGATTGCTGTGTCATTACCATTCAGCAACCATTTAAAGCCGTTTCAGAAAAAAAGCACTGGCAGGACAAGATATGAGAACATGATGAGAAGCAGGAGAGGGGATGAAGACCATAGCTCAGCAAGACTGAAAGTCATGTTGTTTCAAGGCTGACACTTCCCTGCTGACAACCCTCTTATCCAGCAGAGACTCCTTGGCTGGCTGCGCCATGCACCGTGAGTTTATCAGTGTTTCGCTTCATCACATGCTTGCCTCTACCCTCCTGCGCGTGTGAGTAACGTATTGTTTCATATACGTAAGTTATGTCTGTAGGGTATTTTTCATGTCTCCGTGCTTGGTAAAAGTTTTTCAAACAAATTTAACCAAAAGATCTGGGGATTACATAGCCACACACCTCAAATCTTGGCTCGCTTTTATTTATGTAAAGCATATATACATCGTTTGGTAAAATACGCAAACTCCCATCATTGACAAACAACATAGCCTTTCTTGTGCCGCATTTTACTCCCCCTCATTTTTTCAAACCTTTAGCTGTTTGAAAGTTCACACAGATGATTCCTTTAGACTCACCCCTCCTGCAAGAACAGTTTCATATTTTTGATACTCTTAACATGTAAGCCTGTTCACTCACTTCAATTCTAACCTTATTGTAGTCAACACAGCTATAAACATAACAAGTGTTAGAGGAAATTCAGACTCTGTGTTTGCATATTTAGAAACCTGAAATATTTAGTGGTTCTCAAGGAGAGTAAAATTTAATTTTATAAGGAAAGTAAAGCACAGAAAATGATAGCAGGAAGGTGACAAGTGATTTGACTTAACAAAGCCACCTCAGAAAAGCTCTTTTCCGAGTGTCAGACCTAGCCTGCAGGTCAGCAACCCCAGACTCAAACTCGAGGCTGCTCAGGACACTGCAAAACATTGAGGCCAATTAGATGTGAGCTCTAACATACCAGTTTTCCAAGCAGACCCACAAAGACAGATGCAAACATTGCATACAGCCTCTGGAAAACTAATTCTTTATTCAGGATCAGGACCCAGCTTTGCCCATTTTTGCTTAGGTAGGATGAGACAATATTTTGGCTGCTAACGTGCCAGAGTTTGGGGTCTGTTTTTTGTAAACCGTCACCTTTTTGGGGTGCCATAATGAATTGTTTATATTGTTTTGAAGCAGCCACTGAAATGTATTAACCAACCCAAAAAGGGAACAATCAAACCTGTATCAAGTTTCCTTAAAGGCAATAGAATAAAAAGTCTTCCTGCCTTCATACAATTAATAAGTGTTCTTCAGTTATGCAAAATAAGACCCAGCTGGAGTGCATGTTTATGTAGCATGAGAATGAAAACAAAGGAAAATAAAATCTAGTACTAGCCTTAAGTGTATTTCTTCCCTTAAAACATGGACACAATGAATCATTGAAGTGAGAATTCTGACCTTTGAGTCCATTAAGTGCTAAAGCATGCGTTCAGCTTCAACCATGAACCAAAGGCCTATGGATTCTCATCAATTATTCAAAAGCTAAGAATGTGCCAAAGGGCCTTGCTGAGTAAGAATACTATGACACTATTGAGCCCTAGTCTAGGCCAACGGTGAGATACATGTTACCACTACTGTTATAAACTTTTAGGGAATCTTCCTTTCTCTATTTGAGTCATAGATTTCCTCTTTCCATGAGTACCTGGCAGAATCTGTATGCTGAAATGCAGCTGAAAAGTTGCTTAATGGTTGCTCTACGGTTTTCATCTGGACAATTCTGGGTGTAGACATCTGAAAGAACAACACCAACACTCACGGTTCGGTGATGTATCCACTGACTGTGGCCATACTCCAGGGTTCCTCCCAGCTCCCGTGTCAGCTGACTTTTGTCAATATAGCCATGCAGATCAGACACAGAATTTAACATGATGATCTGAAATGAATCCAAACACAACAGACTGAGAGAAATAATGAGCCCTTTTCATCATTGTTCCTAGGATCTGGGTTTGCCTTAAACATGCATGACCAAACTGCAGTCCCACCATAGGCAGTGTATGTTTGTTCATGTAACAGCCATAGTTTAGTTCCACTAGGTTTTGCCTTCTCAATATGTACATGGCTATTCTTGAACTAACCATAATTTGACATCATCTTGCTCCTTACTAGGCTGAGGATGCAGTCATTTTGCATGTGCATCAAGAGCAAAAGTATGGTATTTATAATGTTCACACAGACTTCCATGAAATAATTTATATATTTTCTAGGCAAGTTATTTATAGAGAAGTGGAGGTGTAGGCAGGTTAAACAGCTTCCTCAACACCAACCACTTGATTCAGGGAAGTGCTGAAACGAGACCACTGAGAATAAGATTTTCCTTTCAGTTGTACCATTTTTATGGCACTGTATGTCCACTGAGTTCACTGGCTTTCTTCTGTTCTAGGCCATGATGAAAGAAAAAGGAGAGACAAACCTAAATCAATTTTCTTATTTTAAAGAGTCTCCTTACCACTAGACCTACTTAATGAAAGCAAAACCAGATTTGCATTCAGCTTCAGGTAGGCAGTATTACCTTTTGGCAACCACTGTAGATCTGGCAACACAAGTGGTTACACAAATAACATATATATATATATTTAACAAATACATGTATCTCCTTGTTCTAACAGCTAGAAAATACACCATGATTTCAGCAACAGAAAAGCAAGATGTTTTTCTTGAGCATCTTGAGAAATTTGAAGCCTTAGACTTTAATATATGTCAAATGTATTACTTCACTGCCGCTCAAAGAAAGGATAACTGGCTACGACTGTTAGAAGGCTCTAAGGGAGCATGGTAAGTACACTTGCACGCACTGGGACAATGAGACGAGCATAGATGTATGGAGGCAAGAAGATGTATATTCTGGGCTGATAGTGCTGTAAGAAAAGCCTTGAGAACAAACCTGAACAGATTTTTAGCTGATCTTTGTTACAGAATTATTCTAGAATAATTCAGGTTGGCAGGAACCTCAGGTCTCTAGTCCAACTTCTTTCTCAAAGCTGGGTCAGCTGTGAGATCGAACCAGCTTGCTCAGGGCTTTATCCTCCTGGGACTGAGGTTTTACAGCCTCTGTGGGCAGTCTGGTCCGCTGCCTGATTATCTTTGTGGTTAAAAGTTTTTTTCTTATATCGAGTCCTTATATCGAGCCCTTGTTTCACTTCATGTCAGTTATCTCTTGTCCTACTGCCATGCACAACCTGGCTGCATGCTCTCAGTAACCTGCTGGGAGGAACTGGAAAGCTGCTGCTATGTCATATTAACCCTCCCAAGCCTTCCCTTCTCAAGGCTAGACAAGCCCAGCTCTCTCAGCATCTTACAGAGCCCTGACCTTCTTGATGGCCCCCTGTTGACCTCAACCCAGATTAATATTTTTTCTTGCACCAAGGGAACTAAAACTGGACAGGATATTTTCAATGTCATCTAATGAGAGCCAGATAAAGGGGGATAATTGCTTGTCTCAACCTGCTGGCTATGCTTCTGTTAATACTGTTGATGTTAATGTGGGATGCTGATAGCTTCCTTTGCTGCCAGCGCATACTGCTGGTTTACATACAGCTTGCCGTCTACCAAGTTCCCAGGTCCCCTTCAGCAGAGCTGCTCCCCAGACAGTCAGGCTACAGCCTATATTGTTGTCAACAATACACACTGTTGTGTTCTTGAGAAAGGAAGTCCTTCCCAGCTGCAAGACTTTGCATATGTCCCTTTTGTATTTTATAATATGCTCATCAGCCCATTCCTTGAGCTTATGTTCCAGCGGCCCTGTCTTTGAGTGTACCAGCTGCTCCTCTCAGTTTAGTGTCATCTGCACACTTGATGGCAGCACACTGTCACCTCTTCCAGGTCATGGATAAAGATGTTAAACAGGGCAGGTCGCAGCAGATATCACGACACAACCCCACTTGTTGCCCACCTCCAGGAAGAGTATGACCCATTAACCATCACCTTATGAGCCCAATCATGCAACTGGTTTTTAAATCCGTCTAGTTGTCCACCTATCCAGACTTTAACATCCTATCTTGGATACAAGAATATTGTGACAGATGCATCTGGTCCCATGGACCTGTATGGATTGAATATTCTCAAGAAGTCCCTGACTTCTTTTTTCACTTCCAGCAGTTCATCTTCTCCTTGAACCCCGCTTCTAAACACAGAGGCCAGGAGACCTTGCTGGTGAAGAAACTGAGGCAAAGCAAGCACAGGGTACCTCAGCCAAAGCTAAATGGAAAAATATTCCCTGGATGTGTTACCAAATGCTGTTTTGTTATGATCAAAGCCAGAAAACTCAAAGAACTATATCATCTTGGAGTAGCCTCAGACTGGAATGTGAAGTCTATGTACTACTTTCTCAAAGGTGCTTTGCAATTCAATAGTAAGTCTTTGAGCTTTGTAGCTCTTCCCCATCAGAAATGTTGCTGACAAGTTGGAAATCTTTTCATACTCCAAGCTTCACTGAAACTATAGAGGAACACTCTCAAGCACTTTTCTTTTATGAAGATGTTTGCTTTAACCTGATATGCTCAGCATGAGCCACAAAACAAGTCTATTAATGTTGCCAGCTGTGGTGCTACCCAACAGGGCACAAGTCTTTGCCCTGCAGGCATCTCTGCAGGAGAAAGCCTAGGAGTAATCCAGCCTCCATCTAAGAAACCAATCTTGCAGAGCATTAGCATCTTCCACTTCTTGCCACATTCAGCAAGCTGGAGAAAGAGGAGGGCCTGCATAAGCAAGTCAGCACAGAACACAGAGCTGCAGTGAGGTTGCTTCATGGTGGGTTAGGTCATCTGAAAGTCACAGTCTACAAAGGTCAAAGTGCCTGCTACAGACAGGTTATTCAGCATTTTGTGTACACTTCGAATACGCTTTAATTCAGTTCCCAAGATGGGAGGTTCCCTTTGTAAATCTCTGGGTGTTCCTTTGGAATTCCCAGATTTTATCTCAGATGAACCCTAGTGTATCTGTATCTTGCTCCTGGGTAATGATATTTCACTATTCCAACAGAGTTTTACCTCAGGAGGTTTTGTTAACCAAACTTGTAGGTTAATAAATCATATAAATCCTGCATTTCCTTATTGCATCTGGCTTATTGTTTCAGCCTTTATTTCCTGCTCCTGTTTGATATTCTGGCTTCAACTCAATCCAGTGTTGATTTAACCCAGCAAAACTATTTTACTGAACATATTTGCAGTCTGATAGTTCGGATAAACTCTTTAACAAATGTTTCCTTAACGAATCCACACCATATTCTTGAAGCCCCTTTTGAATGCTTGTGTCCTGGCCCTGACTGACTCATGGTTGTGACAGGAAATGCAACACACTCACAGCCCAATTGTGACATTAATGTCATAGTGCCAAACACACCACGTGAACAACCAACACTCAAACAATTTAAAAGATGATGGTGGTATTAAAGATAGGTGCTGATACCTAACTCCTTGAGTAAGAATATCTCCCGTGGGACAAGAACTCTCTGGCCCTGTTCTCATGCTTGGCATGTAGGATGCTATTTTCAAGGGGCACAAATAGATGTTGCTCTCAGTCACTTACTCATTCTCAAATCGGGGTACACTGGGGCATGCCCAGACGGTCTTTTTAGGATGGGCTGCAAACACAGGTGAAAGGCCCCTCCAGAGAGCATGACAGACCTAGGAACTTAGGACACCTTTAGCACAACCCTAAGCAATTTATAACAGAATCAGGCATATATGAACAGCCTATATATAAATCTGACAGGTTTTCTACAGATATCTGGACAGGAGGCAGGCAGATCTAGCAGCAAGCACATCATGCTCTTAGTTTTTGTAAGACTGCTCTTTAAGAGCTCTGTGGACATACCCAAGATGGCTCAAAATCTGAACATCCAAGACTACCAGAAACTAAACTCATACCTTCATTTTCCTGCTGGTTAGATAATTCTTAATGCAGTGCTTGACTCCTGCCAAGAATTAACCTCCCTTCCAACTGTCATAATTTCAAGTTGGATTTGAAATGCAACACTGTTGTCAAACAAACTGCTAAAAGTATAGAAGATGCTGAACTGTTAGAAAATGCTAGTCCTTGATGAAGTTGTCCCTTTCAGGACTACAGTAACTGGCACAACAGTTGCTATGGTAACAGATCATGGCTTACTAAATACAGGAATATCCATTTTTTTTAAGGTGCTATAAAATTAAAAGATTCTGTTTTGTAATCAAACACACATTTTTCCATCAATTTTGCATTTTAATTACCAAAAAGCCACCCTTGCCAAACTACACTCAACATTACAATTTAATCCACGATAACCAAATGACTGTTCAAGGCTCCTTTTCCATATGCATTGTAATAAATGGGCCGCTGTCTCTTACTTCAAAAGAAGCAAGAAGTGTGTCAAATACCTGAAATTCAAACTTGGGTATCAACAGAGCTAGATTTCATTGGAGGAGAGCCATGGGTCTTTTGCAAAACAATATAAAACCACAAGCAAAATCCAAAACAATCATATGGAATGACTCCAGTAAAGTAATTGTGGAACACAGTATGAGTCTGGTCCAGGATGAAACACCTGAATGAATGAATCATGGTTATTATGAATCAATAATCATGATTCAAGTTTATTTATAAAACACTTGGAAACCACAGGCAAACATGCAGCTAGGAACTCCCGAAAGAGCTCTCTCAGAATAATCTACAACTTAAACTCTTCCAGGATTGATAACCTGCTTCAATCTGCATTCTCATCAAGGCACAGCATATGCCAAGTGCATATAAAAAGAAGTAAAACCCCTAAACTTTGAATCTTGAGGTCATGGGGAATCATAAAAGGCATTAATAATGCACAATGCTATGCAAGCACTTAACAGGGGCACTGTCAGCGGTCCCATGGATAATACATAAAATAGAGCAGAATTCAGCCCTAGCCTTTCACTGCTCTGTAGTTCTAAATACTTGTTTGTTGCTAGGGTGACAAGGTCTACCTCTTACTACATTGGGGAATAGCTCCACTAAGTTAAAAAGTCAATACTTAAAATCCAAGTCACATTTTATAGCTAGACTGACCTACATGGGAATACAGAATCATAGAATGGTTTGGGTTGGAAGAGACCTTAAAGATCATCTAGTTGCAGCCCCTCTGCCATGGGCGGGGACACCTTCCACTAGACCAGGTTGCTCAAAGCCCCATCCAGCCTGGCCCTGAATGCTGCCAGGGATGGGGCAGCCACAGCTGCTCTGGGCAAGCTGTGCCAGTGCCTCACCACCCTCATAGTGAAGAATTTCTTCCCTATATCTAATCTAAATCTACCCTCTTTCAGTTTAAAGCCATATCTATTAAACATTAGGAAGCATCCACTGGTAATTAACTCTTTGGTATGACTACTATATACACCATACAGACCCAGATAAAAGTCCCCAGCTGCCACTTGCAATCAAATTTCAGTTACTGGGTTATGAGAAATTGCTGACACCTAAGAACTACAGACATGGAGATAGAGAACACACGTGGACAAAAATAAAAGCGCATGCTTACCGGTACCTTCATTTTAAAGTCATCTCGATAGAGTTTAATGCCAATGTCAGCGATTGTCCTTTGGATAAAGCGTGAGGGTCGTAGGACAAACACCAGCTGCAGGTTTCCTGGAAATGCTCCCTGCAAGAAATATAGAACTATTAGAAGGCACAACTCTGCCTTAAAGGAAGGCCAAGGGAATTCTCAGTCAAGTGTTTCCTAAAGAGGGCAAAGCAGGTAGCTCATATTGAACCTTGCTCAGTCCAGCTGCTAATATCAGCTGGTCCCTTCAGCACGTGCCTACTGCCACAGCCTCCAAAGCCAATAGAAAGACTGGCCCATGGATTTTAGTGCCCAGCCATACATTGTTTTCTGATATGGATTTAGCACAGAGCTCTAAAGTTTCTGCACTGGTGCCTTCCTTCCCAGATCTGAATCACACCACGCTCCCTTCACACCACCACGCCAAGGTTTCCCATTCTTTTTAGGCTGCAGCCACTAGAGGGCAAAACTGGCTACCCTCGTTGGACTGGGTGGAAGAAGCTGGTGGCACAGATTAATTCCCCAGGCTGACTTACCTTCTCACTCTGGAAAAGGCTTTTAATCTTTTTAACCTCACGTATTTTTTTCCCTACACACAGGCACTCAGCACACTCATTAGACATGGCCCTGCCTGCAACACCCAGCCTATAACTCTCATGCACTCCTCAGAGCTCCTCAAGCGTAAGGAAAGAACAATTTCTAGAAGAGAGCAGCTAAAAAGAACTGAAAACGAAATGCAGTTCTGTCTAAATTCCTTGAAGGGACTTAAAGTCACCTTGGTCATCCCTCCATTCTACACCTCTGTGTATAAGCGCTTGCTACTCACACAGCACATGCTCCTGGCAATAGATGTATGAAACCAACTGCTTTTATTAGCACTGAAAGTCAGTGCTTAACTCCAACTTTTGCAAATGAGATATAATAAGTTATTAAGAGTTTCTGAACAGAGATCACTTACTACCATGCAGACACAAGCCCCTTGGGATCCATTTCTTTCATAAGCAGGCCACGTCATCACTCCTTAGGGCATAGAAGGCTACTTCTGCTATACACTTCTAGGAACCAATTTCAAATTGCTATAATTTATATTGCTGTCAACCCAGCAAACAAGCAATTTGTCCTACTTCATCAGTAAAGGCGGCTGTGTAATTTGTTACTGCAGCTTCCTCCCTCTCTTACTTAACACTGATGAGCTTCAGGGCAGGGGAGAATCTGCATCCACAGTCAGAAAATGGGAGCTAAAAATGAGCATGTGAGACTGCATCCTGTGCCAAAGTTCAGTGGATAATTTTAATTTCTAGAAGATAAATAATAAAAGCAAGCACTTACTGCTATTCGTGTCAGGGATGCCTTGACTGCACTCCATTTGTCCCGTCGTCTGTCTATGATGATGATGAATCCGATGCTGGCAGCTTCCAGACTGCAAAACAGATGAAATAAGTATGCTGGGTTACATGGAGATACTCCTGTTCCAAGGAAGTGTACTGCAGCAAAAAAACCAGGCTCCGTCAGATCACCCTCTAAGCCCATTACAAAAATGCAACGTACAGTGAAAAGTATAAGTATTGGGCAGAAATTCACATGAAAACGAAAGCCAGCAAATTTTCTTTCCAGTGTAAAGCTAGCAGCTTACACAAAACATGAATATTTTATCTGCTAAATCTGTCAGCTGCTATGCTATTCCGTTGCCAAATCTAGATGATATGAATAGTTCAGGATCACAAATTACACTGTACTGTATTGAAGACAAAAACCTCAGATCTTGTTTTCTCTGCAAAATAATTCAGGTTAATAGACACCCCACTTCACTCTTCATTCTCCAAGCACGCTGACATCTGACAGGGGCACTTAGCTCCTTGGAGTCAGCATCCCCCTACTGTCACCACCTCCCCTGTGTACACAATGCCTCAGAAATTCTGAGAGGCAAAGCAGGAATGGAAGAGTTGTATCTTGCCAACCACAAACTGGTTCTAAGGTTACAAGTCATTCAAAAGCATCCTTTTAACGTATTGGCTAGAATAACTGTTACTGTTCCTTCCCAGTACTTTTCAAGGAGGATCTATGAGGCACTGCTGTGATGCTCCATCCCATCTATGTAGACTGCATAAATATCCCATCTTCTCCCCGTCTCTCAAAACCCCCACTTTGGTGTGCAGGGCTTCAGCAGGACTGCTCTACCTTCTGCCTTCCAAGAGTGTTCAGAGTTGGAGAGAAGTTCTTGGAAGCTAGGAAGTACACATCAAGAAAAACCTCCAGAAATGTCATTATAGCAGGATGACTTAGTCATCTCTGGACAAACCCGAGGCAGGCAGAAAGAGTAAAAAAGTTATAATCAAAGGACATACTGCAATCAAACATCTAATCACAGATTAAGATCAAAGAAATCTTATAAGACATTTCCTTGATCCCTTTTCCATTGTCCGTACAAGAACAACCCAGGAACACTGTTTTCACGGGTCATTCTATGCAAACTCATGTCAATAATCCACCAAAAAGCACCAGTGTTAGCAACTCTGAGCTTCTGCTACAGCTCTGCAGGATCAAGAACAGCAACTTGAAAACCAAAGTCACACAAATCTGGGATGCTATGCAATTGTTCCTAATAGTTCATACCAGTAATAAGAAAACTCACTGAATTTCCCACTTCAACATTTTTACAGCATTGCTCTGAAAATTACAAAATTTAATGACAATAGATGATCTTTCCTCTTAAGTAGTGCAATGTGCAGCTTTTCATACAAAGGATAGAAAAATGTGTTTGCAGCAGTGCCTCTCAAGCACGGGGAAGATAATTAATCAGGTTTTCCCTTTTATATATATATATACACACACAAATACATGCATATGCTTCAATAGCTTGACAAGTGTTTCAAGAAAAATCTACGTGTTTGCTGTAGATGTTAGGAATCAAAGGTTCAGATGAAACCAACTAAGAAATTGTGTGTATTGCAGATTGTTACAGAAAGGGTGTGAGAAACTAAACACAGAAGTCTCAACTTGGGGCCTTCCTAACCTGCCCAAAAACCTGCATTGATTTTACCAAACTGCTTCAGCCAATTGGGACCAAAAATTGCTTTGGAAGTCTCATAGGTAGGAAAGGCCTGGGAAAATCAGCCTCAGCCTCCAGACCACCGGGTAGCATCTCTGTGGACAGGGTGCCTGTCCTACCTAATGAAGACACATAGAGCAAGGTCAGGCTTTTTCCTGTCTGCCTTGACAACCAATGCTGCAGCATTACAGGTGGGGTGCCAGGAATTTTGCCAAGAAATATTTAGGTCACTACAGAAAGGAAACAGCTGTTAGAAACCAGAGGGTGCAAATGCCTGTAGGAGTCACAGAGGGAAGGAAAGGAAGGGTGGGGTTTTGCTCCTCTGTTCCCATTTAATACCCCTGGCACAGCATCTCACTCCAGGCAAAAGGCTGGGGGTGGCGTAAATCGCCACTGCTCAACATCAGAGCTGCACCTCCCCGGGGCACATGGGTCTGCTGGTCCCCGTGCCAACAAGAGCCCCAGTTACTCCATTTACTGCAGATGAACCCCAAAGCTACAAACCCCCCGTACTCCAGCTAATACAACCACCACCCCAAAAGGTAAAAAAGCCACTGGGAAGCCATCAAATAGAAACACGCCCTAAAAAACAGACTGGGTTGCAGCCAGTTCCCCAGCCTAGGGAAGAGGAGGCCATCCAGTGGACACTGCTGTCTGACCATCCAGTCCACAGAAAACTGGCTTGTTAAAGACGGGATCACACTCACAAACAGATACTTGAAAACTCTCCTACATACTATCAATCAGTTCAGACTAGTCCAGGATAAAGTTTTATAATATTTGATACTGATAATACAGTTATCGCAATCCAGTGCTCCCAAAAACAATCCCAGCACCCTTCCTGGCCTCTTGTTAAAGCACAGATTCAAGCACGCTCTGGCCTCATACAGGTGGAGGTTAGCCCTTCTATTTGCAGTTCTTCAAATGACCAGAGAAATGAGTAATCACACGACAAGTGTCCCACTTAGGTTTCTTTGCTCTTGCAGGGAACAGCATTTGATCCAAATATCCATCTAACCAGAACAAATACAAAAAAACCTTGTTGTGACTAATTATTTCAGAAAACAACATTACAATTCAACATCCATGTTGCTTACAGTGTGTTAATGAAAGTTGTCTGTTGTTTGGAACAAATTTGTTAGTGAAATAGTGAGATATGAAGGGGGAATTAAGTCAATGCAACACTTTCAACGCTTATATATTTAGATGACCTTTGAAAAGGCTGTCTCTTTAGTATTCTTTATATATTTTTGACAGCCATGTTAATTTTTGAGAACCACATTAAAGCAGCAGGAAAATGGGAATGTAAGAGAACATAATTTGAATTAAACAGATCACCAAAATATGACCTCTACTCCAAAGAAACAAAGAATATGTATTAGAATCAGCATCTAATTATGTTTTCAGCTCAGACTCCCACAACCACTTTGTAGCTGCTGAATATCTCTCAGACAACAATTTGACACACAGAATCAGGTTCAAATCTGATGCAGTTCCATTGAAACCACTGATATATAACAAAATGACCAAAGAAAGCATGTTAGCTAAAGTTAACAAAATGCTGATATTGGTCTAAAGAAATATATCATTCAACTAATACTAGGATAATAAAAATGAGAACAATCTGTTCTTTGCAAAATTTATAGTGTAGCTAAACCACAACTAACTATACCTATAAGCACCATATTCTCACACACCGATTGCACTTAGTAATTGCTTTCTTTTACCTGTCTACTTGGTTTGAGACTGACTAAAGGCTTTCTAATAGGAGTGTGCATGGAGAATTGGAGGCCTAAAAGAATTCAGAATCAGACCCTTATAACGATACCTTGGCGAGCAAACTGCAATGGAAGTAACTGACAAGACAGCATCTGCCAAAAGTAACAAGTACAACTGTGATTTAAACAAACAAAAGTATTTGTGTCAAGTAAAACTTGCCTCTTGACCTCAGCTCTAGCTCTTAACTCCCATTTTTAAAAGCCCCTCTGACATGTAGAGCCAAAGTCACTTAAAAAGGGACCTTTGCTGGTTTTTCAAGTAACATGTCCATGATCAAGCAGTTCATTTTTCCAGATGTTCTTCTGCATGGGGATTTGTAACAGCATCCAAACCTTCAGGCATCAGATGCAACAAGAAAAATTAAATTCATAGAAAACAGGAACAAAGGCTTATGAAATACAGAGACAAGAAAATGCAATAGAAGCAGCAGATTAATTTTCTCATGAAATTAGGCTTGGCAAGACTGGTCTTGGGGGTGGCAAGAGCTGGGAATAGCGAACACATGGGAAAGGGAACACTGCTTATCAGTTGCCACTGCAAATCACAGTGTTTCAGGCCAGTTAAAGAGACAAACTGAGGAAATGAAAGATAAAATAGATGTTGATATAACAAATTGGATTTAAACATGACAAAAGAACAAAGGACAGCAAAATACCACCGAGTGTGCAGCCTAGCTATGTTGGGGCACTACTCACAGTTTTCTTGCTACAAGACCAAGTGTAGTAAATGCAGCTGGCTGGCAAAGACAAAACCTGCCAACAAGCCATGCCTGGCACATAGGGCTGTGGGGGAAGGCACAGGCCAGAACACTTTACTGCACAAACAGTGCAGGTACGATCCTAGCTGCAGAAGTGTACGAAGAACAAGTCAAGACATGAGGTCTGAGAGATTTGTCAGAGTAAAATGAGAACCAGGCCATTAAGCAAACAATTGAGGTACCTATTCCAGTATATGTAATTTACAATGTTGAACTTACTACATTGTCTGAGATGAAATGGGTAAAAACCAAGAAAGAATAGGCTGGAAAATTACATGATTTCAAGGAGGAGGAAAAGAGTAGGCAGAGAAGACAAGAAAACCACGTGCTGCTTTAGCAAAACAGCTGAGCAGCGCACAAAAGAAAATGTGGGAGAACATCTATATCACTCAAAAATCACTCCAGCAGGCTGCACAAAGGCAAGCAGCAAAAAAACCCGTTCACAGATACACCCCAGTAAAACTTGGCTGCTACATGCTGATGGATACAACACAAGGGTCTAGACAAAAGAGGTACTTTGGACAAGAGAAAACTCAAATGGGCCTGTAACTCTGACAGAAGTCTAGACCTCCACCTTCTGCAATGTTATCCCTTGGTTTTCACCTTGATGTTCAGGATTGTACTAATTGTCTTCACTGAGATAAACCAATGGTATTTGTATGTTTGGCTTTTTGTTGTTCAGTTGGGCTTTTTTTTGTTTGGCTTTTGGTGTTTGGTTTTTTTTTTTTTTACTAGATAGGCCTGGCTGATGTAAGAGCTAAATTTAACCAGGGAAACAGAAAGAGTGTCAGCAAATGATCCTATTTCGGTCAGCATGCTGAAAGGAAAGGTTATACCAAGGTCTGAAGGTCATTTGGTGCTAAGGGATGCATGCAGATAAGCAGCAGTGGGAAGAAGCCCAGCCAAGGTGGCAGCATCAGCACAAGTGGTTGTACAGCTGAGAAACACCACTCGTGTGTGTATCCAGAGGAAGGGAGTTTGTTTAAACACACACACCCTATCAGTAGTTTCTCTGTGTCAGTACTGTAATATCTCTACCCTCATAATGGAAACACACTGGGATCTCTCCAGTCCTCTGAAAAGAGGGATTTGAAGACAAGCGCAGCAGATAAACATCAGGCTTACCACCATATTGATTTCTGGCATATTTTTCTAGATCTACAGACGTCTGGCAGAGAGGTTCCCTTTCCCTGAACAGAATGCATGCAATCAGCAGAGCTGTTTCATCCTCAACTCTGAATTCAGGTTAGCCCTTAAACACCGATTTGAGGAGAACAGAAGATGTCAAATTTCCTGACCTCTTCTGGAAGGAGAGAAGGGTACCTGTTTATCAAAGTTGTTGATCCATATCAATTGGAAGAGAAGGGAATTCTGGCCATGGAATAAACCAAGTAAAGAAGAACTTTCTGGAGCTATCTATTGCAAGTGTGCACGCATAAAGGTATACATGAGTATACGTGGTGTTACTCAGTGTTTGTGGATGTGTATGTATGCAGACTCCCTTAGCGGAGCACTCTCATGAGCAGGTGTTGAGCCAGAGGGAAAATTAATCATATTACAAAAGTCCCAGTGGGCTGATTTTCCACCCAGGAGAACAGTTAATGTTTTAAAGCCTGTAAGTAAACTGTGGTATGCCACAGCTGGTAAAGCCAAATTTGCTCAGCAACATCAAAGACAAGTGTATGCCTGCGCATCTGAATAACAACATTTACTGTCTATCTTTTCAACGTTTTGTCATATAGCTGCATAAGAGTAATCGTTCCAGAGGGACTTAGAAAGTTACTAACTTACTGGATGATGTCATCTGCAATTACAGATCTTATCTCCACAACTAGCATGAATCTTTTTCTATAGGATGTGCAGGAACAGACACTACAAATGATAGATATTATCTTTATGTTTGCCTGAAAAATCAATGCTGATTTGTATGGTTCATTGAGCTATGAAGAAGTATTTCCTATGATAAACAAGGCAAACTCCTTTTCAAACTATACTTCCTCTTACCTGATTCACGGCCATGCCCTTTGTAACGCCACAAGAGTTAGAGACTATTATCTTCTCTTAGTCACTTTGATACCTGCACCTCTTCATTGAGAATTAAAATAAAGGGTGAACTACTAGCAGTGAAACAACACATACAAGAAGACTGTTGTAATATGCACAGTAGTATGCAATACAGTAGTGCTGATGAAAGTAACAAATGCAGTCCCTTTACTGCTTGCTGAGATGTTATGATAGAAGCACTCTCTGTGCATGGACCAGCAAACTGCAGACTAACAAGACTCTGCTGCACCCAAACAGGTCCACTACTTATGCCACATTAAGATTGTACATCATATAATTATGTCACAAATCACACAACCAAAGCTTGCTGCTCAGGTTCTTCCTCCTCTAAATTAAAACCTTTGTCCCTCACTATCTACATAAAGGATGACAAGCTTCAAATAGTGACTCAAGAAATGTGGTCAATCTTCCTAAAAGCACTGCAAGAAAAACTAGCAAACTCCCTGGAAAACTCACATCCCTACAGTGTGATATATGACTGAACCCAAGAGTCAAAGCAATGTGCTGGTACACAGAAAATGTAGGTTCAAACCCCAGTCTTTCACTGACCTTGAACAGGTCATTTAAATCAAACTGAATAGGCACTTACTCAAGTTTTGGTGAGCCTATCTGTAGTATAAGATATTACTTACACATACCTCATCATCTGTAAAATAGGCACATTGCAGATCTCCTGACTTTAAAAGTTTTGAAACTTAATTTATCATCTTTTGTGCATTGCTCTGGGATTCCTCAGGGGAAAAGAAAACACAAAACTGATAAATAGAATCAAAGCAAAGGTCCATCTAGGCCAATACCTTGTCTCCAATATTGGTAGGCAGTGCATACTGAGGCAAAAGCAGAAGGAAAGCAAAAAGGGCAATCTTTCTTCTGGTATATTCTCCCAAGTCCCAGCATGAAGAAATACAAGGATTTCTTCAGCCAGAGTTTGCACCCGAGCCATTGTGTTCAGCTGCCATTGATGGAGCTATCCCTCATGAATTTGGCTAATTGCTTTTGAACCCATCTCTACTTTTGGCTTTCACACAGGCTGAAGAAGCTTAATGCATTTCTGTCTATCACGTTGACAATGTAAAGTGCTAGATTCCCAACATGTGACAACATTACTGGGAATCACCCACCAGCATACCAAATGCAGAGAACTGGAAAACTAGGTTTGTGTTTTTCTCAGCTACTATTGCTGTTTTGTTAACCCTGAAGCTGGTCATCCTCCCAGTCCCAATGCTAGTGAAGAAATACCTAAGACAGAGTTTCTTCTGGCAGAACAAAAGCCCTACAGAGCAGAGCTAAACAATGACACTGTTAAGTTCACAGTATGTGGTTTCTCTCAGCTTGCTTTGGCAAGTCTGTACGGGGAATACATGTAGGTGGAGCTGGAAAACTTACTCAAACTTGAAGGAGGCACGTTTTCCCCTCATCATCCTCTAAGCACCTTTATACACAAGACCACAGGAAATAATAAATCCCTGCTGTGCTTCTAACTTGCACAAGCAGCCATAGTCCAGAGGCAGGATCAGGGGACTGAAAAAATATTCAGCGCTTTTTTTGGATAAACAAAAAGTAATTCAGCAGCCAGGCCTTAGAAGGTTTCCTTAGCACAGTGGAAATGCATTTGTTTCACTATCCTAGACAAACATCAAGGAAAACATCTAGAACAACCTCCCAATAAACAAAACATCAGAAAGCACATTGTGCTTGCCAGAATCCTGTCACCAGGGCACCTGGCTTGCTTTCTCAGAAAAGAGAAAGCTGCACAGAAAGGTGCCCTCAGAGATAGGCAGAAGCAGGACTTATGTAAGTTTGGCTCCTTCCACATGCAACCCTTCCCTTGTTACACCTAGTCCTCCTGACAGCTTTCACAAATGCTCCTCAACTCCCTTTTGATCTGCTATTTTTACTGCTGCTCTTCAGATCTATACCCCCTCCCACCCAGTTCAAGCCCTGAACAGAAAACCTGTCCTGTGTAAAGCTTTCTTTCCCGTGCAAATGACGCAAGTGGCTCCTAGGGCCTCCTGTACACAGCCAAGTTCCACACTGACTGGACGAATGCAGAGTCACTGGCACATCCTGGTAGCACCCCTGAAAGCAGTGAGCTGCTGAGAAAGCAAAGCTCTGGGAAATCAAGACATTTGTGCGTAGCCTCACCTGGGAATGCTGGTTAGATATGTGACCACATTCAGAAAATCTTCATCAGGTATGTCGCTGAATCCTGCAAATTCTGGAAAGGTTATAATGGGTGCTCCATCCTTCCCTCTTCCTCCTGCAAAAGAGAGGTTGTAAAAATTAGAGTATGATTTTATGTCTTCGGACAGACTGGTCAGTACTTAAATGGGAAGCACTGGCATATACCTCATTGAAAAGCACCCAGATCCAGTACACATGATCAGTGTCCCACTCGATATTATAATTGACTGTAGTTTCACCAGCTGAGATTCTAGCCTCTGCTGTTTATTCTCAGCTTTTTCATGAACCTTCTGCATAGTTCTGGTTAAGTGTTTTCTTTGGTTCATATTTTCAAGTAATTTCTTGTGATAATATTACATTTTTCTATGTATAGGTAGAGGACTCTGGTTTCTTCTAGACATTAAATGAAATTAAGTAGTAGAGCTTATAAGCTTTGAATACACACATAAAACCCATGACACAGGCATAGGACCAATCAAGTCTTAGGTTTTTCCTTAACAAAAAAAAAAAGCATTCAAAGTGCATGGAGTATTTAATCAATGAATTTTGCTCATCTTGTTTATTTGCATCTAACCTCCATTAAATAGGACAGAAAGGTCATAAGCAGCAAGGTCAAGAAAAGTCCCTATCTGAGGGACTCCATGATCCAAACAGCAGTATTCAAACTCTGGTAGAGCTACGGGATGCATGGAACCCAGCCCTTTATAACTAAGCAGCCTTTACAGTTCTCCTGAAACAATGCTCAGCTCTAGTAGATGGTGCAGTACGCAGCACAAACCCCGTTCCCTTGCAGGACCAATCCTAACTTGGCTCTGCTAATAAATCTGGGCATCACTCAAACCACACAGAAGTTAACAGGACTTTTCTCACCAACTTGGACTCAGACAGAGAGCAAACGAGGCAGTAGCATGTAAAAGTATAAACGCAATGAAACAAAGCTTTTGTTACTGGTACCTTATTGCTTAGTGCTCCTTAGATACTGTATTAAGGACATGCTTTTCCCTGAGTCTTTCTCCTTCCTCTGCAATCTCTCTGTCAGCCTTTTTTTTACACCAGCCTGAGGAATTCTCTATTAACCCAATACTGAGCCTAGTCCTGCAGTACAGACAGTTTTCCTAGTCATTTACTACCCAAAGAAGATTCTTGTCCAAGGAATAGCCATGTCCTGGGTTTCCCCTTAGTGAAAAAGAAACAGTGAGGCAGGCAGAAAATTACCTTCCGCAAGGAAAGTATCAAATAGATTATCCCATTAGGAGCATGAGAGGAAACAGAGACTTAGGGAGAAAAACATGAATTCTCATTCCTCAAAATGACCCCCTAAATCTCTATAAACGAGCCCTGTTTCCAGGCTGCTCCCACAGATTATTGCCTTCTGTTGACAACCACAGCTGATGCCACAAACGACTTGCTCCTGCTTTGGCGGCTGTTGCAAAAAGGTGCTCCAGTAATTCCTATAGCTACGTCTGTGTAAAGTGGTCAGTCCCTTGCTAGTCCTGATCCTCTCTCTGCCCACCCCTCCCAGCCTCAGTTGGATTATTTAAGGTCCCTTCTGTGCTGTCCAGCCATGGAGCTGGGATGCTGAGGACAAAAATACTTGCATAAAGAAAAAGTTAGGGCTCTAGAAAACAGGAATTTCTAACAAGGAAACCCTTTTCCTTCCTGACATTTGGTGACACGGTAGCTGCATCAAGACACTACCTTTAGCCCCTATTTTCCTTTCTGAAAATTGATTGTTGCTTTGATGACACCTGAAAATGACTCAGTTGTGTTACATCAACAACTAAACTCACCCTGCCAGAGAAAAGAGAGGCCTACAGAGCCTCAAGCAGCTTTCAGCCAAAACGCAAAGAAAGAAAACTATCACCCACATGACACTTTTTGAATTGGATGCTCAATTGTTGAGCTGAGCACTTTTCCAGCCTCCGCTTTGGCAGACAGCAGCGTGGTCTCGGGGCAGCCTCTGCAGCCCGCAGTGACACTAATTGTGCCATCACGCAGACCTGAGTGCTCCAGCCAGCAGGGACCCAGTCCGGACGGTTTGTTGCAGGTTCTTGGTGACACGTCCTGGACACTGGCACTAAAAGGCAGGAAAACAAAGCCACTCGCCTGCTCTGCCTCTTCTTGCAGAGTTCGATGCGTGACATGGTGCTTCACAGACGGTATCTTGTGTGCGTGCACAAGGTTCCTTGGCACCACGGTTTCCCATTCACATGTTTCGGATGCGTGTAGATACCCTAAATGGGGGAGGGTGCAGTAACCTGGAATATTATGGTTTAAGGCAGTAATATTTGTTACTGGAGGAAATGATTCCCCTGGCTCCCCTGCTTCAACGCCTGATCATTTACCTGCAGTTATCCTCAAGTTTTGTTTAAGCTACAAGTTTCACATGGCACTTCTAATGCTCCTGCTGATGAGGATCTCTTTGTGTTTCTCTTGCCCTCCCTTTCTCTTGCATCCACATTCAAACGTGCTCTCTTCCTCCGGCCTCTTTGCCCCAAGCCAGATGAGGCAGGTTGCTGAGGCACTGTGTGTATGTGGGTGTGTATTTTTATGACAGGATCTTCTCCTACAAAAAGCCATTCAAGGAATGAATTAAGCAGGCTGAACACTGACTTCTTCACTACCAGCAACAAATCTAGATGGACACTTAGGAGCAGCCTCACACTGAGCATTCATCTAAGAGCCAGATGCTCCTTGCCTATGACTAGGCCACATGCCCTTGACAGTTCTTGGACTCCATCTGATTCTCCAAGGTGAAGGCAGTACTCTCTGCTGCAACCAGAACAGAAGAACACTCCGAATGTTCTTGAGTACAGCTGTATTTCAGACAAAGGAACAAACAAGGAAACCCTCAGTTCCTGCCACACCATGAAATCAGGATGAAGTTTGAGGGAGTTCTGCGATCAGAAATTGTTAAGTGCTATGACAAGGAGAGAACACAAATGTCTGAAGTGTTGGATGACAAGTAATAACACAAACGTTAAGAATGGATTGTTCCTACCCATATCTGAATCTTGAGCAGCAGCTGAGTTACAAGGGAAAATGATCCATATATCTAGCAAGGCAACAAGAGTAGATGTTAAGGGATATAAGGCCAAGGGTGTCTGGAAAACTCTCTCCTCTGGATGAGAAATCAGTTCCATACATCTAAACGTTAATGCCATTTTGTTTCCTTACACTAAACCAAGATTTGCTGCAGTACACAAATTTCTGCAGAATGTGAACTGACAGGCTGCAGCCCTTTTTTTCCTAGGCCACCAACCCTGCCTTCTAGGCAGTTGCCACTAGATTTCTTCCAGTCCTTAAAATACTTCAACTGGCTACTATTCAGTGTCCTGGAAGGGCAGTGAGCACAAACTAAAAACCAACAGGGACAGTCTTCAGCCAGTTCCACAGCCATAAGGACTAAGTGCATGGAATTTGGCCCCAAGGACTCTCTGTACACAATCCCTTCACTTGCTGGGACTGTGCACCACCCCTACACTCCTGGGCATCACTTGTGAAAAGTGCAAATTGCTGAACAGAAATTTTACAATCCATCATCAGTAAGGGAGACAGGGACAGAATGAGCTCCAGCAGCTCAACAGAAGGCCAAAAGAATTAAAAAAAACAAACCAAACACTTCTCAAGGGAAAAGGAAAAAAAACAAACCAAACATTTCATGTAGCAAGTGAGGGCAGGAGGAGGAAGGCAGAAAAGAAGTGCTGACTAGAATGAGCCACATGAACACAGCATAGAGCTGAGGGGGTCACATTATGGCTACTTGAGGTACACCTGCTCCATTCAGCAGCATCTCTGCAGCAAGATAAGGGGGCCCAAGGACTGCCAGGAGCAAAGGAGCTTCACAAAAAGCCAGGGCAAGATGAGGCGTGACCTGAGATAAAAGAGTCCCATGGGAGATGTGAGCAATTACTTGAGTTTAGTGCAGTCAGAAGGACAAAGATATACTGAAAAATAGGTGTCGGGAGCAAGGCTAGGCCTGGCAGCTGTGCTTAAGCAGCACACAGGCCTCTCTCACTGACTTGCAGCTCCTCCAGGCACCATTAGATGCCACCCTGCAGCACTCTTCAGGAGACCCAGCCACCTCAAACACCTCCTGGTAGCTCCAAATGCTGGTGCCCGGCCAGGGAAAGAGCAGCTGGTGGCAGCAGCCACAAGAGTTGAAGGTTCCTCTGGCAGGAGGGGAGGTTCAGGGCTGTTCTCTGGCTGAACTGACATGAGGCTGACTCCTGACCCTGCCGTAGGAGAGCCAGGCCATCCCGCTGGCAGTCTCCGTGGGTCACTGCTGCTCAGCCAGCCCCAGGGTTTTGCCTCCCAAGGAAACTCGACTCTATTTTGCCTACCTTCTCCTGATGCAGACCTGAACGCCCCTCCCAGACATCACCCATGAATACAACACATGCCATCACCCTGATTCAGCTCCATCATTTTCCTTCAGGAGATCCATCTCCTTTCTGCTCTCTACCTGTGCAGATAGCAACCTGCCTGGCATTCAACCCAAACTCATTCTGATTACAAATTTTGATGTATGATCAGAGTTAAACTATCAGCAAGCAGTTAAATCATTTGCATTCCGGGTCACACACAGAGGTGCATCAAACTCAACAACTTGGAGCACAAATCAGAAGCTGGAGGAGTAGAAGGCTGGACTGCCTGTAAAAAGGCAAGACTTAAGAGGAAAAGATTACAGTCAGCTTAGCAGTCTGCCTGGTTTGCCACTTAGAATGGCAGCATCCCTTTCCTCCTCTTCCTGGGCGCTTTCCTTATTTTCCACCCCAGCTTCTTGCTCAACTTTTCCTCTTCTCTCGTGGCCCAAGGGCAAAGGAATAGGGAGAACCTGGGTGACAGAAGTACAGAGTGAATGTAGAAGGGAAAAAGAAGTAGGAGAGATGGCACACAAGCTGCATTAGGGCACAGTAATGGGACCATCACCCACTCTCATGTGTGCCAGTCCCAGGACGCAAAGCAGCATTCATAGTTGCTCCTATTAGATAGACTTTCCAGCTGCCAATGCAGCCTGGCTAGATGTTGCAGTGAAGACAGGGCCAGAATTCCACTGTGGAAACAAAACAGCTGAAGTATTCAGGGGAGGAATATGCAGGGGGTAGAAACAGGATATAGTGGCACAGAGAGTTTAATTTTGCTTTGCATTGTAAAGGGTGTGATTGACAAATGAGGTGCGAGTGCTGAATTCTGAGAGCTCTCACAGCTGAAGTTGCACATTGGTATGACTGATGTGAAAGCAGCAATCACGATTGCAGGCCAAGTTCCTGGACGCTATGGGGATCATAGGAAATTTCCCATTCCTCATTTCTAGCCCACCTATGCCTCCTGTCCAGGGACCCCAAATATCCATGGTTTAGACAATCAAGGGCTACACTGAAGCTCTATTCCATAGCCAGCAGCTCTTCTTGTAACACTAATAGCAGGTTTCATAAAGTAACATCTAACTAGAGCTTACCAAATATGCTGAATCCCACGGGGAAAAAAAACCAAAACAAAACCCAAACCAACAAACAGGCTATGGGCAAGAAAAGTTCCAGAAAAAAACCTCCCCAGCTTGCCACAGACACCAACTCATCAGTATTGGAAACTTTTCTTTAAATTTTGCTGACACATGTAGGCCAACTGCTTGGGCCTGCCCATACGCAGAGAGCTCCTTAGTCATAGCAGATGTGAATACAATTCATCTCCTGGGTCACACAGCAAGAGAGGTCAGTGATATCCTGGCTGAAGTTTCACTGCCTTGGTCAAGTTTTGCTTTTTACTCAACATGGAAAACTAAAACAGAGCATGTAAGGGTTGTGAACGCTGAATTTCTCATTAAAGTTAAACGATGCTTCCTGGGTCTAGATTTT
Source organism: Falco biarmicus (assembly GCF_023638135.1). Lineage (NCBI taxonomy): Eukaryota > Metazoa > Chordata > Aves > Falconiformes > Falconidae > Falco > Falco biarmicus. Next base: position 10,485,104 of record NC_079300.1, read on the forward strand.
TACACAAGCTCCAAACGGTCTTTTGGCGAGATCAAGCCAGGTTTTCCAAAAGGCTCAGTTTAAACAGGAAGCAGACGGCCAAATACCCTCCAGGCTTTGGAAATCAAATAAACTGGCTTGAGTCAGTTACCCTTTTCAGCTATAGCCTCCCATCCACTGAAGTCCATGGACTTAACAAGAGCAGAACACAAAGGAAATTAATCTCTGCTAAGACACTTCTTGACAGTTTGTCTAATAAATTTGTGATTTAGTAACAGGATCCATTATTGCTGCAAATGGCAGATTGGGCTTTTTGACAGACTAATTACAGATAAGAACAGGTTGTGAAGCCGCAGATAAAAAGGGAGGGGGTAGTAGAGGTTCCAAGAACAGATTGGTACAGTGGGTTATTAGTCAGTCAGCAGGACAGGAACAGTATTTTACCACTGGCTCTCCATACTTGAGTAAAAACTGGTTTGCATTCAAATAGCCAGGTTTTCAGTGCTACCCAGCTTCATGATCTAGCTCCCTTAACAGCTACAGGAAACACACAAACATAGCCGTGCACTCTTATGTTGTCACAGCTGGAGTCCCATAATTGGGAGTTCAGTTTTAAGGGAAAGGAAAGGCAGTAGTGGTTTCAAAACCAGAATTTAACCACAAGAACTAGTACTCCCAACTAGATCTCACAAGCTAAGCAAGGCTAGAACAGCACATGGAAAAAAAGATGACCAAAGCAGAACTATGTGATTAGGACATTATCACATTACACCACAGCCTTTTCTGCCACTACAGTGGACCAGGGAAGGCTTTGGAGAGTTTCCCTGTTCTTGGCATGGACAGTACAGTCTTGATTAGTCTGGTAGAAAGAAGAGGCTGTTAGTATCTAATACATTCATTATAACTAGACCCTGACACAATCAAACATCAAATTCATTAGGCTTGTTATATAATTCCCACCATCTGCTCAGACACTGCAAGATAGTCAGATTGTCTTCTAAGAAGCTTGTACACAGCGATTGTCAGGAAAATGTTTCTAATGAGTCATGTCCAGAGAAAACAAAGAGCCTTTGACTCCAATTGTTCTACTCTTTCTCTTTTGCTTTACTTGCAAGGGAATAGTATGGTTTCCCTACATCTGCCTTAGCTGCATGCTGTTAATACTACCATTACAAGGAAAAGCTGATACTAACCAAGTAAATATTTACTTGCAACAGTCAACCATTTACTTTCATTATTGCTGAACAAATGGATGTGGGGTCCACAGGATCCAACAGGAGAGCTTGACAAAGCTAGAGGCTGTGCAGTAGCACAAACCAGACTCACTGCTAACATCCTCTGAGCTCTGCGTGTGCATGCATGGAAGAGGTGGCTAGTGGCCCTCTGGAGGCTGCAGCCTAAAGAGTGAAAGAAAAAACCCCAACTGGTATAAATCAGCATATGCCATTTTTATAAATATGTTCAGAAAAACATATTATATGCCCCAAACACTCTACAAGTATGTTGGGAGTGGTTTTTACTGCCCACTGTGACAGGGCCAAAGAGCAGAGGGATTTTTTTTTCCCCCCAGACGACAGCTACTAAGCTGGAACATATCAGCATGGAAAAAACAGGAAATAGGCTAGGTATCAGATTTTCAGTCTCCATGTAGGCAAGCACTGAAGCACCAAAATATTTGTGGTGAGTGTGCCTAATGAAAAGCAGCATGCTTTAAGGAAAAGCTGCAGAGCTGCCTAGAAAATAAAAATCAAAATCAAATGAGGTCATTTATGTGTGAATTACTTTAATAAAGTGAAATGAGGCAGGAGAGTGCCCAGATCTGTTTTCATTGGATGAAAAAACCCCACACCCAATCTTTCATTAGAGGAAAGAGAAAGTCACGCTTTTTTAGAGAAACACATGTTTGAAAAGTATAGTAATTTCTGGCTTGTACCTTTGTACCTAAACCTCCATTTGCAGGAGACAATAAAGGGACAGTAAGGAATATTCCTAATGTTATATTTTACCTATTACCCACCAGCTGTCACCAACAGACTAAGATATTGGGCTAAAGAGACATCCGAGTAGATGATTTTACATTTATGATCATCTTCAAGGGCTGCCACAGGGATTTTGGACTGGAGGCACCCAGATTTCCAAATGCAGCTGTAAACTTCAAACTGAAAACAATGTAGAAACTATGAACTATACTGCCTTATTTCTTGTTAGGATACTATTTCTGGACTCTGCTGAGGAGATTTTAGATAAGCCTGAAAATTCTTCAAATGGGATTTGTTATTTCTGTAGATGGGGACATGAAAGACTCGTTTTCACTCACTTTTAGTATTTGTTATTAGTAGTTGTATGCCAATGAACCAGTTATTTGCCAACCCCTAACAAACAAGCTCCTCAGCCCTGCTTTCTATGAAGAATTATTTTCAAATTCTTTAAGCACCTTAGAATTAAATAGTCTTATTAAAACATCTTTCTGATCATTTCCAAGAATAAAAGAATTTGATCAAATGCGAAGGGTTGAATTTGCTAAAACCGCAGGTGAGAATACAGGCACTGCTGAAAAGATGAGTTCATAAAGAAATATGAAAATGTTTTTATATTTACCCTTGACACTTCTGTGCCATGTTTAATATTCTAGCTGGAACTCAAAATGGGTTTTTCTTCCTGTTCAGCAAAACCACTTCCCACAAGTTGCTCATGACATGCCATGTATAGCTTTTATTAATGGTCTCAAATGTTGCAAGGTAACAATAGTTAAAAGAAGAGCAGTCCTCCATTTTTTTACTGGATAGGCATTGCACACAAGACACTGAAATGTCACCATGCATGATTTTCTTTACACCAACATAGGTTGTTTCAGGCATTTGTGTACCAGTCAAAAGCCTTGAAAACAAAATTGGTTTCAGCAGCTCTGCATGCCTGGTAAGCAGAAAAAGCAAGCAGATCATTCTAAAGACCAGCTGATAAGTATTTTCTTGCTTACAAGGAGCAGACAAGCATCCCAGTGGTGATATGACTGAAGTTAACATCAAGACCCAGAAGGAACTGAACGGTGATTAGATTCCCTGTTCCCTTCCTTGTATTTAGACTATTTTAGTCAGTTTAGCACTCATAAAATGGATGCGAGTAGCATTCCTGAAGCAGCTCTTTAAGTGAGGATTGGTTTCAAACTTGACAACAGCCCCCTGATTAAGAACTTGTCAGCTCCCACCCATCAGTCATTAATTTTTGCTGTTAAGCAGCTAGCACCTTAAAGGAAAGGGGTGCCCATCTTCACCTGACTACCTAATGCTTCTGAGACCTTGTTGTGGCATCTGTGCATTGAAATCTCTGGCAGTCAGGTGTGAATCACTTAACAGTAATACCAAGTTACTCACCATCCTCTTCAGTTCGGCATGGCAGAGCTACACTAAGCACATGGTATGCAGGTGAGTACCTGGACAGCCAAACGAGAATACTGCAACATTACCCCTCAAAAGGGTCTTGGGATAGATGCTACAGTAGCATTTCCTAGTTACCCTGCACTGAGCACAATGATGGGATACAAAAGGTTTGAGCAATACTATGCAGCTGCTGAGACTGTTTTGCACGGAGGTTTACGTTTATCAGGAATTCTAGGAAGATGTGACCCTGAGATCCATTACTGTAGATGAGAAGGCAGCTGTTCCACCTCTGCTCAGTCAACACACTCTGACGAATGCAGAACAGTTAGTTATTGAGCTTATGAAACTGCCACAAGATGCTACCTAGAAACTTGAAAAATCAAGTTTTAATACTTAGAGCCCCATAAAGAACTCTCAGTAACTTAAGATTTGTATTTCATTTGGGAGCTTGGAGTGTACTTAATGTGAGGATGCAATAAGGATTGGGCCTGCTGAGTTGATCATTTACAGAGCTGGGTCCTTGTACTCACTGCAGCGTGTACCCAGTGCTCCTCTCCACCAAGCAGAGAAGGACAGGCTGTCCAAGAGTACCTTATTATGACCATCTCAGTATTTTGTGCAAACTCATGATACTTCACTGTGTGTCTATGCAGAAGAAAGAAAGCAAATTCTTAATTCCCTTACCTACAGATCAGGCAGAAACAGAGACAAAAAGTGTTGCCAGAGGCCATACAGTCAACAGCAGAGGCCATTTTAGGACCCAGATAAGGATTTCTTTTCTACAGTATCCAAAATAAATATATTAAATACTTTGGCAAATATTTCAATATCAGCTATTTATTCAGGGCAGGAGCTGCATCACTTTGTGTGACTGCAAACTTCAGGCAAAAAAAGGAGTATGTAGTAACCAAATCTTTAAAAGATTAGAACCTTGTACTTCAGAAATGAATTATTTTTAAAACAAAGGCAGAGGGGGAAGGCCATAAATAGCTCCCTGATAGACCAAAAATCTTTTCCCACAAACAGAAGGCCTGGTCATTGTGCAAGGATATGTACACAAAGTTCTGTTTAATTTCTTACCCTCTAAATCTGTTCCCCCCACCCCACTGTGGACAGCATGGAAAACGAGCTCACCTTAAGACAAATAAGCACAGCAAGTTGGCATTTATCAGTTCCATGCACTGTGAGTGTCTGAATGTAACAGCACTTTTCATTAGCAATATAAAAATACGACTGCAACTGCTGTGCACAGCTGAAGGGTGACAGCATGATAGTTTCCAATATGTTTCAAAGAGAATCCTGAAGCATGATTACCAGCAACTTCTTACCTGACAAGATAGCAAATTGCCTGTGGAGCTGCTCTATTATATCCACTGCAACCAGCGGCCGTATCTCCTGCTGCATGATTTCATCTGTGCAAGTGAAAACAGAAATCTTAAATGAGTTAATAAAGCCTTAATGACAATTTTCCCATCCTTTAAGAATCCAGAAAAAAAGACAACACTCAAAGGAAAAGAGCCACACTTGACTATTGGTTCAGATGTTATATGACTATCATGGAAAAGTTTATGATACTTACAGTCTCATCTTCAGCCTACTCACTTTATCTATTGCCTTGTGATTTTAGAGATAGGTTTTCATAAAGCAGCTCCAGTAGATTTGCCAGCGTTTGTCACAGGTTTGCTCAAGCTGACAGCCTGCTCCTTACTACTTCGTGTTTCACATTAAGCCACTGCATTTGGCCTCCCACATAAAGCAGCTTTTCAGTCTTTTAAACAGTAACATCTATTTCAGATAGAGTGCCACGTTCCACCCTGAACTCCCTGGTCTCTGCTCGAGGACTTTATGTAACTAACCAATCCAGAACAGTTTCCTTTGCTGGTGCTTTTTCCGCTACAAGCAAATACATAGTAAAAGGAGGAAATAAGGGGCTGTGAGGCTTTATTCTCACGAAAACAAAGCCTGTTCTTCTGAAGTAAACACTGAAAAGTTAAAAAAAAACCAAACCCACACACACAAGTTAGCAAGCAGCTGGGGAAAAAACACCACAATTTTGTGTGATCTATTCAGTGACCAGCAACTACAACCTTGCATTGAGCTAACCTGATCTTTCTGTAATAGGTGCACCCAGCTGTTCTCCCCACTCTTCACCCCAGTCTAGACCAGCAACATTTACTGGGGAATATCTGCTTATCTGCTGTCTCAACTGGCAGGATAAAGGTTTATGTTACAATAGCACCTACTGTAAGTAGGCCTTTAGCCACTGTACAGGTACAGAACACCACCACCACTTTTTGGCCTCCATTTAGCTTGGACACAGACTAGTTTATTTTTATTCTGAGAAGAGATATACTCCAGGTAACCAAGCTGGGTGTCTGTAGAGGACTGAGCCACACAGTTATAGCCCGAGAGTCCAGCACATCAGTGTGTGAGCTATACTTACTTATTTGAATGTGTGATTCCTAGTCACCAAAGTGTATTTTATACTACCTTTCTCATCACCTGAATGGAGCCCAAGAGTTGTCAAAGGTCTGGGTCTATGTCAGGTACAGCACATATATAACAGAAGACCATCAAGACTCAAAATCTCCTGAACTGGCAGTAGGGAAGAGAACAATTTGTTCCAAAAAGCATAGTGGAACAACTTATATTTGTGGTTTATTCTCTGTCAAAACCCGAATACACAATTGTCCTGGTTTCGGCTGGGATGGAGTTAACTTTCTTCCTAGTAGCTAGTACAGTGCTGTGTTTTGGCTCTGATGTGAGAACAGTGCTGGTAACACACTGATGTTTCCAGTTGTTGCTGGGTAATGTTAATTCTAAGTCAAGGACTTTTCGGTTTCTTGGACCCCAACAGCCAGAGGGCTGGAGGGGCACAAGAGGCTGGGAGGGGACAGAGCCAGGTCAGCTGACCTGAACCAGCTAAAGAGATATTCCATACCATGGGACATCATGCTTGGTATAGAAACTTGGGGGGTTAGCTGGGGCAGGGAGGATCGTTGCTTGGGGACTGGCTGGGCATCGGTCAGCGGGTGGTGAGCAGTTGTACTGTGCATCACTTGTTTTCCTTTCTCCCTTTTCCTTTGGACTTTATCCTTTCCCCCACCTTTCCATTGTAACTGTAATTATTATTATTGTTGTTGTTCTTAGCTTTTTATTCTGTTTAAATTATTAAGTTGTTCTTATTTCAACCCTTGAGTTTTACATTCCTTTCTGATTCTCCTCCCCACCCCTCCAGGTGGCAGGGAGTGAGCAAGCAGCTGTGTGGTGCTTGGTTGCCAGCTGGGGTTAAACTACAACAGCAGCAGAGATCACAAACACATCAGAAGGTAGATACAGCCTCTGCAGGAAAAGCACCATATTTTCTCCCCACTCAAGGCACAAGAAATGCAACAATGAAAAATACACCCCAACACATCTTCGCACAGCATCTTATGCAGACTCATGACAACCTCCAGAGATGACCCTGTCAAAACCAAGAGACTTTGCCTTTGCTTAGGATGACAAGAACCCTTGCAAAGCCCTGCTGCCCTCAGCTGATTGAGGTAGCTTGTAATATAAGGGAGCCTGGTCATTCTGCCAGGTACAAATACATTCTGACACCAGCTCTGTGCTTGCTTTTCTCTCCAGACTTCACAGAGCAGGAATTAAGAGTGGGATTTGCCTCATCTCTGCCATGACATCAGGGCAACTTAACCTTGTGCTCTAATGGATTGCACTACTTCATGGCAGCCACAGTGCAGTGGTTGTCTGGACCACCTCACCACATCCTCTTTCCTCCAGCCTGGATCGCCACTGCCAAAAGCAATACACATCTACCTGTAGAATTGCCCTGTACTACACAGCGTGCCACTGGCAGATGATCTTCCAGATATTACTGACATTGTTCTGAAATCTACTTGGGGAAAAATAGACCCATGTCCTTTCTCTCAACATCACCATCATGACTATATTTCACAAGGTTTCTATAACAAACAGGCCAAAGGAACCAGTGATGCACCAGGCCAGAACAGGGCTGGTCTCTTCCGCTCGAGCAGCATATGGTCTTCTCTGTGCTATATTTTTTCTAGAGGCATTGAAGGAAAGCCATTCTCCAGTACTGGAACAGCCGTTAGGACCTTTTCACAAGCAGGGCACTCATTTGCAATTGATTTTCAAATAGGGCAAAACCTGTGAATTTTTAGACAGAGCAACAGAAAGGCTAGAACAGTAACATGCCTTGAGTCTGTCTGCAGACACCTTAGACCTGAGATAATTCAGTGTTATGGTCTGTGGAAATCCATTGACATATATAGTAAAGCTAAACTCAGTACCTTATATTCAGCAAGTTATGCTCAGTTTCTCAAAGGAAAGACCACAGAACAGCTAGGGACAGAGAACCGATTTCCATTCTGTGCCTTTACAAATATAACCAGCAATTCTGTTTGCTGAGCTTTGCTTCCAATAGGGCACATGGTCATTTAAGAGACTGAAGGACTGAACAGCCTCCTGATCTCCCGGCAGGTATCCTACTGACCCTAGCTGACATTATTCAAGGCAGCCAAGTACCATGCTGCAGTAATCTCACCTCTCCTCCCACAGCTTTTTCTTGTCTTCATATCAAACATCCATAAATCCTTAATCCTTACACATCAGGATTCCCAGAGTCTGTTTTATACCCTTGTCCTTCCTATGCGCAAAACCATTGTCATGTGAACTGGCACAGCATCACCTGTTCCACGCATCTGTCACAGACAAAGCAGGGAAGTCAGAGGACCCACAAACCAGTTTACAGCCTGCCACCCTGAGCTGCTGTGTTTACCTCTTCCTCTAGCACACCTGAAGTGAGTTTCATGCCAATTCATGATCTATATGGTGGCAGCACAGAGATCCCAGCCAACAGCCACGTGGCACTCCAGGTTTTGGTGAGATAGAGGTAGGTGTATGTTCCCAAAGGAAACTAAAAAACAGTAACCCATTAAGTTTTTCCTTTTTAACTTTGCGGTTTCCCCATGCATGCCCAGAATAGGATCTGTGGGGGAAACTACAGAGTATAAAAAGGCAAAATAAATAATGTTGAATATACAGGGTTATTTATTAGAAAGCAGAGAACACCATAAGCCTGATTTCTCTGCCAGCTGCTCAAGAACAGCACGTTAATAGCCCTGTTTACAGTCAGATAAATACTACACCCAAGGAACCAGCGAGAAAAAGGTCCTGTAATCTACGAATATAATTCTCAACAGATATGACAAGTCTCTCCAAATTTCTGGTTAAAGACTTCTGTCATCATTCAGACTCTACTTGAAGTGTTTCTGAATCACCATAATATTAATAGATCTGCCCTTTTCAAACAGGATGGCAGCAAGACGGAGGCAGAAGAGAGAAAAATGGATGTTTAGAGGTGGCTATAGCAGAATCAAAAAACAGGAAAAAAAAACCCCCAACCAACCCAGAAGTGGGGGGGGGGGGATCAAAAAAGTAATAAAACAGAGCTTAGATTCTCAGAACTGAGAAATCTTGGAGCATCCATTGAAGATTACACTGTTGATTTCCGCATCCAGAAGATGTAAAGATACTGTGACACCTGTGCAGACAGGTGCACCCAGGTTTTGGTGACCAGGACTGAGCTTATGCCAAACAGTTGCAAAAATGCAGGAAAGTTTTCCACAATGGATGAGACAATCATAAGGAGGCTCAACAGAAATGGAAAATGAAATAGAAAATGTGCCACCATCTCTAGCCTCTCAGAGACTTGCTCATCCCTCCAGGGTAACAAATCTGGCAGTATAATAGCTTGCTTTTGATGTTTGCCAATATGAAGGCATCATCAATATCAACTAGTCTTGAGCAAAAGCGAAATTCTCCCCCACACCTTCGTATAGCTGCTTTATTAGTTTGCCCTAAAAAATAGTTATTGGTTTCTAAATATTCTTTTTCTACCAAAAGAGTTTTGTGGTGTAAAGATAAGATAAAGTAATAGAAACAAGAACTGCAGAGTGCCAGTTAGTTCTCATCAAATCCCCTGCCTGGGCAAGACAAGGCACATGAGATTTTCTGTAAAGCCCACACTCAGCAGGAAACATTCAGATGATGAGAAGGGGGGTATAAGATACATCTGGTGACTAGGAATCACACATTTAAGTGAGTATAGCTCACACACTGACATGCTGGGAAAAGAAATTGTAGCAGAAGAAACGAGCAGGAGAAGGAGAAGAGGGAAGATACCTCATGAGCCCAAATGGCAAATCACATGGCTAAGAAATGTCAGCAGCTGAAGCCAACAGCACAGAAGGTCACATTTGTACTCTTGCATATTCCTCTAGGACAGTGCGTAAAAGGTAGTTACTCTCCAATATCGATGAATTTGTAACACCATCACAGCACAGAGCTTGCAATATAAGCTCCTGTCCTTGGAAACATGATTGCTTGGGGATGATGAAGGAAGTTTTTAATCTTTGACTAAAAATAAAGCTTGAAAAAAGTTCTTAATGAAAGACACAGGTCTGGGTTTGTCTTAAAGCAGGGGTCCTCAAACTACGGCCTACAGGCTGGATACAGCCCCCCAGGGTCCTCAATCCGGCCCCCAGTATTTACAGACCGCTGGGGGGGGTGGGGGGGGTGGGAACCAAGCAGCCGCAGATGACTGCCTGCCACTTCATCCGTGCCGGCCCCCTGGTTAAGAAGTTTGAGGACCCCTGTCCTAAAGCTATGACATTTTGCCTAGCATTAGTGAACATTAATCCACCCATATCTTCCATCAGCTTTACCCCAGGAGGCTCTGTAGCCTTCCTGGTCTTTGTACGGCAAGCCACAAGTCTGCAGGAAGTGGCGTCCAGCCTCTTGGGCAGAAGCAACATCCCTTTTTCCTGTGGGACAGACAGCACAGCTGAGAAAACCCTGCTGACATTGACCTAACAGCTGCATGCTCGTAGACTACCTCAGAAAAACTTATTGATGATAGACATGTTTTAATTCACTACACAGGGACCCAAAAATCAATGGGAAAGTTTTAGGAAGCTGACAAGCAGCAGGAGCTTGACAACAACTGTCTTGTTTCATTGCACCGTGCCAGTTCTGCAGAAGAGACTGGACAACACCTGGTCACTTCAGAGCAGTCCTGTCCTCTGATAAAAAGTCTGCATAGCCATGCAACTAAAGATCATATCAAAACATACACCAGGCATTTCCTAGCTTCTGTGCTATTATTCTTGTGGTCTTAACAGTTTTAACTATTTTTAATTGAAGGGGCAGTTACACACAGCTTCTCAAAAAAGAAAAAAGATTTATTGATCAATCAGTATGATGTGAAAAAATGCCAGTCCTCTACATGGGTCACCAAAGTTGAATCTTCGGACATACCATGCAGTTCTTCATTACTTTGGCTAACTGAATTTGCCAGGACAATTAAAATGTGAATAAGGATGTGATACTAGAGAAAAGAAATCCACCACAAAACCAAAACAAATAAAATAAGTCAGTTAATCTACTCCTGGTTCTCCTCTTAAACTGGCATAAATTCAATTCCTAGCAGAGACCAGATTTGCCGCAGAAGAATTAGGCCTTACAGTTTTGCTTCCCAAGGTTTTCTATCAAGGGGGAGAAAAAGAAAAGCAATTACTACAGCCATCTGTCTGACAACTTCTCCTCCCTTCCAGACCTCTAGGGAATGTAGCTGCAACTGTGCTGTCTAATCTATAAGGGAAAGGGGAAAGCCGTTCAGTTAACGCTTCATAATTCCTCGCTCAAATGAAACATGCTTGGGCTTCCCCACACACACTTACCTATTTTACTTCTCACCAGAGCTGCACGTGTTCCTGCAGCAGGTCTGGAGCACAGCCCACAGGGCGCTGCCTTCCAAGCTACACCAACCACAGCTAATAAAAAACAATGAATATAATCATGTTTCTTTGCCTCTTCTCTGAGCAGATTGAAACTAGTATACATGCTCATGGCAATTAATAGTTTCCAACAGTGCTGGAAACATGACCTACTGGAGCAAAAGATTGGACTGGGCCAAGCAGATTGACCCAGCAGTGCCTGCTGCTCCATGAGAGACAACCAAAGGCAGCCAGCCGTGACAGGACACTGGGGGTTCTTTGGTTTTTTAGTGACTGAATGCTACAACTGCCTGACCTTCTGTTGACAAGAGGAGGGGGTTGCTTTAATCCCCGCTCTGAAGTCACTAAACTTGGGTTACAAATTTCCAGAGCAAAGTTCCTATCTTCTTAATGGCAGCCTAGTACTTAATTTACAGGAAAAGACAACAGCTGGAACTGAAAATAAATCTCCACTAAAATCTCAGAGTATATTGGCCTACTTCTACTGTGTGCAAGCTCAGTCAAAAACTACCCTCACTGCATTCAAATAAAAAATGTGGATTTAGCAGAAAATCAGATTGCTGGTGTGATGGAAAAGTCAGATAGGTTAAGCATAACGCCAGAGATTTCCTTTTAAGAGCATGAAAGGACACCAAATGTATTGTGTTCTTATTCTTAAAAAAAATAACAAAAGGCAACACACAAATCCAGAGTTTGAAAGTTGCAGAGTATCTACAATTAAAACATTATCCTGTGTCAGCTTGCCATGAACGACAATAGTTAGTTAAGAGTCTAGCAGAGCTAAGCTACATTTCAAGAACTAAACACACTAAAGAGACAAAATTGCATGTCTTCACTGATAAGTTTTAGGCAGGCTAAAGGATTTGAAAATATTCTGTCCCATCAGAACTCCCAATACCAATGCTTAAGAAAAACATTTCCCCTCCTGAAGGCCAAAAAGAACTTCAGAGTTATTAAGTCAGAGAAAAAAGCTCTTATTTTTGGTTGTTTGGTTTTTAAAAAAAAAACTGTTTATTTCCTTTCTCACCATTTGTGCCCTTTGTTTACTTTTTGAACAGTTTTGTTTATTCTTTCAGCCCAGACAGAGCAACAGGAAGATCAGTCACTGATACAAGCTGGCTGTACTACAGACTGTTTGCATTAAGAGGAACTAAAAATCCAGCAATAAACAGAAAGGAAATAAATCCCCTCCTTTCTCTTTACTCTTCTGCACATTCCCACCACTTATCTTTTTTTGCTAAACCATGTTGAGTCAACTGAAAACTAAGCCAGGAAAAAACGTGGTGTACACTAATGTGGTAGAAATCTGGACAAGCAAGGTTAGGAGCAAGACTTTGACTGTCTTGAGTGATGCAATGTCAATATGCTCTGATCCCTTGAGAAGGGACCATGGTGTGGATGGAATTGCCTTGCAAGCTTTCCCAAACAATGCCCATGAAAGAAAGAAAGGTTAGAAATGCACACCTTGCTCTGAAAACCTCAAAAACCTGTGATCCTCAGTGTCTACCTGGGCAGAAGTTGACCTACTGCCTGATGTGATCTTCTACTGCACAGAAGATCTGAAGTTTTCTCCTTTTGTTATGCTAAGTTGCAATCAGTATTTCCAAAGCATTCTGTGCAGCCTAATGAAGGATGTACAGCTTTACCTGAGCTTTGCTCTGCAGGGACATGAAACATTTATTCCAATTTTAAGTCTTTCAGCAATGATTGCTCAAATTACTTTGGATCACTGCATTTTTCAGTTCATCTCATTCACTACATTTGATGTTAACGTTTAACATAAAATACAGGAGTGGAGAAGTCACAGATTGAAAAGACGTGTTTAGTGGTTGTGTTCTCCCATGCTCCAGCAGCAGTTACTGACTTAATTTAAAAGTTGTTATAGGTAGGCATAGCATCCATTAGGAACCTACTGTGGCTGATTTGGACAGGGGTGAAGGGAAAGCTGTTTATATCAAAGAACCGAAATCACGTCTTCCCAACTGGAAATCCCCTCACTTTCAATTTCTTGGGTAGGTATATTGGGCCACTTCGGTAACTGGAAAATCTTACCACTCTAAAGATGTAAACCCATTAACATACACCTGTGCTTGAAGTTTACTCAACGAACAATTCAAGAGAGGCTCGGCGGCGACCTCCAAAGGAGATGTTTGAATACTGACCAAGTAACAAGGCAGGGACTACACAGACAGGCAGGCATCGAGGCAGCAGAGACACGGGAGAGTAATTCCCAGATATTTGCGGGTCAACGTTGCCACTGCATAAAGAGACATTTCTTCTAGCTTACACTCAAGATCACACCAGCCATTAGCAATCTGCAAGGACTTTTCAAGGACTTGCTTGCAGTGGCTTTCAAGTCAGAGAGTCCAGCATGCTCCTTCACAGTGGAAGTGCAAGTGAACCATAGGTTTTTTTAATCCAAACCTGAACTTCACCCAGGCTTTACATCCAGGCATTCAGGTGCTTGCTAATTCAGCAGACCCCTCAGGCATGTGTGTAAGGCAAAGTTAAGTTTATGTGCAGCTGCACAGAAACTGGAGGACATGTACATATGCTTGGGGTACTGTTTGTTAAACGTTTTAACTATGTATTCATCTAAATCTAAAATGATAGTAGATGGCCAGGAAGTTCAGATACAGAATTAAAATCTGAGTCCAGGGAATTCTGAGTCGGAAGTAGCAAAGTTGACATTTCTCAATCAGGCCTATTTATAGCTTAAAACTCAATTATCCACTTCTGTGTCAAATTGGCAAGCAGGCTGTTACCAACCCAGGCAGGATGGGTCCCTGCGCTTTTATATGCAGTGCTGGTACTGCTAACACGCACCCGCTATAGTTTATTTCAACTTTCTAATCCAGCTTCAAAAGATTTTGGTATAGACTTCCTTGAGTGAACAAACACATATTGCCACTTTTTCCATTTAACCACTTCTTGAAAACCAGTCTTTTGATGTTCTTGTTTGGCTGGGGGTTTTTTGGTTTGTTTTTAAAGAAAGTGTCTTAAAATTGACAGGTGAAAAAAGTCTCTCTCCTACGTAAGTAAAGTAGAACAAGTGAAAATAAGCCAGTGTTTTGATTGACTGTTTATACGTTCTACAAAAACATATTGGTGTGTACAAATTTATATCTAGAGTCACACAATGGATTTTGACAACTACTTATTGTCAGAATGTTCCATACATTTATGCACACATCTGAGAATCCTTGATTAATAATCCCCATAAAAGCTAAATTGCACAAAACAATATAAAATTCTTAAAGCATTACTCTCAGGGTTTGGTTTAGGTGACTTCATATTCCATACTGTTAGACTTTTTATAATATTCCTGTAAAATCATAAGATATAGATATGAAATTATTAACAAATCTTCATTATACATTATGAACTATCTATAATTAAAGCGATAAAGAAACACACTATACTCAGCAAATCATTTTTTGTTAGACAGATATTGCTTGATTTCACTGAGCATACACTGCAGTATTAGAGGGGGGATGTTATATCCTGCTTTCTATAAAACAGAAGCTTCCCTAATAAAAAGGCATTAAAGGCCAAGGTCTCATCTCAGCATCACCTTCGAGATATTAATCCAGATTTACAGCACCATGGCACAGCCCCTTGCCTAGTTCCTCAGTAGTAAAAACTTCTTCATGGTTTCTAATTTTTGCCAGAGAAAAGTTAATTCATCTTCTTCCCAAAAATCTGTGCTTCACAACAATGCTGGATTGCTAGAGCATAAATTCCTGCTCAGAGAACACAATGCAACAAAAGAAGGTTTCACATTTCCACATTGTCATCTTAAAATCCATCACGAATAACAAAACCCGCATGTGCCAAACTGCAAGGCTAAAATACATTCACTACAATACCCTGACAGTAAGCTAATCAAGAGACATGGCAGACTGTATGGCAGGCTTCGTTCCTTCCTCCCCAGAGCTTGCCAGTAGTTTTACAGCTGAAACAATTATCTTCGAAAAATTATAGCCACTGGCTCTGCTCCAAACTATTGCATCCAGCAAAATCATTTCAGAGCCTATTCATGTAATTTTTGAGTGACCACTCTGCTCCAGAGCTGAAGGACTGTTTTCTTGCTCACTCCTGAACAGAGGCCAGTTAGCTCAAAAATATTTCCCTGGTTACTGCCATTGGAGGCAATGAGCCATAGCAGCCATCACTGTTGCCAGTAGCACTCTGAATATATATCTCAGTAAAAGGACAAATACTGCTCACAGCCAACCTCTCTGCCTGAGGAGCCCCAGCCACCCCCCCAGCTGCCTTCTCCAAGCTGTCTCCACCATCTCAGTTCAAATGCCCGTTACAAAAAGCAACAGAAACACACTGCAAGGCATGACACCTCCCCTTTAGACCCACACACACTCACAAGCATGTGCCCTCCTATGTGTCACAGGCTGGCTTCTCTGCAGTCTAGCTGTGGTAATGAGTTTGCAAGAGGCAGAGGGGAGGGATGGAGGAAGGCAGCCTTCTGTGGAAGCAGTCCTGGATCTAACCAACGGTGCACCAAAGAGCTGACGCTCTCCCAGAGGGGACTGCACAAATTGCTTAGTAACTGCTTCAGTGCAGACCACAGTGGAGACCTCTGACACACATCATACCCAGAATTTAACCCTCCCCAGCTCCCTCCCAGGCAGCATTCCACTTGGACCCTTAGCCACTTCGGAGGCGTTCACAGCTTAGCACAGAGGTACATCCTAACAAGAGACAAAACAGATTCACTTGCTCAGACAAAGGCATGGAAAAGGCTCTCATTAAAGTAACTTCAAATAGTAGAGTATTCAAGGCCAAGGGAAACCAACAGCACTGCTCTGAATAGCTGTCTTGGAGTACTATCCCAAAGGCACACCCACACGCCAAAGCATAGTACTGTTATTTAAAGACAAAGGAGAAGACTGCACAAGACCTATGAATTTGGTTGGAAACAGAACAACAGCTCTTGAACAGGAGATAATCTGTTCTTCAGGACACAAGTTTGCACAGTGCACAAAAGGAGTACACATGTACTTTCACATTGGCATGCCACTGGTAACAGGGCACCTATAGCTGTCTGAAGCAATACTGGGTCACCACTTCAGTATTAGGTTTGTTGATAAAATTGTCCCTTTAATACCACAAACCCTAGTAGCTCAGTAACTTTAGATACAAGTCATTCTTTACCTAGGGTACACTCAGGGCAGCTGTCCTCTACTAGATATGATGTAGCAGTAACATCGTGCTTCTTCTCCATGTCCTGCCATCAGTCAGGCTCAAAAAAAGACAAGGGTAATTAATTTTATAGATAGGGAAACTGAGGCATGGGGAGAGGTATTCAGGTCACCAGCCAGCCTCAGTTGCCCCCTGCCTGTAAAATGAGGAGCCCAAAGTTGTCTATACAGACAGGCTATTGGAGTGGATCCGTCTTAAGGATCACACAACCAGTGTTTCCATCCTTCCCCTATCAGCCAACCAACACAAACCATCACAGTGTTTATAGTACAGCATGAGAAAACTAACAGAATTTTATATGTAGTTACAGATAAATGCCAAACCAAAATAGAGCATCACCATGCTAGGTATGAGGTAAGTATGAAACCTTAAGACACCTGTAGGGTTACAGACAGGTACTACTAGGGGGATAAAGGTGGACTACAAGAGCAGCAAGATGCACAGTATGTTTTTACATTGCATTTTCTTTCCCCAGCCTCTCTTAAACTGCATGCTAACCACATGAATTTACCAGCTGTAGTGAGTGTGTAATGTTACTCTCTGCTGCCCGTACTGATATAAACTTTCACATATAACCAATTTACAATCAAAATCTGTCTCACACTGTAGATGTGTTTTGCTCTCAGGTGGGGATGCTGTGGGTGGAAGATTCACCTCCACCTCTGTTTGGACAGTTAAACAGCCTCGTTACGCACCGAGACCCAGCTCATCTCCTGTGGGAGCCCCAGCTCACAGCAGAGTTCCCCAGCCAAGGTCAGTGTAGTGCACTGCCCTCTCCGGGCAGCATTCACAACCTGCCTGCGGAGACTCATCCACTCTAGCAGCAGAGGTGGAAGAAGCTCCAAAGCGTTATGGACAAGTGTCACATCAGCATAAGCAGTTGATAAATGCACCAGATTACACTCTGAAAAAGTCATTTTAATCCTCTGTGTAGAGATGCTGTACCAGTAGCAGATCCAGCTGTGGAGTTAGAAGACTAAACACTACCCTGCAAGTGAACGTAGATCACTAACTTTATGCTGGGTTCCCGAGATAGAGAGAAATGAACTCACCATAGAAGAGGCACCAAGAAATTCCTCTCGGTCCACTACATGCTCAAAGGAAAGCTCATCAGGCAGCACTTCCAGTTTCATAAACTAGATTTACAAGTTTTAGACATTTTTCATTTGCATGATTAGTAAAGGTAATTTCAGTGTGCATCTGTAAAATGTCTTTGCCAAGCTGAAAAGGCTTAATTGTGCCACTCTCAGTAGAACAATATTTGTACTAGTCAAATATTACCCCATCAGCATACAGCATAATGAATAGACTAATGCTGAAGTTTCAGATTTCATTACTGGTAAGCATCTGCAGTACATATGGAAGTTTACTTAAAAAAAAATAAACCCCCCTGATCTTCAGCTGCTATAACACACCCCAGTTCCATTGAAATAACTTGCACCACTCAAGCATCTGCCCCCACAGGTTTGTGTGTTCACACCTATGGGTATGGGTCCCAACAGATGACAAGGAATGGCTCATACCCAAGTGCCTCTAACCCAGAGATCTTCCTCCCAGATTCTTCCACTGCAGGACCAGGGGGGGCCGCTAGGTTCATTGTGTTTGACTTGTTGAACACACAAGAAGTTCACAGAAATTGGATTAAACTAGCATTTAGCTCTTTAATCTTATGTTAAAGACTCCAGGCAACTGCAAATCCTCTGTTTCCCCTACAGCTGGCCTAACACAAAGAAATTGGCTTCAGTTTCAAAGTTCTCACTTTAATTTCCATCTTATTGTGGTTTTGACTTAAAAAATTGTTAGTTGCCCCCAATTTCATCCTTTCTCTGGCAGATCTCCCTTCTTGAGTCTAGTGGCAAAGGAAAAAATGGAACAAAGTATCCCATTCCTTTACCTCTTTACATCTCACCTCAGCTTTTCCCCAATGCTAGCAGAGGATGACCTTACTAGTTAACAGTATCCTCGTTTCATAATCAGATCTTTAGTCATGTAGACCCTGGCTCCTCAGAGGCCCCTACAGCAGCACACTGTATCAAGGTGGTGACTCAAGAGTTTAGACAAATTGCCTGAATTCAGCAATGCCCAATTTAATGACTCACAGGAAAAGGTTCTGCATATGAATAAAGTGATGTCTCTGTGGAGAACAGAGCTGCTGACACATCCTGGCTTAGAAAGAGGGGGGTGGGGGGGTGGGGAAGTGTTTGGTCAATAATTCTTGTCTGTTGTAAAAGCCTGGATGACTTTTTTGCTTGCCCTTGAGAAATGGAATGAACTAATGGTATCAGAAATCTGTGCAACAAGACATTTGGCATAGCCCAAGTATTCATATAGGAGACTGGGCTGCTACAAACAAGCTTTAGTTATCATTCTTTTATACTTCAGCATGAGTAATTCTGCTAGATAACATCCAGGTGGTGAAGGAGGAGAGTCCATGGCTCTGAAACCTCACTGGGCAGGCTAATCCACAGCAGGACGCAGATAAGGAAGCAGCACAATTTGTACACAACATACTAGCACAGCAGAATTGGATCTTTAAGTGGGGCTTAAAGGAGCAGAACTGGCTGAAATTGGACAATAAGCTCTGTGAGCATAACCAGGAAGAGCTCTGCACAGATCCTCTCCAACCTCCCTGTACATTCCACTGAAATCTTCTCCCCAGTTTACACTGCAATTTAGGCAATACAAAAAAAGCAAACTGAGCTATTATCTTGTGGTAATAAGTCCCACAAGTTAACAAAACATTACCAATTACAGCAATCTGTCTATCTGTGTTTAATGCTTTTCCATTTCACCAAGTTGTTTCTTATTCTTTTGTCGTGGGAGGAAGGGAAAAACATAAATACCCAGAAGACCTCTGCTATAACTTGCCCTCTGAGAATTTGTTCTCTTGATCTTCTCAGTACTACTTATCTCTCAAAACTAATTTTAAATGGAAATCAAGCTATGCTTTCCCTATTTTCATCACCATTTTCTAGACTTTTCTGATTAGGTCAACAGGGTTTAGTATAGCTCAATAGCAGCAGACCAGGCTGCATATCAATGGGAACAGGTGAAAAGAGACAGAAGCATCTAAGATAAGGATCTTTTCTTAGAAAAACCTCTATGGAAAACAGTATATCTTATTTTAGCTATTTTCTTTGCAGTGAGAGCCAGATTAAAGTTATCCCAGGTTCCCTAGGTAGCATTTTACATTTAAAAGAATAGATATTGAATGCAAATACAAGAAAAATTGAGCTATGCACAAGGAGGCACTGTGACTGAGTCTCAAGGGGTTTAGAAATACCTTCTACTTACACTGAGGATTTCAGTCTTTCATGCAACAGTCACTTTCCCCAGTAACCAGCACCTTTATGGTAAGGTCAGCATTTCTCATTTATTTCAGTATTGAAGGTGGAGAAGCTCCAAGAAGTCCAATAAATTCCAGCCTGAACTCATTCAGCTGGGATTTCCTTCCCAAGATAACACTATAAATCCTTAACTGCTCTAAAACTATTTCCAATACTTAGTCCCTTCTTCTCCCTGAACAGATAGATCTGAAAAACCGCTTTTCTTTTCCAGCAGTAAGAGAGACACAGCAGCAGAACTGAGAACAAGCAGCCATGATTACTGGGCAGACCGAACTGCGGCATGCCTCTGTCCTATGGAAGAACAAAATCAGTACTCTGTCAGTACAAGAGGCATGTCCCCATTTTACTGGCAAGGAGAGTCTTGCCTGGTTTTGCAGCAACAGCAAAATCCTGAAGAGCCTCAGCAATGAGCTGCATTCTCCTTAGTATCTGCAGATTCATTACCCTGGTTTATGCAGCCACCAGCCTTGAGCACAGATGAAAAACACACATTTATTCATTTTAAAATATATAATCTGCATGCAGCCTCAAGCTCCACAGCATGCAAAAATACAGTCTAACCAGCCAATGCTCATCCATCCATGTAAAGCCCCAGTAGATGTGTGGTCCCACTGGAGGACACGAGCATCACAACAAGGCAGACTAATTAAAAGCATCTGGGGACAGAGGGGGCCAGTTCAGCAGGCAGTGTCCTCAAGCATAAAAGATTTTAACCAGCAATTGGGTAACATGAATAGTCATGTCAGTGCTGAAAAGGTACATGAGCCACTGTACAAAAAACAATGCATTTCATGACAAGAGGCTAAGCTTTGCTTTCAGCTTCAGTGTCTCTTTTGTGAGGAACTGAAAGGGCTACTACAAGAAGGATCAACTCTGGACTGGAGTCCCTGCCACATTTCTTGCCTGGCTTTCTGGGGGCTCTTTCCCCTCATATGTCAGTTATAGCACCTTGGAGCTGCAGCTCCCAGGGAAAGTCTCAAGGTCATACACTAGTACTCAAAATAGCACCATTTGTACATTAGACCACAGAGGGGACTTCAGCACCCATAGGCCAGCTCATACAGCAAGGTCCTTCCTCTGGCTGTTACAGGGAAGCAGGGCTGTGGAGCTCTGAGCAGTCATCACATGGCCATAGCATAGGGAGACCATCCTTCAAACTGGCCCCCCACAGCAGCACTTCCTTTCCATAAGCATTCACTATTTTCACCTCTTTACATGAACAAAAAGCTACAACCACACTTTCAAATGCTCACCAAAACAAATAACATTGATTCCAAGGAAGCTTTGAACTTGCATGATCCAGGAGCTGGATTAGCTTGGCACAGCATTGTTTGCTATGGGGTACTGCTGATGGCAGGTAGGTTACCTGCGGGTCACTGCAGGCCTGACCACAACCACATGGTCTCTATTGCTGCTGTAGTTACCTGGGTGCCTTCCATCTCTTCTCATTACAATATTTAGTACAAGAGATAAAATTGCCACAGAATATTCACAGGGCTCCATAGATGTGGCCTGTATGTGAAAAATGCTTCATACTTTGGAGCGCCTGAAGTACTGAGTAAGCACTAGCCAATTAGTCCTTAACAATGCTCCAGTTAGGTCTTTACATTGCACAAAGCGTACCCCTAAGGGAGAGTCAAGTCAGAACATGCCACAGAGATCCTGCATTGGCCACTATGTTTAGACAGAGCCAGCCTGAGAAAGAGGCACACATCCACCCCTGGAGCTTGTCAATGAATTTTTGCTAGTAACAAAGGGCTAGCAAGATGGGGCAGATAAAGTTCAAGTCCTCCAGGACAGACCATTTTTCTTTCCCTGTGTTTATGCAACACCTAATGCAAAGGGAAACTGGTCTAAGCTTCAAAGGATAGTCATAGCTACATCACCAGGATCCAATATTTATGGAGGCGGGTAATTCCCACTTCTTCCACCTCACAGATCAGAAAATTATGGCCAAAACAACACAGGAGATGAGTACAGAGTCAGTTCAAAGCAGGAGAAAAGAACCCAGGCAGTGGTGGTGGTATAAATTCCCGTGCCACCTTGCCAGCTCCTTAGCCCCCTTCTAACATCATCACCGCATGCAGAGCTGTCACTGGTGTATTCTCACAGAACACAGCTCTGATGCACGCAAGCTGAAGGAACTTGACCCCAACAATAACCTAACTTCTGCCCCTCCTGCAGCCTCATTTGCCAAATTTAAAACACACACAGCAAAGATGCTTTCTGCCTTACAAAATGGCAACAGGCTCAGACCGATTTGACACACTGTTCTCTAGCAGAAAATTTTTTTCCAAAGGATTTCCGCCCATAATACTATGCCAGGTCATCTCTCAACAGGAGAAGCAGGGACAGAGTTTCCCTGGGAACAGTAACCATGGCAAAGCTCTTCCTAGTGTCTTCCCTTCCCTACCTACAGGAAGAAAAAGAACAGCAGATGCCTGAGCTCTGCCTCCAGCAGGCCCACAGGCCCCCAAAGCCGTGAGCAACCTGGAAGCACCTGATCAAAGAGTCAGGAAGGAACTTCAATTAATTCTGTTCTCTCTTGTACTCAGATACCAGATATTTCTGCCATGCTACACAACCCTGAATGCCTCGTTACAAAGACTGGAACTGGAAACATTAGAGTTACTGAAAGGTCAGCCAAATACAACACCACATAGGTAGGCACTGAGCCCAAAAATCAGCACGGGTAGATGGCCAACAGAAGCAGAGGTACAATGGACTGGCTTTGCAGTTTTCAAACCGTGGCATTGTGCATTAGAGCCCTATTAAAGAAAGCATCTGCAAATCCCAATTTGTAAGCAGTAGCTGCCAGCAGATGACCTGCTTCTGGTCCACCTCTTTTCTGCAGAATATTCTCGATTTACCAGATTGAAATGCAACTCTCTTATGATTTAATTGGCTCTTCAGCAAATAAACAATTCAACCTGAAAGTACAGTCACATTGCATGCTTTCAGGGATCTTTTTGTCACATACTAGTGAACATGTTATGAAGTTCTGGATTTGAGGTTTGCTAAGTATTTATTCAAGTTAACAGAGCAAATAAAAAACCAAAGGGTTCCTTGATTAATCTTTCTCTCAAATGACACAGAAAAAGTGTTCTATGATTCAGCAATCTTGCTGTGTGACTGAACAGTCAACAGCCTAGATTTCAACTACCACCACTCCACTTCAGAGTTAACATGCAGTTAGCACAAATTGCCAGGACACCAGCAACCCACTCAGAGTAGAATACTGCCCTGTACCCAGACTGACCCATGCAGAGCACAAAAAGCTTGATAGTCCGAGTTTGTCACGAGTAAAGTGAAACCAAAATCTTTACAGTGAAAAAGTTATCAACCTTCTACATCATAATTTAGGAGCACAGGATGACAGAGTCAGCTGGGTCATGAAACCCACTGCCCCAACTCCTTACATTCATTTCAAAAAAGTATTTTACATTCACATCAAATACCTGCTCCAGACATATACAGAAACCTCAGTGTCTAACACTCAAGCAAAATAAACATTTTTCAGAATGAGTCTAGCATTCATTTTAAACTCCTCCAGGTCAAATCACTGGAAATATTCCAGAAACATACAGCCAAGTAAAATGATGCACTTATACCTGAGTTAACATTCAAACCCAGCCAGCTGTCTTTATTTACCACTGACTCCTCAAAGCATTAGAAAAATAATCTTTTTGCAAATCTCCAAGGAATGCAATGCAGCTAACACTATGAGAAGATGCTATTTCTTTTAAAGATGCTGCACATACCTTTCTTTGTCATGCGTTCCAGTCTAATACATCCTCCTATAAAATCATGATAAGATTTCATTTCTCCTTCTGTTATCCGGACGGCAGTGAAAGGTGGATTCCTGGGCACCTGTTGTCCACATTTCCGACATCGAGAAGCCATTGCCACAGCTCAGGAGACTCTTGCCAGGAACCTGCTCTCTTGGTTTGCTGGAATCCAGCCTGATTCTTCAGCCGTCAGTCCAGGCTGGTGACTTTATCCCACTTAGTTCATTCAAGGTCACCCTTGCCAGCAGGATGTTCGCCATTGCAATTGGCTAAGGCTTTTATAGGCTTACTGACTGCGTTTGTTTCTCCCTCCTTGCTTTCAATATCAGTTTACTTTATTCTCTCATTCAGAATGAAAGCTGTGAACCTCAGCACAGCCCATGGCCTGAATGACTTCCTTATCATTAATTTAAAGCTATCTTATAAGCAGCAATGAAGAGAGAAGATCCCAGAAGCATGTTGCAAGATCACAGAATGTCTCTTAAAGAGCATGCCGGATATATTCACAAAGAATTTTTCTTTAAGAAACGGTTTTTCTTCATAGGTTTTGGTCCCTTTCAGGCTTATGATTTTATGATTCTTCATCACCAAGATGATTTTTTTTACTTCTGCATTTCAGCTTGGACAGTACAAGGAGACTGCTCTGCAGAGCTGCTCAACCAATTACTCATATGTCTGGCGGCAGTTACTGGGAGGCTGCAACTGTACAGAAAAGCCCTCTGCTGCTGTGCATGGTCCCTGCTCATAAGATCTGATAATCTAAATGAACACAGTAGCAAATAGAAGACAGAAGAAAAACACTGCTGTCAAACATGCTCTGCTAGCTGTGCAACCCCTCACCCAGTTTATTTTTTTTTAAAAAAAAGAAGTTTGATCCATCAGTTTGACACCAAAATGAGAGACTTGAAACTTATGTTTAGAAATTTCCCTTTGAAGGGGCTTTTTCACCTTTGAATAATTACTATAATACAACTCACTGATCGGAGAGTCTTGGGAAGAAACTAGCACTGGGGAACTGAGTGCAGGGAGCACTCAATCCTGATGCAGTGAAATAAAAAGGAGCCTTCCCTGGGGTCAGGAGGGGACTGCACAGGAGATGCAAGAACAGGCACAAGGTCAGTACTGGTGACAGGGCAAAGAATACAATGAGAACTTAATAAATCAGGGCTGAGCTGCAACCCAGAGCTCAACTGCAGGGACTTGAGCACAGAACAAGCTTCCTCCAAGGATCTTAAACAGAGGCCAGGAGAACCTTTGCCTCCCTCTGCTTCAGCCGCTACCACCTGTTGGCACTTTACATAGCTGCATCCAGTGTCCTTCAGCTCATGGCCCTCTCAGACCATATCTGATAGCCCTAGACATGGAGTGGGAAAGGAGAAGCCTAACTAATACAAATCAGAGACTAAACTTGAGGGAGTAAAGATGCCCAGGAGAAAAAAAAACCTCACACAGTGCCATTACTAAAATGGTGAATAACTAAATAGACTGGCATGAATGCCTGAAGCATACAGAAGTCAATACCCTCCTACTTCCCCGTTCCACAACCTTCTGCAGCTTCTCCCCTGCCAGGTCCACTGCTCCTCAACCAGTGAGTTGTTCAAGCTTTCCAACGTGCACAAACTGACTACGGAGAAAAACAGCTACCAGACTTGAGGAGCAGGGAGTCTCAGAACCTCTCCTTTTGATGAAAGGAAACTATAAAGGGGATTTCCACGCTTAAATGAAAAGATTTGTGCTCCCTTCCACTCCAGCTTTGCTGCATGGCATAAAGCTGTCACCCTCCTGCTCTTTGCCAATACCCTACCTGCTAAGTGAGGACAATGATGTACTGAGCTGTTGGGTGGCCTGATTCATTAGCATTTGTAAAATATTTATTAGAGCTTCCATACAGAAATCCCCAGGGGACTGAAATATTTTACAGATAAGGAGAACAGTGGTACAGAAGGCAAAATTAATTTGTAGAAAACTGTCATCCTAAGAAAACTAGAAACACAACCCAGCAGTTTTATCTGAAAGCCTTTCTTCCATCCTCTTTTCTTTCATTACAGGGCCTCAAGGTGTCCTTCCGTATACAGGCAAACACGATGTACCTTGGAAAATAAGCTTTTCTGACAACACGTTCATGTGTATGTCTGAAACAGAATAACTGCACTTCGACCTTGCCCTTATATAAAAATACAATGAGGGAGAATCCAGCATTTGTGGCAATACACTTCTGTTTGCCATCCTCCCTCCTTGTGTACACTGTTCCCACTGGTGTCCACATGGCTTCACAACAGGAGGATCTATGAGACACTCTGTTCCAAGGCAGGGAGATTTGATGCTGAAAGTGGGACAAGAAGATATCTGCCCTAGGTGTGAACTTTTGAAGCACAGGTAGCCACAGCACACACCAGGAAAACGATCTAAAAAACATCTTTCCTTAGGAAACACTGATGCATCACAACACTAAATACACATCTCTGATGCCTGGGGTACCATTGCCATCACCCAACTCCAAACAAAACCAAAAAAAAGCTGACTGTAGCTGCTATGCATTTAGCAACCAGGCACATGATGTTTATTTCAAGGACTGAGTGCTGTGCTGCAAGAACTAGGATGGATGGACAGAAGGATCTGTTTCTTCTCCTGCAAGTTTCATTTCATTCACATTTCACAGGCAGCTGGGCTAGCTTCTCCTGACATATGGGAAACCTTTGACATGGGAGCACTAAGACCTGCACTGTTTCCTACCACACAAATTACCACTTCTGTACTGCACTGGATCTATCTGCACAGGAGCTACTGCAAGAGCTGCCTTGCAGGAACACTCATACATAATGTTACCAAACATGCACTCAGCACGGATAACAGATTCTTCACAATTTTCCTCTGTTAGTTAAAAGGTATCAGTCTGACTGGAAGCAAGTTATGCTCTTTGCATGCAGAAGATTGTAGTAGAGGGAGCAGGTACAGAAGATGGCGAGCATGCTTACTTGGGTCTTCTCCATAGATCACAGAACAGAAGGGGGTTACTTCCCTGCTGCTCCAGACAGCCACAGCAAAATGTTTGGAAAAGCTAAGGAAGAGGACATTTCCTACTCATGAATTGCCAGCATTGCCTAGCAACATCATCTGGGTTGGTCTGTCAATGAATAAGCAAGTAAATCCATGTAAGAAAATGTCATCACAAATTAAAAAACTCAAACCCAAAACCCAAACAAAAAACAACTAAACAAAAAATCCCAACTACCCAGATATCCCCAGAGAGATTCCATTAACCAAAACAAACTGAGAAACTAGAAACTAGTGCAGTTCCATTAGAAATGCCAGTTTACCTTGGAACTGGAGCTTGCTAGGAAGTGCTTGTTGTCATGACTGCATAGCCAGAGGACTGCCATAAATTTAAACTGATTTAACTAATTTGCCTTTAAGCCCTATACCTCTTTTCATGAAATAACATGCTTCTGCCTCAAAAAAGCAGCGCTCCAATGGCTGGTACCACATTAAGCATTAAACATGCAACACACACATTGGATCTCAATGGTGCTGGGCCCAATGGACATTATTTCTGGTGAAAAGAACTGAGTTTTGAAACAGCATTATGTGCTAAAGGAAATTGGGAGAGAAGTCTGCTTCTGCTGCATGTGTAAGTGAGGCAACAGAAAAAATACTCTAAAACACTCTCTGCAACTTACCCCCCCAGTCATTAAAACAATTGAGACGAAACAGACATAGCTTTTCCCATAGAGCCTTGTATGAACCATCAAAGTTCTTACACTTCATCAAACCAACAAGTAGATGTGACTGAAAAATTGCCTCTATCCACCAATGATTTAAAAAAAAACCCCACACACACAAAAGAAACCACCAAAAAAACCCCCAACCCAGTGAGATCATCAGGAGATACCTTATTTATTCATGAAGACTAGCAGCTCCCCTCACCTATATATAGTATTCTACAAGGCTGAGAAATAAGGAATCTAAATCCAATTACACTATTAAGGTTATGCACATGGAGGCTAAGAAAAATATCCATATTTCATTCTTGAAACCCCAGCTTCAATTTTCCTATTTTTTATGTGAAGTTCTATCTTAAGTTTGAAGTGTTCTTAGATAGCTGTGCTGAAACACACTAGTCCTTTTGCATATACCTTGGTGACCTTCTTTCTGCCTTTCCCACCACCCCGGTCACGAATCTGATAAGCCACAAGGCAGCTTGACAAAAAAGGTTTCTTTTCAGAGCACACTTAGTGCTGTTACAGGTTACATCCATTCCACTTTTCAGCTAGAGAATGGAAACGGGTCTTTTCTGTTAACTTCCATTGATTTTGTTCCAGCTAATAAAAAGCAGACCAGGACTCCCACTCCTTCCCCCTCCTTTTTTAATAAAGGGCTGCATCCCAGGCATTGTTTTAAGCCCCAAGGAGTTAAAGGAACTAGCAGAGGAATCTCTGCTCTTCAAATTACTTTTAGCATACAGCACCGTTGCAATTACAACATGCAGTTACTGCACTAGAAGGCACTAATTCCAGTGCCATATGGCTTCAGAATCTCATTACACTGATCTGCTTAAAGTGATTTCCTAACTGACAAGCAAAACAGTTTTGGTCATGTTCAGCAGCAGAAAACAAGAACTCTGCCACTGTTGGTGCACATTTACTCCCACACAAGCTGCCAAAAGCAGGAGTGAGTATAGCAAAGATCAGAAGACAACCTACCCCAAAAGAACTTCTGTTGCCATCTCAAAGCCCTGTAGGCATCCAGGGCTAATCAAGAACCATTACCATCATTATTTAAAAAAAAACTAAATAAGCACCAGTACCATCACTGCTGGATTGGAGAATCTGGGAGATCAGGAGATCAGTGGAAACTTCATAGACCAAGCAGTGGACCAGACTTGCTGTTGCACCTGCAGGGTTTATTTTATCTAGCTCTCTTGACCTCTGCAGCTATGCACAAACAGAATGCATTCCTGTTCTGCTAGGCATCTGCTTGGCAAGATAAACAGATTCCCAAAGTTACCAATCTGTAAGTGGCACAGGAGTAAAAAGCAGCTAGATCCAGGGTTTGGGTTTGGATGCCAAGTTATTCCAGTCTTGATGATGAAAATGCCTAAGTAAGGCTAAAAGTCTTGCTGTGCATTACATACCCAAAACATTGCTCTTGGCTTAAAGAGTAAGTGGAATAAAATGAAAGACAAGTAAATGCAAAAGGAACAGATGAGAGAGTTACTGGGTAACCCAGAGGTTGTGATCCATAAAATTGGGCATGTCAGGCCATCATTCTCCCACACTCCCTAACACCATGATCACCTTGCCACCCATGCAGCATGTGAGAGGTGGATGCACAGGCACGGTCCTTGTGCCATTGCCCTCCAGCAGTAGCATAAGTGCTGGAAAAGAAAGTTTCTGGACATTAAGACAGGGACATGCTTTTCTCCTTTTTGTACTCTGCCACTGACACACTGAGTTACCTCCAGTGTGATGGTAACCCTGATTCTCGCTGGCACCCAGAACCCTGCACTGTTCCTCTTTCTCTCCCCCTCCTTCATCTTTTTCTCCCTGCAACCAACCACTGGAGCACTTAGACTGCAAAACAGCTGCTGGATCCATGCAGCCAAGACCACCAGGACAGCTTCTTTCTCTGAGAAGCAGCTGTGCACATCCCCTGACAGAAACAGCATTTTTGTTGTTGTTGCAATTCATAACTTGAAGCAGATAAAGAAGAACCAGAAAGACACAAGGATAAAAATAGGATCTGTAAGAATCACAAGGGCTGTTGATACTCAAGGCTTTTGAACACATGCCAAACATTAGCTGAACAGGAAGAAACAGCTTCTCACATTACAAAGTACAGTAAAGGCACTTCCAATATTTTATTGCCATCTCTCAAACACTCAACATCATTACTAGTAGGGTGGGATATTGGACTTTAGGGACTATTGATTTTTTTTTTTCCTGTCTGCATGTCTGTGCACTGAGGTTCACTCAGTTACTCTGAGCAGTCCACAAAGAAAGAGGAGCTCCTATCCAGCCTTTCATTAACACCAAGGCTTTGACAGATTGGGCCCTCTCAGCTGGCAGATATACATCAAACACACTCCTTTCACATCCCCAAGGGCAAGGTTTGCATCCTTCCAGGGAACCAAGGATAAAATCAGTCAATCACACAGGACAGCTGGACACTTGCATACACCTACACTCAAGCAGTAGGAATTTGTCCTGCTCAATGCATGATGCTTCAGAACTGTTCCTTCCTCATATCCACTCACAGACTGAACCCATGGGCATTCCCAGTTTGCTCTCCTCAGCTTTGTCTTTAAACTGTCAGCTGTAATGGATTATAAGGTTCTAGAAAGACACATCTACAGGCTGATTTCCCAAGTTACACCAAAGTCTGGCATGTAGCAGAAAAAATAAAGATATGGATAAACTGCTAGCATGTGCATCAGTGTACATCATATGTACACTTCATTTACCTCCTCCCCACCCAGAGTACTGCATCACACTTGGTCTTGCAAGACCAAGACACTGCCTCACCACACACAACCACGCTCCCAACCCTCCTCCTCCCCTCCCCAGTGAGCACAATTACTGGCTTTCATCAGCCTAATCTGTCTTGATTCTGTAATGTCTTATAATAGGGAAAACTGACAGGAAACCAAGAGTTTCAATCCTCTGTCAAAACGAAGCAAGAGCTGCTAAAATTATATGGAAAAGAGCCAGCTGGGACAGACAAAGCTTGAGCATAAAAGCTGTCTTTCCTTTTGTTGCAAGCGTAAAATTATCCAGGGACCATATACATCAACAGGCAAGTATGTCCACACAATAAAAATAAGATTTCTAAGTCAGCTTCATATGCAGAAACGTAGAGCTGCATCTGAGATAACTTGTCCTACAAGATGCAATGCAAGGGTTCCGCTATATCACACCAATGCACAAAGACCTTCCCTGTCAACTCAAGTGTCCCACTATAAGGACATGCAGCGTTCACGTTGCGATGTGTTAACCACTGCCTGCACCAGGCCAGACCGCCAGCCAACAAATTAAAGACAGTGCTTCGACTTCAACAGTACTATGGGCTTAAAATCACCTAAAGCTGAGTGGTGCCATGTTCTGATGAGGTACAAAAAAAATTGCTCTTTAGCCTGCCAGAAAACCCCACTACAAATGCTTTCTGCTGACCAACACAGATTAACTCAGTAAAACACATCTAAATCCCACATCCGTTTATGGACCTTAGTCCCAATAGGCATAAATCCACTGCATGGAATATAACATTCGATAATGCTTTGTACTTCTCCAGTGATTCTCAGCTGAGCACTTTGGTACCACAGAGAGATTGTTACTCCCATGAAATAGGCAATTTCCCATTTAATTGCCAATAAAAGGATACAGTTTAAGAATAATATTTTTGTTTTGTTTTATTTGAGTATGCATCTGAGAACCATTTGAAAAAGGGGGGAGCAGAGGGTAAATAGGAAGTATTTTACCTGAAGTTTTGCCCCACAAAAGCAAAAATTTGGGGATGAATGTGCTAAAAGCAGATATCCATACATCTCCCACAGGCTCGAGAACCCTTCAGACTTGGTTTATACTGAGGGATATCTTTACATACAAAGACATTCTGCTTAAAGAAGCAACAGCAAAATAGTTTGAAAGCAGCTAAAAGCAGTAGATTCACAATTAGGATTATTCTGTTGTCAAGAATGAAACCACATCAGATTCAGCATTTGAAGTGACTCACTGTTGAAGTGACCTCAAAGTGGACAGGGGCATAAGGATGAAGTAGCATGCCATCCTCCTAGTTGCACCCAAATATTAGTCTGTCTGCACTGGACTTTTGACTCTCTGAGATACTAATGACCTATGCTTTCACTGGTACCACCTGGAGTCAGAGGTATCCAGTCCTTGTTTCAAAGTTCTATAGCAACACTGACATAGATCAGCATGTTCTCTCCTGCATCTGCAAACTAGAAATATTTGCCAGCACTGTCTCAGTAGCAGAGCACCCTTTCCAATCAGCTGTACTCACAGCATGGCTCCGAAGATACTGACAGAGGCATGCTGCATACAGGCGGCAGAGAAGGTTGAACAGCACATTATCAGTACATATGTACCACTTGAAGAAGAAGTGAGTAGATGACACATCTGCTGGAGCCTGCACTGATTTAAGAGGGATTCCAGCTCCCAGTGCTTCTGCACTAATGCAGTCAGTTGGTAGAGACCTCTCTTACTGTGAGGACTTTCGTGCCAGCTGACTCCACACCCTGGCAAAGAGCAACACCGCCATAAGACAGACCCTGCTCACCTAACCAGTGCTTCTAGATAGCATTAAAAGGCAACTATAGCACCCAAGAGAACACATGAAAGCCAACCTATCACTCACATTAATTCTTAAGTGATATAAAGACATTCAAAGGAAGCAGCTTCTTCTCAAATGCTGCTTCCTCTTAAGATATTGTAATATCTAAAGTCTTTACTTTTTCTTCCACCTCCTATAACCCTGAAGGCTCCAAGAGCTCTAGGTTAACAACTAATTCCACAAAATTACTATCTACAGTCATTCTGCCTAAAAGAGAATCTAATTGTTTAATGTGCTGGTGAATAAACAACAGTTGTTTCTTGCATCCCTAAGCTCTGGAACATCCATAGGAACTCTTACAAGTAATTATTTTTCTGTCTTTCTTAAGTCTCCAAGCCACGCAAGCTGATAATATTGGACTCAGCTCACATTCCCAGCCACCTGCCTGGCCTCCAGGTCTCCCATGCAGCTTTTCCAGCTTCCTGGTAGCCTTCACCCTCCTACACACCCTTAAAGCATCCCACACAGCATACAAACTTCATTCTTCAGATAAGCCTTCCATACAACTTTCAGGTTACCCATACAGCACACAACCTTCCAACCCCTCTTTTATATTTCCTTCCACACCTGAAAACTTACCTTCTTATTTAATCTCTTTCAGCTGGTATCTCTTTCACAGCTTATTTGGAACAGGCCCTGTAGCAGTTCTCGATGCCACTATTATTGATAACACATACTCCTAATTGCTACCTGCTTTTCAGGTGGGGATATAATAGTTTCACACCCACTTTAGCCCTTTCTTTGCTGCTCCTTTGTAACATAAATTCACATAATTCTACACAATATTTTTGTCTGTCTCTTGTTTTAAATATACTTGCTTCAAGAATAGCAATCAACTGTGCAAAAAATAGAGCAATATTTTTAATTACTTCAGAAGCATCATAAGAATCCACCAATTAACTTTAAAATCTTAATACAAATAATGAAGCAAAAGGAAAAAATCCTCAGCTGGGAACTGAATCTCAAGGTAATCATACAATTTGTCTAAGATCAATTGCAATAACTACAGTAAAGCTGGAAGATAAAAGGGGACATACCAAGAAATATCCCTTTCTTGGCTGCACCCTTGAACATGGCACACACAGTGTTTCTCTATTTTATATCATTCCTAGATACCTCCACCTTTTCAACACTGTATTTTAAAACAGCATCTTGCCCATTAAAGTTTTGCAGTGTCATTTGTGTCAGGCTAATTACTACTATGTACACTTTCAGAGGCAGCATGCCTGGTAGTGAAGGCTGCTGAACTGAAACTGCTAAGAATGAGCTAGTTTGTTGAAAAAAAACCAAAACCCTAACAAGCAGTTTTAAAATCAGGCTCAATGACTGATCCCAAATATCAGCACTGGTAGTGGACATGGCAGGTATGTTAGAGCATATGGGTTATACTGCGAAAATATTTTGCATTTAGTAGCAGCATGTAGTCAGGATCCTGACTGCGCTAATCAACCTTAACTGCCAGAACATTTTTACCTGAGGCTCCCACCAACTCACTCTCCACCCAGTGCTCCAGTTACGCCATTTAAGAGGACCCCTAGTCCATCTTTCTCTTATGCTGTGGGTAATGCCGTTTTCAGCTGCTTTTTCCTGCTGCTCCTGATGTGTAGTTTAGATTTGCTAGATTAACTCATGCCTGATCTATCATTTGAATGTTACCATCTCCGCTTGGGTACTGTGGAACTGCTCTTTGAGGCATGAGGATGATCATACCAATACCAGCCTTATTTTCCTGTGAGGTATATATTTCTAATCTTTGTATTTCCTGGAAGATGTTTATGACTTTTAGTAACTCTTGTAGTGTTCAAATAAGTTATAAAAATCACAACAGACGCTCAGATTTACTGAAGGAGAAGCTGCTATAAGTATAGGCTTGCTTTTATATTTTCTAGAGATTAAGATGAAGGTATGTGCTTACTCTTAAACAGAGAAATGGCTTTTACATAAGACTTAAACTATGGTTCCTAAAGAGATCAAGAATTACACACATGTAGTCAAGTGATGTCCTTCTCTAGTGTATCCCAGTTTAGATGAAAAGCTTAAATGGAGAACTTGTGTACCACAGTTTTCAAAGGTTCAGCACTCATCTTACAGGCTATTTATCTCTGGAGACCATGCCTTTCTTTGAATTCGTGCTGTCTGGGTATTTTGCACCTTGATGCTACTGTAGCATGAACAGGGAAATGGCCTTGCTCCCATAGGGTTTGTGCACAGACATGGTTACACCCTCCTGTGCCCTCTAGTGCCTCCTCAGCAAAAGAGGCAGCAATGGGGACCATCTGAATCTCACTGGATGGGGCTTTATCAACAGGAAGGAACTCCTGGGTACCAAACCCTGCAGTGCCATAAAATCTCTTGGAGACCGAGTGAGGCTCCTCTGTCCAACTATAACACCTCACTTTTCAGCTGATCTGAGAAAGAAATACAAAATCGCTTGACTTTGTACTTGAGGGGCTTTGAAAATCAATAGAAATTGATTCTATTTCTGATGTGCCCTCTGCTGCCCTCTCCCCTGCGGTGGACAAAGCTGCTCCAGCACAGCTGCCATTCCTGAGGCCAACAGACACACACTGTCCCTTCCCCAGGCAGCAGCCCTGCTCTGGTGTCCTGCTGGACGGAGGAGGACGCAGAGGATGACTGCTTGTGTGTCATCTCTCCTCCTTCTCATGACTGTACTGGGGAAGCCTTGCGTGGTGGTGGCACCCCAGCTCTGCAGGGGAGTGTGGGACAGGCAGAGCTGCTATTGCAGATATTGGGATAGAATGGGCACAGAATATCACTAACAAACTCCTCTGCTTCTGTCCAACAAAGTGCACTTGGCTGCTAGCTTCTTTTCCCATTCAAGATACAGCTATGCACGAGGCTCTGCTGTACAGCCAGAGTATACTACAACATGATCCAAAACAACAATTGCACGTTGCTGAAACTGATTCTCCACTAGCTGAAAACAAAGCCAGAAAGTAATATTTTTATGAGCTACAAAAGAAGGACCAAAACGTTTACCTCAAATTGAACTGTGACTTCAAAGTCTGCTGTGGAGCCTCTCCTGGCTTCTGCAACGTGGAAGGGGATAAGATACTAAACGTTGACAACAGTGCAAAATCTGAGACAGATGAAATGGTGGTAGTAGCTTTGAATTTCTATTTTAAAACATGAGGAATTTTGTTTTCACAAAATAAGCTGATCCCCATAACAAGGATTAATCAGATTTTGCCAGCAACCCTCCTGTTGGGAACCTCCACAACTACTGGCATGTTACTGCTGGGAGCTTTCCGATTAGTTATGCACCTAATTACAGCTTAGGGTCATACTAAGGCCATAGCTATTTCTGTTTGAAATAACATTTTCTCTGAATATTACAAGATCAATAGTATGGCTTCTATGTATGTCATCAGCTTTGGCTTTTATGCTGCAAACACCAATATTGATCACTTCAGAAATAAAGCCTTGGCTTCAGAGACCTCTGAACCAAAGTGTAATGGGTAAGAGTGAACTTCAGACTCAAAAGGGGGAAATATTTATAGTCACGCTTTGTTATGTGAAAGATTATTGATTAATAACAAGAGGCAAACTCTCCTGATAGTAATTCTAGCCACAGCAATTCTATTAGAATGTGAGCTCCATACCAGAAGAAAATGCATTTGAAGTGTTGAGGTTATAACATACATAATTAACAGATGGCATATCCAAACTTCACATCTCCAAATCATCTCATTACTACTTATCATCATTACAAGAACTGCATGTGTCTGCTGCAGTTCTTTCCGCCAGTACCTGTCAGCACTTGCATATCCTCAGAAAATCCTAACTAATCTATAGATATCACAATAACAATAATTAGAGATGCCAGCAACTTCGGGACATTCCTCTACCTATTTGTAATTAAAATATGGCTGCTACCTTAAAGGTCTTCAAATTTAAAGGCAACAACCACTCTCCTGAAATACTGAAAGATACCATTTCTGGGTTTAGACTTTCTTCACCTCTCCACGTTCCAGTATCTTGAAGTGGTTCTCCAGTGTTAACTGGGAGTAACTCCTATAAAATCTCTGGAGCCCAAGGCATGTATTCAAGGAGAGGAGTCAGATCCTGCCAGCAGCTGTTGCCAGGCAGACCACAATGCTGTATGTTATCATTGTTTGTCTTGTATTTATGTCTTGCAACTGCAGATAACTGCTCTCGTATCCAGGGCCAGCTGTAGAGAATTCATTGCCCAAGGGAAACTGGAAATCACACATCTCAGAGTCGTGCAGAGAAAGCAATAGCTAAATGGTTCGCAGCCCCTCATATCTCGTTGCCCTGGGCAACAGCCTGCACTGCGGAAGTGGCAGATCCAGCCTTTCTCATATGAAGTCTGTAACATATGGTGTTAATATATGGATTGATACTATGAAAACCCTACTGTAGTACCTTTGTTTATGCACCCACCCATATCACCTAATATGTGAGCACCCCAGTTTCAGGATAAGAGCTGCTGGTTTTCATCCAAGATCTCTGAGACACAGATGGAGATAACTGGGAGAACAGAGATTATAGCCTGCGTTCACGCAAGTTGGGTGTCTGACTCAAGATCCTCTCAGCCTGGCTTTCCTTGAGCTTTTACAGGAACCAACCCAAGATCCCCAAATGAACCCGGGGCAACTCTGACAGTAGGTCATAAGTCTCAGCTCCCAAGGCAGCGCCTGCACTGTGCTGCCTCTTAAACCTGTTTGCAGCAGGGGCTACAGCTGAGTACACTCAGATGAAAATATCTGGTCCTGCAGAGTGCTGAGTACCAGCAGTTATCCAGTTATTCACACAGAAATATAGAGCTCTTTCCACCTTTCTGGATCAGAGACACTCTGTTGTAATATTGATGAGAGATCATTTCCCATCACCTCTTCACAATGTTTCAAAGGATTTTGGCTTCTGCAGCAATTTAACCTTTGCTCCCATGCTTGAGTAATCCAGGACAGGAATCCATTACTTTTAAAATCAAAAGCTGGGCTAACATCCCAAAAAGAACTTTTGTATCTCTGTTTAAGCTTCCAGAGAGTCAGCTTTGCATTCACTGTAATAGTCCTGCACTTACTGCAATGGGGTCCTCAGGGAACTTCATCTCTGTTGCATTCGTGTAGCTCTGGAATCAGGGAAGCTCTGCCAACGTGAGGGAGGGCTGGGCTGGCTGCCTTGACGTGTCAAACAAGCCCCTGTGTCCCCACATCAGGAGGGCACTAGGTGGGAGTACCTTATACCAGAGCCAAACCATGGGCGCACCTTTGAGGCAGGCAGGGTACTGATGTTGAAATGAGCGGCAGTGCATCTCTATGAAAGCATGGGGAACCAGTGCTTTGGCTGTGCTTGTTTAGCTCTTGACTGTCTAAAGGATGCAGGACTGAAATTTCATGACAGCAGTGATTTCAGAACAACACATTTTCAAGAACACCCCAAATACAATGCACAGCAGGTGCAAAACAGTTTTTGAGCTATTGTGTATGTGTTGTTCTGGTAAAAAAAATAGACAATCATTTCATGACAGCATGGATTTTTGATCCTGGTAGCCTGTCGTTCCTTTGGCCGTATAGTTTGACATATTGTTCTGTACTGTCAGGTTACTCCAATGGCTGGAAAAGATGGAGACAGCAGCTTTGAAAACTAAATCACAGGGTCCACTGCAAATTGAGATTGTCTGTCTCAATTCAGCACTTCATTCCCTACTACACTGCAAGGAATATTCTAATAGAAAACAGGATAAAGGACTATTCACTAATGTTGAATTATTTGTAGACCTCTGCTGAAAGGGCATCAGCCTTCTGTAATGTTGCACTGCAAACAACAAGAAGTGGGTGTGTACAAATGTAATGTAATTTACCCTTGAATAAACTCTGTTGCTTCAGATTTATACCAGCCTGAGTTCACATACTGGACGTGGCTCTTTTCCAGTACATGAGCTCAATCACTCCTCAGAGGCAGTTATGTCTTTAGACTCACAGATGTTATCTATGTTGTGCTTACATGACAGTAGAGCTTGAAGATACTGTGATCTCAACCCAATTGTCCCCTACACATCTGTCCCTATGCCAAAGTGGAGCCTGCTGTCCTTTCCTCCACTAAACTCACAAGCTTTTATTTACAGTGTTTCTGCTTTCAGAGCAGTACCTCCCTCCATGCCATGATTTACAGATCACTTAAGGTATTTACAAGTGATGTTTTTCCATCTATGCATGTAAGAGTTGGCTGTTTCTTCACCCTGTCTCCCTCCTGTTACTTGGTTTCAATTATGGCTGTCTGGTGTATTGGTTAGTGTGAGTCACCAAAGCTCACTGACTAATAATGATCCATGTGCCACGTTATCCCTTTCACATCATTCTCCAGCATTTTGTCATGTAAGTAAGAGCAGGCAGTTTTGTAGAGAACTTGGATTTCTGCCAGTCAGTGACCCACTGACCACCTGGGGAAATCCAGATGTTACTGTGCTGAACATTAAAGTGAGGTACAACAGGCTCAGTCAGTGGGCTACGACACATCAGCATTAACACCAAACATTTATGGTTTATCTTCTCCCGAATGCTTGAAACAAGCCCAGTACTGAAAACCAAGAGAAAATATATAAACGGAGCTAGTGTCATGTACCTGACACTGTGCTGTGAAAATTATTTTAGCAGTCATGCAAGCCTCACCCAGAAAGGTTCACCCTAGACTGAATGCTAAGTCATTCCTTGGAGGCTAAGACAGGCCTCAAACATGGTGTAGAAACAGGGAGAAAGGAGTAACAGCAATGAAATTGATGAAACAGATGCTCTGGTGCTGCAAGCCTCCCAAGCACTGAACCTTTTCCCCCAGGGAGATGTCCTCTCAGGGGATCTCTTGGACTCAGGCACCATATGGAAGGCGACAAAAGGAATTAAATAAAAGATGAGGCAAGAGGTGGAAAAAGGCCCTTGTATTTAATGAGCTGCCAGGAATCGTGATAGATGTCAACTCAGTTTAATTTTCAGCAAGGCCATCTGAGCGTCCCTCTACCACAGAGATGGGAACAGCCAGGGGCTCCTCTCTACCTCCTTTTGGCCTATTTGCTTTTTAATCTTGGGACTTAGCAGTGCAGTATTGGTCACAACTGCTTACTCCGTTAGCAAGCGATGACTTCTGTCAGCACCAGCAGCTTTCATTGTGCCTGACCCAGAGACCTCACACAGAAGGAAACCTCCTACATTTGCGTTCCTCTGGAAAGTCCCCCTGCGTCCTCCTTCCAGGTAGCCCTGGGCTTGCTCTGGAGTGTTTAAGAGGAGAGGGGAAGTGCCACAGCCTGACTAGCTCACTGAATGATGCTGCAAGAAGTAATTTTTCCTTTGCCTGTGACCTAAGCTACCTCTTTCTTCTTTTATTTAATTATTATTTAATAACCAACATCCCCTCGCCTCAAAAAAAAAAAAAAAAAAAAAAAAAAGGCAAACAAAACCCAACAGAAAACCACAACATAGTGTTTGCAAAAGTCTGCTCTGGAAGGCAGTAGTTTCTGCTTTCTGTCGTATTCAAACTGCCACAGAGGGCTAACACCGTCGGAAATACGGCCCTCAGACAGAGGTGCATTCACGAAAGCCCTGAGAAGAGCCAACCCAAACAGCAGACACATTGACTTGTGTGCAACTGAATTATGCATCTTAGAATAATTCTTTTGAGTCCCTACTACTAATGTGTGGCCACATTAAGGAGAGTGGACTGAATAGAGACCACCAATAGACAAACTACAGAGCCCAGCAGAGCCTTCTAAGGATGCACAGGAGCCACTGCCTGGTATGCATAGCTGTAGAAGGAACCATGGGCACCACCAGTACTAACAGCAAAACTTGGATCCTGCCACCTGACTTTCCTTTAGTAATTTCCTCTCATGTTACACACTCCTCCATGCATTCACTCCAAGAAACAAACATCAACAAGCCATTACTGAGGTAGGCTAGAAAATAAAGGGCAGAGGAAGACTGCTGTAGCATTAGATTTAACAGCAGCAATGTGGAAGCTTTCAAAACAGACAGTGACCCACAGACTGACAGATTGGATCACACCTCAGTTCCATCCAGCCTAGTACCCTGTCTCCAACAGCCACCATCTCAAAATGCGTAAGTGGAAAGTGTGAAAAACCTGCAGCAAGCAGATGGTGGATGGTAGCTACTCCTATTCCCTTTTCTCCCCAACCTCCTGGTCTCTTGCTGACTTCAGAATGAAAGCCCAGGGTTTAACAGCCAGTTTTGGGGAGGTTACCAATAAATGAGAAAACAGCTAGGGCTGTAAGCAGCCTTTCAGTTCTGTGGGGCTCTGCATGGCTCTGCTTATTGCATGCTGCTGTAAAAGAAATTAATGGTAACACACCTGGATATTGCAGGATTTTTCTAACTTTCTCTTGAATTTTGTTAAGGATGGTAGAGTCAGAGTCACATCCCATAGGAAACAGTATTCAGCTAAAGCAGAATAGGCAGCATGTAGATAGGAAACACCTCTGAGCTGTTCTTTCCTGACACAGAGCAGCCTTAGAGCATGCAACTGTTTCTGCTGGTTCTGGGAAGCTCTTCAGTCACCTCTGTCTCCCATTGCCAAACTGTCATGTAAGTATTTTGCCTTGAAACAAAGACAAACTGGACCCCCAAGTCATAAAAATTTCTAATGGACTTTATTTCTGATCATGCCTCGACAAACCAGGTTAGAATGTGGGCTCTGTAATATTCTACATTTTGGGGAGTGCACTAGGCACATCTGCACGTTTTTCATGGATTTCTGTGAAAGCCTGATTTCCACTTTTTATAGACACAAACTTTGCAGCATTAGCAAAATACTTTTAAACAGTGACTTATTAAACAGTTCCAGTGAAACAGGTGCACAGAATGGGGTAAAATTAATAACCACAATGTAGAAACAAAAATGTAAATAAGTAGATTTTTTAAGCTGTGAAATTACAAAAAGATAAATTGTTATTACCTCTCTTTTCTCCCATTCCACTTTCTCATGTGGATTCCCTGAGGTCTAACCAAATGAGCTTATTAGCCTTTTCTTCATGAATTGCATCTTTCTCTTCTCTTCAGTCACTATTTTTGTATTTTGCATGAACTTAATATTTTATGAACTTTGTCACTTCACTAAATTTGGCTAAAATTGGCCAACAGTTCAATCAAAAGTTTTATTGGGGTACAGAAAGAAAGATGCAGCTAACATGATCACAGAAGGTAAATTTTTTAATAGGAGTAGGTTAATGGGGAAAGGAACTCCAAACTACCACTTCTCATTAGCATGAGATCCCAAGCAAATTTTGCAACTAAATTTCTGCAGTTTTCTGTTGCCCTGTTTCATTGGGAATGCAGTGATAGGTGCACATCCCATGTTGGGTAAGGAAACCTGGTGTGCTGTGGTTGATGGAAAAGACCAGTTGCCCCTAGATGCTCACCAGAAAACTAAGTAGGACAGAGCTGTAGAACCAGTGGTTCGAAAACAGTTCCTGAAATGCATGAATGCTCTAAAACAAAGGGAAGCATTTTCAGTTGCAGGCAGGGGAATTTCCATTGCCTTGATTTAAGCCGTTGCATAGAAGTAGCAGAAGGCCTATTTGATACGGTACCTTGAAATCTAATTTCTTTTAAAATCTCTTTTGAGTGTCCTTGCTGTAGATCAGACACAGATCAGAAACATTGCAATCGTCTATCCAGCTGTGACATACTAGATTATTTGTGGCTTTGCAGCATAAAACAGATTCTGTGACTAGTGATGCTAAGCCCTTGGCCTCGGACAAGTGCCAGCTCGGGTTATTCCATTCTGCTGACCTAAATTCCTCTCACACAGTCAAGTGGATGCAGTATCACCCTTCGCTTCCTGTCCCAAATTGTAGCACTGCTTCTCTTCATTGCACACTGATATTTTGCAGTGCTCCTCAGAGCTGGTGATTAAGTCAAGAGCAGTAGGAACTGACCCACCATGGTTAACAAATAGGAATGTTAAGTGATTGTGTAAGTCCTAAGATTTCCATCCTAAAGCAAGTTTTGCCACTGACTTTCCTTTTGATCTCCATCAAGTTGCTTAAATTCTTTTTTCTATTCATAAAACGGGAGATTGGGCAAATATGAGTGTGTAAAACCAGATGAAAGCTGACATGAATATATGGGGGTTTCATTGCATATATTATTTGTGCAATGTACGGCTTTCTGCAATTTCACATCAGCGACTCCCCTACCAGGGACACTGACAGACGGCTCATCTGGATTCAGTTGTCATCTGAAGATGTGAGGAGCTTTCAACTTAATTGTAAGTTAAGGGGAGCCTCTAAGAAAACCCTGCCTCTAATGTGCCGCGGAATTCATTACTGGTAACAGAAAAGAGCCACACTCTGCTGTTTCCTTTTGAGACAGCTGATGTCAGTTCTGGCAGCTCCATCTTATTACAAAAACATTTTAAGAAAAAAAAATAGGGAAAATGGGG
The DNA here is from genome assembly GCF_023638135.1 of Falco biarmicus. Lineage (NCBI taxonomy): Eukaryota > Metazoa > Chordata > Aves > Falconiformes > Falconidae > Falco > Falco biarmicus. The sequence continues at coordinate 10,527,415 of NC_079300.1, forward strand.
CACTGGGTGGAGGTGCTTATGTGCGTAACTGCACCCAGAACGTTGCCCACACAGAGCAAAGCTGGCATTAGACTTCTGGGAACCAACTGCCAAGTGTGAGTGGGTAGCAGGTGCACAAAAGCATATTGTGGTGGGCTTCACAAGCTGGAAGAGCTGTACCATTCCCACATGCAGACAACCCTGTTGTCAGCACCAGACATGTCACCCAGCAAAGCTTCCTCCCTCCCCATCACAGAAGAGCTGCCACTTGCCCACCTACCCAAAGGACACACTTTTTTCAAAAGGGATGAGTGTTTCCCCAACACCTCCCAACAATCAAGTTTAATGAAAGTAGGTTAAATTTAAAAAAGAATGTTGATGCAGTTTTGGTAACAAGATTGGGTAACATTTTGTGCTAAAGTTTGGAGAGCAAGCAGAAAGCCTGCTAGTATTAACAAATTATTCTGTCCTAGACACCTGTGGTGGCTCCATTACCTCACGCACATCAGGGCAATCGGGAATAATCCCAAAGAGGCTGAGAGAGCACAGGGCTATTTACCAGATGTAATTTGGTCCTCTATTCTTTGACACTGCGTAAAGACCTGCTACAGGGCAGGGTGCATAGTACTAGAAAAGTACCAAGTTAGGACAGCTACTGCGGAGCAGGTAAATAACTTCAGTGCTTTGATTTTAAACTGGGCGAAGCAGGTAGCTTATATGAAGTCTGTAGCAGGATAAGAGGCTTTTTAACAAGCACGTGAACTGTCTAACACAACATGAGTCAACTAATGAGGGATCAAAGCTTCTGCCCAGGACAGATAAGTTAAGCTCCAGGCAATTAACCATGTTTGTGACACTCTTATTGACACATTAAAACTAAACTCATGTTCTTCATGAGTTCTTCGTCTACTTCATACACACCAAAATGATTCCATAAAGATTTTATTGCAAATATAAAGGTTTTTCTTTTTAATATTGCCATAAAGTTCTTGTTTGGCTTTTTGCAGTTTTTGTGAATAAGCTTCTTCCCTCCTGCTATTGACTGAGCTGAGAGCTGTGCTCCTAACCAAGAGCTGGCTATATTCTAGACAGGTTGAATGCCATCAGTCCAAGCGGTAATAAGAGGGTGATAAATGCTGTAAAAATACTAAACATTCTAAGGTGTGTTCATGGTGAGGAATCCCCTCAGTTTGCCGAGGATAACAGCCCTTTCACTTGTCTGAGCTGTGAAGATTCCCACTGAACTTTCAAGAGACCCCTGCAGCTGCCCAGGAATTACTGTTTCAATAAGCTACTGCTGATTCACTTAATGCAACTCGTGTTACAAGGTGTGATTCATAAACATGGTGCAACATCAGTAGGTTTGGAAGAAAAGTTCTGCCTTCAGCCAATAACTTTTTTTTTTTTTAATATTACTTGCTTCCATTTTTGTACAGGTGCTTTTTCTAGTTGCATGATTCAATAAAAAAGTGAGCACTGTCTACAAACAGGCAGGCAGAATCCACAAGTAGGGTCTGTTTTCTAGGTCTTGAATGGCTGGGAAAATGGTGGCATTCTCCTTCCCCGTTGGAAGCTGGTGAACTAGGCTCTTGCCTCAGTGTGAAATGGAAAAAACACAAGATCTGTGAGCTTCATGTCTCCCCCTAGTACTGACCTGCTGATTGACCTCCAGGAAACCAATGAGACTCTCTAGCTTCAGCCACATGACCCAGAAACCTCTCTATTTGTCAGGGAACGGGGGAAAGTTCATTAACACCTTTCTTGTGTCCAGAGCGATTTCCTACTTCGATAAATGCTAACAAAATACTGTTACATCTAACAAATCCCTCTTAACATCAAGGAAGGTCCTTAATATGGATGATGGGGATCTGTATTGAATCTAACAGGAAAACCAGGAGATGCACAAATCTCTGGCTCCACTGAAATACTCTTCTTAAAAAAATTAAGTGTGCCTCATATTAATCTCTAACCTTCATAATAAAAATGTGCATTCATGTAACTTTGTGTCAGTCTGAATGTGCTTCATATTGAATCCCAAATCTTCATAATAAAAATGTGAATTAATGTGACTTTATGTCAATCTGAATTTGTACAATTGCAAAGCAACTCATGTTGGCATCACTGGGTCAAGAGGCTGACACTGCAAGTTCTCATGGAAATCATACTCTCTCCCCCACACCAAACCCCTGCTGAGGTTATGAGAAGCACCAAGACTGACCCCTGGATAAAAGCCTGGAGAGATGATGGGACCTGGTCTTAAGCATTCAGTTTAAATCTGCTTTTGTGCCATTTCTTTAGGCAAGCTATCAATTTCATTTGCTTTCTTAAACTTAGTTCAGCTGCTACAGCTAATATCAAACCCAAGAAGCATTTTGGTCTAAAATCTTAATTGTATATTCTCCAAAAGCCACATTTTGGACACACTCTGTTTCATATACAGATTTAGCAAATTCAATGGCAAAGGCATTTTGGGAGCCTGTATATCTCTTTAGCATTCACAACACACAATCCATTAAAACACTGACAGCTATAAAATTTGCTCCCATGCAATTCAGCTAAAAATGTTCTCCTTGCATGATTTAACACAGCCACAAACTGCTTTAATTTAATTGTATGTAACAGAAAAGGGTGTCCCAAAAGCTTTTCTCAGTTGGTATTTTAATCCCCAGCATCTCCTACTATCTTGCTAGTTTTAGGTTATTTGGTTCTTTGTAGTTAGATCACCAAAGCCAGCAAGTGGGTAGCCAGCTCAGACTTACAAGGATGCCAGTGCATAGTATGGGCCTTACCTGTGTTCACTAGCATTTGAAGGTTAGCAAACAGTAAAATCAAGCCCAACATGGAGCTCTTGGGATCCTGTCCTAGCACCTTCCAGAACCCTTGAAACAGCAATGGTAATAAAAAAGACTCTGAGAATGGGTTGTTCTTCCAGTATCACAGGCAAATGCAAAGCACATTAGCAACATGCTGTTGCTTTAGCATCCTTCCACCACCCCTTTTTCTCTACCACCTCCCTGCAAGCAGGACTGTGCTTTGGTGTTTTACACAGATCAGTTCACAGGTAGGACACTCTCTGCTCTTGTTTCTGTGTTTCAGAGAACGGCATGCTTGAAAAACAAATGAAACCATCAATAAAAGCTGTCTAATTGCCCAAAGCCATGGGTTTGCAATTTGCTGATGGCTCCTATTTCACGCACAGGTGTGATATTGTCACACAAAGGTTTCCTGCCTGTACAGAGCATCAGCACCTCCTGGGGGAATAGGGCCCCCAAATCTACACAAATGTAGTGAGAAGAAAAATAAAGGTGTCTTACCCACATGGGTGATAACCGTAGTCAGTCGCTGGGTGAGCTCCTGATGTGACATCTCTTCTTCTTTTAACCAAAAAAGCATTTCACACAGGGAACTGCACAGCATCCAAAAAAAGATGCACCCAGAGTGGGAGGCTGCACACTCACTGCCTCGCTTGCACACAAAGCGAGGACCACTCCCACAGCACGGCCCTTCCAGCTCTCACATCTTCTGCCGGCTGCTCACCTCTTCCAATTTGCTGCGGTCCATGCATGGACCTAGAAAAGCTCCTTTCAAAAGGGGATTTTACCCCCTTTGACAACAGGAAGGGAGCAGGAGTGGGGAAATAAAAAAGGAAAAAGGAGCAGGCAAGTTGTCTGCTTATGGCTTTTTTTCTCCCTTCTCCCGCGGATGAGGCAAAGGATAAAGAGACAAACCAGCAGGCAGATACCTTCCTCCAGGGAGACTTTTGGATGGTGATGCTGTGAGTCAGGGAAAAATCCTGGAGGTAGGAATGGCATCGGGAGGAGTGGAGCTGGCAGGCGAGCTCTAACAGCAGCAGCTGCTCTGCGACGCTCTCTTCACCAGCGTGCCTGGGAATCGAGAACAACCCACCCGCAGCCTCCAGCACTCCCCCTTGGCCCCTGGGGCCCAGATGCCTTGCAGGTTGTCCCCAGATGAAACCCCCAATGTCCCCAGAGACCGTCCTCACACCCCCTCTAAAAGCCCTTGCCTGACAAATGGGGCTGCCGCATACATGGAGGGGGAGAGGGGCAGAGGGTTTGTTGCCTCCTGCGGGGATGGAAACCCTAGGATCCTGGCATGACCAAGCCCACAGGACCCTCTCCAGCTGCATGTGTACAGGAAGGGTGAATTAATTAGCCCTGGTTGCTGGGCAGGACTCACCTGCAATCAGGGCCACGCAGCTCTGCTGTGCCCGAGGGCAGGCAGGCCCTGATGGACTGCCCGTCAGTGGGCCAGAGCAGGTCTGTGGGGAGTAGCTGCCCCTGGGCACCAGGGACACAGCTGAGCCTTGCAGGGTTGCGCGGCTGCCATAGGGCAACTGGCTGCTGAGCTACTGGGAAGCTTCATCAACCCTCTTGGCTACAGACCCCAGCTGGGATCTGAGACAAGGAAAAGTGAGGCAGGCAAGGAAGTGAGAGAGGGCAGGGCATGCCAGAGGCTTGTATGTCTCCATTCCCTTTTTTGCACTTCCTCCTTTGAAGCCTACCTGAAGCTCCAGGCAACATACTTCTGGGAACACAGAAAATTTATTACACCTCTAAAAACAAAAAAATAAAATAGAGGAGGGTGCAGCTGCCTGCGAGATCTGCTCTATTTCTGCAGAATGCATTCAGCTATAATTCCAGATTTCCCCACCCATCCACAGGATTTTACTTGGGTTCACCTTTCCAGACATGCCAAAGAACATGACAACATGTATACACAAAACTTGAGCTGTGAAATACCCCTGTGGGCTCATCAGATCTTACAGCATCATCAGTGCGTCAGTACTGGTGTTGCAAAAGGTTTTATCTACCTCTGTGACGGGAAAATCCTATAATCAGCTGACTGACCTACAAGCCAGTCTGAGTATCTGTGCTGCGGTTGTCACTTTTGGATGATTGACCAACTGTGCTGAGAGGTTCCTTGCATACTTCTGTTGAGTTAGTTTAACAGCAAGTCTGCCTGAAAACAAGTGAGGAGGATGACTTCAGAGCCACCCACCTGCCAACATTCTGAGATTAAAGCAAAAAGCCATTTTTTTTCTGACATCCTCTTTTTACTGCCCATCTAGGCAATAAAGTTCAGACTGTAAAGTCCTTGACTAATGTTAAAAGGATTCCCTCAACCAGGGAACAGATGCCATCATGGCAAAAAAAAAAGCATAAAGGAAGCAGACTGACACCCAGACATAATCTTTGGAGGTGTCTGAAAGATCTGGGATGCTTTATTTTGGTCTTGGAGGGTCACACATTGCAAGTAGGAACACAGGACTAGAAAAGTCATTGTGTTTCCAGGCACTTAACAGATTTTTTATTTTTTCTTTCCTTTTTTTTTTTTTTTTTTTTTTTTTCTGCAGGCAGGAACATTGTATAATCCCATTCATAAATGAAATAAATTCCACTGAAGAGTGGTGTAGATGGTACGCTCTCACTACTCCTACAGCAAGGCTGTTCAAGAACATCAAGGATAGCTAAGAGCCTTTGTCTTATTTCTAGCTAAATCCACTCCCAGTTATTTTAAGACCATATGCTCCTAATACCAACATTGTTATTCAGCATCAGTAACTGCAGACACATCAACATTTGCTATTTTAAGATCCTTTTTCTCTTATCATTTTTCTTGCTATGTGAGTCTGCTTTCCAGTCTTCCACTATACCTTCAATAACTTTTGAACCTGTTGGTCAATTGCAATCCAATTCAGGAGACAGAAATTAGTTCTTACAGGTTCACTGAAAATCAGCAAGGTGTACAAAGCCTGAAAGGGGAAAGGATGCAGTAGGGACTGAATAATTATGTTTTGTGGCTGCCCCCTGCCCAGCTTATACCGTGGGGTGGGTTACATAGGATTCAGTTGGAATTGAGGGTGCTGTCCTACGATGTGAGTTACAACAAAAGGGAAATTTGGGTTATTTTGGTGGGAAGGTTTGGGCTGCAGCACGCAGCCATGCAATAGCAAACTCCATTAGTTTTATCAGTCATGGGATGACTTCTTTACACTGCCAAGATTCAGTGGTGCCTGCATTAAAAGAGGCTACTGTTCATAGTGTGTATTTGCCATTTTCCATTATAAATTCCCAAATGGAAGGGTCACAGAGACTCAACCAAGTCAGAAATACTGCAAAAGCACTGGTGATCCACAGTTCAAGACCCAAGTTGAGAGGAGGAAAAACAGGAAGCTGGACTACAGGGATCTCTTAGAGATGGAGAGAAATGAAAGCCCTGTGCCTGTCACTCAAGGAATGGCTGAAGATGAGGAAGATGAGGTGCTGAAGCAACTCAGTCCGTCACTGTTAAGGTAACAATTTCCAGGGCTGCAAATATTTGTGAAATTGAGCCAACACTTTTACTACAAATACAGACATCCTCTCTGAAGGATAAAAGCCCTTGCAGATATATACGTGTTAGAAGTACAGAGGCTGATAATTTACATTTCAGGCATGAGCCAGGGTCTCACCAGATAGCAGGGCCAGGGGCTGTACGAACATGATTCCACTACTGAAATGATTGCCAACAGGCAAAATAATTTTATTTCTCCATAGAGTGACAGCCTGACAAATCGCCAGCTATTTATTAGATCCTGAATCAAACAGCTGAGGCCAAAGCATTATAAGCAATTTTAATAAACAGTAAATGGCACACTGCAAACAAAAAATACTTACAAGATCCTATGGCCTGGCCAGATGGAAGGGGCAACTCTCACAGCAATATATATATATATATATACATATATATATATATAAAAATAAATCTAATCTTTCCTTCTTTTTCACCTTCTGTAGCTATATATCTCTTTCCTGTGTCACTAAAAAACATTCAGCCAACTGACTGAAGGGCTATTAAAGACCAAATGAGATCCATCCATGAAACTAGCCTATCTTCTTCACTTTATTGATTATTGCCATTTTTCCAGTCCTACATAACCTTTATAGGCTCACCCATCTCTTTGTTTTTCAGGAAGATGCCCTTCCAGAACAAGATCACAACATTTTGGTATACAGAGTGCATCTGAAGACATTTTCATACCAGAAAAAAGGCAGGCTGATGGAATAACAGAAAAGTTTATAATCACTTTCCCAATTTCCTTCTTTTGCAGACAAGCTATTTTGGTATCATATCTCTTCCTTAACTTTTGTCTAGAGACTGTCTGATCCCATATCAAAGTCTGGGGCATTATTACTCACTGGGAAGAACTGTAACATTGTTGGCACAACCAGGAAAGGTAATTAAACTGTCACCACTTCTGGCTGGTTATGGCAATACTTCAGATCTGCAGCACATCTCCATTAGTAGAAGAATCACAGAATCATAGAATATCTCGAGTTGGAAGGACCCATAAATATCATTGAGTCCAACTCCTTGCTCCTCGCAGGACTACCTAGAACTAAACCATACGACTAAGAGTGTCATCCAGATGGTCCTTGAACTCTGACAGGCTTGGTGCTATGATCACTTCCCTGGGAAGCCTGTGCCAGTGATCGACCAAGAAACTGGTAAATGAGTCAGACACTTCTTTGACGCATACCTACAAAGAAGGCACACAGAGTGCTGTTTCCTTTCTATAACATGTGGTAAAGGAAAATACCACTCTATATTTAAAGTTTTCTTAGTTTTGTTCTTTTTAGAACACTTCAGTCAAAAGTGTTGTTGCCTAGCTTTTAAGAGGGTCACAGTGCTAGTACTTCTGTGGCTGTACTTGGCTTTCCACTGTCCTCAGTAAGCTCCTGTGACAAATCTAGACTTCTCTGCCGAAACTTGCATGTATACTTTTTCTCGAACACACAGCTCCCCTGGCAATGCCTAGATCTCTGCCTTCATGCTTAGCCTCTTGCTTAAGCTTTGCAAAGCCTTACCTGCTTTGCCTCAGATGCTGTTTCAGCTGCTTTACTTGAAAAGGAACACAGCTGCTTCTAACATCTATTCTGAAAGGAAAGAAGCTGCTGAAGAAACTAGTTTTACCAAAGCTCTCTGCTCCTTTCCCTTTCTTCCTTCCCCACTGTAAACATTTTTGTCACCATCATTTACATTATTCACTGTCTATGCTCCAAAACAGCTGTCCTGACACAGACTGGGGCAGTAGCTCATCTGTAAGACCATTAACATGGTCCTTAGGAAAATTAACACACCCTTAGGAAGCGTGTATGAAACAGGCCACTTAGAGAGAGTCACTCTCCAGTATTTCCCTTTCAGATTGCAGCAATCTGTAGTTCATGGGCTTTCTGAGCTTAAGTTTGCATTTTCCTGGTCATATTTAATACCCCATTTCTTCATTAATCTATTTATTTTTTTTAATCTCTTTGTAATTTTGACACCTATGAAGTTTCGTAGCAACAAGATTTTCAATTTAAATACATGTTGTGTGAAAAAACCCACTTCTTTCAGTTTTAAAACTGAAGCCTGATAGTTCCATTTTAGGCCTCCGGTTCCTGCACCTTGAGAACAGATGAATAACTCTCTATTCGAAGCATCCATCTTAGCCATAACTTTCCATACAGTGATCATATCCTTCAGTCACTCTTTCCTGAGCTGAGCTGAGCTTAATGCTGTCTTAGTATCTCTTCATTAAAAAAAGCCAGTTCATACCTTTCAACACTCCTGCCATCTTGCTTTGAACCTTTTTTTGTTTATGCAGCTTGGACAGTGAAAACTTGCCAGTTTCAGTCTGCTCTGTGTTGATCACATAATTCTGACAGAAGTCTTCCAGTGCTGAAAGTTATTAGATAAATGTTTGCTGTTAAACTTTTAAGAAAATCCATATATACCTATTTCTATTGTATTCATTTCTCTCAACACTTTCCTCTTTTAAAAACAAAGCCTGAATTTTTGACAAAGCTGTTGGACAGTGATCCTGTCATTTTTAGGGTCAGCTTACTTCCTAAACTTTATGTAGTTTAAGGAAGTCAGTTGTCCACTTTCAGTGTCATAAAAAACCTGAGCTCATCTCCCAGGAAGCATTAATGTCAACTAGCTGAAGGTCTAGATTGATAGAGGCATAGGCAGGTCTTCAGGGCAGCAGGCAGAGTAACATAAAGACAGATGTCCTCCCCCTAATCAATTCTTGTGCCATGCTACTGTTCCTCACCTCTTCCACCAGATGAGCTCTTGAACCCTCATTCCATGGTTGTACATCTGCAAATGCTGACATAAGACTTGGAAGGAAGAGGACTAGGCTTCCCAATTCCCAAATTCCCAATTCCCCCCCCCCCCAAAAAAAAAAAAATAATAAAAAAAAGGTCAGCTCAAGCTGCTAAAAAACTGCCCTGCCACCAAAAGACATAGTCTTCACCTCCCTACCCATCCTGCCACACGCTCCCACTTCTACCTTCTCTCTACTGTAGTGAGTAGTAGTCCAATGTATTGGACTATTCACTGAGCTGCTGGATCTATTTGTACTAGTTGTGAAACTAAACCTGAGGTACTTGGGAGATCCTAGGTTCAAGTGTGGCTGGAGGACCTGGCTATGACGAGAAGGAAGAAGGTTGCCTTCAATCAGTATCAGTAATGAGGCACCTGCCTCTAGGGTACTACGTTTTTTAAATACCAATACATCATGGGTTGTATAGCTTTATCAATTAAAATAAATAGTCTTAAATAGTCTTGCATAAGAACAAATCCAGCATGCACCAAATGACTAGCACTTAAAAGCTAAACTGGCCTTTCTATGCATTAGGCTAGGTGTTTCTATGGGCCTCATTTGAGAAGCACTGACAAGGCTAGTGAAAAACAGTCTTTGCCATGGGAAACACTGAGGGCAAGCAAATGAGAGGACATCGTAACTGAGTTTGATCTGTTGGACTTTAAGATGGTGAGTGCACGCAATTTGATAGAGCAAGCATAATTTTCAGTCCTTGTGTATCTGAGGGGGAGGGAGAGAAAAACGGAGCAAGAGAGAAGAGCTTGGGTTTAATTATTCCTTTCTGGAATTTTTAACTTTTGTTAAGGTAATGAAACAAAAAGTTGTGTTATGAAGTTAATACACTAGACAGGAAGTTCCATTGCTGAACTGAACCTGAGGCTCATACATAGTTAATAAAATGCTCAAATGTCAAGTATATTTGAAGTGGCCACATTAAAGGAAGTGGATTGAATAGAGACCACCAAATAGAATGAAGCTTCAAAAATACAAGGCTTTATACAGCTTCAGAAAGCAAACCAATCAGTTCTAGCTGTTTATACATCCTGATTTCCAAGTTACCATGAATTGGAAATACCAAATATAACCACAGCAGGGAAAAAAAAATAGTGTTGCATTTTCATCTAGAACAAGACAGCTTTACTAAATATACGTGTGGGCATTTCTTGCTGCTAAGGCTATGATCTGAATGTCATGCTTCAAGAGCAGAATGCCAGATGAAACAGTTCATTTAAAAATTGTCCAGATGAGGATTACAGGTGTCTCACTGATAGAACGAGATATTTTCAGCCTAAATTCTTTCCTGCATCTCCTTTTCCAAAGACTGTTCATCTGTTGCCATAGAGACCATTTCCAATCTACTCTTTTCCCTTGCCCAGGTTCTATTTTGGGTGATCACTACCGTGGCTGCCCAGGTCACTCCGGCTGTGCCTCATGGCAGGGAGCAGCCAAGGGGAAACAGTAAAGCAAAACATTTGCAACCATACAATATACAGCTGCTGGCCACAGAATTACTTCCATATTTTTATCCACAAAGCCGGTACATCATTGGGAGCACGAGCTGTAGCTAACCAGCTCATAAAAATGTGGGCGTGCATCACGACTGCCAAATCTAGTAGGATGCTTTTTTGTCATTTAAAGGGAACTGTCACATCAATCACACGCCTCATTTTTTTCCTGCCTTTACCGTAATGGATATTATTAGAAGTAATGGGAAAACAAAAAGATTCACTTTCGCGGTGCTGGTAGCTTTTGCACCACCAGCCCCACGCCTGCACGCCTGGGGGAGCTGCTCGCCCGGCCACGGGGCAGCCCCCCCGGCCGTGCAGCCACACGCCGCCGGCGGCAGCCGGGGCAGGGCAGGCCGGCCGCGGGCTCCGGCTTTCCTGGGATTCGCTTCCACAGGCCCCCAGGACGCACCTCAGCCGGCCCTGCCGCAGGGCCGCACCGGCTCCCACCTCCTGACAGGAGAGGCCCCTCCTCCACTTTGCTTTCGGCGCTGCTTTTGCACCTCGCCTTTTTTTTCTTTCTTTTTTTCCCACTATTTGTTGCGGTACGGGCACTCGCGGGGGATGGCGAGGTGCTGGCGCCGACCACCCGGCACCGCCCTGAGGCGGGGCGCGCCATGGCGCCCTGAGGTACCGCCACCGCCCGGACCCGCCGCCCGCTGCCCGCCGCCCGCCTCAGAGCGCGGCGCATGCGCAGAGCGCGGCCCTCGGCCCCTTGGCGCGACGTTAGCGGCCGCCCCCGCGGCGGGGCCGCGCTCTGTGATTGGCCCGCGGCGGGCGGAAGTGGCCTCACCCGCGGCCGGCGGCGGGAAGGGGTGGTGGGGTCTGTGGGGACCGTGCGGCGGGGCTGCCTGCGTGCCCTGCGGCCTAGCGGCCGGGCCGGGGCTCGAGCCTGTGAGGTGTCGGTGACGGCCGGGCCGGATTCGGCCCAGCCCTGCCCAGCCCAGCCGGCGCCATGCAGGCCTTTCTCAAAGGCCCGTCTTCGATCAGCACCAAACCGGTGGCTGCCAAGGAGAGGGGTGCAGCAGGGAGCAGCGGGGAGGGCAGGAGGCCCAGACCCATCCCCTGGGTGGAGAAGTAGTAAGGGTCTTTCTTGGGCAGTGGGGTCACTGGCCGGGGTGACAGTGGCTGGTCGTGGCGGGGGGGTTGGCTCTGGAAGGGGTGCTTGGCAGGGGGGGTGGATGTCTGGCAAAGGGGGTTGCAGCTGTAGGTGTCTCCACCTGGGAGGAGAGCTTTAGCTTTTTTTCTTATGGGAGAGAACCAGCACCATGAACTACTATGAGAGCCCTTTGCTGGGGCTACAGAGCAGAACGTGCCTCCATTGTCCATGGCAAGCGGTGCAGAAGTGCATTAAATGCTTCATTTTTGAAAAGTTTTTATCAGCTTGCAGGGTGTATTGCAGTCTGCAACACAGTTCTGCTTCTAAAACAGCTCAGGCAGGTGTTTACAATAGAGATAGACAAACAGCTTCCTGAGAAATTACATCACTTCAGTAATACAGACCAGAGGCATTAGACGGATTTCCTGTTATGATTTTGACTTCAGCTACAAGATTTGCTGTAATTCTTCAGTACCTAATGTAATCAGAAAGAGAAATGCTGTTTTTCTCAATTTAATTTTTTTCTGAAACTTTGTTAACTAATAAATTGCCATTTAATGTATTTTTATTCAGTCGCCCCAAAAACGTGGATGAAGTCGCCTTCCAGGATGAAGTTGTTGCTGTACTGAAAAAGTCCTTGGAAGGTGCTGATGTGAGTGTAATGATAATGTCTACCCAGTACAGTATGTTTAGGGAGAAACTTCTGCCAGTGGTAACGAAAACTTCTCTTTTCTAACTCTGCAGTGATCATTTTTACAGTGGTACTTTACGAACAAGCTAAGTGACTTCCTCATAGTATGTTGTGATATACATGTAAAATTTCTGATGTTTCCAGCCCTCTAGACATTGTAAAATTGTCAGCTTTGTGATGCTGTTTGGAATTTTTCTGGAAAAGCTCAATTGGTAAACTTCCTGTTGCTTGAAACCTGGAAATTGTTGTTGTCTCTACACTGCTATTCAGCTAGTAATTTTGACATATGTGTTTAAGAGGAGAAGGGAAATTTTTCCTTCATAGAGAAGTCTGGCTTGCCAGTCATTCCAAAATAGTTCTAGTGATCTGTCAGTGCTTCTGTGAAACTGCTGAACATTAAAACAAACGTACTGTTTGATAATGAGGGAAATTTAAGTTATAAGTGCCAGGTCTACTACTTAGAGAGTTAGTGACCCTCAGCCTTTGGTGTTAAAGTTTCCACGTAAGCCTCCGTGGCTTTAAAAAGGTAAGTGTGATAGTTGCACTAACTTCACTGCAGCGTTGGCTTCTGTGACCTAAGAATTTAAAAGAGAATGAGCAGAGCATTTTCAGTTGCTTTTGTTTACACTTGCATTTGCTTTTGTATAAAAATGTAGTAAATATTCAGTATGAATGACAGTTACTTTCTCCAAATCAGGTGATAGGGAGGTGGAGGGACTGAAGGGAGAGGTAAAGTAGGTGGCCAAGAAATGGTTTGTAAGTCTGGACAGCTTTTTCCTTTGTACATGCTGAGACTTTTTGTGCTCCATGTTTCACCTAAAGGGTCATTCTTGTGCTGCAAAAGCTGTTTCTGTCTTCATGGACTGCTAATGCCAGCTGAAGTGGTTGGTAAGGATGTTCTGAAAATGACATTTGTGATACGGCTGGCTGCTCACCAAGAGTTGAGGTGGACCTTTCAGAATTTAATGCAAGAAGATTTTCACTTGTGCGTCTGATGTGCAATATGCACGGGTAGCCTTTGGTATTTGAAAATTTTATCTTGAGACAATTTGTTGTGCAGTTCTGATTTTGACTAATATCTTCAGATAGAAATAGACTCATATTAATTTAATCAGAACTTGCAAAAGCACAAGTACCTTATTTGTTTGAGATTAGGGAGGCAAAATGAACCTGGTATGACAGAACTGGGAAAGATTTGTGTAATTTCTTACTTTAGGTCATGTCTCCAGATTCAGTTTACTGTGAGAATGCTGTTGCAATGTGACCTTGTTATGTAATGTTGTAGCCATAGAAATCTAGATTTCAAGATCAATGCTGCTACATTATAGTATTTTTAGAGTTTAGGTAATTAGTAAGGAAATACTAACCACTAAGGAGAAATGAGGTGCGGTCACCTATTCTGTCTGGACATATCAGTCGTGTAACATCGCTTAGGTGATCAGTTGTGAAGTTCTATTTTGAGCAACAGATATTTAAAACCTTACAGCTTCTGGATCAGCAATGTTTCTCGGATCATGAACCTAGTACACTTGTGTTGACTGTTTGCCTCCTGAGTTAAAAAGACAAATTTTTAGCTTCTGCTTATGGTTACAGGCTTCGTATTTTTCCACAGCTACCCAAACTCAGCAAGGCATTTGAGAACAAAATCATGCAAGTACTTTAAAATATTTAGTGCTTTTAAGATTTGGACATTCTCTTGAAACGACTCATTCTGTCAAAAATGCAAAAGTATAATTTAAACTCTGAGGTGGCTGGTACTTATTTCAGAACTTCTTACTGAATTTGGAGATCTGATGAGATCAAAGGAACAGCTGTGACAACGCTGTAGGTTTGTGTAATATGCTTTATTTAAACCTTAGTGTTGAAAATGGAGAGCAGGTCCTTTGTTGATTGGCTTGTATTTGTGGGCCTTGGTTTGGGAGCTTCTAAATGGAGCAGAACTTTGAAGTCCCTGATATATCTCCATCTGTAATAGCAAGCATCTGTCTTGTTATAAACTGTGAAGACAGAGTCCAGGTTGTTTTGAACTGGAAAAGTTGATTTCTGTCTGCCAGAACTGTTGATTTGTTGTTGCTTTTTGCAAAGAAAATGACAAGTGTCATAGTATTCTTGAATTTTCATTTACTTGATGATATCCTAATACCTGAAAAGTTAGGTATAGGATTATCATTGCAGTTTACATCTTCACTTGTACTTAAACTGCAAACCCCACTCCTTTTCTAGAAGTTTATGTGGTAACTTTCCCATAAGCATGTGGTGCCTGCAGGTATTCTGCTTACCCCTGGCAAGCATGGAAAAATGGATAACCGGATCGGGTTGCAGTCTGTTTAAAAATACTGCCACAGTTACATAAAGGATTAGTTTGTGCTTGGTGAAAAAGTAGTGTAAATGCTGGTGATAACTTCAGTGAGAAACAAGCATAAATGAGGTTGAAACAGAAACAGTAGTAAAGTATGGGTTTAATGGAATTAGGAAACAGATTCTTATAACTTTTTACTGCTAACGCTTGTTTTGAGAACTAGTAGAATTAGCACAGAGGCATGAAATCATGTATCTCCACAAAAATGTCTACCCTTCCAGTGTGCTAACCTAACATGGTTGTTGATTTTCTGCTGTCATTCAGTAAACATTTCCTCTCCCTGGAGTTTTCCCAAAAGATAGAGGGGGGATAACAATGTTGTGGTATCTAATTAAACTAGAAAAAAGCTCTGTTAGTACTGGATGCCATTTGCTTTTTAGTAATTAGGGAAACAAGCAACAAATGATTGACAGAAAGAACAAGCAAAATTTGAAATGGATTTATTTACAGTAAGTTGATTGAAGGTTGAAATTCTTCTGTCTGTACTTTTACAGAATATACACAGTTGAGTCTGTTCTCTGTGTCTTGCCCTAGTTCTTAAAATGGGATGTTTGTTACCAAACTGGGCTGTCTCTATTTCACTTTCTGATTGTGGATTACCTACTCATGCATTTTTCTCTGCTCTTTGGATGTCTTTGGTTTTGCTGTTCCCATTCTGTCTGCATTGCTTGCTATATTCAGCACAAAATTCTCTAACCTAATTTTAGTTGACTCTTTAAATATAGAACCTTTATTAAGGGCTGGAAATCAAGTCAGACTGAGAAGTTTGTCTTTTTGCTATCGATCGGAGGGGACTCTTGAATTCTTGTTCTAGGGCTGGAACATCCCCTGCTGTCAAAGGCAGCAGTTTTAAAGTGCAGCCTGATAGTTTGTAGGAAGGATTACTTGAAATAGTAGTATAGAAAGCTATCACTCCTGTGCTAATTAGAAAGCTTTTTGATGTCAGCCAAAATTTAGTCATGGCTAACTTACACAAATTCGGTTTATGACAACTTTGTTCATTGTCCCTGTGTTGCTCGGATATGTTTATGGAGATCAGTGATATTCCATCTCTGCTTCTGTTCTGCTGAGCTAACTAAATCAAACTCTTCACAAAAAGTCACTTCTCATAAGATAGACTCTTCACTCCTTTGGTCACCTTTCCCAGTTTGGATTCACTATCTTTGGCTAAGGATGACCTGAACTGTATGTAGCTTTCCAGGTGAAGTCTTGTTAGCCCCCTGTTAGTATTAATGATAATGATTTTCCATCTGTATTGAAAGCACATGTCCTAGGACAATCATGTTACACAAGCTTGTACTGTTCCTCTGACCGACAGACAAAACAAAGTCAGTTTTCATTTTATTCCAGCTGGTTAATTCCAGAGATCTAGCAGATATGCAGTTGTATTCTCAAATTGTGAGATTTTATGTTTTGTGCTGCTATATGTCATTCTGTAATTATTACTGCAGTCTTCATTGTGCTGCTTTGATCTTCCTGTGTCAGCATGTTTCTTTAATACATTCATATTTTTCCTGCTGAGGTTATTAATTAAATTATTTGAAAGATCAGTTAACCTAATCTTTTTAAGAAATGGCACTGGTCTCCTCCTTTTGAAAAATTCTTGGATGGATGTGGAAGTTTGCCAGTCAGTTGTTGCAAGCATCTCTCTGATTAGCGTTAGGCTGTGTCTGCATTGCACTGGCTGCAGTACAGTGCAGGCATTCACAAGCTCCCTTGTACTTACTGCAGTGGAGTTAATGGCAGCACAGAATTCTCAGCGTGGCTTGAAAAGGCAATCTGGGGAGCTGAGAAAGTAAGGGATAGTAAACCTGTGACAGGTTGTGTGACAGCTGCACTGCTAGTATTATCCGGACTATTTGATTGGCATTCTTGGATAAATTTACATGTCGCTGCAGTCATAACAATAAGTTCTGTAGGCTTTAGTGACCTCAGACATGACCTGGAGTGAATATATCAGAATAAAATATAAATTGAAGTATCAATTTTGATACAACACGTGATGGTGCCACTAAATAACAGCTTGTTCATGCTGTGTTATAAACAGCAACTGTTTGTCCTACTTTTTTAGAGCGCTATGTGCAATGACCTAGGCCTGAAAGACTTTATATTATTTACTAGGAGGAGTAGATACTTTGTTCTATTAGGTGCTCAGATTTTCAGTAGGTTTTCCTGTTTGTGGTGTGGTTTGTTTATTTGCTTTTTTTGAAAATAGTGCCTTGTGTTTCAGCTTCCCAATCTGTTGTTCTATGGCCCACCTGGAACTGGAAAGACTTCCACTATTTTAGCAGCTGCTAGAGAACTGTTTGGGTAAGCTGGAATCAAGTTGCTTTGGTGCAATTGACTATCACGTCTTCTAAACATGTGACAGAGTGCCTCTGGTCATTGCCTGTTCTTATGTAATTTCTAGGTCTTTTTCAGGAATATCTTCACGTTCTAATTCAGATGTAGCATGAGATTTCTTTCTCATTTGTCCTGTCACAAGTAATTGATTTCAGTTACCGGTATAGACCTAAACCACTTCAGGCTAGCAGCCATGTAACCCTGTAGCAAAAGCATGAAAAAAAATGGCTTGCATATGTCTTCCTGAACTTTGTAAAGGAATTCCAATTTTAAGTTAGCTACACCTAGATCTCAAAGTACTTCATAAAATATCTGAATTGTGATCTTTCCGTTATGCGCTATTGAATTGTGTCTAGAAGTAATACTGGGAGTTGGACTAAAATTCATCATGTCTGTGTTCATCAACTCACTTGTAGCACTTGGGAGTTTTTTTGAGCAGTGCATCCAGTGACCCGTAAGCAAAAAACTGATGAGAATGTGGTTTGATGTTATAAAAAAATAATAAAATTATTTATAATAATACCTGGCAGTCAAAGAGGCCAGAAGGGTTGTCGTTATACTTTGTAATATATCATTACAAGAGTTAGCAGCTAACATGTTGTAATAAAAATTTTGCAGGCCTGAATTATTCCGGCAAAGAGTCCTTGAGTTAAATGCTTCTGATGAACGAGGAATACAAGTGATTCGGGAAAAAGTGAAGGCTTTTGCTCAACTAACTGCATCTGGAAGCTGTTCAGAGTAAGTGCTGGATCAGACCCCTCTCACTTAGGACAAAGCATGTGGTTGGTTTTGTATAGGTTAACTTTATAATTCTAATATAAATGATGGGTCAGCACTGCCCGGAAGTTTGCAACACACAGTGCTTTGGCTAAACTTTGACTTAATGTAATTTCATGTTTAGAGTTTGAATACCTGGGAGGAACTTTTACTAGTGCTGTTGAGAGAGGCAGAGGGAAAATCCCAGAAGATCAAGCTTCCTGGATTTGGTGATAGCTGTCTGAGTGCCATAGGAAAGCTTTTTTTGGTATTGTGGTGGAAGTTACTTCCCTAGTGCCTCTAATCAGCAGCGTCTCATACAAGAGAGATGCTAGTTTATAAGATGCTAACAAGATTCTGGGGTTAGGTCGTGAGAAGCCTCATGCAGGTGAAGCTGTATGTGTGGAAAAAAACTGGAAAGCAGCAGGAAGTCCTGGCATGCAGCTTCTATCTGGCAAGAAATAAGTGTGTACTGAAATTAGTCTGTTGCAGTGTTCTTTGAAGTCTTTGAATTGGGAGGCCTGTAAAAACATCTGCATTAGTTATTAAAAGAAGAAACCTAAAGCAAGACTACATATTTTTGAGGACTTTTGTAGTATTTAAGTGTTGGTCTTTCTGTAAGAACTCTGTCCTCCCTTTATTACAAATATTAGTCCTTTATCTAAAAATAATCAAAAAAGATTGAACCTCTGAATACATTCTATTTATTGGGTATAAATAGTTAAGTAAAATATGACTTGCTATTTGCAATGATTTTCCCCCCCACCCCACCTTGGTCTATAGGTTGCATGTCTCTAGATGACAGATTTCTTATTTTTCAGTGGTAAAGTTTGTCCTCCTTTTAAAATTGTAATCCTGGATGAAGCAGACTCAATGACTTCAGCAGCCCAGTCAGCCTTACGACGGACAATGGAAAAAGAATCTAAAACAACACGCTTCTGCCTTATTTGTAATTACATCAGCAGGTATGTATGGAATTTGTTGCTTATTTGGACTTGTTGCTCTTTCTGTACTGTGATATCTTTTTTTTCTTTTTTGTTGCTTTTTTGTTTTATCTCCCCCCAACTTCCCCAAGAGGTTGATACCTACTTTTCGTAGTTTTCAGTTAAGAGACGTAGCTATGGGAATGCAAGTCTGAAGACAGTGTTTAGGTTTCCACTTTTATTCTTTACAATGTTGCAGTTTTAAGGTTACATTGCCCTTTTCTGCCTTGTTAGCTTTGTCTGGAAGAATTTAACCCATGCATTCAGTTACCAAAAACTTACCTTTCTACTTTTCAGAATAATTGAACCTTTAACATCTCGATGCTCCAAATTCCGCTTCAAGCCTTTGTCAGACAAAATCCAACAGCAGAGGCTATTGGACGTTTCTGAGAAGGAACATGTGAAAATCAGTAGTGAGGTAACTTCATGGTTGCCCTGGGGTTTTTTTGCTTATTCCAGTGCATAATTGCATTGCAGTGAAAGGGGCTAAGTTGTGATACTTTTCCAGACTGCTCAAGTGTATTAAATACAATATACAAACTCATTTAGATATTAATCTCCTTCCATAGATAGGATGAATTTTGATACTTCCTAAAACCAAAGAAATGTTCACCAGGGAAAAGTGAAGCAAAACTGTAGGTGTTTTGTTCTGTGCTGAGCATACTTGCATTAAACCATTTTTCATTTTGAAATTGCCAGCACACATTTGTGTTAGTAGAGAGGTTGTGTTAACTTGTGTATTGTGCCTGTCTGCGACAATCTGCTTTAGGCACTACCTGATGTTTTAAAATCAATGTGCTGATAAAGTATAGTGGATTCTAATCAACAGTGAAATATAACTTTGCATTTCCTGACATTATTTTTCAGGCAGTATCATACCTTGTTAAAGTGTCAGAAGGGGACTTAAGAAAAGCAATTACTTTTCTTCAAAGTGCCACTCGCCTAATGGGTGGGAAAGAGATCACAGGCAAGATAGTCACTGAAATTGCTGGGGTAAGCTATGCTTCACAGTTTCTCCTGTAACTAGTCTGAAAAACATTTACGTAGCAAGTCTACTTGCTATCTGTATCTACCTTTGCTCACAGTTTGATTTAAAAAAGTTGTTTCATACATGAGTGTTGCAGTATGGTACTAGAATTTTAAAGACTGTGTGATTCTGTACACTTATTACATAGCAAGTTGCTAGAAACTTATCCTGTATGTCAAAGAAAACTGTAAAATAGTCTTATAATTTAAACTGAAGTTGAAATACTCTACCCATGAATGGAAAATGTATTGCCTTTTGTGGGACAGTAGACTAGAATGGCTTTTTGGTATATATGTGTGTGTATAAAAATATAGACAATTGTAAAGTATGGTTTGGAAACACCATAGAGGAATGACTTTCAGTAGCAGCTCGTTTTCAACGTTGACAGTGACAGTGTCTCCTCAAGGATCTGTGTGGGTCTTGCTTATTAACAAAATAGCAGTGATTTCTTCTAGAATGACATAGATAATACTGACAGGGACAGGAGAAACCTGAGAGGAAATACATTTAGTGAAACTTGTGTGAAGGTGTTCCTATAGCAACAAAACACCCCCTAAAGAAAGAAATGTGAGATTAGGAGCTGAGGAGCTGAAAAATAAATGGGCTTTAATGATGGACACACTTCTCTTGAAGGTGCTACCATCGTACCCAATTGTAAGGGTTGTGATGATTTCACTTTGGTGGAACCAGAGCCAATTGCTACTGTCCATGTTTTACAGATCAGTTTTAAACAATTTTCTCAGTGAAGTCGTACAGTTTTGTGTATCTAACTGTAGAAAAGAGCTGTGTTTCACTTACAAATAAATCACAGTTTCTAAGAAACCTGGAAGAGGTTGACTGTAACGATAGGAAAGACAAGCATGAAATTCCATCATTCAATAAATGCTTGTTTAAACCAAAGGAACCCAACTTTACATCTTCAGAACGACTTCAGGTTCTTGGTTGTACATAACTTTTGTGGCCCTTGAGTGACCTTAGTGCAAAAGGTTGGTAAAGAAGCTTTGAAACTGAACTGTCCAGACACTCTACTGTCAGGAATGACAATGAGTAGAGGGGAGAATGTGGGCAGTGTCTCCCAGCTCAGAGCTAAATCATGGCATCTGTCGGGTTTTTTCCTTCTGATTTATCATGTGATCTTGTTGCATTGGGCTTTTTCTTGTATATCCCTGGTGCATCACTGGAGAGAAAATTGGTTTGCTGTTTTGCTTTGGTGTAGAACAGTACAGAGAGCGTTGGCTGATCTAATTGCTGAAGTAGGTCCTCCACTTAGTCAATGTCCTGAATAAACGATGGTGTGTTAGATTTATGAAGGTGACTTTGACAGTTCACTATCATGATATAGTTTTTATTTTAATATCACTAATATAGGGCAAATATTAGCCTAGTCTCTTAAAAGTTAGCTGGTCCATTTTATATGCTTGCTTGAAAGTGGCTGGGCGTGCAGAGGAATGAAATGCTACAATGGCCTCCTTCATAACAGTTTGTGTCTGTTACTGTAAGCATCGATTTGAATTTTAAGTGTACAAAGTTGAAATTAAGAAATGTAACTTCTTGTTACAGGTCATCCCTAAAGAAACCATTGACGAACTGCTGTCTGTCTGCCGGAGTGGTTCATTTGAGAAACTGGAAACCCTGGCAAAGGTAGAGTCCTCCTAGTGCTCTAGCTTGGGTGTCATTCTAGGTCGTGGCCCTGTGCATCCTTTGTTGCTGGGCTGCAGCCGGAGCTTGGCCTCAAGGCAGTTAAGGGTGCCCGTTTCAGAAGGCTTGGCTCTTACTAGTTAGTACTCTGCTCTTTCCCTTCTGAGGAAGAGCTGTCAAAGCTGCAAATAAGATTCCCTACCAATGTGATTCTGGCGTTCTCCTGAGTTAAACTGATGACGTGTGGAGCTGTCAGGCTGAACTAGGCAGAGTAGGAACTCTTAGCAAGATGCTTCTGCTCATCAG
This sequence comes from Falco biarmicus, assembly GCF_023638135.1. Lineage (NCBI taxonomy): Eukaryota > Metazoa > Chordata > Aves > Falconiformes > Falconidae > Falco > Falco biarmicus. The sequence goes on from NC_079300.1 coordinate 10,549,252, forward strand.
GCCTTTAGAACTGTGTCTTCAATGGACCGGACTTAGTCACCTTCTTTGTTACACAGAAGCTGTGTTAGATAAGAAGTATCTGAATAAAGCTGTAGTAAGTCTCAGTTTTAAAATATTTCATGTTAATCTTACATTACACTAGCGATTAAGTTTGTTGTACAAACTGCAGTGGCTTAAAATAGATCTTGCTGGTGGAGGCACAAGCTGCTGGTTTACAGATGTGGATTTATTTTCTTTGATACAGAAAAGGTTCTTACTCTCTTTGAAGACTGGGAAATTCCAAATCTCATGAGTTTAAAGGAGGCTCAGGTGGTCCTGAACTGGATTTGAAATCCCATTCTTTCTTCCAGTGAAACGTCCCATGCCTGTATGGAAAAAAAAAAAAAAAGCCATTATCGGTTGGCCTCCTGCTTTTTATTTGGCTGAGCCTCATCGGATAGTTTTGGCAGGACCTCTGGTTTTGAGTCTGGAATTTTTTCTCTGGTAAACTTGCAGCAGATCTTAAGAGTTGCTGTGCAAGGATCTGTGCAGATGTCACTGCCTTACACTTTCACGTTTACTTACCAGGATGTCTGAAAACGCGTTGATCTTAAGAAGTGATGATACAGATTTTCTAAATCCTTGGAGCTGGAGCAGTCTTTCCTCAAACCGTGATCTAATCTAACGTAATAGTTTGGAACTGTTCTCCAGTTTCTGGAGTAGGTACTTCATCGTGGGGTTTTGTTTCAAATATTAGCGCTTGATACTCAATTGACACAATTTGAATGCGTACTTCTGTAAAGCATGGGTGTATATTTTGATGTACAGAAAAATAAGGTTGCAACAACTCTTCTTCTATTTTTATGAACTGCTGTCTGCCTAAATGGCTTCATGGCCTACTGTGCTCACTACTTGCCATTTTTGTAACTGGGCACTACTGTTTTTTTTTTTTAAAAAAAAAAGCTATCTTTAGTTGCCATGGTTTTTATTTTATTAAAAAAGTTTTGGCCTTACAGATCTCTGTATGCCTGAAGCTAGTAGCTACCAGATGAAGAAAACAAATCGGAGTAGGTGGCACTTTAAAATGTGGAGGCTGTGAAACTGCCACCTGATACTGTGGATGTTAAGCTTTCCCAATTTTAGAATAAGTTTGGACAGGTTTAGTGGAGGTTATTAAATGTTTAAAATGTCTCTAGCTTATAAAATCCCCAAGATGTAAATTGTCAGAAGCTGGAAGAATATTTGGGCAAAATTATTGCCATGCGCTTGCAGTCTTTCCTAGGTGCTCCCTTCGGGTTGCTGCCAGGCAGGATGCTGGGCTGTGCACAGACTACTGACTTGTCCTCAAATTAAAAAGCTCCATAATACTTATCAGGACAGTCTTTCAGTTCAGACAGAGTTTTTCAGATTGGTTTTCCAGTTTGTGGGGTTTCTGCTGCTGAATTATTTCCATTTTCCTCTCTCCCTGACACAGAATGTCATAAATGAAGGGTACGCTGTTGCTCAGCTTGTGAACCAGCTGCATGATACTGTTGTTGAGAGCGAAGATTACAGTGACAAGCAGAAATCTGTCATAGTCGAGAAACTTGCAGTAAGTTTGTAGCTCGAGTTAGAAAAAACAAACCACCAATACCCATCTCCACTGATTAATTTTCTTTACACATTTTCTCCCCCGAGAAGTGTACATGATTTATTTTTAGTTTTGGAAGTTTCTTTGGTAGAACCTGAATTTTTGTCCTGATAAATTCCATGAGAAGGAACTGAAATCCTATTTAGATGAGTGAATTATTAGCTACATTATATTGTTGTAATGGGAATGGGACTCAGGCAAGAGGTTTGTGGGTTTGGTTGGGTGTGTTTTAATAAAAGGTGGGAGGGAGAATAAAGATGAGATTAAGTCAGCACTGAAAAAAGAATTAGGAGCTGCAAAATGCAAGTTGTTGTTCTGGTGTATAAAATAGGCCTTTTCAAACAAAGAATGAACTAACTTGCTAAATTTTGACCAAAAAGACTAGATGGCTGTGTGGGAAGTTTTGCTAAATTCACTGGAGAAAGGCAGGTGGTGTCGATGACGTGCAGCGATGCTCCCAGCAGTCAGTTGCAGAGCAAATGGTGCATCCTTCCCTGGATGTGATCTCCACCCCTTGGCCACCTGAAGGAGATGGAGACCAGCAAGGCCGCCTTCCCCGGCTATTTAAACGGGCTCTACCTTCTCTTCTCTTTGCAGGAAGTGGACAAATGCTTGGCAGATGGTGCAGATGAATACCTGCAGCTGGTGAGCCTCTGTGCCCTGGTGATGCAGCAGCTAACGCACACCACTTAACCCCCCACCACCCCGGCAGTGGGGCAGAGCAGCCTCTGGGGGTGGAGCAGGGACCGTGTACTTTTGTACTGTTTTGTTTTGGTTTGTTTTTTTCCAATAAAAGGACTGCTCAGCAGTTGGAAAAGCTCATGCTGGAGTACTTGATTCTGGTTTTTTAGAAGTTAAGAGAGATCTCTGGCTGCTGAGGGGCCAAGTAATGCTCCTGCTTTGTGGTTGTTGTAGACTTACACAGGGAAAGGTAAATGCATGAAGTGTATACATACTAAAGGGCTTAGCTGAAAGCAGAGAAAGGACGAGTTGTTCCTTCCAGGCCATGCTGCTTGGGTTTGGAGTGCTGATGTGGTGGAACCATCACTTCACCGCATACAAAGCTTTAGGCTGCACCTAGCTCCTGAGGGGGTGTCCTATGCCACCTCCATCTTGTGTCATCAGACTCCTCAGCTTTAATGATGCAAAAATCACTTTCTACTAGATGTACTGCAACACTTTTACCTCGCTCAAGCTACAAAGAAGAAAAAAAGGTGTGACAAAGGTCAGTTACGTTCTGAAGAAGTTGTTTTTTTGAGCCAGTTTTTAAAGTGTTACCTGCCTGAAGACCATCCTTCTCTGGGGTGTCCCAGTATCTTTACTACTGTCCCTGCCTTCCTCAATGCAATTAAAAAAAAAAAACCACACCCCCCCAACAGTGGGCTGGTAGCAAGCATAATGCAGCGGAGTAGGCTTTTTAATCAAGCCAGTACTGATTAAGCCAGCCATTTTCTGCTCTGAGGGGAGTATTTTATTTCAGTGGTGTGGACACATGTCTGTGATGGCCCCGTGTGATGGGTCTGAGCCCCTGGCACTCCAAGCTCATTTACTACTCAAAAACCAAGCCCTGCCATTACTGACAGAGCCGGGACTCTCCTAGGAGCCCTGGACCTGCTAAAGCACAGCAGGTCTGGCCACCACCACCCACAGCTCCCCTGAAGGGCTCCCAACCTGAGACAGGTCAGCCACCACCATCCTCCTCCCTTCTAAGCAAGGCACCCCTCTCTAACCAAGAAGCAATTATTTACAATTTAAGTGAATATAGAAGTATTTTATTGAACATTCAAACTTCATTAAGACATGTGCAATATGGCAAATTTTACTGGGTTTAACCCTAACTAAGACAATAGTATGATTGCTTGCTTGCTGGGGCTTAGCAACAGGGTCCAGATCACACTTACACTAATTAAATACTTTATTGAATAAATACATATGAAACAAAAATGCATTTTAATGCTCTTATAAAAGTTTAAATTTTGAAAGGCCTTTCCAATTCAGTCTGAAGTGTAAGTACATACAGTAAGGGAAGGTAGGCTAGTTTAACGTAATTGGCTGACTTTATGCAGCACTTATATCTTTTAGTCCATAAGTAAATTATTAAATGATAAAGAACATCTAACACAACCACTTCTATGGAACTAGGAAATAAATTTCTAATAAAGAAAAAATTTACAGACCCCATGACTTTCCACCCAACCCCAACAGTCTAACCCTAAAGTGGATAAAGCCAATGGCTTTCCCCACAAGAGCTCACGACAAAAAGTCGCTTCTCTTATCAAAAATCTGTATTTCTGATCCGTTATGAGCATTGAGACAAGATTCAATATATCCCCAAAGAAAGAAGCACGATGCACGTGAATCGCCTATTCAGCAACAGCGAGCACTGCATTCAAAACCACCTCATCCCGGGGATTAAATGAGATCAGCCACATTCATCGGCATCTCCTCCACTGTAGTATTGTAGAAAGTCTCAATGTCTCGCAGGATTCTCTTGTCCTCTTCAGTGACAAAATTTATAGCCACACCTTTTCTGCCAAAGCGACCACCCCGGCCAATTCTGCACAAAGAGAAAACACATTTAACGACAAGTTAACAATGCTAAGCTGCTTAAAATGTTTGCGAGATTGATTCCTTAACTGCTGCTCTTTCATCTGCCACTGGCCAGGTTACGCTGCATTTACAAGACCAGCTGCTACCGAAGTAACATCTAGTCAGGAAAAACTAGCAGTTGGTGCCACCAGGACAGAAGCAGCAGCCATCCTATGGAGTAGCGCAGAGCAGAAAACATCACTATTTTGGGTGCAAAGTAAGATAATTAATGACATGTACTGTGGTAGGAAGTGCTGGCTCAGTCTCCCTCCCCTCTGCTCAACCAGCACACCCATATACCACACACGTCCAACCCCAAGCACATGGCAGACAGAAGGTACGAGGCTGTTCCAAGTTAATCCAATCCTATCCAGTAACACGGAACAGCACTGAGTTTTAATTCAATGTAACTGTTTCCAGTGGGAAAACTTACAGTCTGTTTGTTTTCTAAACACAAAAATCCAAGCTGTGTTATTGTGTAAGCCCAAGTCAGCCGCTATCTGTGTCACAGTGTGCAGTTTAGTCACACCCAGCAGGTCTGCCTTCCTGCAGACTGTACAATAAAGCACCCAGTCAGCAAAAGCTAAATACACAGAAGTGGCTCACAAAACACAGCGAACGATCATGACAAAATAAATACCAACTTGCTCTTTATTCAAACTGTGCTGCTTACGAATCCACATCTTAAATTACATCAGCACCATCTTGTGTCATTTAACTGCTGCTGTCAACTCCTGTATTTATTGTCTTTTTATAGGAAGTAACAAAGCAGTTTACTTCCAGTCACTATAATTAAACCTAGGGCAGGCAAGACTCAAAATTGCTGCCAGAAGAGACACACCAGAGGAAAGAATCCCACTGTAAGAGGAGCCACAGCAAGAGCAAACAAGGCACACGAAACGTGAACACAGCTGGGCCACCAGAAGCACGTAAAGCCAGTCCCGTCAATCCTCTATGACTAGTTTGCTTAGCATTAAGGTCTGGTCAGTCACTGAGCAGCAGCAGACACAGGTTAGCTAGGACCTACAGACTGAGCTCATGTTGCTCTCGAGACGCTGTGCCACTTTTTCTCATCCTACTCCACAGCCTACGTGACAAAATGGTAGTTCAGTAGCTGCCAGTTTCCCCACATCTCAAAGGGTGATCAGCCATCACTGAACTCACAACACATCTAAGTTTTCCCAGTGCTTTGTTTTGTTCTCCAGAAGTTGTGTTCCTCCCTGTTTCAGAACCATAGCTGTGCAAATCAGGGCTTTTTTTAAAGCAAAACCACATCCAGTTTTATTTCCTGCTGGCTTTTTTTCATTTCCTGTACAAATATAGGCACAACACCTCCCGTTCTTGCCAAGGACTAGAGGGGAAAAACACAAGCGAGGTTCTGTGCAGATTTCTGTAGAGGATGTGACACTCCACATAGCAGCACACCAACAAAAGGACAGAGCCAACTAACTAACCTGTGAATGTAGTTTTCACGATTGGTCGGCAGGTCATAATTTATAACCAACGACACTTGCTGTACATCAATGCCACGAGCCTGAAAAGCAATACAGAGTCTTTAATGCCAGCCACGGGCTGCAGGTTAACTTACTTATCCCATGCTTCTGTCGACCACATGTTAGTCATGAACTACAACTGTGTAGTCCATAGTGGAGCGCAGTCTTTGCTCTTCCAAGAAGCTCCAAATAGTTCAGGCTATAAGAACCTTCACTGAATTATGAAGCTTTTGGCACCAGGTTTACACAGAAGTGTGTTCAGTTTATAAGATTAATACTCACCAGCAAGTCAGTGGTGATCAGGACTCGGCTGGATCCTGATCTGAACTCTCTCATGATAACATCACGCTCCTTCTGGTCCATGTCACCATGCTGTAGAGTTTAAAAAGTTGCTAATTACTATTAGTTCCAATACACCAGACTGGAATATCCTTTAAAACACAAAGGGATGTATGGAACCCAGCGTCCCTACCTGCCGTGGAAACAAAGCAGGTAGGGATAGAAGGAAGCATTTTTCTTTAAGCAGGGGGAACGATAATACAGCACTGCACAGCTATATTATAACTTTCCTGCTTCTCACTCAAATACAGCTCATGATTTTTCAGTACATACATGGCATTTCAGAAGCTGTAAACATCACTTCTTACCAGAGCTGAGACTGTGAAGTCCCTGGCATGCATTTTCTCTGTAAGCCAGTCTACTTTTCTCCTTGTGTTCAGGAAAATAACAGCCTGTGTAATAGTCAGCGTCTCATACAAATCACAGAGAGTATCCAGCTTCCACTCCTGAACAAAGAAGATTGGGAATGCATCATACCACTGACAGTTCAGTATGTAATGAGTGCCAAATCAGGAGTAGAACTCAAAAGCAATAACCAATTAAGCATGCAATTACATTTGATACAACCTGTAAAGTTGCAACAGGACACTACGCACAGTCTCTGAATCAGTTGTTGCACCAAATCTCAAGACACAGGACACTGGACATTAAGAAAGAGGTCCACCCTAGTCATTTTTGATCCAGTGCACAGTTTTTCTTCTTCTTGCGTGTACTCTACTAGCATTACTACAGAAACCAAAGCTCAGCCTCAGTTTCTGTAATTTTAGTACAGTGCTTTAACAAGAAGGTAAGAGAACTTAATTCTTTGAGCCAGAGCAAGTACAACAGATACCAACCTCTCTTTCAACATTAATGTAAAACTGCTTGATACCCTCCAGAGTCAGTTCTTCCTTCTTAACCAAAATACGTATGGGATCTCTCATGAACTTTTTGGTCACTTCCAACACATCCATCGGCATTGTAGCTGATAGCAACACAACCTAGAACACATTACTGGTGTTAGTACATACCTAGGACACCAATTTTGATTTAGAGAAAATTCAGCAGTTCTCAGCTACACTAATCAAATCTGCGTACCTGAATGTTTGTGCTTAATTTTTGAAAGATCTCATAAATTTGATCCTTAAATCCACGGCTCAACATTTCATCAGCTTCATCCAGAACAAACATTTTGATCCATTTAGGTGCTATTTAAAAACAGAAATAATTTCATGAAGTTTCAGAAATGCACTGAACACTTTTGTAAATGCTGCTCTCCTTTAGAGCTAAGCTTTACAGGCACAAGGGTCTACAATGCCAGCCAGCACACTACTGAAGCACTTACTGGGTGTGAAATTTATATTGGAAATTATCATCAAGAGCAAAATTAAATTCATACTTACAAAGATAGCGTCTGTTTAACATATCAAACACACGCCCTGGAGTTCCGACCACAATGTGTGGAGCCTCAGCCTGAAGTTTTTGCATTTCATTGCGAACATTTGTACCACCAATACAAGCATGGCATGTTGCTCCCATGTAGTCTCCAAGGGCCAGAATTACCTTTTGAATCTAGAATAAAACCCTTCCATTAGCAGTAATTCCTGGTACATTGAAAATTAAGCCCTGTTATCACCGGTGCTATGGACTTTGGAAACAGAGTGTGAACAAGGACTATGCAGTTCTTAATGGTTACAAAAGAGTTGCTAATGATTTTACCCAACTGCTTGTTACTCTTCACTAGAAAGCTCAAGTCAGAGGGGCACTTAAGTCAAATTTTTGTCCTTAACTAGTTGAACTAGCTAAAGTAGTAACAGCCACGCACCTGCTGTTATAAAGTTAAAGCAGGGCCTCCAGAAGCAAACTCAAGTTTTTAACTACGGAGGCCTGCAGATTAGGCACTTGCAGGAAGTTCACAAGAGTGTACTAGTGCGCTGCTATATGCCAGGCTTTAAATTTTCACCTCACCAGTATCTTCTGATCAGAAGATGCAGCCTTTGTTCTACTTTGAGGTTTCAATTTCACTGATCTGCCTTTTTTTCTTTTCTTTCTTGTCTGACTTTGTTCATTTTAGTTTTACTGTGAAGAAAACTGTAGCACTGGCATCTCAGTATATTCTAGCTGAAAAAGACAGCAAATTGTATATAATAATTTCCTACTCTTAAGTTCTGTTCAACATTTCATCTTAAGACCCTGCGTTACTGACATTCATTCATTCTAAAAATCAAGTTTCCTGTAAGTTTTGTTAAACACTCCCACTTAGCAATACAAAATACCAAGCCTTGAAGGCAAAGCAGACATGCAGTAACATTCAGTCAGGAAACATCACAAAGGTACAAGAACAATGAAGTGACTGCATGCACACTGCAGTTTTCATGTTGCACAACTGCACGCAAGTTCAAATAGCTTCCCCAAAATGTTTGTTTGTTTCCACTCAGAACACTGTGCTTTAATGAAATTATCTTGCGTTTTGTTTTTGTACTTAAGATGCTTCCTCAAAACTATACACAGCATCGCAACTGGCTCCAGCATCCCTGCCCCAGCATCCCCTCCACATGCATCAACCTGACTTTTCAAGCAGGCAGAGAAACTTGTGGAATGGAAGCCAGTTTATATCCCCCAAACTCAAAACAAAAAGGGTTCTGAATGGATATTGGTTACAGCCCCTTAAGTCTGTTGTCTCACAGTTGTGAAACCTGAAACCTATGCAACACACAAGCATCTTTTTTTTTTTTAACTACTCTATCAATACCTGTTGAGCCAGTTCTCTGGTAGGGGCCAATACTAGTGCTTGGGTCTCCTTGAGATCAATCTCCAACTGCTGCAGGATGGAAATAGCAAATGTGGCTGTCTTGCCAGTACCTGACTGAGCTTGAGCAATCACATCATACCCTAAAAAAAGTAGGATACACATTTACTGCTCCCACACAGGTCATTCATGTTTTTAGTTTTAATTTTATTCACTTTGAAAAAAGTGATCAGTATTAAAGAGTTCTCTCCATTTCAGGTCAGTCCCGAAAGATGGTATACCATCACATCACTTGTTCAGTAAGAATTAAAAATAGGCATTATCACACACTAATAAAAATAAGCGTTTTACAACGCTTTCCTAATCATCCGATGTCGGTAACAAATGAGTCACCTGCATACCTTTGATGCATGGAATAATAGCTCTCTGCTGAATAGCTGAAGGCTTCTCAAAACCATAAGCATAAATTCCCCTTAGAAGGGATTCTTTTAAATTCATATCATCAAAATTGTCCACAATCTCATTCCAATTGCTCTGTAATAAGGAAGAAAAAATAGTATTAGACCCAACACCCATCTCCATTAGCGACTGAATTCCCAAGTCCGTTCACATTCACCTACCTCAATGACACCATCGGGGTCCATTCCCTCTGGGCCGCCATGGTCTCTGTCACCAAGAAGAACAAGCTGTTAACACAGTAGCAACTAACACGCAGAAGGCACACTGACACCAGAAGCTGCCAAAAGCCATATCTGGAACCCGTGAAAGATCATTCTAGCAGGTGCTTTGATATTTTGCCAACAACGGAAGAAATCCTGCCCTCTCCCCACCGGCTCGGGCCCCACAGAGCCAAGCCCTCAGCTCTCAGTGCGGCAGAACACCATCCCAGCCTTCAAGCCACAGCGCAGCTCCCAGCGCAATTTCAGGCTCCAGAGGAAAAAAAAAAAAAGCCCACCAGAAAAACACGGCTCGGTGCCGGACAAACGGCCCTGCCTCTTCAACGGGCGAGGCGGCGCGGCCCGGCCCGCATGCGGCGGCGCACAGCGCCCCCCTCACGGAAGGCAGCTGCTGAAGGCGGGGCTCCGCACGCCGGGCCCGCAGCTGCGGGGAGGGAGCGGGGCCGCGGCTGCCGCTGCGCACTCGAGCTGGCTCCGCTGCGGCGCCGGGCGCCAGGCGGGGGGGCGGGGGGAGGCGGATGCCGGCTGCGCTGCGGTGCCCCCGCCCCGCCTCAGCGCCCCGCCGCTCTCGCGAGAACTCCACCCCTGGGATTGCGCAAACCGGGCGCTGCGCGCAGGCTGAGGAAGGCGCCGGGCGACCGCCGGGGGGCCGCGCCCCTCCCCCCTCCAACCAAAAAAAATGGTCTCGCCCCCAGCCGGGCCCGCGGAGCCGGGGCGAACCAACGGCCGAAGGCGGGCGGGGGAAGAGACCTTTACGAAAAAACACACCCTGAGCTCAAATCCACGCTCAAACCTTTAAATTGCGGGTTAGATCAGCGAGTACAATTAAATTAAAAATAGCTTTTTTTAAGGGGTGAGGGTTGCTAAAAAAATCGAGAACAGTAAGGCAAGCCCCAAAGAACCGAACTAAATCCTCGCTGAACCGGGAGTAAGGGGAGAGACAGGGCCGAAACATCTAGAACCGGGAGGGGCCGGGACGCCAGGCGCTGTCTGGCCGCAGCGCCAAGCCACCCCCAGGCGCCGCCTCAAGGGCGCAGGCACCCCCTCCTCCCCCGCCACCTCCCTTCTTTCCCCCTCCCCGGCCCAATACACCGACCCCCCTTATGAGGGAAGGGGCCGCGGCCTCCGCACGCCGCGCCATACCTGCTATAATCCGCGGAGCCGCCTGACATGTTCCGAACAGGAGCTCTGTCCTCAACTGAAAAGGCAAGCCCTCCGCGGCGCGCGCTTTATATATCCGCCCGCCGCCGGACTCGTTTCGCTCTGCTCTGCGCATGGATATACACATCACGCCACAAGGAAAAAAGCATGAAACCCTCCGGATTGAGCCCTCTTCCCGAGAGATTCCCGTCACCCCGCTGTTTGAGATACTCTGAAAGGAGCTTCCGAGCCACACGGGGCCGCGAGGCCAGGGGAGCGTGGAACTACTTTTTCCTCAGAGCGCGGAAGGATATTGCACCATTGACTGCGTGATAGCGCCTGGCTCCTTCCTCCCGCTCTGCCCCCCTCCCCGCGTCGGCTGCTGCGCACGGGGTTTCCTGCCCCGGCCCCTGCTGCAGCGCAGGGCGGGGGGAGCGCGGCGGGGCGGGAAGGGGGGTTGGCGGGAAGGGGCGCGCGGCCCCGGCCGGTGGGGTGCGGGGTCAGGCAGCTGGGCTGAGGGACACAGACCGGGCCATGCGGCAGCAGCTGGGGCGGGCAGAGCGGCTTCTTGTCATGGCTGCGTTTCCCCCCGCCATGTCGGTTATTTTTAAAGCCCCAGTGCCCGCATGACGGGAGAGCGGGTTCCCCGGGCGGGGGGAGGCGGCCGGGTCCAGGCGCCTGGGCCGCGGGGTTAGCCTCCTCCGTCCCCCTCTCCGAAATGGCTCCCTGCACCTCCGTGCTAGGCAAAACACCCCCTGAGTTCTCCCTCATCTTTTGGTGAGGGGCGGGAAGGAGCTGAGGCCGGGCTGGGCGGCGAGGGGGCCAGCGCGGGGTGCGGCCGGCGGCGGGGCCGTGAGGAGAGGGGCAAGATGGTGGCCGGGTCCTGCAGCGTGGACTGGTGTGGAAAGTGGCCCCGGCGGTGGGCAGGGGCAGGGTGTGAGGCAGCAGCTAGCTGATCATGCGGATTTGTCACGGGGTGTTAAGGGTGGATAGTCTCTTGAGGGGGTGAAGGCGTATTTGGAGATATTTGTAGGAGATAGGCAGGGTGGTCCTCGGGGCGCTACTGAAAACGCGGTGCTGTGATAGCTGCAGTTCATAGTGTAGCGGTGTGTGCGAAAAAATCTGCCAAGGCTGATGTAAAGGTTAGTGCAGTCCAAAATAAAGCAGTGAGGAAAATGTTAACTGTGCACGCTGATACAGTGAAATGATCAGTGATAATGCCCATTGCCTTTGTACTGTAGTAGAAAAAAAAAATCGATCATTGTGATGTTCTTCTCAGGTTTTAAAATAATCTGTTCATCCATATTTCTTATGTAGGCAAAATACATAAATCGTAAGCAATAATCTGTGCCAACTTTGATGGGTTTATGTGTGTCACTTCTCAAACTTGTTTCCATAGTGATTATATATGAATAAATGGAGGCAGTGCTTGAAAAACTCAACTCCTTGCTTGTCTAGAATGTTGTAAATAGTCTAGAACCATCTAGAATGGCTGTAAAGGGAATATCTGAAAGACTAAATGTACATTAGCTGGTCCTGTAGTAGCGTCTGCTGGGACAATGTTAACTGTATGGCTGCACTTACTGATAACTTACCTGTATTGCTGCACTTATCCCAGCTAAATTATATAAATGCAGCTCCTCTGTCAACCCACCCTAATGTCAAGTTTTGTTCACACATACTGGGTAGAAAATACTGAGGATGCTTCTTGTATTTGCAATTTAGACAGCCATGCAACAAAAACCTTTTTAAATGAATGACAGCAGTTTGTATAGACCCATAAACCTCTGGTTGTAAAAGAAACAGGGTGGACTGAAGAAAGATCATAAACACAGGTTTGGACTGACACAGTTAGATTTCCTGTTAAATATTACTATGAGTCAAAATGGAAGAAATAATACCACTGAATATATGGCTTTATTATGAATCTTGAACATTCGTTAAGAAAGCTGTAGAATACATACAGTTTTTATTTTAAGCATTACAATTAGGACTTAGTATATTTGCAAACCTGAGCGGAAAAGATTTCTTGACATGGGAATTACAGGAACATAAGCCATCGTGTTACACAGATTTTAAATATCTTTTTAGAAAACATTTATTTCTCAGAAACAAGTATCAAGTTTAATTTTTCCTGTGAAGAAATTGGTGTTGTTTCAGATTGCCGGTGTATTCAAGCGACTTTGAAAGTTCAGTTTAGACAAAAGTAGTTTTTAACTAACAAGGCTTTACTAGCTTTCTGTAAGGATAGTTATAAGAGAAACTGTTCCCATTGCTGTGACTTGCTGCAAGTCTTGTTTTACTCCACTTGACCAAACCTCAACCCATTTAAATAATAAAAAAAACCAAACCAACACCTCCTCATAAAATGTTTTCTTTGACTGTTAACTTCAATCAAGGGACAATTTTTAAAATTGATTTTGTAATTTACTGACTGCTATAACAGTATCTGTGAGTGTCTCAATCAGATGCCAAGATTTATTTATGCAGGTGTTAGGCAACTAGGGAGCCGAACAGTGCTACCTGGCCCCAGAGCTCCCCATCACCGGCCTTTGTAGAGGAGCTTGAAACTTCCATGTCTGAGGATTTTGTTAATCTGTGATTTACTCGAATATAAAGAAAAGTCTGTGGGTGTATTGGTATCTCCTGTCACATGGTCATGGAAAAGTTTGGCAGAGTTTGACAGATCTGTTTAGTTGGCTGTGCTATTTGCTCTGGTTTATCATTATTTTCATCCATTAGTATAGTCTCAAATAGTCCCCAGTCAGGTGGCCTCTCATCAGGTGCTCTCTGTTTGCCTTAAGTGTTGTATGACTGGAACCATGAAATTGTGTTTTAAGAAACAAATCATCAGTTCCCATGTTAAAGAGATGCATATGGATGTTCCACATCAAGGCTTATGAGGAAAGGAGTTGAGGGGTTCCTCCGTTGAATGTAATTGACTTGTTTCACCAAATGAAAAGCGGAAAGAAATTTTATTTCATTAACTGCAGATAAGCAGAGGGTTGGAAACACTGAATCAGTCCTCTCTTTTTGTGAAACAAGATAGCAGAATTCCAGGATTGTTGTCCTAGCAATGACCCTAACTGTACTAAAGGAAAAATTTATGACATTTTGTACTCTTTAAAACCTGTGTACCTGAATACTGTATTTTAGAATTATCTCTTTGGTTATAATTGTGTAAACAGCCGTTTCATTTGTGATCTTGTGTCTAATTTGTGTATTTTAGACTGGTGGTAGCTGTGCGCTGCCTGGGATTATTCGTGTTCTGAACACAAAGCATCATAGTGAGAGGTATGGAAGAGTCAGATTTTGCACTGACAAAAACGTTGGATTGACACTAGGATTTGTTATGGCCCCCTGACTTTGAATCTTATTAAGCTTTCTAGAGCAGTCTCAACTGAAAAACTTCCTCCTCAAGGACCAGTTTCATGTTACCATCGTGCAGAAAAGACTCCAAAAAGATACTGAGTAATATGTCTGTGCTACTAAAGATAGGAACCACAGCCACATTTATATGTGCACTTCAGTAGATGTCTTCCCAAAAGACAATCCTAGTGAATCATGAGCTTTTTAGAGAGAGTGAACATAATAATACATTTATTAACAGGGGGTAACAGATGGACTAGCTGGTTTAGCAGCTGGGTCTCCAGTCGTTATTCATGCAGATTGAAGCAAAGAATGATGTATCTAAAGAAAGCAGTAGGAGCTGACACCTCCTGAAACTGAGCTCCAGTTGAGCAATCTCTGCGCATCAATATTCTGGCAAAGGCGATGTCACAGTTTGCATTAGGAAATTTCAGAAATCTCCTTTTAAAAATCTCATACCATGATTTGAATTTACCATGAAACTGTCATGTACTTCATGGGAAACCTGGAAGATCCCGAGTTCCTCCCCTGCATTTGCAAGTCTGATGCTAGAGTATATACTGTATGTTATTTGATTGCCACAACTAGCTGGGCAAAGGTAGGAATTGTAAACAGTTTATTCACAGTAGGTCACGTTAAGGATCAAGATGATTTGTTAGGGTGTTGTTAGCAAGAAGTAATGTTTTTCAATTCATCATGCCCAGAGGATCCTGCCTAAACAAAAGCATGCTTCCTCAGATGTAGAGTGGATAGGAAAGATTCTGGAAAGTCTCCAGGGGAGAGAGAAAGTCCAAATTCCAGGAGTCCCATGCTTGTTATTTAAATGCAGTCACAGGGTTTCATTAATGCTAACTTACATGGTTTTGTTTTGGTTTTTTTTCCCTTTGTCAGTCCACTGAAACCATAATCTAAACAAACTAAATGATAATTTATAAAATGCAGTGTTTTTAATGCACTGAGAAAGCTTGCTTTGTATTCTTTAGTATCTCAGTGCAATTTGAAATCCACATTGTGATGACTTTAGTACATCAATCTGTTAGGCTTGCTTTGTCATCCTTTTTTAAAGTTATTTAACAACTTTGTTATGCTTTGACAGATATTTCTACTCTTTGTAACTGTAATCAAACTTGTGTTGTGAAATGTTGATGCTGTCCTTGTTGAGTGAATTGCAAGTACATCCAGACACAGAATTTTCTTTCTCAGTTGAAGTTTTGTCTCAACTGAATAGTTGTGTGCTAGGCCAATAAGGAACATGTTCAAAAATGCTTAAATGATTTAGGAGCCAAGCACCATAGAAAGCCAGTGGGGTTTAAGCTGCTTTAGTTAACTTAATTGTCCCACATGCTCAGTCTACTGAAGATACTCAGACTTGCACAGAGGATATAGGGTGGATAGGACCTTTTGCTGACCAGCTGACTCATTTGTCTGAAATGTATGCATGGTGGTTTGTGGCTTGTGCTCCCTAATTGCTCTGGGCACATGTCTCTTAGGAGTGTTTCCTGCTTCAGTTTTGCATAGTTTTGTTTCTTAGCCTAAGTTCCTGCATTCCCAGTAAGGTGTTTTTTTTTCTTGATGATAATTGGTAAATTGTTTAAGACTAATTTACTTGTTTTTTTAAAGAAATGGTACAGTTGTGTGAATTCCATATTTCAGGTTATTCATCCATTAATTCATCTCCTCTTAGAGTTTAGAGCTTAAATTCAGACTCGTAGTGACCTTAGAAGTCCAGAGGTCTGAAGGTCTGTTACATATTTCTTATTCTGGAATAATGAAGTTCTCCATGAATTTTGAAGAAAGATGGTTTTTCTTTTATACAGTGGGAAAGTTCTTGTAACCTGCTTCTGAAAGGAAGTGGTGGAAATATTCTGGGGCCTCAGAGGAACCTGGAATTCTCAGCCCTGTCTCAGAGGATCAAAAATCTAAAGAAGTTAATACTTCTTATTTTTATTATAGGTAATATAGTTTCATCCAGTAGCTTTTGAACTTGTGAAAATTTTCCCATTTACTACAGTTGGCATTACATTGGTCTCCTAATAAAAAAACAGTGTTAATTTTAGAAAATCAGTATTTCCTATTTTAGAGGAAGTATGTAAATTACTGTTGATTCTTTAAATGAGTAAGAAGTAAAAAACCTATCATATGGTATCATTTACAGTGGTCTTGTAATTTTAGTATCTGTTCTGGTAATAAGAAGAATGTTGGCACAATAAAATCCAACCCAAATACTTGAAACAGAAATACACTTTTCTTACTATGAATTTCTTAGTCTTTCAGCCCTCTGCGTGCTATAAAACTCAATAGTTTTTAGTTTTAAGTCTTGAATGTTCTCCTTGATTGAGCAATTAGATTCTTTCTTTGCAGTTTTTAAGGCTTGTAGTCAGGCCCAGGACATGGAGTCAGCTTAGCTCTGTCCTCTGTTGTGTTAAAGGCTCCCAGTGTGACCGCAGACATGTAGTTTTAGCACTAAAATTGGACAGATTTTTATTAGAGACTTGCCACTGACTTTTATTGGAATGAGAGCTCTTCTTGCTCTTCGGTTTTTCCCTCTGTAAACTGGGGGTGATATTTGTATTTGCCTCAGAGGTTACGTGTGGACAAATGCTTGAAAAATGTGGAGGTCAGTAATGGTAGGAGGCTTAGAAATCTTTGATAGAAGTTACATGCATACTTTCAGGGTAGAGTTTGTTCTTTCTATAACAAAAGTAAAGAAAGCTAGAGAGATTAAGCAGGTGGCAGCTGCTGATAACATCCTGACAGAGTACTGTGATTACATTTCTTTTTTTAAGTCAATTGGAAGACTTTGGCACTACCATGAAATAGTGCTTGTCATATATTTCTGTGATACAGTCTTCAAAGAACATTTTTTCCGATTCTGAGAGAAAGGTAAATATGAGCCTATGCATTCTTTGAAGAAAACATTTTTCCTTCAGATATTGGTTAACCAACCATGTATGTTATTTATTCTCATGGTTATTCAGTCTGGAATCCACTGACGATGCTTTAGGCTTTTAATTGCTGAACTGATCTTGGTTGTTTAGTTTTTGGAACAGCCACTACAGGCAGACCTATACTCTGCATTTAGTTTTGAGTACCTTTGCCCCTTGATAAAAAAGGGTAAGTGCTATGTTCTTAGGAGGAGGAACTAACGCGTGTGAACCAAGCCCAAGATGAAAACACCAAAAAGGCCAATAAGTTGCTTGAATTTACAAGGGCATATTCACGTGACCAGAGTTTGTGGTAAAAAAATAATAATCTTAAAGTATGTTGTAGATATGCTTGCCTTGATAGACGCGTCTGTGTCCTGACTGATGAGACCTAGTCATGCAACTCTATCCTTCCCCACCCAAACTGTGCTGTTAGATGTCAGAGCAAATACACTGTGCTTGTCAGAGTTTATGTACGGTGCTACAAGTTATGAAGGCCCATCTCAGATTAGTGGCAACAAAATGGCTAGATTTTATCAACTGATACAGCATTGCACAGAAAGCTTTGGTATGAGTGTCTTACAGGCCTTTGCTGTCTGGACACTTAAAACATGTATGTCCCTAAACAGAAAGAGTAAGATATCATAGAAATTACTTCACTGTTCTTTAACAGAAACACTTTCTGTTCATATCTGGCCTTGTGTGTTAACTGAAGTCTCTTCTTCCTTCTCTAGCAGAACACTTTAACCTCCAAAACAGTATTTTGCAGTTTATAGAGCCTGTTACAGCATGTAAGTGTTAACAATAAAGATAAATACTTTTCCATTAATAAAATGAGCTCATAGTCAGAATTATTTCCTCAAGGTAAATCTTAGTTTCTACAAACTGAAAATTTTCTAGTGAACATTACTTTTTGTAAAAGACTATTCATTTCTGCAGGTAACTATAGATCAGATTCCCTGAGCTTTTGTTTCTGTCACTGATTACTGGCTTAATATGAATTTGTAGATGAGTAGTTTCAGCTTTGTGCCCTTGTTTCACCTGTCTGTAAAATGGAAATTATAATCTCCTGTCTCTGAAGGAACTCTTAGATTTTAAACCGCTCAAAGCTAGGAGCAATTCCTTTATGTGCTGTGCTTCAGCCTACAAAAGTGTCAGTTCTGGGTGGAAAGCTGAGGGACTACCAGGGTAAAAGTTTAAACAATTAATCAAGGTAAACATTGTGACTTGTTTAATAATTTTGTTTGTTTTGTTAATCCTTCTGAGATATTTTTGGATGAAAAATGTAAACATCACAAGGCTTTTCTCTGCAACACTGTTACAGATGCATGCTATTGTCGTGATTGGGTCTGAAATGTGTGCCCATGGAGCTGAAGCTGCCAAGCATGCTGCTAAGAAACTGTCTTGTGACTGTTCTGCTCTGTTGTTTGGGGTTTCTTTTATGAAACCTCTGTTGGCCAGTCCTTAGTCCCAGTTGCTCATGCTTTAACCCATCTCAGGATGCTATTATATATTATTTTGTAAGCTAATTGAATTTGGCCAGATGAGAAAAAAATGCACATGTGAGGTGCAGGATAGTAGGGAATTGATTCTTTTCCTCTCAGGTTGTACTCATGAACAGCTGCCCATGTTTTTATGGGGCCCACTGACACAAGTGAGTGCGGACATCCACTGATGCAAGCACAGACAGGATGCAGGTGTTCACGTTATTTTAGCCAGGTGTAACTGTGGTGTTGCTTGTGCTAATGCAGGGCATGCACTTTAACATGTCATGTCACAGCATTTGACAGTGGCCAGAAACCTTTGTTCTTTACCCAGTAGAAGACAGAAATGAGAGTTCATGCTGAATTACAGAAATACATGGATTCATTTACTTCATGCATGTATTGAAAGTGGTTAGATTATAATTTTCTGGTGATTTTTTGTAATAAATAAAGAAAAATATGTGCCTCTACTCAAAGTAGTTTTATCTTGTGCTAGGTACTTTAAGAGCTTCTGGTAATAACTGTTTCTGAGTCTTGAGGGAATTGCTTATTTGCTATTATATTCAACGTTTATTTGTAGCTCATTGTTCTGATTAAATTAAAAGTAGCAAAGTCAGAAAAATCCTAGTTTCTAAGCAGGGAGATACTATAGTACTTGGTAACCACCCAGTTACTGGTATTTTTTCTTTGCTTGCTCTTTTGTGCTCTGTAGCTTGTGTTAGCATTTCTAAATATATTCTGATATACACTTTTTCATGGGTTACAAGACTACAAGATCTTGTGTGACAATATCCCTTCTATCTTAGCAGGAATTTAAGAACCAAACCACTGATTTCATTTATGTGTAAATAACAAAGACTCAGTCAAAGAATGGCAAGATACTTAAGAATTTTGGGACTTCATTTGGATGTGATATTTTGTGTATCTTAAACTCAGACTTTTCTTTTTTCACATATCTGTCCAAGAAAGCTTGAGTTATCACAAAGATGATTTTACAGTTTATTACCCAAAAAGATTTCTCTGACTTCATTTACTATTATTCATTTGCATTGTTAGCATTCAGCTCTTTGGGAATATAACTTTGTACCCCTGGGAGCACGCTTTTTTCTGAAATCACATTGAAATATGTGTTTGCTAATTTATATCACATCAGGATTGTCTTTGCTAATTTACTGGACAAACAAACT
This sequence comes from Falco biarmicus, assembly GCF_023638135.1. Classification (NCBI taxonomy): domain Eukaryota; kingdom Metazoa; phylum Chordata; class Aves; order Falconiformes; family Falconidae; genus Falco; species Falco biarmicus. The sequence goes on from NC_079300.1 coordinate 10,568,791, forward strand.
GTGTATCTTTATGCAGAAGGAGAGAGAGAGAAGTAAGAGCTGTAGAGGACTGCTGCCTCAGACCTGCTGTTGCCATAGAGCCGCTCACAATGAAAAAAACTGCAGCATGGATTTCTTCTGCTGTTGAAGGTAAGATGAGGGCACTGAAAGACTGTAGGTGGGGGAGGGGAGGCATAGGGAGGGAGAAGAGGAAGAAAGTCTGCGTCCTTGCTGTCTAAAAAAGGAAATTCAGTGTCAGTGTTCATGAGCAGAGCTGCTGGTGCAGAAGAACAAAGCTATCTCAGTTGTTTAGGGTAGGAAGAGTGATGAGCAAGCAAGCGTACTCCCATGGTTTCAGGAGGAAATACTGCAGAGAAAGGAAAGAGAATAAGAGTGACTTTATCATTTAGAAAATACTCACTGCTGCTTCAAGATAGCTGCTTTTTAATGCTATTTTGGCTTTAATATTGTTACCCTGGGTAAAGACAGCTATGAAAAAACTCGGTAGATAAGCAAGAAGAAAAAGTGGTAGTAAAAAAATCTGCATAATCTTGAGCTGATGAATTCTGTCTGTATGAAGATGTGTCAGTTACATTTAGCTGTGCAGTGCTGTGAAACCTTTCAAAATGCAAGTGAAACTGTTTTTGTGGTAAGATTTTTATGATAACTTGATCTCTTATCAACCTTTTATCAATTATTTGTCACCTTTATCTAAGTAGACGTCTTTTGAGTGAAAATGTATTATAAATAACAGAAAAGTAAATACTAGATACTCAAGAATGCTTACCACAGAACTGACATCAGACATGCTTTCTGTGGAATCTCTTTAATGGGGTGAGTTTTGTAGGCTAAGACTCTTCATGATTGTTGCAGAATTATCTGCAAAACAGTCATCCAAAAGCTGCTGTTGCCATTTCTATGTCTGTCTAGCATGTTACATATTGTAGCTTTTTACTGTCCTCCACCTGCTCCTTCTCTCAGTCTTTTGGCTGTTTCTGAGGTGACTGAACCCACATGCCCGGCACAGCAAACCCAGCACACCTGCCATGTTTGATAGTGGGGCCTTGAAGAGAATGCAACAACCTTTAGAGGCAGTGATAACGCTGTCTTAGCTATGTTGGTACTAGTATGTTGATACTGCTTAACTGTCTAATTGCTGTGTTATTGGCTGTGCTTGGATAGAACAGCTCTTCTTCACAATTACTTGTTTTGCACTTTATCACCATTTAGCAAATGGCATTTCACTATTTATTGCAAACTCTGAAGATTGGGCCAGAGTGAATTTCTTCTATGTCAGCCTGTTAGTTTGCTCAAGAATCAGCAATTCAGGCTGTAAATAAATAAAAGTGTATTAGGGATTCAGAATTTTTCTTTTAGCATTACAGTCTCTTGCTGTGAAATTGTTCTTCTTTGAGATTATAGCACTTAGCTCATACATTCCATTTCCCAGTCGTGAATGGCACTGGGTGAGGTATATTGATCAGAATACATCAGTTGCCATTTCAAATGTATGTTATGAGGAATTGGCCGTGTAAGCATACTTTTACTAGTCAGGCTCCTTTTGTGATTCAGACTAATTTTGTCAGGCTCATTAGCCGCAGACAGTTTTTCTGCAGTGTTCAAAACCATTCTTTTAATTTACTATAGTCCTCAGTGCCATCAGTGGTTGATGACATCCTGTTAAGATTTGCGTTGGTGCCTTGAGCCAGCACACGTGAAGATCAGGTCTTAATTCATGATGATGGAACCCCTAGCAATACAGGTGATTGTGATTTAGCAAGGGGTTCAATCATCTTTTGCTCCAAACAATTGTTGGTATCTTGCTGGAGTGAATAATTTTGTTGGGACTGAGTGTTACTGAACATTAGGTGCTACGTTTCAGAAGAGTTCACTGAACTGAGTCAAACTAGTTTGGGTTCTTCAGAGATCTGAGCTGATTATTTAAACAAGCATGACTGTGTAATAAACACCTCTTTGTAGAGTAATTGTTCAAGAAGGAAAGGGTAGTCCCTATGCAGACTAAAATGTAGTTGCCTTAGATAACTATTTAGTGGAAGGTTAGTGTTGCAGTCTTAGATGAATTTAATGTAGTTCTTCATTCTCAAAAACAGGTAGCCAGAACAACAGTGTTGTTAATTGACAGGTTATCCTCATAAGTTTGGCAATAGTGTATGTATTCATTGGTTTCAATTGATGGTGGCTGATATGTATTTACAGTGAAAAAGAGAAGAGCTACAGGAGTGCTAATAAAGAAATGTCTTGGCTGATTCACTGTGCTGAGTGTGTGGAGTGCAGGTGCATTACAACCTTCATATTGGTGCTATTCTTATGCTGGATTGTCAGCGACAACCAACAGATCTGTCAACTTTAGTGAAAGTTCCAGAGGTATCTTGGTTGTCTTATGATAGAAAAGTAACGATCTGAAGCTAAACAGAGAAGAGGAGTTGTCTGTAAATCTACTAACCTGTCCATTCATTTGTGCTCTGAAGAGACAGTCTTGTAGTTAATGCTTGTTTTTCCTGCTTCTTCCATCTGGTTTATATCGTGTGAGTGGTCAAGAGATTAAGGAAGTATGGCAAAACATTACCCAGAACATAATAATCTCTGTATTTGGGTCAGGAAAAGAAGTTGTTGCACCACTAGTGCTTCTGTGGTTAATGTCAGGGCCTGCACCAATTCCCAAAACATTGCAAAATGTAAGAGGTAATTAGAGGATTAATGCTGCACATAATTACCTTTCTCTGCTTGCAAGGAGCCTTGCAAGGAGTTGTTGCGCTGCTCAATGTCCATCTCAGCCTTTTCCAAATAATATCATTTTTTTACACCATAGGCTTTGGCTGAGTGCTTTAAGGCCTGATTTTTAGAAATGCTGAGTACCTGCAATGCGATTTAAAGTTAATGGGAGCACAGGCTTCTCAGCACAAATTTAAATCAGGCCTCTGCACTCAAACAAGAGATTTTAGTTTAGCAGTCACAAGACTGCTTAAATAATCAGTCTGAAATCTAGATACCTTCTAGAACTTTTTTTTTGTTTGGTTTGTGTGTTGGTTGGGGTTTTTTTTGTTGGTTTTTTTTTTTTTTGTACAGAGCATATTGCCAGTACTCACTTGATTCCTGGGGAGCTGAGCTATGTCCCATTATATCCCTTGATTTTTATTAATTTTGTGAGCATTACTGTGCTTTTAGTTAATATACAGCTAGTAGAAGAGCTGGCATGTGAATGGAGAGAATTCAGTGATAATAGATTTACTTCCCTGTGATATTTTATGGCATTATTTTTTTTTCCATTGGATTGAATGGCAAGGAATTAACTTCTGCTGACATGCTTAAGGGCTAGAATAAGAAATAAACCAATACTCCTTTATTGTTTAAATTTTTTTACCTGTGTCTGGTGGATTTTTCAAGGTACTGAACTATAGTGTTTTGGGCATGTAGGTCAAAGTCTTTCTTTAAAGATGCTATACCTCCCCTGGGTCTATTGATGAGCATTATGTTCCCCTCTTGAAATCAATAATCTTCCATTCTTGTCTACGCCAACTGTTTGAGTTTCTTATAGAAATCTACATTTCAGTTTAAAAATACGTCCTCCCTGGATAAAAGGTACATCCTCATTCATTCCCTGCCTTAATCAATTTTGTTTCTTTAGTCCCTTACTTTTTTATTTCAAGGCAAGAAGTCTGTTAGGGCTCCTGTATAAGTATATCCAGTGGAAGATGGAGAGCCATCCACTGATTTCATACAGTGCCCTTTTGTAAAATATATTTTCGGTTCAGGCTCTTCAGTTTTAAAACAAATACACTTCTTTGGCATGACTCTCTATTCTGCGGGGAATTCTGATTCTTTGTGACTCGCTGAACTGATACAGCAAGGTGTCTGCTGTGTGAAACCAGTAGTTTAATACCAGATATTCAACCCACAGTTCAGTACTATCAGTATTCATGACAGGAGTGAAAATAGTAGCTATCAGGTTTATAATACCGGTTACTCCATACTGATAGAAGTTACTCCTCTGGAGTTTATGTTTGGGTTTTCACTGAGCAGCAGCTTGAAACCAGTTCAGGAGCAGCAGTAATACTAGTGTTCATTGTAGCAAGATGCCTTACCCAATTAGGAAAACCTTCACGCTTTCCTCCTTAAAGCAGTCGCCTTCTTATTTTAGAATGAAGTAGAAACATTGTGTTATTAACTACATTTTGCCAAATCAACTTCAAACTTTAATTAAAACTGTGTAAGCTGAGTTATATTAATGTAGTCTTGTAAATACAGCAGAATCAGAGTAGTGCATGAGTAGCTGGTCACAGAATCGAAAATATTGATTCCTATTGTTTTTTTAAGAATATTTGAGGAATTTCTACATTGGATTTGGTACAGCTCTGTCTATATGACATTGACTGTGCAGTGTTGTAATTTCTAATTCTGTAGCTGCTTACACTCATTTTATCCTCAGGGCTGATATTCCTAAATTGGGAGCAATTATCCTGCTGGCTGAAAGACTTGAGAAAACAAGGGAACAAATGGGCTTTTATGTCTTATCAAATGCCAGTGTTCATCCTTAATGCTCCCCATTTTCTGTTGTCAGGTGCTTGCACCATCTCTTTCCCATGGCTAGTTACACTATGTGAACACAGCATTAAAGGATGATTGGAATTGCCAAGTGTGATTAAAAGGTCGTGTCTGAATTATAGCAAGAAACCAAGAGGACATCCATAGTAAAGCTGAGGAATTTATCATATGTCAGTTAAAATATATATTTGTCTCATTATCACAGGTGGAATGAACAAAAGAGAGAACGCATTAAATCCAGACAGCTGTAGAATGGCCATCAGGTGGCTCTATATCTCAGCAGTATCATGAATAGAGGTTTAATACAGACATATTTTCATACCCCAGGCTCCTAGTTCCGATTATCTGTATCAGTAAGAATGCAATTTTTCTGGTGCAGAATGAGCTATTAATTTTTATGTTCATGAAATTGCACTTAGAGTATTACTTATACACCTTTCTTATAGTAACTGGCAAACTTTTTATGCTCTGGTGATAGAGCTTAATATTTAAAACAGATTGCACAGCTGTGGTGTTTTTATCTGCAGTATTACTAACTCAGAAGAAATGCTGAACGTTAAGCCTACTAAACCTTTCCTGGCAATCACAAAACTCTGGTTCCAAGATCAGAAACCCCTGTGGCAAAAAATCTGCCGTCTGCTGGCCAAGGAGAGAAGTACTCACCAAGCATTGCAACGCACAGGCTGGAGCGCATCAGCATGATTTCAGCATTGGGAGAAACTGGCAGTTTTGCACAGCTCTTCAGCAGTAGATCTGAAACAGGCCTGGTCAGTAGTTTTCTGACAGCATATTTTTCTATCAGAAAGTGCTGTTTTGTTATAATTAAAGCTTTCTGTGGGAACGTGTCAATGAGAAATTTGAATGTTCCGTTCTAAAAATAGCGGAACATTCTGTTTCAAAATTTTTAAACTGGAACATGTAGGGTTTTATTCCAGAATTTTTTTTAGAGTAATTATTTTTGTACCTTATAAAAAGAAGTAGTTGAAATTGTTGTCTTTGTATCAAACATTAATGAAACCTCTCATCATCACTGTAATGTGGTCAATTCAAGGCAGTCAAGAATCTAGGAGTCTTGGCTTTTTTTACCCTGTTCTGACCACTTAGACTATGTCTCACTACTTGTGGTCATACATGTATGCTCTGTAGGGAGACTAGGTCGAGAATGGCTCTTTTTTCATTCAGATGAGGGCGATCGGAGATGGGAAGAAAACTTTTCTCATCTCTGCATCTTTGTTTCTTTTATTGTAATTTTGCATTAATTACTTGCTACAGTAATTTAAATAAAAAACTGTTTTGAGTGTGTACCTCTTTTAATAATACAGCATACACAAAGAGTTCCCAGTTATAACCAAAATCATACCAGTCAATATTCAGAAAAAAGAAAAGAAGCAAACAAGTAAAGGGAACTCTCAAGGCTTTTCTTTGCCTAGCTTCTAAGTTTAGTACTTGTCATGTGCTAAAAAGAAAAGATAGATTTTGTGTTTTATCCTGCAAGGAAAAGAATGAAATGAAAAAAGGCACGATTTGATTTGTGATAGTTCCATGTGCTATTATTTTTATATCTTACCTTAAAATGGGGTTCAAGCTAGGTTGTATGACTTCTAAAACATTGGTAACTTTGTTTTTCAGAAAGAAAGGAAATAAAGCCTTCTGATTGTATACATTGCATACATTGATCCATACAGAGGGAAAACATATTTTATTTTGCCAAAAATATTTGGTGCTCTTTAGCTGATGTATCCTACCAAAAACTCAACTGTTAGAAGATATCCAGAATAGAAAATTCAGTCCAGTCTCTAAATTATGCACAACCTAATAATGGAAAAAGGCAGGCAATTTTTAGGTAATTCACATGTTTGTCATCAGATTTTGTCATCTGATCTGTAATATATGTGTACCTCTGCCACATGAAAATCTGTCAACCTTAGTGCCTCTACTGTGTAGTTAACATAATACACATAGGGAATAATAAAGCTGCTTCGTTTAGGATTCTCTCAGCTGTCCCCATTCTCTGATTCAACAGAACAACCTGCTAGTGATAGACTGGTGGTAATAACTAATTTGTGTAAAGAAATTGAAAGGTAAAACAGGTTCCTTTGTTTTATTTTGTTCTTTAAAAGATTCACTCCAGTAAATTAGAGAAGTATTATTTCAGATATCTAAGAAAGGCATCTTTGCTCTATATTGGCTGTCTTTTGTCTTACCCATATTTGATTGAGATTTTTCATGTAATCTGCGAAATTCTCTGTGTCATTGTTCTAAACTTAATACAGTGAGATTTGATGCAGTGATTCACTTTGTGCTTATAGTAACTTGAGGCAGATGAGATAGAATTTTAACTTCTGCAGCAGAAGGCTGTTGACTTGCCTGGTCCCTTTGCTAGACTGGTTCTGAATCATTGGTGCCATTGCCTGATATACATCTTTGCAAATATATGCAAATACAGAATATTGCTGCATGGTCTTAGGTCCCCAGAAATACTGGTGACCTACTTGAGTATCTTAGCTAACAGAATAGAAGCTTTTATCTCTTAACATTTTATACATTTCAAAAGGCAGTATTTTTCTTATTTTTCTATGTATAATTTCTGAAAAGGATCCTACAATGTTTGAATTATACTAAAGCATCTGAGAGATCAAAGAGTTTCTCATTTTCAGGAGTTGAGTTTTGTGTTGCTGGATTGATGTTTTCTACTGTGGAAGGCAAGAGATCCTCATTTGTGAATTCTCTGGGAAAGCTAGGAGCTGGAAGGTCCGTAATTTGTTTCCATGGCTTTCCAGGACATCTGCGGACATGAGATTCTGGACGATCTGGCAACCCATTAAATAAAAAAGTATGAGAAAGAATTAGTGGTTCTGCTAGTGTACTGGTTTCCTTTCTAGCAACCCCTGGATTAACTAGCTTTGATGTTTCAGCACTGAATAATAGGAGGCTTTAGTTTTGATTAAAAACCCTTTCATTGGACTCCTCAGAGGATTTGGAGTTTGGATGTTTACGTTTACCATTTTTACTGTGTTTTTTATGCCCACATCCATGGCCAGTTCTGTGGCTACGACCAATTTTGTGCCTATGCCTTTTGTCAGCCATCCTTTTTATATCCATGCCTGTGTTTATGCCTATGTTTATGCTCAGGTTCACCTTCACCTTCTGGTTCCTCTCCACCATCTTTTCTCATTTCTTTGCCAGGTCTTTGCCTTTCTTCATTTTTATCAGAGCTTGAATTTTCAGTGGGCTGTTGTAGCACAGGAAAGCTTCGGAAAGGTGTGAATCCAGGAGGCCGCCTTACTAATACAGTCTAAAAAACATTGCAATAACAGCCATATTTGTTACATGAACAAGAACAATAGCTTCAGATTTGGGAAATGCAGAAGTTGGCTCATTGCAGTACATGAGTCATTTGGCAAAAATATGATATCAGATTTTTAAAGTAAACTAAATAATTATCTTTTCTATTTGTGTTAATCATGAAAACATAAACATCCTCCCAAATAAATCAAGTTTTGGCAGTTATATGTTAAAATGATTTATATATCACTGAAATTTTGCTAGTTTAACATGGGTATGATACTATATAGAGAAAAACATGTACTGGTTTTAATGTATGAACAATACAGTTGATTTCTAGAACTAAATGTCCCTGTGCTTGATAGAGTATAACACTCTGAAGTGTAAAACCAATTTATGCTAAAGGTGAGCATCTCTGAGTAGTCTCAAAATGAATATACAGAAGATCTGGGTTGTTTTGTTATATGAAATGAAACTATTCAATTTTTTGTTTCTAGATTTGACATTTGTATTTCATAACACTGCTTAGAAATAACACATATAGGCTAAAACTGATAATAATGAAACATTCAGTTGTTATCAAGTAATCTCTGTTTCCTCATCACTGTTCAACTGGAAAACAAAGACTGAATGCATGGTGTACAGTCACTATCCAACACGGGTTTCATTTCTGTCCGCCAAAGTGTCTGATCATTATCTAGCTGCAGATTAGAGTTGTTTGGGACAGAGCTAAGTTTGAAAGTTGATGTGGATACAATACTGTAGTGAAAACAAAGAGGAGACGTTTATTAGTTGATACACAATGAATGAATAGGTAGTTATGAAGGTGCTGAGCACAGTGAAGTTATTGATTATGAATGCAAATTAATCTCACTTTACTCAGCATATCTTCTCTTCTTCATTGGGGAGCATGGGAGCCCCTGCATGTATTTAAAAACTGGCAACCATTAGAACTAAAAAAGATTTATAGTCCATTCTGAAATTTTCAAACTGACCCATGTGCAGGGCTAATTAGTTGTGGAGCTGGACAGGAAGGAAACGAGAAGAGATTTGCAGATGCTTTTGAAATCTGTAGGGTATAATTATTGCATTGCCAAATACATTTTCATCTCAGTTTTTAAACCTAGTATGAATAGTAATTCAAAGGAGCTGATGAGGCTTGATACTTCAGAGCTTAACTGACAATGCAAAGGAGTAGTCAACAGACAGAATGTTGTTTGTCCTGTTGCCTTTGTTTCTATAATCACTGTGTTGCCTAGTCCTTCACCTTGTGGGGAAACTGCCTTCGATGCATCAAGTTGCTGAGGTTAGAGAGTGAGCGAGTGTGGCATTCCTGAGATTGTTAAAATAACTATGTTTTCCTTTATTTTTGGTACAAAATACGGGATAATCTGGAATGGATAAAGAATTTAATGACTGCCTTTGTTCTGTGCTCTGCTTGTGATGATGTGTATAACAAAGAGGGATCATACCGTTGACCGTCCTCTAGAGCAGTTAACTTGGGGAAAGGTTTTATTCTCCCATGTGGTCACATAAATGTTTGCTTCACATGCCAGTGGTGCCTGTTGACAAAAAAAAAATAATCAATGTGTTAAGGCAACAAAAGATCAGACAGAAAGGAAGAGAGCTGTGTGTGAAAAATCCTATGATTTTTAGATAATACATTTAAGTACAAATATACTTGGAACTTTACCTCAACTTTGCCCCAATATTTAATCCATCTTAGTGATGGAGACTTCTGTTTTTGGACATATGACTGCTTAGCTTTTTGAGGTTATAGCGTGCTTGTGTGAGCCTTTGAATTCAACTCTGGATTAGAGATTGGATCTTGAAAACTTGGATTTATCATCTCCAGCACTTTTGGAGCACTAACTGTTGAATCTTCACGGTATTCCTAAGAAACACTGTTTGTTGATGGTATTTCTCCTATTAAAATTGGGAAATTGAGATAGAGAGAAAGGCTTTTTTTGTTCTTTTCTATTTAGTGCCTCCTGCACTAACAGATTTTAAAATCTCACAGGTAAGGACTGTTCATATGGTGGGGAAAAAAGAGAGGAGAAATAAAGCCTCCCTTTCCCAACCAACTCCCTTGTCAATGGTTTCTGGCCCTAGCAGCATTACTTCCCAGTGTCTGGAACACATTTTCCCAGTATCAGCAGCATGCACTCCGGAAACATCATCCTTTTGCACACCAGTAAATTTCCAATCTCATGTTTTCCTTAGCTGCAGGTCCACAGAATCAGGAGTATTGCAGCTATTTAATTTTGCACCAGCTTCCTCCCCTCTTTTCTTTGATTCATTATTATCAGAAGAAAACTCCTCTCATTTTGCAGTGAGCACTGATCCTGCAGTCGGAGTGACTCAGTTTAAGCTTCAGGTTTTACTAACATTTTCACTAGCTTGGATTACAAACAGAACAGTGTCCTTATTGAAACAAGCACTGGAAGAGCTAACTGAACTCAGGATGTGATTTTACTTGTGTTTACAATTTCTGGGGCAAATGAATTTGTCCATTAGGAGCATTACAGTTAGGAATATCATCATTACTTACACTGTCTGATGCGGCTTCACAGTCTTCATTAAATTTGTCAAAATCTTTCTTTGAGCAGTTTGTCTTCCAGATTGCAAATATTAAATGGTAGTTTTGTCCTGCAGCCACCTGAAAAATTAGCAAGAAGGCTTTCTGTGGTAAAAAAGGTTCACAGGAAAGATGTGAAAGATATATACTACTTATATTTTACAAGTCCTGACCACTGGGACAAATATGTTAAGAACAATATTAAAATATTTGGCAGCAAACCTGTCTGCTTCTAATCAATTCACTTCAGTTCCCATTTCAGAAAATGCAGCACTGAAATTGAAGGAAGCAGAAAGGTCAGAATAATATCAGGCCCACGGTTTTGGCTTTGTTTTATTGGATGCCTGTAGTAATTTCATTAATAACAAATCATTAGAGATACCATTACAGAGAGCCAGATATGATGTAAGAAGAGTGGAATGTGAGTAAAATGAAGTGTAATAAACAGGCTCAGTTGAAAATGAATGTATTTCCCGAATGCATTAAGGAGGGAAACTGCATGGGTTCAAGAATGTGCCTGGTATTTCTCTTAGTATTTTTTACAGAACGCAAAATAACGTATCTTGCTTCAGAGACAGCAGGCAAAGCATGGAATTCTGTCTCTCTTAATTCTGTTTTAAAAATGTGTGCATGTTAATACCAATCATGATATGAAAAGTGAGAAAGAAGAAAACAGGTTTAAAAAAGAAAACGCACAGGTATTACGAGCAAAAGAACATGAGCTATTCAGAAAATACTCTGGTGTGCTTTCAGTGCCTTCTCCAATGGTATCCCTCATGCTCAGGAGTTGTCATTGACGAAGTGTTTTCTGAATACTCTGCTGTCTTAATTTCAATTCTGCCCTAAATCTCTGTTTTGATATGTTGGGACAGTAAACAAGGCAAATGTAAATGCTGACCAATATTATCCTCTTGATTCCTTGTTCTTCTTTCTCTAGCTGTATTTATCTGTGTATTTTAAGTGATGCACAGATGTTCTCTTCTGAATCTAGCTGGAGTATTACTAGTAGCAGAATCAGTATATAAATTAACAGATTTTTAAGGGAAATTGGGAAGCCTGATTTCTTGGAGCCTACAGCTACTGTAGGGTGAACAGTGCCTAAAATAACATACAGAGTATTGGTGTGGTGGATCAAGTAGGTAGTTTTGTCTAATAAATCTTTTCTTCTTTAAAAGTCTGTGATATGTTACAAAAGCTGTTAAAAAGTGGGGTAGATGTACAGAAATCAGATACCGTAAGTCAGCCCTCTTCCCATGCTCTTAAAATAGTGTTAAGAAAAATAAAAATAAAAAAAAGAGATGGGAAATTTTTAAATCACTTCTGAATGCAAGCCAAGATGAATACAATTTTGCAAGAAAAATTGCATGGATGTTTCAGTTACCGCTATTTCAGTTTTAAATACAAACTTTAGCTAGCATTCAGCTTAGACCAATAACACTGCCATGTCTGTTCCTCATCTCTGTGGTGTATCCCAACCTGAACTGTCGCTGCTTCTATTTCTCCACTTTTGTAGTAGAAATCATCATTGCTCTCTGAATTGTACTTCTCCATAGAAACCTTCAGTAGTTTCTTCAGTTCTGGACTGTCTGTTGGGATAGTCTTTGGACAATGAGCACAAATGGCAGGAAGTACTGTATCTTCAACTGAAAGAAACAAACAGATTTCAGATCTAAGGAACAAAAGATTCAATGTAGATAAAGGCTGGGAGGACAGTTAGTAATAAAACCCTGCCTTCTGCAATTTGGGTCTGTCAAATGAAACCAAAATGTCTCTGAGTTCTGTATGATCAGTGTTATCATATCTTGGTTATCTAAAAGAGCACTGCATTGGCACCTAGTGCCTTATTGGATGCTTATCATCCAAAATATCACACAGTTTTCTCATAGAAACAAAAATTGTGTGTACCAAGTGTGGATAGCTAGCAAATGAAGAGAGGGAACATCTTCATGTACGGAAAGACCTGATTCAGGTGAAACAAGAGGTGCACTTTATTAACAAAGAATGAGTGTGTGGAAGAATATCATTATCATTCCTTGAAGAAAAACAAGTCTGAATGTGTGAGAATGCAGCACTTGCTACATGGAGTATTACTATACTCCCTTTTCTAGAGCTCTGAAGCTGCTGTAATCTGTGTCTAAATAGATGTCTGGAAGAAAAAGTGACAGTAAGAAAACCATTTGGCCGTTTGACTGTAATGAACTTGTAAATTCTAAGTGATTTATTTATACTCGGAGCAGGGGGCGGGCTGGGTGGGGATAAGCCTGTAACATACTAAATCTAAGTATAGCCATGCAATATGAAATGATGATAGGATCAATAGACTAATTACTGATTTTGGACAAAATCTGAAGTCCTTGGCTCCTTTGCCTTTCAAAAGAATACACTGGAGCTCTTTGGAAAGTTAGAAGCTGTAACTTATTTAAATAACGTGATATTAGCTTGCTTGTAATTGTGGTGGAAAACGAATTAATTTTTGTAGGACAGTTATACTGTTTCAGTTTGTATCTGTTAATTTCCATGTCAGAAATAGGGCAGGATACAAATGATAAAATGTAACTTCCAACTACATATGAAATACTTGTAGGAAGTGAAAAAAATCTGTGGTAATATTCCATTGAGAAGCAGTGCTTTTTTGGTCCCAGAAGGATTACATTCTCTTTATTAGACAGTTATTATCTGTTTTCATCTCTTGCATTTTTATTTTGTCTTTTTACAATTGTAAAAAAACCTGACAATGCAGAAATCTTAAAATTGATAGTGCCTACAGTTGATTGTGCCATACCTGGAAATGTGCATTGGTTTGCAATATCTACGATCTCCGCATGAAGATTTTCATATGCTTTGGCATCACATTTACCTACACGCTGGAGTAAAAATGCAAAACAGCTCCTTGTTATTTAGAAAAATGAACAAACTCACATCCTCATACCTTCCTGATAACAGAATAAGTCAAGAATACTACTAAGGATTCCTTCCTTCCTTCAGTATATTAGGAGGAAGAAGACTGACAGTCTGCAGAGCCAATAAATGATCAGGGTTCAAAAGGACTGCTCAGAGGAAATAAAACCATAAAAGAGAAGCTAAATGAACTAGTTTACTTGTTCATTACAGAAGGAAATGGGGAGGTTTACAAGCTAGAAATCTGTTTTATGGAGAACTCACTGGAATTTCTGTCTCAAACTGTAAAGACCAAAAAGAAGATTAGGCAATTAACAAATCAAACATTACTAAGTTGCTAGTATTTACTCAGGTGTTCTAAAGGAACTGTGGTAGATTACTTCCTTAAAATTGCCTTGATATCTTAGTGCTGGAAGAAAGCAGATGTTGTTTCTGTTATTTTTTTAAAACGGTTATAGACCCATAAAACTGATGTCTGTAGCATTCTAGTGACTAGAAATGGTAATAAATAAAGAACTAGGGGGCATAAATGCATCAAGGAGAGACCGGGGGGTTTGTTGTAAACCAAAGCTGCATTTTGCAGATTTGTCAAAAATCTTCAAAAGCATAAACAAAAGTGGGTAGAGAGACCTGATGATAAAGTATACATAGATTTTCGAAAAGGTTTCAGTAAAGTCCCTTATCAAAAACTGAAATAAACTAATCAACTGTAGAATAAGAAGGAAGACTATTACAAATCAGGATCAGGATCTTAGGGCTATGATACTAGAAAATGTAATCTGTAAAAAAGTCTGCGTAGTAGTGGTTCAGAAAAAATAATTAAAAACTAATGCCAAGGCTTATTATCCAGTTTAAAGATAAGGCATCATGCTGCACTATAGCTCTGTGGTTCCCATGCATGTTGACTACAGGGTGCAATTCTGGCCCACCTATTTCAAAATGAATAGTACAGAGCTAAATAAAGGAATGAAACAACTTCCATGGAATTTGGCCATTCCAAGGTATGGAAATATCATATTCTAATCATATCTGTTGGTGATCTATTAGCAAGGCTGCTTAACAGATCAGGAAATAAGTAAGAGCTAATCCCACAAACCCTGTGTGATCAAAGCAGTATGTGAATGGGGTAACACTCCTGCATCACATGAGGTGGACAGAAGTCATTACCTCTAGGTGACAGGTTGGGAAACTCAGACTCAAGCATATTAAGCAACTTGTTTAAGGGCAAGCATGAGTAATGGAGAGATTTGCTTCAGCTAGCCAGATTCTCATTCTTCTATTATTTACCACATTGTCATTCATTCCTTTTTTGATCAATGCTTCGAAAATATTCTGAAACATTCTTGAGACATCCAAGGAGTAATTTTTGAACAGGAGAGGCTCTTGAATGTAACACTCAACAGTGTGCTTCCGCAACAGCTGAAACAGATGTGAGTCAGGACTCCTGTGTTTCCTCCCCTGACACTTACCACCACTATTCATTATGACTCTGCATCCCTGCCTTCTATATTGCATATGCAGAAACATTTGTCTGACCCCCTGGTGAACTGGTTCAGGAGGCTGGTTGAGAGAGCAACCCAGCAACCCTCTTTTTGGTACAGTTAATTCTGTTCCAGGTCAGAGAAGCTGAGGATGTACCTGGTTTTTGTAATGCTGTTTAGCTAAAGTATGTGTGTTAATAAATTTCTTTTTAAAATCTGTTATTTGGACTGTGGTAGAGGTTAAGTAATAATTCAGCTACTTACTTTTCTTAGAAAATATGACTTAAGCTGGAAAAACAGTGTTAATTTTAATCACTTTTTGGGTTGTACCTGAGTAACTCCTTGAATATCTGGATAGGAACTTCCCAAGGGATTTGTTATTTGGGTGAGACCAGTTAGATTCTACAGAGTAATTGGTAAACATTTCAGTGGTCATCTTCCTTAGTCACTGATTCAGTAGAAGACATAGATGTTCTAATTGCGTAAATAGACAGTTCTTTATAAGCCTGGATTTAAGCTTCATTCACAAAAGTGAAGCAAGACTATAAATATTTTCTTGAGTCAGATCTCAATGATTATTTGTTAATATGATATTTTCTTGATAAACAGATTTTGAAAATGACTTACACCTCTAGAAGTGGGTTTGCACTCCGGAGTTAAATCTTGAAATTGTTCTTTGGAGCAATTAGTCTCTTCGATTTCATATTTAATTATGTAATTCCATCCAGCTACCACCTGGAAGAGATATTGAGGAGATACATTATGTAAACCAATACAGACTTGGAAGTTAAGCTATTAAATGTGATCAGCAAAGGAACCAAAACTACTCTTCTCATGCCTTCCATCCATCAAATCACTGTGCAGTTATTGAGCCACAGAGTATTCAGACAGCAAAAAAAATCTTGCCCTTGTGATACAAAAAGTAAACTTAAGTCATGTATATATTAGAAGTGCACTTTTTATTTGGATTCCACTTCTCCTAGGAAGTCTGCAGCCTCATAATGCTTGGTTTCTTGCACTTTCCTCCAAAGTGTCTGTTACTTATTA
Organism: Falco biarmicus; assembly: GCF_023638135.1. Classification (NCBI taxonomy): domain Eukaryota; kingdom Metazoa; phylum Chordata; class Aves; order Falconiformes; family Falconidae; genus Falco; species Falco biarmicus. The sequence continues at coordinate 10,584,622 of NC_079300.1, forward strand.
TTCCCAGTGACAGGAAGCTGGTCTAGATAGATGACTACACTAGTACAGCTTGGCAAGTCCTATGTTCCTGAGCATGAGACATAGTAAAACAGTATCTGAATGATGTAACTTTATACTGCTGACATCATTTGTTGTTGAGTGTCCTGCATTTATCATCTACCTATAATTGTGTCTGCCTTGGGCTTTACCTTCCCCCATCTGCTGTTTTGTCCAGCTTTGTGACCCTTTATTTCATTTCTCTCCAGGAAGCAGTTCACTTTTCCTCACTGTGGCTACTGCTTCTGACCCATGAAATCTCTCCATGTCATGGTGTTTGGGTCAGGTAGCATTGGATTAAAAAGGGGAAATAAGAATCAAATATAGAAACTTTCCATCCCAGATCAATTAAAGTGGAGGGCTCTGACTAGTCTCTGTTGGCCAGAAGTGACGTGTTGGTTCTCTTTCTAGCTGCTGGATTGTTACCTGTCTGTGGCATTTTGTCATGTGGCTTAAATGTTGTGCAAGCTTGTCTTTCAGCTAAGAGGATCATTGCTATCAGTAAACAGAAAGAGGACAGTTTGAATCAAATCATGGGTCAAATTGACACGAGACCAGAAGATGCTTTTTGGCTAAGTAAATACATACACGTTCAAAGAAATGGGTCTGTATTTGGTGTTGGGTTATATACTAGTTACAAACCAAATAAACTTTACTTTCTAGCAGCACCATTCCATAGGAGAGCCTTTCACAGGGAAATAATTTTTGCAGGGGATACCAAATGACACAGAATTTCTGTGACCTGATCAGTCATTTCTTGCAAAGCAGATATTCCTGTGTGCAGAAGTCTTTCAGCAAGTGCCATGCTGGCTTTTTGGTTTTCTTACCCATTTTTCCTGTATGGGGTTTACCCATCCTATAGTGTATAGCAGCTGCTGACGTATGGGTCCTATTGCATTGCAAAAACATAGGTGCCTGCTGCTGTTTGCAAGGCTGTGGAGTATATGAGACATCTGTGCAGGCTGGCAGTTTTGGCACAGAATCTAGGAGAGATCTGCTCCTGCTGGAGCTTCAGGGAGAGGCCAAGTAGAATATCTGAGAGCATCTGAGATGACACAAGATGCCTGTGTTAGCACTGAATGCAAATAAACTGGTGCTAAACACTGGTTTGATGTGACTGCAGATAAAGAAAACATGTTTACTGTCAGTTTGTAAAGTTGACAGCTCTGAAAATCCAGTAGGTAGCCATTTGTGATTTCTTATAAATGAAGAGAATTATTACTGGATCTGCACTGTATATGCATTTTGTATGCTTTTATTATCAAATATAAGCCACCTTAAACTCAGAGAAGCATGTACATAAAACAACCAAGGTGCCTGGTTTGGGGGCTTTTGTTTTAGTAAAATTTAGAGAAAAATCATACACAAACCTGTCTTTTAGCTTCTTTTATTTCCACAAGCTTAAAAAGTGCAGGTTCAGCACTATGCCTGTTAAACTTCCAAATGGCTTGTTTCAGAATTTCTGACACTTCTGAACTGTCACTTGATACAGGATGAAAGCATCCAAGACATGTAGCGTCAGTAAGTGTTATCCTTGGCGTAGCTGGAAAAGAAACAAACAAAAAAAATATAGAGCTTTCTGTAAAACAGCCTCAGGTTTTGATTTTTCCTATCTGGGAATGAGAGTATAGGTTCAATGAGCAAGAACCTTTCCTGCTTTAAATTGGAGTGATCATCAAACCCCACATTTCAGTTTCAGGGCCTGGAAAGACATTAATTGTATTTAGAAACATGCTTTGGTTTGTGGTGGTAGGGGCCATCCATGACGTTCAGATCCAGACACGGTTTCAGCAGCGAACTTCATTCAGAGGAGTGAGTTCAGGAGTCACTGAATCTCTGAAAAATCTTGCATGTAATTTTGACGCCATTAAGGAAGGGAAGGGTCATCCCTTATTCAATCAGGGAAAAGCCGGTGATGGCTACAACTAGAGAGGTGTTCCTCAGATTCTTCAAAGTTCACCCACTGTGTGCAGCTGCTTACTGTCCTCACCATGTTTCAGGGTGGGGACTTTGACAGGAGTGTTTTGGCTCACCCATGTGAACTGCTCTGACTGAGCTCCTTAGGGACTGCAGCTGAACTATTCTAGTGCTGTATTGTTTGAACTCCCCCTGCTAGTCACTGCGGCTGCCAGTTACCGCTTGATGTTACCTTCAAGCTTAACCAACTGGACTGGCTGTGGATACACAAGCTTGACAGGGATGCTCAAACTTCTGTTTCCTACAACTAATCCTATTAACTCTCTTTCCTTTCTAGTAATCATGGATTGGATTTTCATAAATTAATTTTATAGTTCAGTACATAAATTAATTTCATGTTTCAGTGAGCTTGAGAATGAAAGTGGGACAATATGTGGTCTCTGTGGAATTGAAGTAAAATTTGTGTGCCTGATCCTTAGCTGGCATAAACTGGCTTTAATGGAGTTATGCCAGCTTGCACCAGCTAGGAAACCAGATCAGGATCAGTATGATCAAACTGTTACACCAAGAAGGCTGAACAGTAGGGTACCTAACATGGTGGCGAAATCCCTCACCAGTTAGAATCTATTGTTTCAGTCTTTCTGTTCAAATCCTTTTGATTTGATTTGGCTGCTCTGTACATTTGGAATGTGTCAGTTTAAGCAATACTATTTAGTCTTAGCTCTCCAAGGGGTACTTCAACAAAGTCTGGCCCTTCATATTTCTAGCATCACTTATTTTGACTCAGTAATGACAAATAGAAACATGTTACTGGAAAATGTGACCATGTTTTCAGGCAGTAATCACAAAGGAGATAGTAAAACAACTGTACACCCAGTTCTAAACTGACTATGGTCTCAGCATTTTCATAAGTGCTGAACAAATGTGTATTTTTTTTCAGAGTTGCTATAACTTGGTAAGAAGAGGCAAACTTTGTAGGCTCAATATATGATTCTTTTAATTTATCTATGTTTTTCAGTTTTCTGAGCAAAGATGCAAATTTCCCGTGCGTTCTCTGCGGCATTCACACACCTTTTACTGGCAACTAGATGTCACCATTGCCCTACAAATGCGTCTGAACAAGCGGGGGGGGGGGGGGGGGGGGGGGGGGGAGGTTTATTCAGCAGCAGAACGTGGCGTTTGTGTGTACTGCAGTTCCTAGGACACTGGCTGTAGGTGTAGTCGTTTAAGCTTAAAACAAAGTAACTAGGAACAAGAAACAAAGATACGCTGCCAAACATGCCTGAAATCATGGTGAATATGTCGTTAGTTAATATGCACGTAGCTCCCTGCTACCAGTTAGATGGATATTTTAAAACTAGCTTGGATATGTCTTACATGAACATTAGGCATAGGCACTTAGAGTTCTTAGTTGCAAAGCTTTAAAACAATGCGATCTCCTTCTAATAAAGGAAACTACTATGTGAACATAATAGTCATGTATGCATGTGTTATAGGCAAGAAATGTAATACTGCTTATTGTTAAGGTGTAAAAGTTATCACAGTCTCTTATATAATTACATCACTGCTAGAATTTTATTTTGTAAATGAATTTTTTTTTCTCTTTTTAGTTTGGAGAAAATTAAGGTACAATTTTGTCCTATAAAGTTTTTTTCTAATAATTTCTGGCACAATTTTATACTTGAATAAGTGAGGACAGAAATAAGTGTGACAAGTTGTATCTAGTTTCTAAGTTACTGATATGCTTTTGGTCTTAGGCAAATTCATTTTAACTTGGTATCATTCCAGTGTCTGAAGAAACTTACTACACATGCATGTGCCAGTTTTCATTACTCTAGACAGAAACTGCCAGTTCTTCACTGGTTTAGCCTATATGGGTGTAACAGTGAAGTGAAATTTTATCTTCAACATGTAGTTGCCTCTGAAAGATTACTTATAAATGTCTGAATAGAGTGGTAAGGAGTGCCTACCTTTAAAAGTACCTGAAAGTCTCAGTATTATTTTTTTTCTATTCTTATTTGTCAACATACTTGTTGAATGTTGCCTCAGACAGTTACATACCTGGAAAAATTTTGCAATCTTGTGAAACACTACTTGTTTTTTCATCATTATTCACGTGAACTTGAGCTGTGCATTCTCCTCTTGTCTGTAAAAACATATGACATTTGTCTTAAACTCAGTGAAGGAAAACACAGTGCTATATATTCCTCTAGCTATTGAATAAAGTTGAAAGTTGCAAATTGAGTTTGGGGAACAAGTTCATATATACATTTGTAGTAATGTCTAATTTGCTGTTTTGTTACTGGAAAAGGGACTGGTTTTTTGATTGTGAGGAGAGCAGGGGATGAACTGAGCAGATAATTTGAAAGATTTCTTTGTATCATGATTGATGTGTGTTAATTAAGTGAAGAATTTACAGTCAGAATAATGGAAATGAACACATCCTCATAAATAAAGTCTATATGAATTGTGTATTTACCTAATTTCCTCTCTGCTAGTACAAGATACGCAGCAATGAGCATGGCATTTCACATTGATTCAAATGATATTATATCAACATCATCCCTTTCTTTGCATCGTGTACTGTGTAAAATAGCAGTGACTGGAAATGTGCAGTGTTCTGGCATGCTGTGTGTGCCTCAATTATACCTCAGCTAGGTGCTGCTCTCCAGTAGCATGAGCCAGGCATGCTTTGCACTGCAAAAAGCTCTGGTAAATTTTCTGCCACAGTGACTTCCATGTCAGTATTTTTGTTGGTGCAGATCTGAAATCAATTTGGTTGTGCAAGTTTCCATTATACATAATTAATAGAAAGTTTTATAGCCCTCACACTCTCACAGTGCATGTATTTTATGTTTAATTTATTGTGAACCTTCACATTGAAGCACTGTAATGTTCCCTTCTGCACATATTCAGGATTATGGTGATAAACTTACAACTATAATCATTAGCTTTAGAGCAGTAAATATTTCTGTACTGTACTTTAGTCCTATAGGCTCTCAAAAACAATGCAGCTAAAAAAGTTAAATTCTCTACTGTATTTTTTCCCAGGCAACTGCGGTCCTAGTCGTTATGCTGATGTTTCTGTACAGAGAACTTTTAAAGAGGACAGATACTTACAGCCTCTGCAAGTGCTTTGTAATCACAATCTTGCCAGAGTTTGTTTTCCTCAATGGTACAAGTGGTTTCTTGTATTCGGTATTTCACATGGAATTGTGTGTCAGGACCTGCCTGGATAAAAACAATATACATGTCAGCATTTGCATAGTAATAAATCAAGTGAAAAGATGAGAACTTCAAAAGGTAAATACTACCCATTCGTTACCTTCTATTTTATAGAATGGTTTCAGATTAGCTGCTGGTGTCCATACAAGGTCTCCCAAATCTTGGTAGTTCAATAATTGACTTATCTTATTACTGAGCTCTTAGCTACAATTACAACGTGTTGATACAACAGAAATGGTATGCCTGCCTACCTTCATTTTAACTTGTAGTACCAAGGGTTTTAAAACCAGAAAGAAGTGGTTAGGTTTTATACTGTCATTCAAATGTACTCCAAATAAGCAAATTTGGGTTAGTGCTTGGATAGTTAGCGTAATTACCAGCTTGGACTGTGTTTCTGTCTGACTCCCTCAGTCTTGGCCTCCCCCCAGAACTGTCTACTTTCCTTCTGTACAACTCTACAGGCAGCCCAGAAACAGCAGCCAGCAACCCTCAGGCAGCCTGGCAGTGCCCAAGCTGCCTTTACTCTGTGGTAACAGGGTACTTATGCTGCCCTGCCGACTCATGGAAAGGGGCAAGGAGGGCATGTGCTCTGGAGACAGCCTTTGGCAGTGCCTGCACTTTTCCTAAAGGCAATAAAAGCTGAGCTGCTCATGAGGGTAGCCTCAGGAATCCCATAAGATGAAATACAGACAAAGTTATAAGCAAAGTTTGGCCTGGCCAGTGGAAGTGTTTCTGATGTTGATAAATCAGTAGGTGGCATTTTCTCCTTGCCATAAATGGAGTGAGCCTGTGCCTACAGGTGACATTAACACACTGCAAGTTTTGCGGTTCATCCTTTAGAGGAGATATAAAGCTAGAAGTTACTAATCTTTTACAGCCACTAAAAGTGCTCTGCCAATGTGCCTTTTCAAATACAAACACAGGCAGTTGCTGTACTTGAGAACTGGGTCTCTAAAAATCTAATGGACTTAATCCTCAGCAAGTATAAAATGACATTTATGGAGCTGTATCAGATTATACTATCTGGGATGTGGACTTAAAAAGAGCCAAATTCTGTTCTCTGTTACAGTGTTCTAAATCTGCAATAAATCAGCTCAGTGAGTAAACAAAATACTTGAGGAAAGACATTGTTTCTGTAGGTTATTTGTGTTGATTTATTTCATTGTTATTATTATTATGAACAGCTATGCGTTTAACTGGGGCAGGTTCAGTCTTTCATCAGTCAGCTTTTATGTTTTATTACCTTATCAATAATGAATGTACATGAATATGTAATAACCAGCTATTTAATTAATGCATTCAACATTGTGAGACTAGTGATGAGTAAAATCTATATTCTTTTTAGAGAAAGAATATTGAAATGAGGAAATCTACGGAAGATTCCTTTTCTGTTTTTTACTTATCATAGTCAGATCAATGATTTAAAGTAACAATTGATTTCCACACTAGATCTTTTAAGAAAAGGAAAGATGGATATCTAGAGAAGGAAAGATGAATAATAATTGCAACAAATATGTATTCTCTAAAAATAGAACATTGTTTAAGATAAAATACTGAAACTAGTATCTGTCCTTTGGGAACATCAGCAAAAGGAGGGTGGTGTTACAGCTCTGATATAAAGATGTTTGCATTTGGTTATTGTTAAGGATGTGTTAGTTCAGTGAAGACAGTGGGGCTATTCATTTATTTAATATTAAATTGTATAAAGGGTTTGCCAGATTTTAGTTTTTGTCACTATATACTAAAATCTCCCCAGTTTGAAACAGGAGAACCAGAGGGTAGGTGCCAGGAAAGGTGGGTAGTTTACCGTAAGGCGTTTAGCAATTCATGTCCCTTTTCTGAGGTCAACTTTTATCTGGGTAAAATAAATGTCTTGTGATTTTGGAGTGCAAAATATTCTCTCTGACACTGGGTTTCTTGTGTTTTACATCTGAAAATCCAATCCAGTAGAAAAAAATGCTAATGTTGTTTTCAAGTAAAGTAATGCTTGTCATTATTATGGTAATACCATCTTTGTATGACTCTCAGAGGTAAATAACTCTTTTGTTAGATTAACACTGTACAGAAGGACTCCAGGCAAAGGATCATGTTTCATTCTTTATTTGAATGTAATTTTAGCTGTCACCCTATTTGACTAAAATACCACCTAGTGCTTTTAGGTAGATCTGTGACTCAGGACTAGCATCAATCAAATAATATTCACAATCAAATTATTCAGAGTATTGCCAAATTTTATCAGGTCCTTCTTTTTTATGTGTGATACCAGCTCTTCCCAAGTCAAGTTAATCTTCACGGTTTTTAGTAAGTGTCGTTTTGCCATTCATCTGAAAAAAACTTACTGATGATGAAAAGGGGTTGAATTCCCGACAGAGGAAGGAGAAAACAGAGTGGACGAGTAAGACAAATTGTATTAGTGATAGAAATTTTCTATTCTTTAGTCTGTGCATTAATAAGCAATTCACCAGCACACATAGTTCCATTGATAAGAACATAATATACATCACTGCTTGTCATGGTAACGAGTATCTTACTGTGCAAGTCATTTCTTTGATATTTTTAAAGCATTTTTGGAAGACACTTAGCTGTCATGCTTGCTCTCTTATGAACAAGTTGGAGATAATCTGATTCAGAGTGCATAAACAATTCCAACTTTTTTTTTTTTACAAAGTCTACTTACAGTTCTCTTGGCTTCCATCACCATGTATAGAGCAAATTGATTACCACTTGCTTTGTCTCCATTGTATTTCTTCAGTGCTGTGTCGACAGCTTTAAAGACATCAGGATCATCACAGTCCAAAATTTCAAATGGAAGAGGGGTGGCTCTGCTAGAGAAAAAACTACAGCAGAGTGCTAGTATAATGAAAGGTTTCATAACTGGACAAAAAAGGCCCCCTGAATTAGGAGGCTCTTTAAAAACCAAATGGAAAAAGAATGCCTGACAGGGCTTTAGTCACGTCTTCTGTTTTTCAGGAGCAATAGCTAAGTAAACAGAATGAGTGGGTTGCTAGGGTTGGTTGGTTGGTTCTCATCATACCCTGTTTATACTGCAAATAAACTTGTGAGTTTATCTAAATAATCTTTGTGTGGTCACCAGAATGACACTGGGGTTATCCACGTGCCATCAAGATAACAGGCTAAATGACTGCAGCTGGGGACAGGTTTAGACTAAGTAGGATGGCCCCTGAACAAAAGAGAAAGCAATGTTGGTAGCTTTCTGGCTTCTTAACTTCTAAACTGCTACTGAGAATGAATTTTAGAAGGCTTAAATAAAAGACCCAAGAAGGTCACAGTGGCAATGAAGTTCTGGTTCTGGACAAAAACCCTGTAAATTTTATAGATTTGTTTAGTGTTCGTACTAGAATAGTTCTGAGAAGTCAGAATGTATTTGAAAAAAGTCTTTGGACAGATTGCATATCATTGAATGTCACATAACTCTTCGATAATGCTTGATAAACCTTGTCCTTCATGCTCCTATTGGAAGTGTCCATCTTTGTTGTTGCGTGGAGACTGCCTTTGGACCATGGATTAGTCAGTCTTCATAACGTTTTGTAATCATTACAGATAGGGAAAATGATGCCCAAGAACAAGGGATTAAGTAATGTTGCCTGTGTCTGGCAGAGCCAGAATTAGAGCTGGCTGAGAACATCTGGCACTTGTCTCCAGTGCTGAGCACCAAATAGCTCTGCTTTGAATCTGTGGACACCTTGGGATTGCCTCAGTTCCAGTGTTCCAGTTGTTTCTTGCTGTAGTGGGTTTGTGTGGCAAGGTTTTGGTAGCAGGGGGACTACAGGGGTGGCTTCTGTGAGAAGCTGCTAGATACTGCTGCTGTGTCTGTAGAGCCAATGCCAGCTGGCTCCAGGTCAGACCCGCTGATGGCAGAGGTCAAGCCAATCAGGGACGGTGGTAGCATGTCTGGGATAATGTATTTAAGAAGGGGGGGAAAAACTGTGCAGCAGCAAATTCAGCTGGAGAGCGGAGTGAGAATATGTGAAACAGCTCTGCAGACACCAAGGTTGAGCGAAGGGGGAGGAGGAGGAGGTGCTCCAGGCACCAGAGCAGAGATTTCCCCAGCAGCCCATGGTGAAGACCATGGTGAGGCAGGCTGTCCCTTGGCAGCCCATGGTGGTTCATGGTGGAGCAGATACCCACCTGCAGCTCATGAAGGACCCCATGCTGGAGCAGGGGGATGCCCAAAGGAGGCTGTGACCCTGTGGGCAGCCCTTGCTGGAGCAGGCTCCTGGGAGGACCTGTAGCCTCGTGGAGAGAGGAGCCTAGCCTGGAGCAGGTTTGCTGGCAGGACTTGTGACCCTGTGGGGGACCGACACTTGAGTATTCTGTTCCTGCACCCCATGGAAGGAACCCACACTGGAGCAGGTTGTGAAGGACTGTCTCCCGTGGGAGGGATCCCATGCTGGAGCAGAGGAAGAGTGTGAGGAGCCCTCCCCCTGAGGAGGAAGGAGCAGCAGAAACAGTGTGTGATGAACTGACTACAACCCCTATTCCCCACCCCCTGTACTGCTGGGCGGGAGGAGGTAGAGGTAATTGGGAGTTAAGCCCAGGAAGAAGGGAGTGGAGGGGGGAAGGAGTTTTTAAGACTTGGTTTTATTTCTCAGTATCCTACTCTGGTCTGACTGGTAATAAACTAATTTCCTCAAGTCTGTTTTGCCCATGATGGTAATTGGTGAGTGATCTCCCTGTCCTTATCTTGACCTGTGAGCCTTTTGTTGTATTTTCTCTCCCCTGTCCAGTTGAGGAGCGGGAGTGATAGAGTGGCTTTGATGTGCAGCTGGTGTCCAGCCAGGATCAACCCACCACACTTACTACAAGTTCTCATTAAAGAAAATGTGCTTTAGACACTGTGGATAAACTATGCCAGAAATAAGGTTGTTCCTACAGGATAATGCACTTTTAAAAATTAAGACAACCTTCACTCAGTTACACGAAATGCTGTCCCCATTTTGTTTCTTCAGTGTAGCTTTCACACTGTATTTTACTGTATGCCATTATAAAGCTACTTTGAGGACCAATTTACTAATTTTTTGAGATTAATCCCATGTTATTGCTTATGAGGTAACTGTTCTGAACTAAGTCATTGGGGTCCCAGGTCTGTCAAAATGGACTTTACCTTGGTGGGGGCTAGAGTATAGACAGCAGTATTCTCTTTTCCTGCTCTTCTCAACCCAGTTTCCAGTGAGGAAGGTTCAGTGATAAAGGAAATATTTACATGAAAGAGTTATTACATGCATCTGCTTTTCTCCTCCCCTGAGAACAGTTACAAATTATTTGAATAGGGCTGTCCTTGGATGTAGTATTTCTGGTATATCACCACCAACAACTGTAGCAACGGAAGTACCTGTGCAGGCCACCTTGCAGTGTTACACTGCAAGTCATTAACTATTCTCAGACCTTTTCTAGATAATGGTGGTAACCTGCCCACCATTAGTGAATTTATGCTAGAGTATGCCTCATGGATGTTTACTGTGCAGCTAAACATCCATAGTAACAACAAAGACAAAACTTTGGCAACTGGGCCAAGAAAAAAAAAGCTTACCTATTTTTCTTTTCCTTGAATCTTTATAAAGAATGAATGTAGTGCCATGGATAATTTTTTATGGAAGGTGATAAAATTTTCTCTAGGTCAGATTCCCTCAAAGAAGTATATTATAATTATGAACTATGAGAAAATGAAAGATTTTAGATGGTAGTTTTCACTATTAGAGAATTTTCCTTTTTGTTAGAACTAAAGGAGCATTGTTTTGCTGGGGAGTTTTATACCCATTCACATTATCTGAGTGACTCAGAATTTTGAGCCTTTCAGTTAGAGTGGAGCCTGAGATAGCTGGGATCAAGAAACAGATTGGAATACTTGTCTTAATCATTATTTTCAGTGCTTCTAGAAACCGTATGCTTTCCACGCTTCTCTACATGCTGTTTTTATTCATTATACGACTGTCATTGGCCCTGCAACTCTCAAGCCAGGAACCTCTTTCTCTGAGGTCATGTAAGAGAATTTTCTGCCACGGAGCTATGTAGAAATAAAGGCAAAATTTTTGGAAGAACAAATTCGGGGTTTCCTGGGCATGACTTTGTGTAGAGTGATCTGAAAAATGCAGAGCTTCTGGCATCTCCTTTAGACTTGAGCTAGTGAAGAGAATACCTTCACACTGCTGGAGGAGTGAGGGTTGCTTTGGGATGGCTCAGGAAAGTTTGCTGTGGGAGGTGTGAGAGGATCCTGCTGATTTAGAACTGGAATGTGATAGACAGCTCCTGTTACTTGAAATGGAAAATACTTTCCCAATATGCTTGTCTTGTTGCAGTGATGTCTGGATAGAGATGAGGAGGGTGTCTTGAAGGAGGAGGGTGCTGTGGTCCACCACAGGGAGAAGGATGGTGGTGATGTCATCCACAAGGAGGAAGAGGACAGTGTGGTCTACAATGGGGAGGAGGGATGGGGATGATGTCCATGAGGAGGTGGAGGACAGTAAGGTCCATGACAGGGACCAAGAGGAGGATTATGTCGTTTGTCACGAGGAGGAGGAGGAGAAGGGAAATGATGTCATTCCTTTGGGGAAGGAGGAGGAGGATGTGGTTCATCATGTGGAGGAGGAGTAGAAGGGGGATGTTGTGGTTCTTGGGGGGGAGGATAAGGTCCATCATGGTGAGGAGGAAGGAGGGTGGTGATGGGGTCCATAATGGGGAGGAGGTGGAGGACAATGGTGTGGAGGGTGAAGGTGGTGATGTGGTCCATCATGAGGGGAAGGAGGAGAAGCAGGTCTTTCATGACTGTCTTGATGTTCTTTGTAACAGCTGTGGTTATGCTCAGGGTCTTCAGGTCTAGATTGAGAAGAGGGTGGACATCTATGCCTGTGATAATGTCTGTGACCAAAATGGTGATGGAGATATCTGTGTGGCTGTCCCAGAGCTGAGTATCTGCGTCTTTTCCCATAGTCATGCTGCTGTTCATAAAAATGCTGGGGGAGGAAGTTTTAAGTGAGATGTTAATAGGACAGAAGAAAGTGGTGAGAAAAAGAGAGGTGGGAGGTAGTAAGTTTGCATTTACAGTTCTGGTGATCTGTAAGGAAAAAGAAGAACCTGTGTTTTTTTTAAGATAGAAGAGAAGGAGTAGATGATAAAATGTCAAATTACTGAAAATCATCTGGAAACATTGCACCATAACAAAATAAAATTATATAACCAACTGAGCAAAATTTGTGATGGATCAAAACAAAATGAAACCCACACTGGAGTAGCTGTTGTAATACAAACTGAAATACCAAATATGATAAACATTATCTTTCCTCCTCTTGCTTTCTATGATTCCTTTGAACTTGTTTGCCAATCTCTAGTCACTTTAACTAAGGAGTATGATTGGACTGAGAGAAGACACACTTGGAGGGAGCCGTAGGGACAGCTCAGTTCTAATTCATTCTCTGATTGACCTAGTAGTCAAAAGCCAGTCTGCCCTGACACGCTGCATCACTCCCAAGCGATAACAAAAGGGCCATAAACATCCATTGCAATCATCTGTCAGTCTGGACTAAGTGAGGCTGCTGTAGCCAGCATGAGGATATAGCCAGAGACATTTCAGTAAGTGGGTACATAACTGGGGACGGTAGATTTCATAGCTTATGTCTGTTCCATCCAGTTCATCTGGATCACTGATAATTCTTGCCTTACAGAATCCCATGTGCTAAGGAAAAGGAAAGAAAAAAACCCCAGCAATGCACATCTGGGTTCTCGTGATGGAGTTAATACAAGCTACTGAAAGTTCAACATTTTAAAAGTTAGACTAGTTCCTTTGATACCTAAGTATGTTTACATAACTTAGCTAGATCCTGAGCTTTCTGACCAGTGATATTTGCCAGTGATTAATATTGATTAAAATATATGCCATTTTTGAGTGTTCCTGACTGTGAAGATCACTTTGCCATGTGCATTTAGAGGGCTGCTACTCTCCATCTTGCTTCTCTTTTTATGTCTGTAAGAAACTGGTCAGCTACTGATGTCTCCAAAATGAGCACCCTGTGGGTGACCGATTTTTTTTCCCTTGTTTTCCCCTCTTTGCTTGTCAAACGTCTGCTTGGCTATTCTGAAATTTTGCTTAAAGTCCTCAAAAAGAGACACTGTGTAGCTATGCTGTTTCAGACAAAGCTCAAGATAGAGCTTTCTTCCATATTTATTTTTTTAAAAGTCATTTGTTGTAATCTTTTAGCATTACTTCCTTTAGCATCCTGGTTGCTGTGACTTTCATCTGCTGTCCAGTCATTGTGTGTGGAATTGCTCATGTGAAAGAGCACAGAATTTGGGTAAAGGGTTCTGTATATGCTTTCTGTAGTGGGTGCTTTACCTTGATATATGTTTGGGCCAATGATTACAAATGTTAATAGCATTTTACACACATACACCAGTGATGGCAGCATTGGGAACAGAATTCAAAACCTCTAGCTATCTGACTTGTGCTTCACTCTAGTGAACTCTTGGCTCTACTACTAGTTCATTTGCAACCTTTTCCAGTCTTCTGGAGTATAAAGAGCCAGAAGAAAATGAACGTAAATAAAACAAAAGTTCTATGTGTTCTGTTTTTTCGTATGTTTATTTCATTTCTTCAGTTTCATTTCTGGGCAGCAATTTATGCTGAAATTATGATCTTGCCTAGTTGTTTCTTTGGTGTAGGCTATTATTGTAGTGGGAAGGTGAGGTGAGGAGAGTACTTTGATAGTAACCTGCAGGCAAGCCTGAATTTTTCCACTCTCCATTCCCCTGCAGCAAAGGAAAAAAAAAGTAACCCTGGGCTCACTGGGATGACATATTACTTATATTTTTTTTCAAGATCTACGACTCATGTTAGTGTAAAAGTTTTTATTAAAATAGCATGAATGATTTATTAGGGAATGGCCACAATTTGAATGTGAAAGCTAGATCCAAAGTGAAAAGCTCAGTTCTAGGCCTGTAATATGCCAGACTCCAGTTCCATTTAGATTTGAGAGATCAGACTGGTTCCTTATAGGATAAAAACTAGCAGCTGTAAAATTAAGATCTGGACTTGTACATACTGGATTTTTAATTTTTAATTTGGGTGCATGCTTATAAGAAACGCACAGAAATATCGTGGGAAGATCTTCCTGGTGCCACCCATTGTATCAGTTCTCATTCTAAGATTTTACTTACAGCATGACAGTCATCCAGAAATTCACATTCCAATGCCTGATCTGCTTGTTGTGTGGATTTGGAACAGCTGGTCTCTTTTATAGAGAATCTTAACATGTGACCTTCATGGGAGGCAGTCTGAAACCAAGAGGTCAAATGAGAAGTGGTAACTAGGTGTATTTAAAGTCCTGTGATTTTCAAAGCAACCACATTTCGTATTGTTGTCAAAATCCTCTCTACTTCATGCTTTTATTACTGTGCTGTTCAAATATTCATACATATACATGTATTCAAGTAAGAAAAATAGATTAGGTAATTTATACCTTACTTGCCTTACACCTTTATGAGTTCCAGGAATTGTTGATTTATTTCTTTGTCTAGTATGTGTATGTTATAAAACCTGTTACATTTACAGCCTGTGTTTTTAGGAAATAGTGTCCTTAGAGTTTTCTCCCTAAATTGGACTGCTGTTCCTGTGAAAATACAGACCTACTGGATGGCAACCACCCCTTTGCAGTGGTGGGAGTGCATAGTACTCCGGTACTGATGTTAATTTGGGATGAAATTCTGCCAGTTATTGTGAGATTGTTGCTTTCTCTGTTGTCAGTGGCATTATTCATAGAGAAGGTGTTACTGCGTAAGAACATGGGAGGAGGCCTTTGTGATCCTATTAAAATCCATAAAGAGGTGTTTCATTTTAACTTCCAGCTATAGTAGTTTATTTCAAGTCTGTGTTGAAGGTGTCCATAGCATGTGTGTGCACACAAATTTCACTAGATTAACTAAATTGGTTAAAAGTGGATGCACATACTTGGTGGTATTTTTGTAATTGTAATTCATGTTTCTAAGTCAGTGGTACAATCTAAATTGTTACTGTGGCTAAAGATGATGAAATGTGAAGACAAAGCATTTTGAGAGAAATCCATGAATCCAGGCAATCTAAAAACAGCCACTTGCTAAAGGGGAGTAGGGATACATCCTGCATGGGACTACAGTGTAAAACACCATCCATCGAGCTTCTGAGCAATATTAAAAGCTGCAGAAAGGTGGGATTGGCATGCTATAATGTAGGCAGTTTCCAAGATCAACATGTGTTATGGCAGGGGCCATGGGACCTCATTGCAGAGGTGGCCTGAACTTACTCATGTGTTGGCAGAATGACCCTGTGCTGTTTAAGTGAAGATATTTACCAACAAGAAATTGTGGTGATGCGAGAGTTATACTTCCAATCACGCAAAGGATAAGTCTTCATGTTGACATCACTCAAAGATGGAGGAGTTTACCAGAGCCAGTAGTTCTTCAAGAAGTACAGTGCAGATATAAAATTTGCCTCCTGTCCTTCAGAGCTCTCCGAGTGCTGTTTTGCTCTACAGCAGAGACTCAAACTGATACTAAGCGCGGTCCACTTTGTGTTCTACCCATGTACTAAATATTCTAAGAGTAAGAAATTATCTGACTTTAGTTGGCAGAATGTATGACTGATAATACACATGACTGTACATCTTGAAGAACTCTAGTCAGTAGTAAATAAACTCTTGTATGTCATATGATAGGTAAATAGACATTCAAAATAAAAATATACACACAGAGAAGGCTCTGACATTTTGGATGCCATCACACTGCCATAGGTTTTAGCATATGAGAAATCCTTTTGCTTTTACGTGCTTAAATTAAAGTCGATAACAAGTCTTTGCAGAAGTACGACCTTCAACTTTAAGCAGATGATTTATACTGAGAGGTGACAAGCAGTAGTTCTGATCTTGGAAGGGTTGGAGTGCTGGTCCCATGATTTTGGAGCTGCTTACAAAATTTTGTCATTTATAAGTAATTCTAGGACAAAATGCCAATTATTAACTTCAAAATCTTTTCAACTTTGTCCACGTCAAAGTAGTTTGTGTGGTTACTCTCCCTGTTGAACTTCTCCAAGGCCTTTGCAGCAATATTTTAATGTTGCTTGGTGACTTCTAAGACTTCAACTTTCACAGGACAATTTTACACTATAATAAGTCAGGAGGAACTGTAAAACCCAAGAATTTACTAATGTTGCAATGGATATTAATACTCTTGGGAGAGTGCGTGTGCCTTTAATACAAACTCATAATGAGAAACTGAAATGCAAGCATTTCCTTGGAAGTGGAATACCTATCCCTCACTCCACAAATACAGGTTTGTCCTGTAACATGAAAAAAACCTCTGACCTTTAAAAATTAATCTTTTAGTTCCACCTTAGAATCTTACCATCCCAAATGGGCGTTCTTTCCAAGTTTACTTTTTTTCTGATACTCATTATCATGTTTTGGTGGACTGGAATGGTGATATCATCTGACATTAGTAAAGTCGGCTTTAGAAGAGTGGGGTAACCTTTATTCTGTTACTTATTCTTAACATTCCACTTGAATTTGCAAGCAGATGAATGAATCTGTTACAGTTACCATACACTAGTAGTGCACAGACTTGTAATTCGGTACTAGGGCTGGTTTAAGGTGTGCATTGGTTTACAACAGTGTTTATTTTACCTGGACTTAATGCACAATTAAATCCATATAGTTGAGGTTTCTTTAGCAGCTGTCTTATATATGTGATAATCTTACATTGCCCAAAGTCCTGAGAGGAAAAAAGAACACCTGATTATGATGTTATTTTCACTGGATTTAATTGGATGTAGGTGAACACAGAAATTGTGACTCCTTTTAATGTACAGTACTTCTAAGAATAACAGATGTGGTCATTAATGGAATGGTTGATCTGGTACCACTCAAAATTTGTGTTCGGATAAAGTGGGATCTCCCTTTACAAGAATTGTTTTAATTCTCAGTTTACATGTCTGAGTAGACAATGGAAAACTAAACCAGCCTTCTCAGTCATTCTAATACTTAATTACAGTAAGATAATACTAGCTAGCAGGGGATGTTAGGATGCCAGAGATACTCAAGGTTATATAAATCTTTATTAAAAAGTGGGTAGACCTTTTCTTCCATTCCTTTTCCCATCTTAACAAAAAGAGTAAATGCCTTTTGTCTCATCATGGCCTTCCTGATTTGTCCCGTACGATAGTATTACCACTGTCCTGTTTAAATGAAGCTTTGGACTAGTAGTTCTCATTCCAGACTGCATCACTGGACTGCAACAATAAAGGACAAGTATTGCTACATATCATATATGTACTGACACTACCAATATTTTACATTTTCATGCCACAAACACTATGACAGAAAACTGACAAAATGTAACACTGGTATTTCTGGCTAATATACTAGGAACATGCTTAAAAAAACATTTCTAGTGCTCTTTAGTTGTCAGCAAATTATTCTTAAAACATTGGTTCTGCTACCAGCAGTGGAATGTGGAGTACAGCTCCTTTGAGACAACTAGTTAAATAAAGCTGCACTTATATGAGGACTTAACCCTTTTCCAAACCTTTAGCTTATGTTTAACAACTCTAGCAATAAAATCAATAGATTTTATTTTATAGTGAGCCATATTAAAGCCTGGTCTTCATTTAGAGATTTTGTGACACACATTTCTGGGCAGTTCAGATGAAGATCAGGTTAATGCATTATTGACCTATGACTCTGTCTGGGTGCCATACTTGCCACAGAATAGATGTCACTGTATTCACAAGACTTCCAGTGTCTTCTGGATGACACAGAACATTCAGTTTCCAGCACATCCAATGCTAAGTAGAAGACTGATGAATTTCCCTGGAAGTGCAGGTAAGAAGGTTTGTATACAAGAGGTTTGGTCTGAAAGAAACTTTTTTTGAAGTAGGTGTGTTTAGTCTGTGATGTAGCTTCCCCAGTTCCCTATTAAGGTTTTTCTGAGCTGACATGCATAGAAAGGGTTTAGGCTGGAAGGGACCTTTGGAGGTCATCTTGTCCAGGCACTTGCTCAAGGCAAAGCTAACTTCAAAGTTAGGTTCTGCTGAGTTCTGTATAACACCAAGACAGATGTTCCACAGCCTCTCTGGGCTGTTCCAGTACTTAACCACTTTCTCCATTTTTATTTTTTTTTTCCTTACATCTAGTCAGAATTTCCCTTCCTGCAACTTAAAACTGTTGCTTCTTAAGAATGCTTTTGTTAAGAATCTGTGAGAAGTTTGTTGTTAACCTGACTTCCATCAAGTACAGCAAATGCCCGTGTTAAAAGTTGCCATTCTGATTTTCACATAGAACATATTGGTCTATTAGAAATCGATTGTTTATATAAACAGTTATATAGCTACAACCATTTCAAATGACCTTAGTGACCAGATACTCTTTCAGAACTTTGTTTCCTGCTTAGTTTATTCAGGGGGTGATGCAACAAAACTGTAGTAATCCCTACCAAGTCAGGAGCCTTAGCTCTGAAATTCTTCTAGTATGTTCTATCTCCTGAGCAAATAGGATGCAGAGCTAGAATTTGAATTTCACTGCCAGTGTAATGGGATGTGACGTTAAGAATTAGCTGGGACCCACAGGAACAGTTTTATATTTTTCTGCAGGAAAATGAATCTCAATTCACATTCGGAATGGATTATTTAAACTCTATGCAAACCTTGTATGGACATTCAGAATGAACAGAGATGTATTTTATTTTGTCATTTAGATAAAATGATGCAAAGCCCTTTACTGTGAATAAGTGTCCTCAGGTTTTATGAAATTTCATTCATTCATATTCCTTTTTCAGAGTGTTTCTGTATAGACAAGACGTTGAGAAAGAATTACTGCAGTTTAGTGTAATATTTTTATTAGTGAGAGTCCACCAGTGTCATGTTAAACAGGAGTTTTGCAGTATGCGTATGTCTTGGCATTGTCACTATTTTTAAAACAGGGGCTAGGTGACTTGCACAAAGACAAATGTTACTCATTGGCAGAATCAGGGAAAGAATATACTTGTCCTGCACACCCATCCTACCCACTAGCCATGTGATTATTCTCTGTTTAGGGGTAGTTAGTATTTCCATTTTATTTTAAAAGTCCCACTAATTTCAAGATCCTAGTCAACATATTAGTAAAAGAGAACAGAGGCAGTGGGAAAGACTATATTTTCCTGAAGTGTATTTATGAAATTGCACTGAATGGAAGGGTAAGATAGATAAAACATGCTATTCGCTAGGAGCCCTCTAAAACTGAAATGACTAAATACATTCGCTGTGTCATCCAAACCTGTGAAATACTAAAGAAGCCAGTTCATCCCTGGCAAATGTTTATTTTCTTCAGCAGGATGCATTTGGATTCAATAAGGCCTAAAGCAGAGTGTGGGTGAAATTAAGTGTCTACATCCAAATATGCAGCAGAAAATTCCTCTGTTCATCTGCTGGATAGCTATTGGGAAAAAAATTAGAATCTTATATGTTGCCTTCTTAGTTGTTTTAAAAGCATCTTGGGCACTAGAGTTCTGTGCTGCACGAGCCCAGACCTATTCTAGTGTGAATACTTGAGTATCTTATGCTTCTAGAACTCCCATATAAACCCAGTAGAGATCCAGCTACTAGGAGCTGCTCTACTGGAATTTCTAAGGGGGTTGATGTGATAGCCTTGATGCACACTATTGCAAGGAGATAATAAAAATAATGTTCTGGTCTTATATATATGTATTATTGTTAATTTTTTTAAAATGTCATTTTGGCGGTCGAGCCAACATAACTTCTTGCACAGTAGCATACGTGATCAGTATGCAGGAGACCATCCCTGGTGACTTTGGATCTGAGAAAGTACAGAGGCCTTGCAGGGAAAATTCTGTAGCATTAAGATAGAACGGTCTTTTCTGTTCTTGTAAGCTCTGTGTGATAGCTGAAGCTGTGGCCCTGGACTGCAAAGACAGCAAAATTCATTGCTTTTTCTGCTATTGATTTGCTCTGGCATTTAGGCAATCATTGAGAAAGGCTTATGTATCCTCTCCAGGAAAAAGAAATAGAAGTAGGAAGGAAATAGGAAAAGACTGAAATTGATTCTTTATCCAGCCCTTCCCCTGTTTTGCAGAGTGGCATTTTTATCTCCTTTCTTCTGCCTTTTTCCCTTCCCTCCAGTTATCCAGCTATCTCCAAAATTAAGATAATAACAAAATACTGATTTTGCAGGTCTAATTGATCTAAATAAAGGCATTTGCAGATTAAAGAAACTCACCAAATATAAATTTTGAACATAACATCTGAGAACTCACAACAGGCAGGACAGATTAATCTCCGGTGTTGTATGAAGCTGTTTGGAGCGTCTCTTATGCCAATATCCCGTTGGCCAAGAGAACAGAGGGCATTTGGCATTGTTTGCAATCAAGCTTATGTACAATAAATCATGCACAAATGAATAGTAAGATAGTGTAAATCAGAGCTGATTCATTGAATTACTTCCACATTGCTCTGTTAAAAGCATTAAACATAAGCTTTTAATGATCTGGCTCATTATTTTAAAAACACAGTCTTGTGTAAATCAGCCTTTAAATTAATACTTACTATATGTAGTTCGTGTGCATCAGCAACACAGAATAAACAAAAACCATAGCCACCTCGGCGATGTCTGTTGACCAAATCCAGGGCCACTCTTGCATTTGTTTCAGTAATATTACAGTCTGTAGGTGTAATGCTTGGGATTTTTTGGACATTTGAGCGCTGCAGTAGTTATAAAAAAGCTGAAGCTAGAAGCAGCATTGTTTTGTGATTGTGATGTTAGGTCACTTCTGCCCACATTCTGATAAAGCCAGTAGTATGCTTTTAAATCAGAGTAGCCCGCCACAGTTATAAATAGTGCTAAAAGGGCATGGTTTTGTATAAATTGAACTGTTGTGTCAGAGGACCATTACCTTGACCTCGGATTAACATTTGCAAACAGCAAGTAAATGATTATATAGTGATCGAGCAGATTTTGAGGAAAGTAGGCCTTATAATTCTCTCTGGACTACACATCAAAGTGACTATTTTGTGATTCTTTAAGCAGGCACTGTGCAATAGTGTTTTACTATGAAAAATACTTAGCTTCTAACGGTATGCTGCTGAGCCTGGCATTAAGAAGGTCCAGTTTATGTATGCAGGTATTATGCAATCCTGAGTTTCTGTTTACTGTAAAGACAGTTGAACTGAAAATATCTGAAATATTTGCGGTCAAATGATGGCTATATCCATATCCCTGTTTTTACGTATCCTTACTGAGCAGAGAACTAGTGAAAAGGAAACAAGGAGATCACAGAAAAAGGGATGTAGCTCAAGGTGCACTTGCCAGCTGGTGTTCCACAGTTTCTATGTGAGAACCTGCTACTCTTCCAGCTCGAGAAAATTTAGAGCAGACTTCTGTCAGCTTTACATCATTTCAAACTGCTACACGGAATGGGACTGACTGGCCTAATATCGATGTAAACTAGGCATGGCATGAAGTGACATAAAGCTGCCTTTGCATTCTCAATCTGAGCAGTTCTCTGTGCTCTTTGGCTGTAGTAGCCTTCATAGACTTCTTCAGAGAATTGCTGGTAATATTTTGTATTTTTTAAAATAATTCAGTACATACTAAGATTCATACCTTTCACAGGATATGCTGATATCCCCTGCTAAGCAGAAAGGAGGAGATGTTGTCTCATTGTATTCAAAATCTTTTATTCGGGATAGTTGAAGATATTCTTAATAGGCAGTAATTGCTTGTCAAGAAATGGCTGAAGTTTGAATACAGAATTCAAACTCTTGAATAAGAAAATAAGAAAATCCAATGTGAGTCAAAAGTGACAAGATCAGATTCAGACGAGAAATAGTTCTAAATCCTGGTTGGTGTGAAGGGTTGGATCACCTTCTCATAGAAAAAGGTGCTAGCTGTGTAGTTAACTTGGGCTTACACGCTTGACTTTGAAATTTTTCTTTGACTTATTTTTGTGAGAAACATTGGGAAATACAATGAGTAATCTTCCTTAACCATTACCTTATTTCATTAATCCTTATTAAAAAAAACCCCAACTTCTAGCATGTCTGCTGTCTAAGAAATCATATTTTAAAATTATAGAGCTGAAGCAGTGGCTTTCTTTTATAGTTATTTCAGGAAACACTTGAAAATTCTCTGGTGGTAGATAAGCTAAATGGAGAATCTTACAATATTAGAACCGGGGGCAGTCAAAACTAGTGCAAATCAGTTATAAATGGATAAAAATAGTCCCCTCGCAACTGGTAGTGAACTTCTGGAACTTGTTGCCGCAGGAAGATGTGGAGGCAGACAGTATCATCAGGGTCAGAAATGGCTTAGAAAAGTTCATGGACAGCAGGTCCTTAAGTGAGTACTAGAAGGACTAAGCAGATAAGAACTCTTTAAAATCCCTAGTACAATGACTGGGTACTGGAAAAGTACAAGGGGAATAATTTGCAGAAAGGGGGCATGTTCTATGTTTGTCCTAACCTCAACTGTGTTTTGTCACAGTGGGAGATGAATACTGCGCTGGATGAACCATGCTCTGATGCAGCAGGGCATTTCTTTTGTTTCTGTTTTTATAATGTTTCATTATAATAATTCAGAATTTCTTCTGTGGAGGATTGAAAACAAGTGGTGAAATTAATGTTGTGTAAATAATAAAAGACATTTGAAATACATCTCATCAGTTAAAAATAATATTTGCTTCATTGCTGTGTTCCAAAGTGCACCCCCATTCATTACTTACAATACTGTTTAATTTTTCAAATGGGTGGTCATATTGAAGAAAGGCATCAAATTAGGTAATTTATAACATAATTCCCTCACTCGTCTATTGTTTGTAGTTTGGTCCTTTTTTCTCCTTTTGTTCTGTGCTGTTCATTGTGACACTGATCATTTTCTTGACAGTGGCTTATGTATTTTTTATGTATGAAATAGAAACACTATGAATAAACAGCACAAACTGTACAATTCCTGCAAAATTGACTGCAGAAGTAAAAGTAAGATTTTGTTCCCAGTGTAGAGAGTTTTGTCCTTGATTTCTTTGGAAAGGAAGGATTGGACTTTATTATTAAAAAGTGGACAAGCACTCCAGGCAGAGTCAGCAGTTAATTAGATATTGGGTGTACTTGAGTAAGTATAATGTATTTTTATAATTTGTCATCCAGTTTGATATCTCATAATAATTATTTTGGGTTTACATTTATTGCCTGGAAGTTTTGTGTGTTGCTTTAATAAAGCTGTTTCTATAAACAGATTGCTGGAAGGAATAGGAATATTTATCTAAACGTGGCATTTCTCTCAAGTAGCTTATCAAAAGCTTGTTTATCTCTATGACTTTTACTAAGACTTGATTTGCAATAGTAAAAGGTGATCCACACTCAAACTTTAAGGAGTTAAACATCCATCCTGAGCCTCTCTCCAGAAATCTGGGAGAACACACCAAAAAGAGGTTTATCTTCCCCACTTGAAACACAGGGAATCAAATGCTTAATAAATAGAACTTTATTCTAGAGGGGCAAAGGAAGAGAGCTGACAAATAAATGAGGTAATATGCAATAACCAGTTATTCCTTTCCTAAAGTATAGTTGTAACTATTTACAGATATCTCTGATTTGTTAGGAGGACAACTGCTACGCTAGCTGACTGTTCTCTACCTTCTGCAATAGCACTTCACTTGCAGACTGGGGTTATCAAATCGCACAGCTCAGTCAATTATGCACGTAGCGAGACCTTATCCAGCTTCCAGCCTGTGCTGCTCTGCAGCTGCTGTTGTTTCTGCTCCTAAGCGAGCCGACAGCTAACAAGGACACATATGGCTCCAGTTGCTTATAGGTGAATTCTTGGCTAGCTTCTCTTTACTTTTCTTAGTCTGTGATGCCTCATAACTTCAGACCAGGGCAGCCTGATTTTACAGCTAGCTGGGAAAAAAAAAAAAAAAAAAAAAAAAAAAAGCTTTGCAGTTTTTGGGGTAGCTCTACATTTAAAAAAAATTCCCCCAAGTATGATGGAAAAATATATAAATGTGTCCTGTCTTCATTCACGTGTCATTTCTCTGCTGGGTGTAAACAGGGTGCCCCCTGATGTAAATGTGTTGTGGTTTGACCCCAAGCAGCAACCAAGTACCACACAGCTGCTTGCTCACTCCTCCCCACCACCAGAGGCATGGGGAGGAGGGCCAGGAATAAGGTAAAACTTGTGGGTTGCGATAAGAACAATTTAATAATTGACATGAAATATAATAATAAAAACAACAACAACAAATAATAATAATAATAGTAGTAGCAGCAGTGATGGAGAGAGAGGGAAAGAGGAATAAAATCCAAGAGGAAAAAAAAAAAACCCAAGTGATGCGCAGTACAATTGCTCACCACCCACTCACCAATGCCCAGCTAGCCCCCAAGCAGTGATCAGCCTGCCCCAGCCAACCCCCCAGTTTATGTACTGAGCCTGACGTTCAATGGTATGGAATATCCCTTTGGCTAGTTCAGATCAGCTGTCCTGGCTGTGTCCCCTCCCAATTTCTTGTGCCCCTCCAGCTCTCTCCCTGGCAGGGCCTGAAAAACTGAAAAGTCCTTGACTTAATAGAAACATTACTTAGCAACAACTAAAAACATCAGTGTGCTATCAACATTGTTTTGGTACTGAACCCAAAACACAGCATTGTACCAGCTACTGAGAAGAAAATTGACTCTATCCTGACCAAAACCAGGACAAAATGTGATGTTATATAAATTTGGTTCAGTTATGGTCTTCAAAGCAGGAGCTACAACTATAGCTTTCCCTCCCTGCCTGCAGCTTATTTTTCTTTACCAGTTACCGTTTTTTTATCAAACTTCTAGAAGCTTCATCACCTTGTCTATCAAATTCCTTTCAAATGGACCTTAAGTTCAAAAGCTATTTGGAGCAGACCAACTGTGAAGTGAGCAGGCTGACAATGTAGTTACAGGAGTCTCATTGCTTAGGAGCCCTCAAGAACTAAGACAGGGAACAAAAAGGGTGTCAGTTTTCCTTGTTTTGTCCTCAGTGTCTTTGGCTGCAAATTGGTTTCCAGAAAAACACCATAATTGTAAATACATGAGCTTAAGGATTTGTTGCAAGACTGACCTGTTTGCTGGGGGGCTCGAGAGGCTGGGGAAAAAGGTGGGGTTAAGAATTTGATGTTTAGAATGGAGTCAGAGGAAGTTCCAAGGGATTTGCCTTTTTCAGAGCTTGTTCTTAACACTTTAACTCATGCATATAAGTTGCAGCAGGTTAACATAAGGGAAGTATTGTGGTTGTATAGTATTTATGATTATATCTAATGGGAGGTCTTTAAAATCTACCTTTGAAATAAAAATAATATATGTATATTCTGAATACAGATGCTTAACATGTATAATATCAGAGATGCAGAAGAAAATGTTTAACCACGAGTGTGTACAATGGGCAGGTTCTGAAGTCAGACAAATAGAATTTGTAATTAACTTATTTTATAAAAACCTTTCTTTTTAAACCCATCTTGAGAACTTTGATGTCTGGGCCTTGCTTTTTTAAATCTTTCTGATTGGCCAAGGATGAGTGTAAGAGAAGGGTAGCTGAAAATTCTAAACAAATGCATAGGAAATGTATGTATAAGTCAGCATCTCTTACCCTTTGAATGTGACTGACCCTTTTTTTTGTTTTTTGCATTCACGATGCCTCACCTATATTCAGAGATAAGGGCTTGATAATAACTGGTAAAAATGTTAATAGTCCTGGAGGTCACTGACCACTGATTATCTGTGCCTGAATAAAAGGCATTGTCGGTGTGAAATGAGAATGTTTGCTCAAATAAACATCAGAACAGATTTTAGCTGGACATTACCCAGACAGTAAGTTAATAATGGATGATATAAAATCATAAGATCAATAAGTGTTGAAAAACCATGAAACATAATTGAAAAGTAAATTGGGAATTGTCTGCCAGCATCCACCTGCTGCTCATCTCCAGTGACTGGATGGAGGGCTTCTGTGTGTTACTGGCCTGTTCACTGCTGGACAAGGAGAAGCAGAGCTTAACAGTTCACAGTCCTGGGGGGAGAAGAGAGCATGTGTGGTGTGATGGAAGGTACGCAGACTACTATTGCCAGGTGTTTTGCTCAGTTTGGCTAGAAGGTGAGAGACCAGGCCAAAATATGGAGAAGTTCAGCACTATCTGGACATGTTTTTTAGCTGATTTGCTGCAGTCCTGTCTGATCATGCTGTCACAGAGAGTAAATGTGTGCAGACCAGACACATTGCATCCTGTTCCCTTATCTGCCCATGTGTGCATGTTGGAGGGAGAAAGCCACAGTGCTGGCCCACTCACAGGTTTGCGTAAATATGCTGAATCAGCACCAGGATTTGCAGTAGTGATGACTAAACATTATAATCTGTTCATCATATCAGTGCCATCTGGGAGTGCCACAGTATCCAGGTATGTCCTAAGGACACAGGAAATACAGAAACTATGCCTCCAGTCTCCTTCAAGAATTTAGTCTGGGACATTAGTACCAGTCCTTAATTATGGTAAACATTGGTGGTGGCTTTGGTGACATGGAAAGCTCGGTGCAGGATTGTGCTGAAGTGACCACAGCAAATAAAGGAAATGGTCATGAATCTGCACTGACCGCTGATGCTTGCTGTCTGCACTGTAGATACAGTTACTGCTTAGATAAACACCCCTTCTGGTATTTGTTTTTAAATCATAGAAGTCTTTGAACCTGAATCTCAGATCCAAGCTAAAGTATTGATTCAAATGTCATTTCTGAGCCTTGTCTGCAGAACAGTCTAAATGATATCGAAATTGAATGCTCAAAACTGTGGATCCAGACTTTCAGTGATTCCCTTTAACTCCCCCTGTTTATGTTCACACCAGCTCCACGCCATTTATTTTCACCTGCTGCCATTGCTGTTTGATTTACTATTGTAAGCAGCTGTAGTGAAGGAAGAGAACCAATTGAAACGGAGTACTCTTGACTGTGGCTAGCAGTTAATGAAGCCGATTTCTTTCCCAGTACTCCTTCTGGGGAAGAATCCAGTTAATTTTGTTGATATAAATCTCATAGTGTCATTAAACTAATGGAGCCACAGTGAGATTAGAATCAACATGTAAACAGTTAATAGAATAGGCAGCATTATAAAATAGCAGAAGTGAGAAGTATGGCGGTTAACTGAAAAGAGGGACAAAAAAGCATTTTGAAAATCACTGAAGGGTGACAGGCTCTTGCCCCAGTGCTCTTGTCCTCTGACTCACTAAAGCCAAGGATGGGTGCTCTGTGTGAGGGCATGGAGTGACACCTGGTATCCCTGATTTTGGCATGTGGCAAATCAGCTGTTCCTGTGCAGAGAGGTAGAACACAGTCATCATGCTAGGGAAGCCTGAGCTGGCAAAGGTGAAACTTCCGGACAGAAAACGAGATGCTGTAAATTGATGACTTGATAAAAAGGGAAATGCTGGCACAGCCTACAGCTCATTTGAATGTTATGATTTTTGGAGAATGACCTGATTTTGAACTGTTTTCTACTATGAAATGAATGAAACCAAAATATGTTGAAATTTCTTATGATGTAAAATTGAAATGGAATTATTTTTGGCTCAGTTGATGTGTTTCACACATAACTTTTTGGCTTAGTTTAATCTTTGAAGGAATTAAATTACTCCTTTATTTACAATTTATGTTTTTAAGAGTTTTGCAAACTGAAAAAACAAACGTATTTGTTGTGAACATAACTCCATACAATATTTCAATATTATTTTGTCTCCACTCAAAATAATACTTCTATTTATATTTTTATATAATATTAAAATTATACATTTGGATCAAATCATGTAATGCCAGAATACTATAACAAAACCATAATTTTGTGTTGAAAGGCTCTTTGAATGAAGAAATTATCCAGCATCTCTGGGGATGATTCAGCAGCATAAAAGCTTCAGAAACAATAATATTTTATTGATTTTATTTTGAACAAATGTTTTTCAAGTATGGTGGCAGCTACAGAAAGGCTCTAAGGACTTACATGAACCTCATAACTATTGCAAATATCAGCGCAGTCCTGGCCACAAGTGACATTTCTTTCCCAGGTTCACTCTTCTTTTCTTCTTGTCTTCTCATTTATTTGTATTTGTGATTATCAGTATGGTTGCTATGTCTGGCTTTGGTGAAATTGATTTTTCTTAGCTACAGGCTATAGAGTGTCCCTGTGGTTTTTATTATAATGAAGTTAATATGACCTATCTGAAGAAAGAATTAGGCTGATTTTGTAAATCATCATTTTTCCTGCACAGCAGGGTCAGTAAAGCATAAGAATCTGAACAGCCTGGGCTTGATTCTCCACCAGCCAGAATTATTTGCGGAGGTTTCACACACGGGTAGCCTCTTCCACTTTCTTTAAGTGAGGGTATAAAGCATTAAGAAAAAAATAGTCTTTCTGGAGATCTTCCATGGGAAATAAAAAAATAGGCTAAGCTCATCACAATATAATTAAGCAGTTAACACATAAAATAATAAAAACCCACTAGCTTTTAATACTAAACAGTGCTGAAGTCCTGTTCCCCGTTTGTACAGCATCACAGCGGGTGTGACTCGGTAAGGGCCCTGAGAGCATCCCTCCTCCTGGCGGCTGGGCGGCCGGGCGCGGGGCCAGCTCAGCGCAGCCCCCCATGGTGCCCCTGGGGTCGGGCTCCCAGGCAGCGCTGCAGGGAGGCCACGGCCACGGCTGACCCCGTTCCACTTCCCACTGCAGTGCTTCAGGCTGAGGCTGGAGCATTTTGCCCTCTGCCTGAGCTCCAGCTCCAGCTGCATCGTGGCTGCACCTGGGCCTGGCCGCGCACCCTGCTGATCCAGACCCAGATTCAGACCTGCAGCCTGGCTCCCCGGCCTGACCTCAGACCTGCCTTGTCACTGTGGTCTTGCTTGGAGACCACTGGGCTGTGTCTGGCTCTGGTCACTGTAACCAGAGCAGATCCTGACCATGACTTGCGAACTCATGTTCCTGGCTTGATCTCAGACCTGCCTCATTGCCCATGAACTTACATGGTGATCTGGCCTCTTCCTATCACTTGACTGCCACCGGGGTCTGCCCTGCTGGCCTTGCTCAGGTACCATGGGACAGGCCCCTGCCCTGCCAGCCTGGTTATCACACTCGGCTCCGTCTCACCACCCCCTGGGGAGCAACCATCCTGCGCTGGACCGTGATGGACTTCTGCTACTGGGGATATTTTTTTTCTGATGCCTTTGGGCTGTCTCAGCCCTGCAAGTTCTTTTACCCTGCATAGTTACCTTTCCTTCATGCTCCTACTGATGGGAGGAATTTGAGAATTAAAAGCCGAATTCTTTTTTTGGAAAATTCCCCAGTTAATTTTTTTTTCTAATGTGTTCTTGTGCTTTCTTGAAAATGAGAACTGCAAAGATGAACACTGTAATAAGCAATTTATTTACTTAAAGATGTTACACAAATTGAAAGACCAGGTTGTGATCGTGGTCATTATTTTGCTGCAGGTATTTGCGATGATTGAATGCTTGCTAGGCTTTGGTAGGCTTTTTAGGCAGCAAAGGCTGGATAATGGAATTTATCTTCTTTGCTTCTCCTGGGCATGAGTCTGATAGAGAAAGTTCTTCAGGAAAAGGGAGAACAGCTGGTCCAGTGACTGGTTTGGTCAAGTCTGGTTTGTCTGTTTGAGTCTTTTCTCTGTCAAGACTGGGCATAGATCCTACAGCCCTGGGTGGAACTGGCTTTCCATCTTTATGTTCAATTTGACTTTCTGGTAGGTTTTGGAAAGAGGTGTCCTCATTTGAAGGGGGTAGAATTTTAACCCAGCCCACCGTTTTTTCTACATGTGGGGAGAAAGGATTGACTTCTGAAGGGAAAGCTTGTTGATGATTCTGGCTGGATTTTCCAGGTGTTTTATTATCTTGCTGTTTCCCCTCTTCAGTGGCAGGATCCTAAATAACAGGCAATAAGCATTACCGATGTTGAAGCTATTCCAAATTCTTTCAGATGTGGAGAAGGTCACCCTTCACACTAAGGATCTGCTGCAATTTCAGTTTGCAAAGACCAGTGGCAGAACAGAAGTTCAAAAATAGACAGAAGGAACTGCTTCTTATGCCGGTGGATATGGGTGCATGAAATTTGGGTAACTACATAGTTATTTCTCTTTGCATTCCCTTTGTTATTTACAATTTTCTTGTAGAGCATTCTAAACACGTTCTGTGGGATTGACTCTATACTTATTCTATTGCCTTTTTATCCACCTAGCAACAGTCTGTTTTATCACATGAGACATCTTCCTGATTTGGCCTTATCACTTTCTTGAAGCCCATACCTTTGTGAACAAGAAAACTTAAAAATGGCTGGTCTTTCAAAAGTTCAATTCTTGTTTTGTAAAGGAGTATTACTCTTGTAATATTAAGATTAGATAAAGAAATACCTGCACACTGTAGATTTCACAGGATATTGTGACAAACTGTTCATGTTCCAAGCGGCTGTTTACTACAGAGCCTTTGCAGAAACCTATTTGCTGGAAGAAGAAAATGCAAGCATTTTTTCACATTGTAGCACTGAAACTTGGTTCCTATCTTGTAAAACAAGCGATTATGAAAGGCTGAATAGTCATAGCTTCTACATGTATTTGTAGGGATAAGCAGCTTGGGCAAACTTTTATTTTGGGATTGGCAAGATTACAAAGGCAGGCAGCATTTTGAAAAAGGCTTTATGTTTGCAAAGGAGGGTTAGGCAACATGATATTAAAAATATGTTGGCCACTTAAGGCCCAAGTACAACAGCACACTTAAGTTCTGTTGCAGCAGA
Source organism: Falco biarmicus (assembly GCF_023638135.1). NCBI lineage: Eukaryota > Metazoa > Chordata > Aves > Falconiformes > Falconidae > Falco > Falco biarmicus. The sequence continues at coordinate 10,615,617 of NC_079300.1, forward strand.
ATATCCCCATGCAGGCAAGTTGTGTAACAGAAGTTAAAATCATTTTTCAGGCAAAACCAATTTCACACCATGCTAGTGAAAGAAACCATGAAAAAATGTTGTTTCTAGTAGTTGTGGTTTTACTGGACTCTAGGTGGACGTGGCTTGGATCTAAGTTAAGATGGGGCTTGAAATGTTATCTCTTGGCAGCATGCCCATTTAGTCCTTCAGTTTCTCTTGTAATTTTTTCCTTAGTTCCTAAATGTTTTCCTTAGCTGGCCTGGCTGTACTATGAATATACTCTTTATGCATTGTTTGTGATTTATTTTGTGTGTTCACTTGGAAGGAAGAAATCCTTAAAAATGATTCAGCTTTGTAAGGCAAAACTACCCCACCTTTTTCTAGATGGTATTTTTTTTCTGTTTTCTTTGTTCATGAACTTCTAGGTAAGAATTCAGAACTTCTACTGAAATATTTATTCTAAAGCAGTTTGTACAGTTGCAAGACAGTATAGAGCTACAACGCAATAAGAGGTGCCTGTGGGTTTTGATTCTTGTCTGCAAAGAACCAAAGGGATAGGCTAAGTATTCACTGAGGAATCATACTATCTGAAAATAGGTGTTTATACAAGGAAAAGTACTTACAGCTAGTTCTGAAGAAAGTGGCTTGCACTTGGAGATGTCAGCAGTTGTGTCATTTTTGGAGCAGGATGTCTCCTGAATTAAAAACTCTACAAAATATGCAGGACCAACGACCCACTGTAAATGAGAGACCAGCAGCAGTTGGACCTTGTGCATGTGTCAGGAAGAAGGAAGAACCCTACAGTCCTTGAAACAGATGTAAAATTCCTGCTAAGTGTGGAAGGAGCAGGTTATACTTAGGGTATTACTGTTAGTTTTATTACAGGAGAATAATTTTTTGCCAGTACTGCTTTATTGCCTCATTGTTTTTTACTTCTTCTATATGAACAATCTTAGTAACTCATGAATTAGCTATAGTTGAAATGAGTTTGGGTTTAAGTTTTGAGTTTAATACTAAGTTAGTATTCACATAGAATTACATAGCCAAAACCCCTCTTCAGTGCCTAGTTGATAATTTTTGGCTGCTTTAATGAACAGGATCACTTATTCTGTTTCTCAAATGCAAGTACCTCAGGATTGGAAGATGGGAGCAAGTAAATACTCTATAGTAGTAATGTGTTAACAGTTTGAGACAAAGAGTGAAGACCACCTTGTTATCAATACATAATGAATTTTAGAGAGACTGGATATTACTGTAGTAAACAAACAGGATTTAGCCAGGAAATCATTAACTCTCTGTTAGTCTAAAATTAGTTTTAAACCATGTTTAAACTAATTCAGTGAATTACAGGTATGGTTTGGAAGGGAAGACTGTGCCTTACTAAATACTTTCTACTAGAGATTCACTAATTCATGGTCGTGGTAGAACAGTGAACTCACAGTGAAGCTTTCCTAAACTTTGGAACAGAAATCTGTGTCTTCAGTTTTACATAAAGCCCTTCTTTTTGCAATAAATGGAGTCAAAGTCTTGGATCAATGCAGATATTAATTTCCCAGAAGAATTCTGCATAGAAGTATTCTCTGTACTATACAGATACAAATTCTAAACAATCTGTAAGACATAACAAACCATATAAAGTTTAACAGGTGGATCCATACTTCTTAAAGGCTAAAGCAAGTCAGATGAACCTTGGCTTACCTGCATTGAAGCTCTTGTGACATTGAGGACAGAGAAATAATGAGTTTGTTCACTCTCTTCATTGAACTTGGCAAGGCTTTGAACAGCAGCCTCCAAATATCTGGGCTCAGTTGGATTGTCATCAACTGGGCAGTCAGGACATAGCGTCCAAATATATCTGGGTGGAACTTTGTATTCAAACAAAACAATGTCATTAGAGAAAGCATAACCATAAGAGCATGTTGATAGTGTAGGTCACTTTAAATGCATCTATGCCACCAACCATACCCAATTGTCCTCCGGTCCCCTACAGTAACAATATGTGGTTTGATTCACTCAATGATTTTGAATCTTTTTGAATTTGCAGACCCATAAAAATGTTGCAGCGGAGGCAGAGACACTGCAGAAAAAAAGGTTAACCTACTGAGGGCAGGCTTGCTGTTTTTATTTGCCCTTCACAAACCCATAAAAATGCTTTCTGGACCAAAGGGTAAAAGCTCATATAAAGGCTCTGCTGGGTTTCCCAGAGGTGAAAACAGTTATTACTGCACTGTTCTGAGCTGCAGGACCACACTGGCCTTATGATCACTGACTTGAGAAAATTAGGGCAGCTGAAAGCTAATAGAGACGCTGTGGTGCCATAATTACAATTAAAATTTAAAGTCATGCTATATGGCAAAAAGTGTTTTTCCAGTCCTCTTTTAAAGTGGGTGTGTTAAATAAAGACATACCTGGTTGTAAAGTGCACTCATAAGTATTCAGATGAGCAGTATTTCTTGCCTGATTAATGTAGATAATTGCTTTGCATTGACCATAAACCTAAAACAGTATAAATATTTAGAAACAATTAATATTGCACCCTTTGCACTGATCATCTGCTACCTAGACAGTGAGTGATTCATTTTCTCCTTGCAGTTATGAAATTCTTTTCAAGAAAAAAAGTTGGGTTAATACTCAAATGGCAATGAAGCACATTTGTAAGTATGTCCTTTAGAATAAAAGGCCAAATCTTCCCCTGGTATAATTCTGAGCTATACAGGTACAGCGCTTGTCTGCAGGATGGCCTAAACAAGGCCGCCCTTCTGGCAGCTAAGAAGTGCCCGAGTGTCACAGAGTCGCAGAGTGCTTTCCCTGGCCAGGCCCCCCACGCACTGGGAGCTGGGTCTGTGTCTAGAATCCAGAAAGCTTAAACCTGGAGATCAGCTCAGAGTGTTTGGATCCAGTCACCTGTCTTTCCACCTTCCCCCTTCTCCTATGTCCATAGTGAGGAAGGAGAGAGGGAGGAAGGACCCCAAAGTAGGTTTGTGGCACAGTAAGATCACCCTTGCACACAGAGAAACTCTTGACTTGTGGCAGAAGAAAATACTGGCCTATTCATATCCATTGTAGCTTTATGTTTAAAAGTTGAATGTATATTCTCTTGAGTGCTTCTTAAATAATGCCACATGTATGACCAAGCCCTCTAGGACATACATTCGTTGACTTCACAGAAGCCATACTGACCATAGATGCTTTGCACCCTTTTCCTGCTGAAAGCACTGTAAGAAGAAGTGAGCAGAATTCTTACCCCCCCCCCTCCCCCCCCCCCCCCCCCCCCGATTTTCATTTAAAAATGAAGATTGATTGACCTAAGAAGCAGCCAGGAAAATTTAATCATAACTTTTTTTTTCATGTGAAGCTTCTTTCTCATCATTTGTCATGTTATAAAGGTTTTTTCTTCACTTGTTCAGAATCATTTTGGTCACCTGTAGCAAGTCTTGGATCACTTTCTGCCTTCACAGCTTATCTTGCTGAGCTTTCTTTTTTCTCCTCTTTCAGTGCAATTTTTGCAAAGTTGTCAGAATAAGAGCGGAATTAAACTAAACCAAAAATCTCATGTTATATAAAAGTGAGTTTCTTTTATTCCCGTCTTGACAGGCTGTCTTTAAAATAAACTCTTACAGGGTTGCTATAAAAAGGAAACCATTTATTCTAAGTAGTGTCCTAGCATGGCTATTTAGTTATGTCTGCTTATAGCTCTGGTCAATTAACTTTTTCTTTTAATTTTCATTTTTTAAAATAAATCTTACTAGTCTATAAACTGATTAGCAAGTACACAGAAAAAGTGTGGACCTTGAAAAATGGGTTTTGATTTCTTCTAAGTTCTGCTGCCTACTAAAAATGCATGTGTAAGGATTTTGCTGTCATCAGTAGTACCTGAGTAACTCATCATACTTGAGATTAAATAAGAAAATAAAATCCTTACACTTGTATGAGCAGGTCTGGCTGTACAATTCTTCCACAACTTTTTGCTGCGTACATGGCATTCGGTATCGACTACATCCAAGATGAGATAGAAGACAGAACCAGTGTTCTCCTGGAAACAAAAAAAGAAAGTTTCATATCTCAATTTTGTATAGAATAAAGTAGGGACACAGAAAAGGGAGAGATGGAGAAACACAAAACACACAGGCGGGGCACACAGTTACCCTGAAAACTGAACATTCTGTGGGACAAATTCTCAACAGTGGCAAACCAGGTGAGATTCAGGCTCTGTTAGAACAGGCTTGGTGATGCATCTAGCCAGCTTTAATTAATGAACAGCCTTTTAGAGCCAGTTTTATCCTTCTGACTCTGGTACCAACCAGAACCCAAGAATGAGGACTAAACATGGTGATGTTTTCATTGTCAACTGCATTTTATGATTAGAATTGAAAGGTAGGTTATTTTTGCCTTCCATAAGAATGAGACGATAAATACCACAAAAAATAAAAATCTGCTAAGATGGAACATTGGTAGGCATTAGAAACATTAGAAATACCTTACTTTTTAGAGTAATATCTTCTTCAAGTATGGATGCTTTGCACTTGCTGGAAAGAGACTGTGACTTCATTGAGGCAAACAACTTGAATATTGTCTCAGATCTCAGAAAGTGCTATGAGAGACCTTGCATATCCATGTTTCTGACCCACTTAAAGCTTCAGTCCAGTGCTTGCATTCTGAGCCTGTGCTTAAGTCCAGAAAACTACTCAGTGTTCACTGCAGCATGGATGCACAAAGCATTCAGGGCTCAACTTTTGGACAAACATGTTTCCATGTGAGAGGACAGGGAAGCAGTGAAAGTACAGCTCCATATATGTAGTGGTTACATCATGTGGTACAGAAAGATGAGATGCTGCGTGGTGCAGCTCCTGGTTCTGCTTCCGCTGTAACTATTGGTAAGCACTTTTCCAGGGTATTTACCAAGGATACAGCTTAGTAGGATCATATTTTATTTTCTGTAGTGGAAGGCTGGAAAGAGAGCAGTCATTTACACATCCTAAAGAACTTAGATGTGTTAGCTGCATGCTTAGACTGAGATTATATCTTTGCTGAAGAGGGAGAAAAAAGAAAATTGAATGAGAGCAGTATTCATTCATTCCTGGTTAATTTCACTGGTTTATGGGGCAAGAGTCTTGTAGAAGTCTGGGGCCAGTATCTATACAATTTTGGCTTCAGTTTTGATTTCTGATTAACAGCAACAAAAGACCAGTCAATAGGGCATCTAAAGACTGGAGTACTGCTGGCTTTTTTTTTTTTTTTTTAATCCTGCTTGGAAAAACACTAAGAGTTATCTGGTTTTGAGTTCTGAGGAGACCACATGATACCAGCTATTCCAGTCACACAGTATAGAGATCTCTGGAAAGAGACTGGGGTGGTTATTTTATGTGAGCTCTACCCTATATACTTGTAAATGTAATACTAAACCCTTTAAATATAAAAGAGCAAAATAAATAGAAAGCAAATATAAAGAATTAGTAAATCGTTTTGTTAGCTTTGTCTTTAAGTTATATTCTTACATATGCAACTTACCATGTTTTATCTAATTATTTGCATTTTCATATCCTCTTTTTTCCCCTGAGTGTCCTATGAAGTAATCTGGTAATGCCTTGCACTGAGCTTTCAGGGTTTGCCTACACTAATCCTGAGGCTTGATTATAAGTGTAATTCTCAAGGTTGTGAAAAGATCAAAAGCTATTTTGACGAAGAGTGAAGCAGAGGTGCAGCAGCACTGTGTGCAGTGGCATGGCAGTATCCCCACAGCTGGCTGCATAGTTCCATCTGTGGAAGAAACTAATTGTAATTTTCTCTTTACAAGCAAGGTACCTAAATACCACGATGATATGTCTCCTTAATATGATAGCTAATATAGGTTAAATCAGTAAACAGAAAGCAAGACTGGTCAAAGAGTAATTACCATTCGCTGAAAACTTGTTTTTTGAGTAGTGCAGCATTTGATACAAGCTTGTAACTTTTAAGTGTGTCCTCTGTGAGACAAAAAAAAATAATTCACTAAGACTATCTTGCATTAAGAAGCAATAGCCAAGAAAAATGTGTATCTTTAAGAAGTCCTGAAGCTGGAACTGGTGACTTGAGCTTTAAAGTCGGTTGTTCAGGTATTCTGGAGGCAAAAGCACACACATAATATCATTAAAGAAGTGTTCTTATAATCAAATGTGTTTAGTGTTAGATGGGTTTACTCAGCTGAATCATGAAGACTGATTATAAAGCTTGGTGATCTTGGAAATACTAAATGCAACCAGAGTGGACCAAACTATTTCCTGTTGCCTGTAGCTCTCTTGTGTAATATCAGCTCTAATATACAGATGAGGTTATTATAAAATCTACACATCTTTTTGTCTGCCTGCTTCCGTATATGTTATCCTCCACTGGGGAAAGGATAATTTGGGGTTTATTCAGAGCTCAGCAGATCACTGAAGGTTTCATCATCCTTACTTTCATTTTCATTAAAAGACTGTTATGCAAAGGTTTTTTTGAGATCTGCTTAGTATTGAATAAAAACTTGTATCTTTTCTGCATTGCTCAAAAAAATCCCTTCCTCCATAGTGCTGATGCTAGGATTGCTGCTGCTGCAGTGCATGCTTAGGAGCCTGGAAGCCAGAAAAGATGCAGCAGCAGCACAGTATCCGTCTTCATGGCAGTGTAACCTGGTGCAAGGGAAAGAAATGAAATATTTTGGCATGTTTTATGATTTTGGTTAAGCGCCTGTTAGTGAAGTTAATTGTATCTTGTATGAAAAAAAGGCTCTGTCCTACTTCCATAGAAGTTAATAGCAGATGGCTCATTAGTTTAAATTAGAGCAAAACTGAACCACAGGTTGCTTAAGGGCAGATTTGAATTTGAAGTAACTTTGAAAATGTTTTTATCCTGAGTATTGGTTAAAAAAATGGGAGGAAGGACCACTGACTGATAAAAAAAAAATCTTTATTTTTTTGAGAGGAATAGAAGGTCACATAAGGCTGTTATTGTGCATGAACACCGCTGACATAGCTGGCTGCTTTGTATGTTCTCAGTCCCAGCAGCAGCAAAAATGTGACAAAGGGCTTAGATTGTCTAGGTTGCTATCACAGTGTCTTGAAACACCATATTTACAGGATAAGCATATGAGATGCAAAAAATAAGGATAATGGTAAATTAAGCACACAGATGAACAAAGAGCAAAGTTAAGACTCTAGAGGATTAAGTGACAGACCAAATCACAAACAAGGACCAAAATTCTCCTGTGTGGAGATATACTTGGCACAGGTGAAGGGAGAAGCAGGGAGATGAATGAAATGGTTTACAGCAGGTCTGCACCCACCACGCTACACTCTAGGGTGGTCATAGGGGTGCTCTCATTATTGTCAGTAGGAAGTAGTCCCAGGGTGGGGTCTAAGTACCTAACTCTGTGACTGGTGATGTGGGTTCTGGGCCAGCTCAGAGGCATCCCATGTGAAAAATTTCTCAAGAGACCTGATCCACTTGCTTAGTGGACACATTCTGTCACCTGAGCAAAGCATAGAACACAGTGCAAAGCACAGCAAAAGCAAAGTGTCCATCTTTAGTTGTGAGATCTGAGATTGCTGGAGGCCGCAGCATGTCTGCAGAAACTATGTCCTTGTGAGAACAGCAGGAAGTAGTCATATCCTTGCCAGTACAGATCTTTAAACATCTGGCAGTGAGCCTGATTTTCTTTAAGGATGCAGAACTTAGCCTTTCAGGTAAGATTATGGGAAGTGAGCAAGCATGGCAAGGAATGTTAATAGCATGATTCCACAGTGGTTTATGTGTTGTGGGCCTTGTGCACTCATTTCAGGTTGTCCTGGCTAGAGCCAGTAGTTTCAGCTATTATAACACAAAATAGTAATAAATTAAGCACACATAGAAAAATAAGATACTTAAGGGTATGAGAGTGATATTCCACAGGTATTTCCACTGTAATTTTTGCACTTGAACTGGTTTCAGGTTTCTTCTGGAGAATGAATCATCATTTAGAGGTCTGTGAAGGGATTCCCTGGTCCCAAGCTGGACGTGTTTACACCTGTTAGTGCTTACATCTTCTGTGCAGAATGCACGATGACTTAATAGCCTTTGCACTCCAACTGCTCAAGGCAGTGGGAGGAAGGTGTAAAATGAAATTAAATCAGAGTAGTGGTGTTTCATACCAAATTTGAACTGATGCCTGGAGCTATTCCAGGGGCAGGCAGCAGAAAATCGTGACTGCGATTTTGCTCTCTAATTGCCCACAGTGGTGATGAAACTAAACTGTTTCTAGTCATCTGTGCATAAAGTTGACATGGCCTCTGGAGTCCTGTGTATGTAATCTTACATTTGCCTTTTGAAATATTTCTTAGTTCAGATAGATACTGCTAAGGCATAGTGACAGACACAGGGCTCTTCATGGGAGAAACAGACACAGAACGAGCAGGTAACTTACCTGAGGTTGTTCTCGGACACTGAAAATTCGGTAGAGACTGAGTATGTAGCCCTCTTTTCGGTCAGCATTGATCTGGCGAAGAGCCAGATCTGCAGCCTCCTCTACTGCAGTGTCATCACAGGTGGGGGAAAGCAATGCAGTTGGTCCTTCTCTGGCAGGAGGAGAGGCAGCCCAGGAGCAAAGCGCCTGTATGCCAAAGAGCATTGAAATAAATAAAACCATTCTGCTTAGAAAACCAGTGCAGCAGATCGGAATGGTGGGTCAGTATAGAGGAGCTGAGACATGCATGAAATAGCAGACTTTTGTAATGGCGCCATGTCTCTTTGTAAACTTGTGTCCCCTTTTTATTACATACTGACCATCACCTTTAAACCCACAGCTGCAACAGCAAACACTAAGTCAATGATTACAAAGTTTTACAGAAGTGTTGTCATTCCCTCTGAGACCAGACAGCACTTTCTCCTTCTGACTTTGCATCTCCAATTCAGACTTCACTGGGCAGATCGTATAACTTTGACCTCATCCCATCAAGGGATATACACGCAAAGCTACTTTCTTAAGAAATGAGAATTGCTTAAATAAACCTACATGCAGGACAGGTCTGGCTCCAGCTCTGTTCTGTCAGTGATCCACTTCTCCCAAATAAGGCAGTGAGAAGGGTCTCAGCAATTTGAACAGGAATTGAATAGGGGCCTCAAGGCTGACTAATTTTACACTTTGTATTTGTTAAATGCTAATTGTAAACAAATATACTGACTTTCTATTATATGCAGTTAATTTGGTAGGGATAGAAGGTCAGTTTGGATTAATTCTTTGAGCATTTCTGCTCAGCTGGATACTTGCAGATGAATGTCAAACCTTAGCTCAGGCCAAGCCAGCAAATTGCAGTCCATGTCCACACAAGAAGCCTGTGAATAAATAGCCTGCTCAAGCTGTTAAATACTCTTAGATAATACGGTAATGTGAAGAATTAATGGTTTCATCATGGTGTCTGCTTTTAAGCAGAAATTTCCATTGTGTTTATTTGGGACTTAATATTCACTGTAATTGAATATAGTGGCATAGGTGTGGTAAGTTTTGTTCTCACACCAAAGACTTCCCTTCTGTTAGTGTGCTGGTGCAAAATTAGCTGCTGTAAGAGACTGGAGGAAATAGATGGTGAGTGAACTAGGGCTATCAGAACAGTCTTAGGCTAGTGAAGGCTCCATTTCAGGATTTGTTCCCCTCTCAGTGCCTTGACTACAGCCCACTCATCTTTTGTTGCCTAAACTCCTCAATTTATTGACACCTACCAGGTATTTGACCCCCTGCTCTGATTTCCCTGAGCCTTGAACATTTACTATTTCATCCCAGCTTCCCCCCAGCTTCTGACTTTGTCCTCACTGCCACGTTGTACAAAGTACTCTGTGAACTTGCCATCATTACATGTTGCTTCTGATGCCAAAGAGCAAGTCTTGTTTCCTTTTTATCTCCTCTCATCTTAACTTTTTTGGCTGCACCTGGTTTCAGCTCCTGCCTGGCAATGCTTATCTTTATATTCCTGTGGGGTTAGGCACAGGTACAGTTGCATATGAACTCCACTGCTAATTGTAACATGCTGCTGCATTTTTATTGCCTGAGGACCAAACTGAGTGATAAAGTAAGAACCATCTGAAATTGTATGCTGAGAGGGGACGGGAAAGGAAGATGGCCTGTAAGAAAGTTACAGACCTGGGGCTGGTTATGCTTGTCTCAGCACCGAAGGTCTGAAAGGAGAAAACCTAGCAGAAAGAACTTTTTAAAGAAGAGAGAGTGTGTAATGTAAACTGGAGGGGGAACTGCCTCCGTTTGATTTCTTGTAGCCAGTGCCTTCCTCCTTATGCCCCCCCTTGCTCTTTCTTCCCCATCCGCTCCCCCCCCCCCCCCCCCCATTTATTCTTTTTGTACTTTGATTCAAGGAAAATGTACATCCAGTTGTTTTTTTGCCAGTTCACATCACTTTGCACATCACTCTCCCAGATTTAGTCCAGACTTCTCTGAACTGCAGCTACTTATCCTCTAACTATCTCTTGGCTAGATGATTTAGGACCTTAGTTGTGTATCTTGTTCAGTCTTAATGTCTCCCTTATATTGTGTGGTCAGAACTGGCTCAAGGGAAGGAGTCCCACATGCTTAATCTTTAGCTCCTTGGCTTCTCTAGGCACTGCCACAGCCTACCCCTCCAGTTTAAACTGTAGGAAGCCACAGGAGATTCATAAGCCTGCAGCTATAGGCCTGAGGAACAAGGGAAATTGGTCCAGCAATGTCACTATTTTAATTATTTTAGCACTACTCAGTGCTCTGCTTTTCTTCCTTTTCAGCAACAACCAATAATACAATCCTGATGTGACTGGAGACTGTAACTTGGGGTTGGGGTAGCCATTCACTGACTCAGCCACTCCCCCCATACTGTTACAGAGCACACACTAAGCTGTGCAGGTTTATTTGTAGCTTTGACTTATTCCCTCACTGCTGAATTTGGAGGTTGATTTGCCAGCTAAGAGGCTGTACTGTGGTCAATATTGATTCTCGAGTGATTTGCTGAGTACAGATTAAAAAGAGTCATGGAAAATTCTGCCTGGAGAAACTTAAGTATGAAATGACAGAGGTGTGCCTCATGGCTAACCTGTCAGAACTCCATGCTGAAAACAGAAGAGAATAGCTGTACAACTAGCTGTTATCTTGAGGATCTGGAGAAGTGACAACCACCATTACTTGGGGAGTATCCCAGTGAAAGTCATTGGTTTTCTGCTAAAGGGTAATTCTGCAATATTTCAACTTGAAGGATACCAGAAGATGGGTAACCATTTTCCTGGTCCTCATTTTCTGTCATGGGAGTCTCTGTGATCACAGCTGTCTGCTGGATGACACCAAGTATCTAGGTTTGAGGGTTGCCCTATATTGAGTGAGGAAGGAAAAGTGCAAGTGAAGGCTATAAATGTCTCTATTTAATACTACTGTAAAGTTTAGGGGGGTTAAAATTTTATATGTTGTCACATTTTCTAACTGCTGGTATGAAGAATCTTCGCTCGTTAGCCCAGCAGTGCTCAAAGCATGTTCCTGTGGGAGACAGCAGAACCTGTCCCGGCGAATATCCATGGAAAGCTGGGTGGGATTATACATACAGCCAGGAAGACCAGAAACAGCACTGGGGCTGAAACTCTTCTGGGAAGACTTTGGTTGGTGGCAGAAGTGGAAAACTCGGGCAGCAGGACAGAAGGGGCACATGGCTGCTAGACTGAGCCCCCTCCTATTGCCAGTTGCTTTGCAAACTCAGGGTGAGGGATAATGTACGGGCTGTATCCCGGAGGGAGGGGGTGCAAGGGATGAATGTTGAGAAACATTGCTGTAGCCATAGTACAGGAACAGCAGAAGCAGCAATGCAGACTCACTCACATTGTTCCTTGTGCCTGGGGAACCTTCCCCTGTGGCTGGAGGATAATAACTCATTTTCTTTATCCTTAAAGTACATGGCATTTCTATGGAGATGGGTGCCAGTTTGTACTGGCTGTGTTGGTGCCTCTTATAATGGGGAATTGTTATATCCCTGACTGTTCTTTGTACTCTTTCTCCCACTAGAAAGGAAAAAAATTCTCTGTTGAAGTAGCTGACCTCAAAACATGGACACAGCTGGGAAATCTGAGCATGTCCAGCTAAAGCAGCACATGAGATACACATGCTTTAGCAAAACAGGATTTGAAAAAACTGAAAAACATTGTCGGCCGCTGATGTGGACGTGACAAAACTATTCAAGCTGCATTTCAGGGAAGGAGGCATTTGTATTTTATGTATTGCCATTTCATAGCACTCACTGCCCAGAGAACCTATTACTGAATACTAAATCTCTTCCTAGGGTCCAGGTGCATGAATACAAGGCCATACTGGGGTGAGACAAAGTGAGTGCTTCAAAGCAGTGGTGGAAAATGTATCCTTAAGGGGGCAAAATGTGTCCTTAAAAGGGCAAGTGTTAAGGAGAAAGAAGATCAGATGCAGCTACTACCTGCAATGCACAGAGCAATTCTGCTTTTTTTTTTCTTTTTTTTTTTTTTCCCTCCCTGTTTCAGGAAACAATGGAGTAGTTATGCCAGGTGTAGGAGAACATCTGTGAGGTGTGGAGGCTACAGATGTTCTGCTACATATCTTCAGTTTGTGTGCCTGGGAAAGGCAACAAAAAAATGCAGCATTTCTGGAGTTCAGAGATCCGCATAGGCAGGGGTCCCTTTTATAAACATTCTGTTTCTGCTCTCAGATAGAGAATTTTCTAATCCTGGAAAACACCGTCTTTGCTATAACTTAGTACCGACTTCATTATATACAAGACAATTTGTATGATTTAGTTAAGGTGATTCCTAGGTTTAAAAAATACAAAAGCTACGAAAACTGATTTCTTCAGGTGAGTTAAAAACTCAGTCTCAAGTACCTGGTGTTATAATAACACAGATCATAATAGTAGCCTTTTAATTAAATCCTGTACCGTGTCTCATGCAGTGGGATGGGAGGACCACCTACCTTAGCACAAGACGTTTCTACAGCTTAATGCTAGCACTTTTTGAATGAACGGCTGCATGCAGAACATACTGGAGTCACTGTTTTACAGAGACAGAAAAAATCACTGAGCAATTGACTGGCAGTAGCTGGCACAATCACCTGCAACACACTTCCTGCAAGAACTCAGCGTATTCTTGAAATGTGAAAGCTGCTGCCTTCATGGGGAGAGCTTGTTGGCGGTACGTTGCCATCACGTTAGATTATGGCTGATAGAATCTGGGCTGATTTCCCTTTTTCTTTCCCCTCCACACACCCAGTTGAAGCATTGGTGCAAGTGCCTGTGGCTTTTCCTTTCCCCAATGACACAGCAGAGCAGAACCTTTCTGTATAGCAACCTGTTGCACTGTCACCAAGAACAAATGTTATTTGTGTTGCTTACTGAATACTGGAAGGTTGTAACTAGGAGAACAGGATAGGTTATTTGAAACAGTTCAGAAATGACATGTGTTCTGCAGCTTTTGCTGCCTGCATGATAATTATCTTGTAGCAAGTGCTGTTCCTGGTTAAAGATTCATGACTGCCTTTGAGACTGCTCCCTCGGGCCTGCAGAATTCTAGTCTGGCTGGCAGCAAAGATCCTTCTGGCCCCTGTCCCTTATTACTTCTCTACCTAGAATAGATTTTGCCTCTAACATGTCAGAAATTCAAGGAAGATTTGACTGCTAGGACAATGGTAAATTGCCATCCCTGTCTGGGTCCTATTATATAGATACATTCTGTATTATATTTTTGTTCCCTTGAATTGGTATTCCCTCATATGCACACAGGCCATACAGTACCCCATGATCAGATTGTACCCATGTATCTGCTGGAAGACAGAGAATACACATGTGTTTGGCTGGAAGGATTGATGCTTTCAGTCTGCACAGCAATGAATGTGTCCTGATTCTTTGTTCTTTTCATAGACAGGGATGCACTTAGCCCATATCCAAAAGTATTGAGGTACTTCTGGTGGATATTAAAATTAGGTATGTGCTAGGAAACACTACAGGTGGAAGGGAAAAATACATTTTTTCTGCCAGTTTTTTAGTTTTATTGGCGTGTGATCAAAAGGAAGGACTGACCTGATTTTCCGCAGTGCTTAGCACCCACACATCCCAGTGAATCTGATGAGAAGTGCAGGAGCTTACTGGTTTTGCAAACAAGCCCAGAATATGACTCATAATGCTGTGAAGGAGATACTTGACAACTAAATGAAAATACGTAGAGATAGAAGGTACCAAAGCATTTCTGTTGAACATTTTATTGTGAAGTAACCTTTTGGTTGGTGTTTCTATTACAAAGCTACAACTGTTGCATAGCTCTTACAACAATTTCATTGAAACAATATTTTCTGCATTTTAACTAGAGCATCCCTATATGTAGTGAAAACAGCTGCTAGATGTTGTAATCGTCTACATGTTGAAGAAGGCCTTTGCAAGATCCTGGCCATGGCTTTGCTCTCTGGAGGGTAAAACTCATTTGGGCTCAGAGTCAAGCATTCTCACCTATTTGCACTTGATGCTGTGGTCTGTGTGTTGATGCTGCTGCTGCACACTGATCCTTCAGTTAGCTGTTTTGCCATGTCTGCAACACAGCCTATATCTTGAAATGGCGAATCTTCCCAGGGCACGGAGGAGGAAGAGGAGGCGCAAAGCCAACTGGGTGAGGTACTTTGTCATGCTGAGCAACCTTTGCAGCTGCTCTCTTTGCTACAGATTTTGCTGAGAGCACGGAAGAAGGAAATTCTGAAGAGCTGGATTCAGATGCAAAAGGGTTATTGTGGGAAAGCCTGAGGTTATGGTTTGTGAAGCCTTGTACAACACTGGGCACCAGTCCTGCTGATGTATCTTGACCTGCTTGAGAGTAGGTAACTCCAGGCTGGAAAAGAAAAACAGTTTGTGTTTGTGTTCAGTGACCTGGGGCTTATAACATACAGGTTATTGATACCTTGTTAGGTACCCTGCTCCTAACCAGATACAGGCCTCCAGCCAAGGTACAGAATGTTCCTGACCATCACAGAAGTCTGATTTGCATTTGAACACATACATAGGAGCCCAGGAACACATTTTTAACCAAATTGTGTGCTACATGAACTTTCAGGGCCACCTGTGCAGCTGGTTCAAGACCAGCTGTCTTACTCTTTCTTTGACGTATCTCCTAGACAGCTAATTACTGTTGTGTTACCAAGGGTTCTGGTCCGTAGGAAGTATGCAGCCACCACCTAGCCCTTCTCAGACCAAACGGAGGCTAAAATACCCGACGATCACTCAGGTCCAGTGCATATATGTTCCCCTCCTCTTGCTACAGCAGTGAGGGTCGGCCTCCCTGAATTCAGTCACATCGAAGGAGTACTAGCAAAAAACCCCAGCTGATTTAGTCTACCACAATGGCTCATTTATGTATTACATCTATCTGGCCCATCCCCCTAGCTGAGCGGAGTTTGGTTCCCTCTGCCCTACCAGATGGTTAGGAGGACAAACTGTGTCAAGCATGGATGGCAGAGGTAACATAATTCCTGGCACAGAAATCCATAGGATAATCAGGAGCTACCTTACCTTGTTTTTCAGAATACAAAGTTAAACTTGGATTGTCACAGATAGCTAATGCAGTCTACAGTGAGAAAGGTAAACTCAGGGTGATTAGTTCTATCAGTACCAGTAGGCTAGAATATTCTGGAAAGGGAGGGAATATCTGGAGATGGTACCTGATGTCCGTAGAGCTGGCAGTCCACTCTGAGGTCCTGTGAGGGGCGTGTTACCATTGTTGCTGTGCAGAAACCAAAATTCTAGCAAAGCAGAACATAGTCAAGAGAAAATAGTTACAAACTAGAAAAGACCTGCATTGCAGTTTTTAATTTCAGTACATTTAGAAATAGCTACATCTTCTCATGTTTTATCTGAGCAGTAAAGTGCTTGCTTTTTAGTCTGTAGCATGACCAGTAAATAAGTGAGACTCCTGTATTCTTCTACAGTAAGATCCTTTGTATGTCTGGATATGAGGGAGGGAAAGAATATATACGTATCTAGGTAAAAGGTTCCCACCCACTAAAACTGCCTAGGACTCAGTTTCAGCAGAAACAAAAGGGGAATTTTAGCATGATAAAATATACAGTATAATTCTCAAGAGCCTATATATCAGAACAAAGCACACTGACAGCACTTAAATTGTAGGAAGGTGAAACAGCCTGCCCTTTTGCTATGTATTTGCGTACTGTCCAGTACAAAGAGCCTGATTTTCTCAGGTGCTCATGTTATGAAGAGTAAACAATAATATATATTCTGTTGATTAAAAATATTTTGTGTTAAGGTCACTTCAGTCCTTACATCTTTTTGAAATATATTCAAATACATCAGGATTCAGTCTAGATACCTCAGAGAGAAGAGAAAGGTGTGATATAGCTTTAGGAGTTATATATTGAAAAGCGTATCATGGTGATATACAACTCTTGCACTTGCATCCTCACAAAGTTCTATTCCTGCACAAGTGCGAGGGCATCACAGCATGCTGCTTTTCTGCCTCTGAGCTGGTGAGATCAGGACTGATGTGCTGGCATACTTACAGACTGGTCGTCAGGAAGCAGTTGACAAGCCTCCACGTTATCTTTAGCTTCTTTTGCTGAGCAGTTAGTGGCAGCCACAGCAAACTCAACAGAGACAGTATGCGCTGGGTGATACTGATAAAACAGGAAAATTGTTTAACTAACTTTGCATTGTGAAACGACAGAGCTGCTGAGAAAAGATAAAAGGCGAATGTGGCTTCTAGCTCTGCATTTCCCACCGAAGTGAAAGGGAATCCTGTGGCAAAAATGACACAAAACGCTTGGCAAATCAAGAACATTCATTCAGTAGGGCAAATTAGAGGAGGCTAAATCTGTTTGCAAACGTGGTAGCACTGTACAGTTACCACAGAAGAAATTTTCTGTTTACATGGAAGGCCAGACAGTTCTAGCAGTTACCTGGATTTTGGCTCTTCCGATCTCAAGCAGTCTGAGGTAAGCATCAGTAGTTTTGCTGTTGTGGTCACTGAGTGCAGCTGTAACAGTTGTTAATACCTCAGTGTTATTCAAACTTGCCAGCAGTGGGCAGTCAGGACAGAGCTGGAGAACATCTTCACTTGAGTCTGCAGGAGGAAACAAACAAATCATGTTTTGATCACATCGTAGGTTGTTTTAAAAGGCATTATAGGCCTATTCAGTCACGCAAAACAGTGTTTAATGGTCTGTCCCAAATTACAGCGGCAGGAATGTTTGCAGCACAGACTGTAGATGGCAGTACCTCACGCGACTTCTGCCACTCAAGTCTTCCCGCAAGCCGAAGTGCTATGGACTTCAGTAGCACAGTTTGAATGTTCTTACTCAGATTTTAATCAATTATTTTCCTGGCAATCTATCCATGACACCAATGAAAAGATGTGTCGTCTCACACAAGGAATGGTGGAAAAATAAAGATATTTTAATTTATTGGAATTGTGTTTGTGTGAGTGTTGCTTCATTCACTCACCAGTTTTGAAAGTAGTACTGAAGACATCTCGTACAGAGCATGCAGCATAGAGATCTGTTTTCCCATGGCAATATTGAAAATTCTGGGTTTAGTAAATCATCTGCATCTGGCAAAGGGGCTCTGAAGATCAACAAGCTCCAGTAAATTCAGATCAACATGGAATCAATTCTTGAGGCTAAGCTCCTGAGTGAGAAGCCTCAGTACCAGCAATCTCTAGGTCAAATCTGGGACTTGGTCCCCAGATAGTCTTATAGTATCTTAATTGTCATAGTAAAGAGAAGCAAAGAGAGTGCTGGGTTTGTAGGTGAATACAATCAGAAAAGGGGGAAAAATTACTTTCAAAATGGCTGGGTTTAGAAAAGCCATTAACTGTCATCCTATATGCCGTATTTATACACAGCATTTTAGAATCAGGAAAGCTAGTGAACTGTAACAGCTATAATAATACTCCAGCCTCTAGATTCAAACCTAAAGGACAAAGTCTTTACCTGCATGTGAGTGGCATTTACTGGCAAGTACAGATAACTTTCCATCCAGCTTCTGCAGTTTAACATCACAGTCACCCTCAACTGCCTAGAGAGAGAGAGAGACAAAAATCAAGGGGTTACATCGTTCAGATATATAGGAATTTCTGAAAAGGGCAACTATTACTTCATTCAAAAGAACAGATCCTAGCTGAGTGTTTCTGGTGAAATCAGGCTGATTGCAAAGGCGCTGCAAGGCATGTTGTGGTATCTGTGGTTTTTCAAACGGCAGACCAAAGCTGCAAAATCTGGATCCAAATCTGGATCTCAAAAGTATAGGAGGTTCAAGGATAGCCAGATTATGGACATTTGGTTCAGGTTCCTCTCTCAGAAAGAGCAAAGAGTATGAATACTTATGAATTAAGACCTTTTGCTGAGCTGTTTGATACACTGTCACTAATCTCAGCTGGTCAGTGGCCATGGTAACAGCAGTGTGCTGCCTGTGTGAGCTGGCTGACATGCAACATGATGCACAGGGGAGGAGATGTCAAAAGCAAAGCTGGAGTCCCTGGGAAGAGGGAACAGTTAGAGTTACCTCCCCCAAGATGGAGAATGGGATCTGAGCCCTGGTGAATATAGGGGTGGATCATGGTTCAAATTTAGTCATGAGCTCTGTGAATTGGGCCCCATTCTAGAAAGAGCAGGCTTAAATTGTGAATCGCTCGCTCTGCTTTCTGCTCAGAAACCAGAGCTGCCTGTACTCAGACAACACCTCCGCTGTTCAGTTAGGGAAAGTTTGTCACAGCTGGATCACACTTGCATAAGAACAAAATATTTGAGGCCAGTAAATTCCAGCTGAGCATTCCTTTGAAGGCAGAGCCCTGTCTGAAGAGAATAGCTCTTCTGCAGCCTTGGCTAGGACTAGGTGGCCAGCGTTGGCAGAATTTCACTAGGTAACACAGATCCACAGCCTGCCCTGTCTGCCGTTTGCAATCTGGCAGTGCATCTGGGCTGGCCATGGAGGGCTGAATCTGAAGCCCCTAAACCATGCCCCATGGCATTCATGGACCGTGTGTGGGATGTTATGCTGACAGTGACCTACCCTCTTCACATAACAGCACATGAAAGAAATCCAGAAGTGAAATCCTTCATGACGTAAAGGCAACTAAATCAACAAGGAGGCTACAAGTGATTGGGTGGGCTGTTACAGTGATAGAACGTTTGCTTGGGAATCTAACTGATGATAGTGTAGCCTCTGGCATCAACATACTGAACGTGCAGCTTTGTACCGAGCTAGTAGTGTTTAAAATACTCACATGTTCTGTGAAGCTCCTTACTGTGCAATTTGGAAGAGGCGTAGGGCTGAGAATATGGCATGCGGTCTCTAACAAGTCAAGTTCAAGAAATATTATGTCATTATTCAGCCCCTGGAAGAAAAGAAAAAGCAGGAATTGAAGTAATTACTTCACAAAACATCAGATTTCTTCTCTGGGGCTGCATTGTGGTCTCTGTTGTGGACTGTCTTTGGGTAGCTCCAGGTATACACTAGAATAATTGAGTGAGTCCTTACTTACTATCTAACTTCATAAAAAAACAGGACTCAGTTTTTTAGCTGGAGTAAGTCAAGATTGTCACACTGATACTTTTTTCAAACTAAGGAACTGGTCCAGCCTGTATGTAGTGGGTCAGTTCTCTTAAGTTAACTTGATTTTATTTTGTTGGGTAGTTTTAAAAACCAACAGCTGTGTTGGTGAAAAAACTTTGTGTTTCTATAACCAGATACCAAATAAACACTGGCGCACATTGGCCTGTCCAATTTAGTCCACTGGAATTATGCTGAATTTCACCAGCTGAGTTTCAGCCCCAATATTCATGTTGTTTATGGTATCAGGGTCTTTTATGGTTGTTCCTGAACCTTTGAAACATAAGACATGTGAGTGGAAGGGCAAAAGTGAGATTCCCTAGCTCTGAGATTGACTCTGAGGTTTGAGTCATGAGTGATTCCATTTAAACCAATGAAGTTATTTTAGTGTAAAAGTATTAAATATGAGCGAAACAGTGTCACCAGTGTTTTTATGTGAGTAACTGGGGGCACATTTCTAATCATGTTGATGTCTGTTTTAGTCTCTTGTAAATGACTTTGTTATCCTCTTTCTCATAACAAGTAGAAAACAGCCATGAGTTTCATTCATGTTAATATTTGGGACCGTTTTCAATGTTCTGAGAGAATCACAGATTCTGAAAGGATGCATGCATTGCATTCATGACCATTTCTACAGCCTTTCTAGATGCCTACAATGATGGCAATAGATCTTAGTGAAAATGAGCTGCAGTTATTTCCATTCAGCTTCCTTGTCAGCTCAATGGGATATTAGGTAAAATTAATGCCTACTACAAAATCACTAATAGCGTGGGGTTATGATATATATGCATTTAGCCAATAAATAATTACCTGCATCACAAAGATTATCCTCACAGTTTTTCTCCAGATTAGCTGCTGGGCTCACAAATCAGCACTTGGAACGATCTGCCCTAGCAAGCATACTGCATTTGTAAACCGAGACCTTTCTAGCATTGTACAAAAATATCTGACCATTTCTCTCTCCCCCTCTGCTCTGCTCTTTGAGAGACACATCCCAGTGACCTGGATTCTCAACTACTACCAGGTGGCATTGCCCCATTTAAATCAACAGAGTCATGCTGATTTACCCCATGTGAGGATACAGCCCTTGGCAGGGCTTGTCGGTCCTTTCCCAACATCTCCAGGTTAACACAGTGCTCTGCCTGCAAGATCCTCACTTACCTGGGGTAGCACGCGGATATTCTCAATTCTGTTTAAGACAAACTTGTATCCATGATGACTGTGGGCATTAATATAACTCACAGCTACTTCAGCTGCTGCTTCTGATTCTGGGTCATCACAGCCCAAGGGAGCAGGGGGAGCTGCTGGTATAGCTTTGTGAACTGGAAGCTGAACAAGCAATATTAAAGCTACTAGTGCCTTCATGGCACCCGAGGAAAACTGATCCCTTTCAGAAATAATGATCTAAGAAAACTGTTCAGATGGTAGCTAGGTAGCTAGAACTGGGGTCTCATTTATATAGTACATACCACAGACTTCACATGAGCGCATGTCTGAGATTTGTCCCAGTTCCAAGAGGCATTGCAAACAACAAAAGAGAAAAGTAAATGTTAGGACATCAAGCTGACTGATTAATATTGGCCAAAGTAAATTTTATCAGGTAGGATATTGCAAAGTCTGCTAAAGCAGCTAAAGAGGAAAGTGTCAGCAAAAAATGTAACATAATTTTAGACACTCTTACATGCAGTACATGCAAGAGGAGTGTGATCCCTCCTGTTAAATGTGTAGAGATGCTAGTGCTAATTAAGCTTTCTTGTAAACAGGACACATTCTGTTTGGGCCCAAATCTCACCAGACACCAATTTAAATTGTGAGATCAGTAACATGATAAATCAGAAAATGGAATTTCAAGCAGTTCTACGGATCACATTCAACACTAAATATAGTTGTATAGCAACTTTTACTACTGAATTCATTTGGAATAGGAAATGAGACAGTTTCTAAATCTTTTGCATCAGCTCTTTCTTCCTCTGAATAATCTGAATACTTCCAGCAGTTCCTGGAATTTTATTTTGCAAAGCAGGCATCTTGCAGAAATTTTTCCATTATTTTTTTTTACAGGTTTGTGGATTTGGCAGAAGATCCTAAAGGGCACAAAAGTGTTTTAAGGGGAATGTAGATGAAAATCGGCTGCTTAAATGCTCAGGAGTGCTAGACCCCAGTTTATATTTACATACACAGTATACATGTTTACAGAACAGTAACCGGATAACAAAAATGTTCTATGGAGCAGAATATAGCTTCCATGATGTGTCCTCATTTAAGATCTTTAATTTAAGATCAGATAACTTTAACTAGATAGATCTAGCTCAACCAGCAGAAAAGCTTTTCCGGCAGGTATTTCAGAGAAGGTTTCTATGATCCATTTTATGGTGATGACCAGGCTACAGAATAGTAAAAGTCCTTTCTGGCTTTAAAATATCTGAATCTCTGTTGTAATTTTCAAGAAGTTCAGGAATTAGCTGCAGATTTGAGATGAATAGAAGGACTTCACTGTATTTAGAAGTTTTCACTTTAGATAAGTATTTCTTAGCTTGCACGGTAGAGTGAATGAGGTTAAATGATTTGTGAAAAAAGCAGTCTTGAGTCATACCTCTCTCTTCTGGAATATGGAAATATGGAAAACAGCATAAATAGAAATGGTTCAGTTGGACATACTAAATGATGAAGAAGGAGAAAGGCAAGAGTCTAAAATGATAGAATTATTTCCTTCAGCTGAAGCTTTGTGGAATTTTATATGTATATATATATATATATATATATATATATATATACGAAGCTTCCTTCAGCTGTGTGGGATGAGGTGAGTTTTGGATACTAGGGTTTCCATATTGGAGAGTTTCCTGGGAAAAGAAAGGCTCTTCCTCTCTCTTGCAGTAAAAAATTGCTCTGAGCATGATTCATTTCTTCCCCTCAATTGAAGCAGGCGTTGTTTGGCATTTGTTCTTTTCTGTATGATCATTTGTCTTCTTGACTTTGGCCTGGAACACTTAAAGGGTGAAGGTTTGATGTCCCTAAAACACGCTCTGAGTGTTCCTTGTGGGTATCTTTTGAATCACAGCAAATTTATTTAGAAAGAGTATTTTACTCTTTACTTCTAACCCACAATTCAGTTTCTAACCTGTGAATCTTTTAATTCTTTTTCCTTTTTCCATTGACGTAAACTTCCAACAGGTGCAGTTTGAAATTGGTTTTCACCCAAGTGACATATAATCAGCCCAGTGAAGGACTTAGACCATTACTTATAAATGCAGTCATTACTGAGTTTTTTAGGTCACATCTTCTCCACTTCAGAGTTGCAAATACTGTAGGATGCATAACATTTCTGCACTCAAGCTCTAGGTATTCCTAAATATAATATACAACCCAGTTCAATCAACTTCAGGTTCCATTTTCAAAGAATAGCTTAAAACCTCAAATAGCAAACAGGATTTATTATCTTCTTTCTTCCATCTCCATTTTCCCTTGCATTCAGTATTCCATTTACCAAGCAGGACAAAAAGGAAACACTTTGGAGTCTGCTGTGCCTCTTCTCAGTTTTGCTATAGGCTTACTCAAGACCTTCCCCTCTTGGTGACTGGATGAACTTTCTTTGCTGGCATACAGAGGATGAGAAATGTGTCCACATGATTAGTAATGCTCAATGTTTGCATCTAGCGCGTTTTAAGTGACTTGTGATACATGTGAGGAAGTTGGTATTTGATTTTTATGTTTGGGAATGGAGTTTGAAAGTGCAATCAGGCAGTTTGGCTACAGGTAACGTGAAAAAGGAGCCTTTCACCTTTTGGATACAGACTGACACAGATCTGCCTAATTATTCCCTTCTGAAAGTGAGATTGCTGATGTCAGTTCCCTGCAGGCCTGTGTGCCATCACAACTGGCACTTTTTTGGCACCCTCACTCAAGAGGCAATAATTGCAGAAATAACTTCTCATTGAACTTCTCTCTCTTTCAAGTCCAGGACGCAGTAAAATGTTGTCCTTTCGTAGTGGCTGCAAATAGTTCTTACAGCACAAGAAAGCGAACTGAATTCCATGGGCTTCTGGACAGAAGGTCACATCTCAACCCCACTGAAGTGAAAAGTCTTTCAGAGAATTTCAGTTATCACAGAATGATTGACGTTGGAAGGGACATCTGAAGGTCATCTTGTCCAGCCCCGCTGCACAAGCAGGGCCACCTAGAAAGAGTTGGCCAGAATCATGTCCAGATGGCTTTTGTGTATCTCCAAGGAGGGGGACTCCACAACCTTTCTGGGCAACCTGTGCGCGTGCTCAGTCGTCCTCACAGTAGAGAAGTGTTGCCTAATGTTCAGAGAGAACTGCCTATTTCAGTTTGTGCTCATTGCCTCTGGTCCTGTCACTGGGTACACTGAAAAGAGCCTTCTTTCAGCTATTTATATACATTAAGGTCCCCCTCAAGCCTTCTCTTCTCTATGGTAAGTATTCCCAGCTGTCTTGACCTTTCCTCATAGGAGACATGCTCCAGTATCTTAATCATCTTTGTGTGCATTTGCTGCACTGTCTCCAGATGTCCCTGTTTCTCATGTACTGAGGAGCCCAGAACTGGGCACAGCGCTCCAGGTGTGGCCTCACCAGTGCTAGTAAAAGGGAAGGATCACCTCCCTAAAACTGCTAGCAGTACTCTGCCTCGTGCAACCCAGGATACTATTAGCCCTCTTTGTGGCAAGGGCACATTGTTGGCTCATGTTCAACTTGGTGCTCACCAGGACCCTCAGGTCCTTTTCTGCCAAGCTGCTTTCCAGCTAGATGGGCCCCAGCATATATAGATGCATGTAGCTGTTCTTCCCCAGGTGCAGGATTTCAGACTTCTTGTTGAACTTCATGAGGTTCCTGTCAGCCCATTTCTCCAGTCTGTTGTGGTCCCTCTGGATGGCAGCATGACCCTCTGGCGTATCAGCCACTCCTCACATTTTTGTGTCATCTACAAACTTGCTGAAGGGACATTCTGCCTCGTTATCCAGATCATCAATGAAGACGTTAAACAGGACTGGACCCCAGTGTTGACCCATGGGGTACACCACTAGTTACTGACCTCCAACTAGACTTTGTGCCACTGATCACCACCCTCCGCGCCCAGACATTCAGCCAGTTTTCAATCCGCCTCAATCCACCTCAATCCACCTTTCCTGTCAGTAGTGTTAGACTTTGGCCCTAGTGAATTAGGTTGCCTGAGAGACTTGACAAGGCTTCACTGTGATGGAAGTAGAACAAGCTGGCTTTACTGCCCTTGTTATATAAAATATAGTATTGATTCCATGCTCAAGAATTGAGGCTCCACTGAATCTCAGTTCTTAATAATTCATATAAATCACAATGGAAAGGTGAGTTGATGGTTTTCTTTTTTGCTTTCTCTTTTTTTTTTTTTTTTGGTTGGATGCTTAGAACAACTAGTGATGATTGGAAACTTGCTGCCCCTGCTCAACCTCATCTGGAAAAAAACCAAAGAATTGCTTCCACAAGATGTCAAGTTGACACCTTCCTGAGCTTAAAATTCAAACAAATTAAACAAGCAAACAGATAAATATCATCTTTGTAAAGCTTCAGATCAATGTTTAACACTTGTGGGGATTTATGAGGCTCTCTTTTCAGATTATAAAATGTCATTTTTTGGTAAAGCAGACAGAACTGGTCCAATTCTCTGCACCATATCAAAAGATGCATTTCTGAGCAGTCAGGCATTGTACAGTACCGCAAAACTTAATCACCTCTTGCTTTACACTTGATTAAGTACATTACTTTTGGATCACAGAGTTCACAAGATATTGGAACATCAGGACTGTCTTCTATATAGTCATCACCTATGCAGAAACCTGCACACTAAGGCAAGAAAATATTTGCAGAGAAAGTTTCAGATAGTTAAAGTGACCAGTCTTGTCAAGGCAGCATGTTGCTTCCTTGAATGACAGTATAATCAGCATGTAAAAGTAAAGTATATGAAAACCCATAGAGGTCTGAAAAAAACCTGAAGACAAATTACACTAATTGTTTTGCATAGTCTTATTGGCCCCTTTCCACTACATGAGCAAATCTTCAGCAGATGTAGGTTAGCTTAGATTCACTACAGTCCAAATCCCCCAGTGTCCCTATACCAGAAATTCCAAAAAACCCCTGTGAAGTCTGAACATTTTTACCAGGCTGTAATAGCAGAACATTATATGATAATTATTGTTTTTTTAATATGAGAGTCTTTAAGGGAAGGAAGGCTGATCATGTGCCATAGTTTGGTGTAGATTCCTACTTAGAGATTCCTTTTCACTCAACTTTGCTGATCTTGATCTGTTAATCTCTCTTTTCTTTTAACTGTGAAATAGAAATAACCATTTTCCATTTTACTTCTGTGATCTGAAATAACTCACTGTATTTTGTAAATTGTTTTGATATCACTGGGTAGAAGGATCTATTCAAAACATTAGATGAATCTAAGAGTCAGGCAAAGCAGACGCCAGTCAGTAAATATTTAGGGACCTCTGGACTTACTGGAGATGTAGTAGGATTGAAAGGGTTGAAATGGGCTCCCAGTTTTGGTATTGTTTCTTTCAGAGAAATTTCATTTGCTTTTCAAAACTTTACTGCCTTGTTTTTTGTTTGTTTTGGTTTTTTTTCTAAAAGAACAGGAAAAGTTGTCAAGAATTCTGAATTTTTTAGTGGAATGAAAATTCTAAGTTTTGACCAACTCTTCAAGACAAAGCCAACCAAGTCTATTTCTGTTCTGTTCTCTCTTGTTCTATTTTGCTCTTCTATTGTCTATGCCACTGAAATACTTCAGTGCCTTCCACAAGTACATCAAGTGACATAACTAGCATTTGTTTCACATGAAAGTCTATTCTCCTTCTCTTCCCAGTGGGAAGATTATATAAGATGTTTTGTCTTAGTGAAGTTTTTGATTGACTTAAATTTTCCTCCCCATTTCCACATTTTCTCTGCTGTGTGTTTTGATGTTGCAGTTGGTAACAAGACCAGTTTTCTGAGTTGAGGATTTTCAAGCCCCTGTATGACTTAAGCTGTGTTATGCTGACCTGGTATATAAGACCCCTCTTCCTAAATTTTTATATTTTTTTTACCCTTTTATCAAGGTCGAAGTTATTTATGTTGCCGTGCAACTCGTAACAATAGGATATTTTTGCTTCAGCCCTGCAGGGATGTCATGGTTCTCTCAGTATCATGCCTGTGCAATTTGATGGGTGTGGAAAAGCTGTGCTGGAGATGGATAGGTGTCAACTGTGAAATGAGAGATTAGCAGCTACCAAAGTTTTTCTTTTGGCCCCTTTCTTTTATGTCCTTATGCTATACTTTGGGCTTCTAGCTTATATGTGTGTTCCTCGTGATCATTGCTTCATATCAGAACCTAGAACAAATAAAGCTAGATACCTGGGAAGAGACTGCAGAGCAGAACAACAGGAGCAAACAGTGGATCTGACAGCAGAAACAAGAGTATTTCACACTGAGTAAACAGACACCCTGCAGTCAAACTGACCTCTCCTTGTCTCTGTGAACAGCATGTCAACCTAAGTGAATTTAAACTCCACTCACTGTGAGAGCCAATGACTGTTCTGGCATTACCAGGGTATCCACAGACACATGGCTGCAGTTTAAAAAGGCAAATTGAAACATGCCACATTAATTCCTTCTACTTAAAGGAATGTTTGAAGATGTAAATTCACTGTTGGCCTGGGTGCTGTCATGTTCTATGGTGCTGTTAGTCTCTTTGATGGAGAACTCCACATGATAACTCCACATGTTATCTACCCTGGCTGAGTTAAATCCTGAAATTTAGTAGCAAGTGTTAAGGAAACCTGCTGTGCTCTCTGGATTCCCACATGCTCAGCTGCATTGACATATTTTTGATGTGAGAAAAGAAGTTCACTCTTGGCACTCTAAGTAAGTGCTTTTTCCACTGAGTTTGGTAGAAAAAGCTGCACATTCATTCTTATGCTGTGGCAGATTAAGCACACGAAATTGTAACCTACTTATACTGGGCTACTGTTTTGAAAACGGTGCATGTGTTTCAATGTGGAGGCTCATTGGCATGAGTGGCAGGAGGGTCCATGCTGTTACAGGCAGGGCTAAGGAATGGCAGGTGGGAGGATGGCAAACAGATATGCTTTCTCACCTTGGAGCACTCCTTCAGGGGCATGACAAACTCAATCAACATCCCAGTGAGATTTACATAATTCTGACAAGCAAGAGGGTTTTTAAAAAATTAAAGTTATTTATTTTTAGTGAGGCAGATGATCAAGAAGGCTTTTTACAGCTACATGTCCCTAAATCACCCATTTATTCAACTCTTTCTGCTGCCTTCCAACCACATGGCTAAAAACTGGAACTAGGAAAGAAAACATGAGGGGGGCATTTAAATTTAATAGCATGGAGGCAATATATTAATAACACATTTGCAATAGGGGAAGTGGGTCTTTCCAAGTTAGTGCAGTTTGAAAGAATTATGTAGACATTCCTGCCTAAGGAGTTGAAATTTTGGATGTTAGACATCAAGTACGATGACTTTTATGACAACGAAGTAGCTAGACTTACAGCTTTCCTTGCTTAATTTACACAACATCAGATTCACAGCAGACAGGGTCTCCAGGCTGTCAAGAGCAATAAACATGAGACACTCTGAACAGACACAGGTGCCCAGGTGACCTTCTCCTTAGTGTCTAAAAGAAAGGGAGGTTTGAATGTAAGCATAGTGGGCTGATTAAAAACAACATCCAGTGTCACACTGATATAAAGAGGTGCACATCAACACCTTTTTCTGATCTGTTTCTGAATTTGTTAAGTTTTGTAATGCCAAAGGAAAGAGAGCTGTATCCTTGTTTATATTCAGCCCAGAAATTCTAAACCTAACAGTGATGTTAAATTCTGCCACTTAGAAAGTGTACATATAACTGACTAGTGCAAAAACCTACTTTTGTACTCATGGATTTATGAATAAAACTGGTAAAGGTAACTCACAGAACTGCTTTGGTGGGGCTATAAGATTTTGTAATGTGCATCTCAGCCTTTGCCTCTGGCATATCTCCTCTGCTGTTCTGTCAAGCATCCTTGGTCTCAATGGGTTTCTAATTTTTTCATTTGTTATTTCCATTCTTCATTGCTGGTGGCAGCACCCTTTCCCTGACACCCAAGTCTGTCTCTTGAAGGGAATCTTGGGTCTTTTTGAGTCCTCTTGTTTAACACAGTCAGTCTGGGTCTACATCATATTCTCCTTCCTGCCAAATATATTTGAAATCCCTATTTTATCTGTCTCTATAGCTCAAAATGTTCAGATATACTCATTTCCATATGATGACCTCTACAGCACGAGTGACCCTACTCCCTATGCTAGTCTGCCATGTATGTCGTCATTTCTCCATCTGGTTCCCCATTCATGACAACGTCAAGCTCAATTTTCTCCTCTGATCTGCAAGGCCCTGGCCAAGACCAGACCTTCTTGATCAGCTGTTCACCTGGATATCACCTCGTCCCCTCTGCCACCACGATCTCTCTGAGCCATTCAGCCATGTCACTGACAGATATGTCTCTTTCACTCTCTTCAGAAAGAATCTGATTTCTGAGCCTGTACTTGAGGCTATCACCTCTCTGAATTTTCACGGGGCCTGAAGAGCTGCCCCTTGTCACATTACCTAAAGTAATGTGTTACATGACTTTTAAACCTGTGTTTATTATACAGAGGGCTGCACTTAGACTGAAAAGTTCTCAGGACTCCACAAGGCAAAACGTTTCAAAAACCACCTGAAATGGTGAGTTTGCCTGCTGCGTTTCTGTTTTGTCAGGTATTTGTCTAACCTGCCTTTAAGAGCCCACACAGCAATGCCAGTCTAGGCAGAGCCCTATCTTCTTTGGCTACCAAGAGCAGTTTGATATGAAACATTCCTTTGAAAGTGGATGTCTTAGCTGGCCCCTTCCTAAATCTTGCCTGCATGTGGGTGTATGTAAGGAGGGCGGAAACCACCCTGTAGTCCACACACAAGTCTCAAAAATGGGGCTGTCTTTGGGCTAGCTGGAGGAAAGCATTTCACTGACAAAATGGAACACGTAATATTTACTTGCTATAGAAGAGGAAGTGAGGTCTAGTTCATACATTTTGAAACCTGTGAATTCTTAACAGAAAAGTTGTTAATACTGGCGTCAAACATTTCTATTTATCTTGCTATATAACTCACCTGGAACTCAGCTGCAGTTTTAAGTATGCATTAACACTGGAGCGTAAGACGTGATGAATTATGATGTGGCAAATCCCAGGTACTTTCTAAAAGGAAGCAAAATCTTCTGGTAACTTTGCACCGGTAAGAATATAGTAGATGCCATTTGCCTTAAGTTTCATGACACATGATTTGCTTCATTTTGTGATGCTTCTGTTATGCTGTTTTATAATAGTGCAAGTTTTTGAGAGAACTGCTGGGTGTTGGTTAGAAATCTTGCAACCTGAAATCTCAGTCAGTAGGTGTTTTGAGAGGAAGTAATTTTCTGAGTGCAGCTGAAGCACTGTTAAAGATTATTGTGTAATGTTATGTGTGTATTATAGAAACAGGTAGAGACAGAGGACTAAAGGATTTCTTTGCTTGAAATTTCCAACTACTGCCAGTGTTTGTCTCTTTCTTGGCTTTTGATACAGCCCTGCAAGTTCTTGAGAGTCAGATGCTTGGGGCAGGCTTGTGGAAATGCCAGTACAGATGGACAGATGCGCTACATGTGCTTTGGAGAGCTCAAGCGCTGTTGCAAAGAACTCCTAGAGACTATTTGTACACAGAAAACCAAATAATTCATATTCCCTGCTCTGTAATCAAAAGCCATTCTTGGCTGGGGGAGATCCCTACAACAACATTCTTACCTCCCCTTGAGAGAAGGAAGCCGATGATTATTCTGTTACCCTTCATTATCATTCAGTGTGGTATAAACTGGCCAGGACTTGAACTCTCAAGTGCCCAGGAGGGCCAGTACATGAATATACCTTGTGTCAGCAGAGGCCATTTCAAATAATACAGATGATGACAGATTGATGTTGGTAGCTCATTAGGCAAAGCACTGACCGAGACATCAAATTCCTTTCAGCAAGAATATGGCTGGACTGTTTGCTGTTGTGTATTAATACGCATTTTTCTTCTTTGATTTCTCTTGCTTCATGCTTCCCATGTTTGCATCAGACAGTGCTGGCTATCAGATTTGTCATCATGTTTGACTTTCCTTATGCAAACTGCTGTGCCAGAAGAATCAAGGTGTAAAGCCAAACCCAATCTGTAGATACAGTATATGTAGTACGTTTCAACAAAAGACCTGTGTTCACAAGCCTCCTGTGGCATACAGATTTTAATATAACACTTGGATTCCAGCTCGTCCAGATCCAATAGTACAATCTTCCCACCCCTGCCTGAAAAGATAGAGAACAGATTTCTGAAACGGTGTAAGGTGTGTTCAGATTGCTGTCTCCTTGATATGCTAACTCCTGCTCTTATGGATTATGCTTTCACACTTTTGGGGAATGCCTTAACTCAAACGGTTAAGTTAATATCCTGTGGGCCAGATCTGGCCTTCTGCCTCTTCCTGAAGATGATGGAGATAGGGAACGGTTTTCCAAGCAACAAACACTGCCGCAGTTCTCTACCTACCTGTCAAGGTCCACCAGAGGAAGTCAGGTGACTTCTGCTGCCATCACCTTCCTCCCCAGTGATCTCTCTGGGGAGGAAGACAGAGTGCACTGGGCAGTGTGCTGCAGAGAAGAGACGGAGGTCCAAAATTTGATGGGGGAAGGAATCCCCAGACCATATTCAGTCCTTGTGCCCAGCAAGGATAAAATACTGTGTGGCCTGGGGGCTAAGTAAGGGCAAATACGTCTGAGGCTAGGTGGCCACTGTGACTACTCAAGAAGAAGGGCTGGTGCTGATACCAGAAAAGAGGAGTCCACAGCTGCAGGGTGGAAGCACAGAGGTGACATGGACACCCAAAGGAAGAAATCAAAGCAAGGGGAGGAGGAGAGGAGTATTCAGCAACTGTAAAGATCCTAGGGTGAGAATGGGTGCTAAAATAACTGGGACTCTGATGGGTGCCTGCTGCATTAGCCCCTGCGCGTACCATACAGTTGATCCAGCCTCGTTGTACAGCATCATCTCTGGAGGTTCTTTGCAGCTGTGCAGTTCCATGGCTTGGTGATTCAATAAGTAATCTTACAATACACTGGGTACTTTATTCTCACAGCTGTTATTATACTCAGTGCTTTTCATATCCAAAATGGGTTTACAAACTATATGGGTAATCATCCCTTGGAGGTAGGAAGAGACAAACATTGCATTTATACAAAATACAATCTTGGAATAAACACCACTGCCATTCTACTATGGTAAACATCACAAATGGACCTGATTGCTATGGTATAAATGTGATCTTTTAAAGTGAATATGCATTTTTCCCTGTTTACTGTAGTTTGCCCTGCTGTTAGGTCCTTGTCTTTCAGCTGTGGTCTAAGATATACCCATAGATTAAGTTGCAAGATGGGTGATGAACTGCTTTAAACAGAACAGGCTTTAAATAAAGTCAGTGAGAAATTACGATATGGGGAAGGAGTAGCTTGTCAGACGTGTCCTACATCTCAGTGTTGTGCCAGACATCTTAAATGAAAAGATTAGTGTTAACATTACGTCTAATGTTACTAGTCTGATGATTCACATACCTTTTATTGATTTTGTTTGAATTGAGTTTGTAACTGTTGGTTTGGTCTTAATTTATATAACCAGTGGCCAAATGCACTGTTTTCTTAGTAATTCTTGCATTATGGAGAGCTAGACGCAATGACAATAACTGTGCCTGGCAGTCTACCATCTGGGTACATGCTAATAAAATAATCATCTGCATAATTTTGGAAGTCATTGCAGATACTGGGGGAAAAATGTATTGGGTTTGATCTGAAAATTGCAGGCAGCCCAGTAGAATAATAATGATACAAATAATTTCCCCTAAAATGCTGGAATGGTCCCTGGTGGGATTTGTTTTACATGCATCATGAAGCTGCCTATGTTAACTTTGCTTTGATATCAAAGGTAAATAGAGGGTGAATGATTAAATCATTTCTATTCAGTTTTGTTGAAAGTAAAACTTAAGTCAGTATGAAATGAACAATTTCTGCTCTGTACTAACAGTAGTGTGTGGGGGGAAGCCTTTTTTCTTGCATCACTAAATAATGAACTATTAGGTCCTACAGATCTTGGTCACAATTGGGTCCCATTGTTAGGACAAATATGTGTTTGTATGGAAAAGACAGTTCGCTTTCAAAGGAATGTATGCCATTTGGCTTCTTCTGCATTCTGAAATCAACTGTAACTCACCCTAAAGCTGCCCCCAGATAAATCCAGAAAAAGTAATCATTCCTTAAGAAATATGTCTCTGAGAAGATATGTGCGGAGCAGCATACTTTATTCAGGAGTAACTTCCCTTTTTCCAGTCCAAAGGCCCTTTCAGTAGCTGGAGCTGAACACAAAACATCTTATTTTGTGGCAGGATTGCCCACACATTAGGTTAATCCTGAAGTAGCTATTTCCATATTCAGTTCCCACTCTGTCTCCATCCAGTTTCTCTTTACCAAAAACACTGGAGAGGGAGCAATGAGCCAGACAGGTTGGTATCTTGGGTAGAGCAGAGAGGGGGATTGGAGATCTTCTCATATTTATGATCTCAGGTGCCACAGATTTAAACTTCCCAGTAACTGAAGTCTGTGGAAAGAATTGTGGGAGGAGAAAATAGGAAAGTCCGTTAAATTCCACTGAAACTAATCAGGTTGGAAGAGCCGGTTTTGTAGGGGTTTTGTAGGTATTTTGAAAAATTTTGTAGGTATTTCCAAAAATGTTTCTCACCTACTGGCTGGGTTTATAGCCTGTCCCTTCAGACTAGGGACAATGTGGCGTAATTAACACTAAAGGTTGTACTCAGGCTTTTGGGTGATGGATATTTAAATGAAAGCTTGAACTGGGAAACCAGTTTAGCCAAGTTTGAAGGGACTACAGAATGGAAAATTAGCAAAAGCAAGAGGTATCAAGGCAGTGTTAAACAGGCCTGCAGAATACTGCGGGAAGCTTGGGGTAGGAGAGGGATGGATGAACAGGTTTTCCTAAAACAGAAGTTCAAGTTTGCTGTGTAACAAAGGTCAAAGAAATCAGACCTGAAATAAGAGCAGGAAGGTGTCCATGTTTTTCAGAAGAACCTATATGTGGCAGAATAACCTGAGCCTAGAAACAAAAAATGCTTCAGAGTAGCTAGGAACTAGAAGAAGCACTGTGTATGGGGTTAAGTATATTTTGCTTACAGCCAAACTCTCTTAACACTTGTAATGTTTAGTGTTTGGAAAACCATGGAAAACCTGCACCCGTGCCATGTCCCAGAGAGGTGTATTCTGGATGCAGTAGTTTGTACCTTCAGTGAGATGGTGAACATGCTGTGAGGAAGTTAAGGAGCTTGTGCTAGTAACAGGTATTAAGCACTGGGCTCAGGCGCTGCCACTGCCAAGTGTTTTGCAGCCGCTGCTCTGTGCCTGCGGACCGAATGCCAGGGTCCCTGCCTAACGCTTCCCAACTGCAGCAAACTCGGGGCAATCTGGCAGATGTCCATCAGAGGTACTCAACCACATCTGTGACGCTGTGACAGGTCGGGGAAATGGGGCAGGCGTGGAGAATGGAGCAGGTTCAATTCCCATGTCTGCCCCTAAGGCATGGGTTGACGTTACCGGTCGGCTGATGTAGCCGCTAGTTGCCGCAGAAAGGGGAGGTCCCGTCCCCAGTTCCTAGCCACAGGCTCTCACCCTGCTCTGGCATTCCTCGGTCATTCATCTGGCCATGTGGTGAGGTGATGCAGGGAGCTATGCCAGCAGAAAATGAATCATTCATTATGGTAAGGTTAGTTCTTTGGTGGGTTAGCTCTGTGAGTTGGGTTAACAGAGATCCAATGAGTGGCTGTGGTGGCACAAAGGAAACAACAGCGGCCATCAGGAACCTGGATAATCTAACCAGTCAAGTCACTGAATCATAAAAATTTGTTTGGAAGGGATCTCCAGAGATCATTTGGACAAACCGCCGACGCAAAGGAAAACTATCACCGGCATTACAATGGTGGTTGGAAGCACCGGCTGTTTCAGCTTCAGTTTCATTGCATGTGAAATAGGGGTAGTCCTACACTGGTGAAGCTGAATAACTTTGGTGACGTATCTGGATGTCTGTAGATGACAAGTGCTGCCTTAGCATGAAGGACTTAAAAGCCCATGCAATGCTGCTGCGTGCCAAGGATAGGAATTGTGTTTTTCCTGGCCTTTGTGTAACGCTTGTGATACGGACCAATGTTTTAGGTGCAAGACTGAATTTGTTCAAATATTACAACTTCTAATCACAGCCTATGGAAAAAAATACAACCATATGTTATCGAAGAAGGGATGATACACAACCCTAAATCCTCATCTGTTTCTCAGTAGGTTTAAAACCATTGATTGCCTGGAAGCTATTCCTGATGTGATAATGGCTGTCGTATCTGTCTATCTAAACACAATGATGTCAGAAAAGACAGACCTTCTTTGCTCCTTTGTAGTAGCTATTTCAGACTGGATCAGTTATAACCACTTCCTTTAAAAAAAATATTTACTTTTCATCAGAAGTTTACGTAACATGTTCTCCAAAGGAACAAATACTGTGTTTCAGCATAGTTTGAAACATGGGAGATGGAAAAGAAGTTAATGAACAACATTTAAGTCAACATCAAAGCACTTTCTTTCTCTAGTAAATACCCAGATCATCATGCTATGATGCAATATGGAGAAGTTCACGGTCAGTCTCTTTCAGCTTGCTCTTTAGTATATTTTTGAGACCTCATGCAAAAATCCTGCACTGGCCTTGAAAGAGTTAACTGCAGACAGGGATCATTAATGCATAGGGTGAGCCTGATCTTATTAGAGGTGTCTGAGGGAGGACTGTATTAAAATATAATAAGTAAATGAAAATGAGAGGAGAAAGCCTTAGAATCCTCTCTAGAGGAAGGAAGGGCCTGGTGACAGACTGTGGGGTTCTTGAAAAAAAAACCAGGACTGCCAGGCTACCAAAAGTATAGAAAGGGGTGGAGGAAGTAATAAATACCAGAAAGTTCGTGACTTCAGCCCATGGCAGGGGTCTTGCCTGTGAGTCCTGTGCTGGGGAAGAAACAGAGCTTCATTTCCTTCTGGGGATGAGGATGTCCCCAAAACAAGCCTGCACTGTTTGGGTTCAGAACTGGAGACTGCTGGCTGGCATGAGGACACTTCAGTAGCTGAGCAGATCTGAGGATGAGGATGAGTTAACTAGAGGACTGAATCTTGAAAAGGGCTAGATCTTTGTAGACATGCATGAGGAGTTTGTGGTCCGTACAAGGGGAAATCCCAATCCATTTAAGCCTGGTGGGAATGGTACGTAAACCTTTTGCTCAGCATCTTCTCATTATATCACAATCTGTAGCCTTGCTCTGGCTGCAACAGGAATTAGCAGCAAAATGCCTGCATTCCTTTCCCCTAAAGGATATAGAAGCCATTGGCAGAGGTGGAAAAGAGAAAATGTCACAGCAGAATCTGGAGAGCTCTGTGCACTTTGATGGAGGGAAGCGTGCACTTTTTGTCCTAGAATTTGTTCAGACTGGGCATGTGACATTGTTTATCCCAGGCATATCTAACGAATGAGCAAATGGGACATCAGGCTTGTGATAGGAGAACAGCAAATCAAATTTAAAATTTCTTATATTTACAAGTAGTAACAACAGGGTAGCTAGACTTGTAACAGTAGCATGCAAGGCTTATGAATAGGCTTTGGAGGGAAGAATAATATGAGAGGGTCGATAGGGGGGACAAAGAGAGGAAAGTGGAATATCATTTAACAATCTTTTACCAATGTTAGGTCCCGTCACACTATTATTTTTAAGATAATCAATTTTCATAGCCAGTGAAAATGTGGTACTAGGCTTCGGTATCTGATAGCTGCCATATGGGGAATTACTAAAGATGTTACATGTTACAATTCTGCTGGCTAAAGGGGAGACAAAAATATGTACTATAAATAGGAAAAGCATCAGCTTGGAGGAAAGCTGATAGTGATGCTTCCCAGATATCTTAGGTTAGTCTTAAAACTGATCCTGCTTTAATATAGTCATTAATGTTCTCAGTACACAGGTAGGGACACATTTATGCAAGTTGCTGGTAGTATTTAGAGGGCACCATTAGTGAAGGAGGATCAGGATATGCTACACAAAGGGCCAGATGACCTTCAGAAGTGGAGTAACAGAAGTGAAATAAAACTTAAGAAAGGAAAGAAGAGAAAAGCAGAACCATGTTTGGGAACATAGTGCTATAAGCTCATCAGTACCATAAATGAGGGGACATGAAAATGTGAGCATTTAGCCTGATTTCAGGATGATTGGACCGTTAGCATGAAGCATCTGGAAAAGAAATGTAGTACCTGATGGTCTGTTGAGGAGCAACAGGCCAGGGAAGTGTGAATGCCTTTGTCCAGGGAACCAGTATAACGTCTGCAGTGCTGTACCCTGGTCTGGTCACCTCGGGAGTGAGCTTCAGTGGAGGTGGATGTAGGAAAAGGCTTCAAAGGCAAGTAGAAAGAACCTTATACAGGGGCAGACTAGGGAAGAGTAGCTCTTCTGTTCTTGGAAAATGAAGACTAAGCAGCAAAGAAGGTCTTTTTTTTGTGTCTGACATTATCAGTCACTAAAACCTGGACAGACTGAATAATCTGTCTCTGTCTGTCTGAAACAGAGCAGTTTACCTGTGCTTCCACAGCCTGTGTTTGCATATGCAGTAGTCTAGAAGCCCTAGGCACAGGCCAGTCCCTGCAGGCCCAGCAATGGCCCTCATTAGAGCAAAGACAGCCCTAATCAGACCCATCTTAAAAAAATAAAAGGGAGAAACTGCGGAGATGAGGAACAGCAATGTGGAAATAATTCCATCTCCCCTGTGTGGGAGGCCAGTGTGCACTGACTGCAGAACTATTAGGTATTTGTCTATGTATCCTTTGAAAAGGAGAGCTGGAGGATGCTGATTAAACAGCTAAATCTTGAGATCTACTGCAAAGGCTTGGTCAAGATCTGCCACCACAAATGGATAAACCAAATGGATGTCAAGTCATGTGAACATATAGTGTGTGCAGATCCTTTGGCAAGGCGGTTTTATTTAAGCGTGCTGGTAAGGGTATGTACTTAAAACAAATGGCTTGGAGTTGCAGGAGGGGAAGCTGAATTGCAGTCTCCATCATGCAGACCTGAATCTGGAGCGATCTGCGCTCGGAGTCAGGGAGGTTATACCTGTGGGCTTTCAGCCCGGTTTGGTTCGCTTGACCAACTGTCTTTTCACCTTTGCTCGCAAACAGCAGCCGATAAAAGTTGGCCTTGTCTGTGCTCTTTTTGGTGACTTAATCCAGCACAGGGTCACTTATCAGACCTCTGTACACAAGGCAGAGTTAATTGGCTCAGATCCACCTGAGCAGAGGTCCCTGGAGCTATGCTGATTTTTACCAGAAAATGTTCTGACCTAGCACTCGATTTCTTTATGTAAAAGAGCTAGCTGGATTTTTCAGCGAGCTTAAATTAGTGATAAAAGATAAGTCTTTCCTCATTTCATGAGTTGGGAATGTATTTATTGTGCAAATACTTGCTGGGGAGGTAAGAAAGTTGTTCCCAAGCCATCGGGATGTATTTATTCCACCTCTGTGTTTTGGCTGCAGCAATATGTGTTCACCTGTGAGTTCCTGAGTGTGGATGTCACAGCCTCTGCCTAAGTGGCCTCTGTTTGTATTAATCTTACCTTACAAGATAAATAAATAATGTCGGAAGATAAATAAGCAGAAACACAAAAAGCACGGAGACATACAAATGGCTTGAGGTGCAATGCTGACTTACTAACAGTAGATGGTACTAATGCATCTCCAGCCACACCATCTTTCTGATGGATTTGAAAAGCCAAAAGAGACTTAGATCTGAATCCGCTAAAAATCATACAAGCCAAAGGCTGTAGAATATCATCTCCTCAACATCAGAGGGTGTTTAGCAGCCCAGTCACGGCCATATGTCAGTCTGTTGAGCTTTGCTGAGTTCTCAGCTGAAAAACGACCATATAGGAGAGTGGCAGGAAGCATAGCAGTTGTTATGAGACTTTGTGAATTTTAAATCTGTTTTCAGAGTTCATAAAAAATTCTCTCTGGCCTGCACTGGGGAAGCACTCTGAAAAATTACTGCAAAGATATGAAAGGCCAAGGTAGAAAACTTCTGAGATACAGCAGCATAGATTTTTGCTCCTTATTTTAACCTTTTTTACCCTGCTGATGTCTCTGTTCCGTGTCTTAATTATCTCTGAAGGAAATCCTACTCTTACCTCCCTTTGTGTATAGGATCCTGCAAATGTCATTAAGTCACATTGTTTCATTGCACTGGGGAGCCCAGGGAGCATTTCTATCATCCTTATGCATGTGATTAACACAGATTTTTGTAATGGGTAGCAGTTCACCTGGACCCGTTTCCATGGTGCCGCTAAGCTGCAAGTGTGGGATCTGGCACTCATTTGCTAAGAGCTGATGAGGAGTTGAAAGGGAATTTTCCCTTTGACCTTTTTTGGTAGAGGTCACTAGTGCTAATCAATTTCCCTATTGGCTTTCAAGCACTCTTCTTAGACATATAATCTGAAATTTGCAGTGAGCACTGATTAAAGGGAGACCAGCATGGATGCTTGTATGACAATTCCTTTCGGCAACCACTAAAGGTCAATCAAATACTTGCTAACCAGTATGAACCACTAGACTCCTCTGCTTCTTTAATGATAAGGTGAACTATGTTTTGAAGGCTCCATTGCTACCAGCTGGTGAAGTTCATATATCGTATAAATAGAAAGAGATGAAGATCTTAACGGACAGGTTTTGTTTTGACCAGGAGTGGTTGGGCTTTAACTTTCCCAGGCTTTGGGGAATGAGCTTATAACAGATTCACTCTTCTAACCTGTTTTATAAGTTTTCTAGTAACCTTCAACTAACTATTCATTAAAATGTCTGAGAAATTAAAAATCTACTTCTCTCTATTGTGGCACTGATAGGAACAGAAAGGATATTTTGTTTATTTGTCTACCATTGTATACTGGTACAGCTTTGCACAGTGAAAAGGTGCACGATTTATGTGCACGATAATTGGCAAAGATATGGTGAAAGCCAGTTTCCCAATGCCTGTTGACTGATGTTTTGAGCATGTTTTTGTATTGCCCTTGAAGTTAAGATTACTGAACACATATAGTATTGGTTCCTGGTCATTACTTACGTCCAGGTACCTGTTGCTAAAATGTTTAGCAATTAAAATCAAAGCTAGCTATCAATCCAGATCCCCATGAAATCAGTGAAAAGTTCCTGTAGATTATATGAGCAAACAGTTCAGTATATTCTGACCAAACACCATTTAAATCAGTGCAGGGATGCTTTTCCACCTTAGTGAAAGAACAGCATTAGTGTCTGTCTTCTCTCTGTACATAGGCACCCTCACTTTTACACCCACATTCATGTGCATGCACACATAGAACTACAGAAGACAGATCCCTGAAATCTATTCAAAAACATTATTGAGGTTAGGACTCATCTTCAAGGAGTTTTGCTTCATCCTAGAACAGTCAAAATTAATAAACTTTTTGTCTAAGTACATACACCAAGTTTCAGTTTAGAATATGTCAGAAACAAATGTATTTCATTAGGAATTTAGTTGTTGGGGTTTTTTTCCCAGATAGCTGTGAAATAAATGATGTAAATATTCTCACTTCCAGACAGGAAAAAAGTATTTAAGAAATGGTTAAATATACCCGTGAGAGAACTACCAATCAACACATTTTTTACTAATTTTGTTTTGTATTCTTTTCTGACTAGTATGTTCACGACCAGCTGTTTTTAGAGGTAGTAAAAATTCTCAAGCTCACATTAGAAGGTTTTCAGTTACATGATCTATAGCTACAGTTGTTAGAACCCTTGGCATGGCATTTAA
Source organism: Falco biarmicus (assembly GCF_023638135.1). NCBI lineage: Eukaryota > Metazoa > Chordata > Aves > Falconiformes > Falconidae > Falco > Falco biarmicus. The sequence continues at coordinate 10,656,205 of NC_079300.1, forward strand.
AAATGAGAAGATTGTTTTTGTTGAGTAAAGCACCAACGTTCTGAAATAATATTTCACCGGACTTACAGAAAATGTTTTTAAACTTTGCGCTTAATGACCAAGTGATAGGCAATTTGGTAGGCAAGGAGTTTCCAAATGTCACTTAAAGTGATGTCCATTTAATCTGTGTGAACATTAGAAATTTCAGTGCACTTATAAGGGAAGGACTTGTACCCACCCAATCAACCTTGGCCAATATTTCTTTATCCACACTAATGTGGTAGCTCACCTCACCCATGACTTCCCTCCGCATTGGCGGTGAAGTATACATGCAACAGAAGTCTCCCTTGGCTTTGTTGATCAGCTTAAATGAGGAAGCTAGCAAAGTTTAGTCAAATCCTAGCAAGTTTTGCTCTTTATGGTGCACTGCCCAATGTTTCTTGTTTTCTGGGCAGAAATTACCTGTCTTGTGTACCATCAGTCTCTGCTAGGCAGCTTGTACAAACCTCTGCCTCTATTACAGAAGCGAGCACTGTAAGAAACATGTTCAGGCTACACTGATAGAGAAACTGGGGCTTATAATGGTGCAGTGGTTTGTTGCTCTCTCAGATTACTTCAGACTCCGGAGGGAAAATAAATACTGAGAGTTAAAGGAATGTATGAAATTCAGAAGGGCTACAGGAAAAACTAGCCTGCCATTCTAAGAGCAGCAAAACTAATGAAATAAGGATGGATGATTGGATCTACCACCAAGATTTATTAGGCAGGATCATTTCAGGTTCCTGAAACAAGGTGGAGAGCACAAATGCCAGTATTGCCAGTAGCACTGCTTCCTCAGGTGCCCATGAGGAAGAAGGTCTTGTGAGATCACTAAGATGGGCCAGCCTACTTTGGCCCTTCCATATGGATGTTTTTGTAGAACAGGGGAAAAGATCTGTACTTCTGCCAGTCCCTGGGACATGGCAGGAATCAGGAAAGCTAATGGCCCTAGCTAATTGGCTAGGTCAGGAGAGCAACTTAGACTCTGGCCCCTGCAGGGACCAAAGCATCTTGCAGCTAGCAGCGACTGAAGCCAGCTCTGCCCTTGGCACCCAGCTGCCAGGACTTGGTGCCTCTTGCAGCAGTTAGCACTTTCACCAGCGGGCTCTGCCCTGTGCACTGCCCTTCTGGTGCACCCTGCAAGTTATGAGGGTCCAAGAGGTACTGGGAGAAGATGGGAGCTGGAAAACAGGTGAAGGAGAAGGCAGTGAGGACCCTGCCCAGCTGAGAGTGAGGGTGTGTGGGGAGGGTCCCTTGGTCCACATGCACTCAGCCATGCCGCCCTCCTTGCCTCTTTAGCCCTGGGCTTCAGTGATGCTTACAGCACCTCTAGCACTGGGCCATCTCTACCCTTCAGTTGCCCACCAGGCTGCTACCCAAAACACTGGATGCTCCCCGTGGAGGTGGAACCAGCCTACACACATTTCTTGCTGGTATTTCAGGCCCCATCATGCCTTCCTTAAACCCAGTGATCTGCAGATGCTGACACCACCTCTCAGGTGGTGCTTGCCCCTCGCTGGGCTGGCAAAGCCCCATCTGCAGTGCAACCAAGGGGCTGAGAGGCACTGCCAGCATGGTGAGGGAGCAGCACTGCAGAGCTAGTGTTCGCTGGCAGAGAAGGAGAGAGAAACTGGCCATCTCAAATGCCCTCTCATTAATTCCAAGCCCTACTATTTACTTCTTGAAAATCATTCCTACCTATATGCTATAGTCACTGTTTCCATGTAAAACTTCAGAAAATAAAGCTACAATGCCAAAACAGATCAGCATAAGTAGTGTCAAAGAATCTGGGTGATAGTTTTATTTTTAGAGTAGAAGTGGCCATTGCTTTGCATACGAGTGGACAGAGGATGCAAAATCCATAAGGAAACCAAATGTTCAGCTTCACATTCAGTTGTCGCTCTGTGTCTCCTCTTAACCAGTATCACAACTAAAAGGATCAAGGAAGTTAAATATCAGTGGGGCTGGCTGACATTTTGTTGTGGTTGTGTAATGAGAAATACGGCATATTCCTGCTTTTTTTGAACTGAGAGTCATATGGAGTGTAAGTAACATTTGTCATGGTACCACTAGTGAAGTTAAACACACTGGAGTGGAACTGGGGGGGAATTGGGAGGAATAATTCAGTCCTGCAACCATGACTTATGGGCTGGAAGCAGGACAGTATGGAGACATGACAGCTCCTTGACAGTTACTCTCGTCCTGCCATAGACAGTTGTAACAATTACACTTATGCTTAATTACTGCACTTAGACTGTGGTAGGCTAAAGCACTCAGTAGGATAGGAGGTGTTAAGAAGCAGAATGCGTTTAAATTTAGAAAATCCTCTTGAGAAATATCCTCATTTCACACTTATTATTAGCAAAGCCAGCTTTGGAGAGAAAATCTTTGCTTCCATGACTGGAACCAGTGTCTTCAGCAAGAAGCAGAGGTATAGAAATCTCTTGTATGGGTACATCGACGTTCCATCTGCTCTGAAAATCTAGTAGCTGCTGAGTCATCTCCTGTGCCATGTATATGTGACATAATTTTTAAAGGTTATCAATACAGGGGCACTGCCTGCATAACGGATAGGGGGGGTTCTCTTATTTCATTTTTCTGTGAGCCTGAAAGTAAATATCTGTCTGATCCTACTACTGTTAAATTCAATGACTAAAGCCCTTGTTTGTTCCAATGGTGGAGGATTTAATGTTACAAACTTAAATAATTCAAATAAGTGACCCATAGTGATATGAGGCACACATCCAACAGGCAGAAGGTCATTTTCTTCTTAAGCTGTTTATAGATGTGAATTAAGATGCCTATGAAAAATGCTCTACCATTTCTTCCAGATTCAAACATGTAGCAAAATACATGCAGAGCAAGCAGATTTTATAGGGGGAGGATAGGAGCAAAAAATTGCAAATAGCATATTGTGCATCTCACAGTCTTGGCTGAAGCTGTCAGCACCCAGTGGTTTCTGTTGGGCTGCTTGTGGGCTGAGATTTCTGGTATCCTGTACTCATTGTGCACCTTGTGTGTTGGGCTCCTTTGAAAATTTAGGTACTTGTTTTCCTGCCTAATTGGAAGCAGAACTCGTTAGAAAATGTATTCACTTTCCCTCCAGGGATGGTACTACACTAAAATACAGTGTATGCTTTGGCTTAATTTAATAAGTCATAATCTCTTCTCATATTTTATTACATTTTAGTGCGAGGTGATTTTTTCCAGAGATGACTCAAAATAATACAAAAGAAACAAGCTTGTCCTGTGAACAAAACATGAATTATAGCTGATAAAATCAAGATAGCTTGAAGGCTTGCCAGCACAAAGAATGAACTCCCTCAGATTCCTAACTTACAGAGTAATGTTAGCAACCCCAAACTTCCCTAGTAATTTTGAAGTTTAAAGGAACCTTAAGGACAGTCTAAGGAAATCAATAGAAATAAAAATTTCCTGTCAATGCAGAAAAGAATTGCTGCGAAATGAGGAAAAGAGCAAGGTGATTTCTGCTGTTTCAATGGAGACTCGCAGCTTACAGTGCTCTCAGACACACTTAACCCATGCCTTCTGGATGTGGATGTTGTTATGCTCATTGGGAACTGCCATCTCAAGAAAGTAGGTAATGCTGTGTGTGGAAATGTCAGCATAAGCAGAACGAGGTGTTCACTTGGTTTTCTGAGTTTCTTGCATGGGGGATATTGTGCTGAAGCTCCATAGACTGCATTATCTCACAGCTCCTCGCCAGGTGCTGTTCAAGATGTGAGCTTTGGCTTTTAAAGCCGTTTATGGGTGGAATACAGCACACTGCTGGCTCAGGCTGGGAGCCTTCAGATCGGGGGGTGTAAATTCAGCGTGCAGCTATAACTGAGCTTTCAGGGATTTACACTGTGAATCTCATATGATTTGGTAGTCTGGTGGAGCTGTTGTTTATTTTAATGTTGGAGAGCATCTTTCAGTCAGGCCTTCTACAAGAGGAAGTGGAACTAATGCAAAGAAAGATTATATTGGGTTTTTAAATATACAGAACTCATGTTTAAGGATCCCAATAAATTCATAAAAATTCACCTATAAAATCCATTAGAAAAGCTTCTCTTTATCCTCATCAGTTTCTCTGTTGCAGAATGCAAGAAATAAACTGATTTCAGTGGAGACTATACCTTGTGAGCTGAAATCAGCCCCAGTTCAGTGAAGAATAAAAGAATGTATGTAAGCACTTCTACATTAAGGTTTTGGATGTAGGTAGAGGTGTGCCTAAAATGAAACGTGTTCTGCTAAACAGGATTAGGCATGAAAGAGACAATCGCATAAAGCACATGATGCACTCTGTCTCTTCAAGATGTTCTCAGGAACTTTGTCTCACACTGGAACTTTTCTCACAGTGCACGTGATGATGTATAGGCTTGGTATTTTTAGAATGACAAGTAATGCAAAAGGCTCTTCTCTCTCCATTGGATCATTCATTTTTCTAGATGCCTTATGCCAGAATTTTCAGAAGGTATCCACTCACTCTGATCTTCAGTGTTGTCTGCACAGTCTGTGGAATTTATAATCGCTGTTCTTCTCTGCCTCTTGCTTTAGATATACGTTCTTGAACGTTCCCTCCAGCCTGACCTCTGTTGGTGTTTTTTGAGCCTCTCCAAAACTGTAGTTCTCAGAAATTAGACACCTTAAGCCACTGGCAATATTTTAAAATGTCTGAAGATCATATTCCAGATTTCCTTTTTAGCCTTGGCCAAGTTGCTCAACTTCTCTGTAGCTTCAGTTTCTCCACCTGAAAAAGGGGGAGAATATCTATGTTGTAAGCTTGCTGTGCAACTTAATTCAGAAATGTGGTCAGGAGGTGCTCCGAACTCCTAGGGTACAGAATGCAATTAAGCTACAAAAATATTCTTAGTACTAGTATTAGTATTAAATAATAATACCTATTATTCTAAATATACCATTCTCCTACTTCATGCAATACTATCTAAAAGACCATTCACCTTACAGAGAGACATGCTCTGCGTGGTATGGATGAAGTCTTAGCTGCATGGGAGTTTTGCTGTTGGCTTGTGTGGGGCTAGAATTTAACTTGATGGTCAATCTTAAACCTGTGTTAATCAATGCAAGATCAAGGCTTCTATATTGTGAAAATGTGAGTTGTCCTTGATTTTTTTTAAACCCTGCAGAACCATTTATTAGGCATAAAATACATTCGAAAGGAGAAAAAAATGTAACTATGCATTTCAAATCAGTTAAATATTGCTGGCATTAAATATACTTTAGTCTTATGAATAATTTGGAAAGATTATTTCAGTGGAAAGATTAATCAAGGTTCAGAAATATCCCAGAGTCAATGATACTCTTGCAACTGCTGTCTGAAATCAGTATGTACTTTCCAAACTCTTCAGAGGACTGGTGCCTACCCCAAAGACTTCAAAGCCTAAGATGGGGGGAGAAACAAAAAAATAGCCTCTCAGTGTTTTTCAGATACTGAGATTGGAATTGGTTGAGGCTGATGGGATGGCAGTCTGCTAATGACTCTCTTATCCTTTAGGATTTTGTTCAAAATGAAGACTGCAACACATATGAGATTGAGAGCGTACAAAATCTGAGATGAGGAATCAGTTCCCCACTGCCACATTTTTAGCCTAAGAAGTACATAGCTACAATTTGAGGCAGACTTTTCAGTTCTCCTTGTATGCGTAATATTTGAAATGCATGCATCATACTGAAAGGATGGTGGAATTGATGCTTTCTAGTTCAAGGTCTGCTGCTCAAAACATTTTCTGCTTTATTAGCTGTATGCATGCTGTGCTGTCTCATAGTGCTCAGTGAGAGTACTCTTGGGTGCCAGGATTTGCAGGATTCAGGCCAGAACAGAATGTAAGATTAGGCTCTGAACTGGTACAAGTGGACAAACTGCAGGTGTGTAGAGGGTGGCAAAACTACACTAGTGCTGTTTACTCACCACCTCCTGATGTCACTTGGAGTTTTCCCTTTCAGCCTGTTGCTGCAACATATGGGTCTAATAAATCACTTTTCTACATCACAGGCACCAGCTGGATCTCTGCTGTTTAGCTCACTAACAGTTAATATCTGTGAGCCATTTTCTCCAATAAAGAGAGCCAGTCTTTTGTGGAGAAACCCTTTACCAGCCTGGCAACTTGTGAACTCCTCAGCATTTGATCTGATGCAGATAGTGCTCCTGATGAAATCAATAGCTGTATTGATTGAGTGGTAACCTGAGGGACTGGGCCTGAACTGGGCTAACACAGCTAAGAGATGAAGCCAGTGACTGAAATGCTTTCAGTAGTTAGGAGCTGTCCCCTAACACAAGAGATTTTCTGTAAAGCAGAGATTTTAGATGTCCTCATAGGAACTCTGATGTATAGACAACTCATCCCTAAATCAATCTTTTCATCCAATAAACTCAAAGTTCTCACTGTGACTGAACTCCCAAGAAGCATCTAGAGGTGCTGCTGCCTTTCATGCTTCCACAGTTGTGTTCTCCATTAGGTGGAACACTGGCTCCCTCCAGTACAGAACTGAGCAGTTTGCTGGCTCCTTTGACAGAGGGAGTCTCCTTGGAGTGACTGGGAACAGCAGGACCTCAGAGCTACCCTGGGTTGTGCTATTACAGAGCCATTACAACCCTTTGCTCTCCCGGCCATGAGGAAAGGCAGCTCTAATTGCTGCAGCTCTGCAAATCTTTCCAGTGCCTGTGTGGCACTTTCACCTTCTAGTCTTTCAAAAGTAGCCCTTCAAAATGAGCACTGGCAATCCAGAGAAAAACAGTGTGTTAATCTCCATGGTCATCCGAGGGGCAAACCAAACTTGGAGCACTTTAGCGGCTGGGCTTCATAACCTCTCTGCTTCGTGCCAATGTGACCAACCTCTGGAGACCTCACAGATTCATTCCTCACCTTGGTTAACCAGCTTTATCTAGCAGCATGGCTGGGGTCAGTTACACTTACTAAAACTCCTGACCTTGGATAAAGCCTCACTGATCCCCTCAACGGGACAACAACCTTTTTCAATACTGATAAAAGGCCTGATTCTGTACACCATTCTGCAGTTTTCCACCGAGTTACTCTTGACTAACACCAGTGTTAGGAAAATACAGCAAAGATTTCTGAAATGTTTACATGGGATATTATTTTGGAGGTTTGGGTTTTGTTTTTTGGTGTGTTTTTTGGTTTTTTTTAAATTGATACCAATTGATCAATACTTTTTCCATGTCACAGTGAGAATCAAAGCTAGAACTGTGTCTGCATCTGTTTATCAGTGCTGCTTTTGTAGTGGAAGACAGTGTCATTTATTGAAAAATGTGCGGTACCTACAGTATAACTAAAAATTTGTCTATGCGGGAAAAATACAGAGGATTAAACTGATGCATAAATTTAAAGGTTGGGTGAAAATTTATGTGGACATTCTTCTGGCATATGAGAGGCTTGTCTGAGCTTAACTTAAAATTAAGCTCAGAGACATTGTCGCTGGGTATTTTTCTACCCTGAAAAAAACCCACTAACTTAATTAACTGTGCTTTTCTCTGTTTAGTGTACCAAAATTTTGACCTGGTGTGTGGACCACAGGAGGTGTTCCTAGATAAGTGCTCAATAAAGCTTTCTGTTCCTCTGTGGGACCTTTCTTGCCAGGTGATTCAGGTCAGCTGCTGTGATAAGCCAGGATCAGATATCTATCTTTGAATCCAATTGTGCTAAAAAAAAGGGGTGTTGTCTCCCAGCCTTTCCTCCTCTCCCAGTTGTTTGTTGGTGTCTCCCTTCCAGATGTTATCACATCCTCAGATTGTTTGCAGAGATGTTCAGAAGAGGGTCCTTAAGTTGCTTCTGACAAAATCCTCTGGGTTAGCAAAGAGCTATTACTTAAGCCATCTTAAGTAAACCTGTCTTGTTTTGATTGATAGGGATTGAGAATGCTTAAAAGATCAGTCCTTAAGAGGCTATGTGTCCTGCCTGCCTGCTGATCCGGTGGCAAAGCAGTGGCAGGTAGCTGGAGACAGTAACCACTCATGAATTTGCAGAAAGCATATCTGCCCAACATCCCAGCCTCACTGACACCAGTGGTGGTGGGCTGGAACTCCTGGGTTCCATTCCTGATTTAGCTGCTGGGCCCACTACATAGTCTTGAGCGCATCAACCATCTATAACTTGGTTTCTGCATCAGGGCATAATCATCTTCACAGCAGGAGGACTGTAAAAGTTAATTGTAGAGTGATTCAATCCCCTTGGTGCTGAGTTACAGGCAACTGGTGCTGCTTCTGCACTTCATAAGAATTAACTTTTTTTTCTTTCTGATATCTTGAGTAAATGAAAAGCAAAATTTGTGTTTGTAATGGGAAACTATACTTCATTTTGAAGAATGTTGTTTATTCTGATGACTCACTGTTGGGATTGTTGCTGTTAAGTGGCGCAGCAAGGAATCCTCCTTCTCAGCCCCCATCAGAACAAGCACACAATTCCCAGGAACAATGCGTCAAACAAACAGCTGTCCACATGGAGTGCTAAAATCTGCTGTCTGGGTGCCCCTGATATTCAGTTCGACTTTGTATTGCTGGGTAAATTTAGCATGAGTGCATTCTTACGTGTATTCAATTTAAACCCACATCAACTTCTCAGAGAGACCAATGCAAGTAACACTGGAGTAAGCATAGCAGCCCTGGCTCCTTGTCTGGAGTTAGTCTGATGCTATTTTTGGCCATAGGGTGATGTTAGTTGTTATGATGTGCAGAAAAAAATAAGTGGTTGTTACATGCTAGCTAGGTTGCTAGGACTGTGCTGTAGGCAAGCAAATTTTTTGATAGAACACCCTACCTGTCCTTGAGAACAGCAGAAGGGAAGAGTCCCCTTCCAACGTTAACACAAGTTAGGAACACCTTTTCTCCTCCTGAAGACTGGCAGAGAAAGCCCAGTGTAAAATATTTGTCAGCAATGTCAGCTTGAGGAGTACCCATTCCTGGCTCACAGTGACAAAGCACAGTCCCTCAAGCGGTCATCTCTGTTGGCAGCAAACCACAGTGCAGAAGTAGTAATAAACAGTCAGGTGTCATCTCACTCTTGAAGAAAACAGAGTATGTAACTACACCTGGGAGTGTCTGCCTAGGTGGTGCACAGCTGGGATGCTCCCCAGTCTGGCTGATGTTCCTCCTTCCAGCATCCTGGCTTTGTAGAGTAGTATTGCATATATGTTGATATATACAACCTGAAATATGGTCTGAGTAACTCTTCCGGTGGAATAGCTGGGGCAGGGGAGTGCTGCTTGTGTGGCTGGAAGAATCTGAAATTGAGTCCTTAAAAAATGAAAATTAACAATTATTGTTTGGTGATGGCAAAGGGTCAGTGTGCAAAGTAAGTGGTTTGGTAATACTGCTATAGCCCAGAAGTAAAAAATCTATTTTCAAGCAAGTATCCTTCCAGAAAATTCTCACTCTTCAAATTTTTATAAGATGCTTTTAGCTCTCCCAAGATGATATGATGGATGGTGAGAAAGCAAATTAAACATACTGAGTTTAAGCTGGTTTACTGCTTAACTGTATCCTCTACCGGGTTTACTGTTTTTTTATTTTAAGCTGCAAAATGGTTATTACCATCTTAAAGCTGGGCTCCAGTCTCCAAATCCCTATAACATCATGCAAAAGTAAATGGGACAGTTAACTGACAGACACTGTCATAACTTACCCACTGGAATCTCATGCAAGTTTCTGACACTAAAATCCTGCCTGTGAAGGTGCAGAACCAAATCCTGTCATCACCTGAGGCAAACACAGTTTGACCACAGCAGCTTTGGGTAGAGCTGTATCCACACCACCAGGCACAGTTAAGGGCCAGCCCTTACCTCCTCCGTGTCCAAAGGGCATCTTACCCTCTTGGTGTCTGTCTGAGTAGCTGCAGTGTGACAGTGCCTCTCGTGATCAAAATCTTTAAGAGGAAAAATGGAGATAGTGGGGGGAGGGTGGGAGATGGGATTTCCCAAAGAAGCCCGGCGCAAATCATTCCCCCGAGGGTGGGTTGGGATTGCAGGAATATCTGCTGGCAGCCTCTCGTGCAAATAGGGACCATCCACTCTGGCCCTCAGAGGCTGTCAGCTGTCCCTCCCTCCCTCGTCTCCACGGTGGCAGGGCTCCCTTGGAGCAGTATTGCCAGACATCTGTTAGCTGCTGCTACTTCTGATCGTTTCTCTGCTTGCCACGCAGTGACCCCAGGAGCAGCTCAGACTGTCTCAAGTGACATTAGTTAACTGCTCTTTATTCCTCTCTCCATGGCTGCTGTGTGGCCACTGTCACCTTCACATGGGTTTGCTGTGGCACCAGGGTTCCTCCTTCCCCAGCAGGACGGAGCCAGGGGACAGGACCTGGGTGGGGAGGACAGTGTGAGAAGCCTTTCCCCCTCCTACTCTTGTTCCAGTGTATAGTCCAGGCTCCTCTTCTGTTTTTCTGACACATTTCTCCTTGCTCCCTACAAAGGCTCATTTTCTCAGGCTGATTTCAGAAGCAGTGGGAGACGCCAATGTGAAGCCAGCGTCGTAAAAGCACACTGAAACCTAGCTTAGACTTGGAGCCTGGCCTAGCCAGATCAGCAATAAAATTTTCAAAAGGAAAGAGGAAAAAAGCTATTTCCCATCACAGGAGCAGTGGGGTGTTTTCCATGGGAACAATGATGTTCTGGTTAAGTTCTAAGAACTTTTCTAATTATTAGGCCAAACCAATGTGAAAGCTGATGTCAGCAGGAAGAGCTGATGGGAGGAATTATAATTGTGTCTGGGGCCATATGAAAGCATTATACCATGTCTTGCTCCAGATTTTGCATGAGTCATTTTCCTCCTGGTCAGGATTTTGTATTGAAGTGCAGACTGGCAGTTGTCTGGATCTTTCCTTGTGCCAAAACTGCTGTGAAGATGGTTTTGTTTGTTTTTTTTCCAGTGCCACTGTGAGAAGCGCCATCAATAGAATTTCTTTGCTGTGGAGGGAGCATCAAGCAAGGCATCACACTGTGTGGGGCAGTAATTGCAACACTTGCTGCTGATTTATTGTCAGCAAGTTCTCTTGTGCAAAGACTGCTTCCTCAGTTCCATCCATAAAATTCCACTGGTTTCAGGAGGAATTAGGGCTGCTTGCCACTTCTGAGTATCTGCCTCTGAGCGTTTAGGTCTTTAATTGTATGTAGATTTTCTGCAGAAGCCCATTTGCTGCAGAGACCTACTGTTAGACACCACAGTGCAGGACTCTTCCCAAATTATACTGTAGTTTCCATCTGTAAAGCTGAGATAACAGTTTTGCTCCTCCCTTGATTAGAAGGCATTTTAAAAAGCAGATCCACCTCTTTCCCTTTCAGTTCATCCCAGCTCCTCATGGCATCACTGGAGAAGTGCCCACTGTTTTCAGATAGAGCGGGACTGGATACCCTGGATACTCCAGGATGCTCTGAAGAGACAGAGTCACCAATTTATTGATGTTGTCAGCTGGTGAAATGGGTTACAAGGCTGTGTAAATCTAAATTTTGTAGGAAGCAACAAAGCAAGCAGTTATGTCATAGAAAATGGGCAAAGTCTAAAAATGATCCGACAGTTGTATCAAGCGCTTCCCACTACAGTCTTCAAATCAGAGAGGAAAACCCATCAGCTACTTTGTGATCCATGTCATTTGTGTCCATATGATGAGTTAAGCCACTGCACTAGCATCAGCTGCATTCATTCACAGCTGTATGGTACTTGCTGAATCCTCGTGCAGTCTTTCTGATGCATAATCTGGAAGGCTTTGTTATGTGTCAAGCCTGCTTAAATGTTCATGCACTTAAAAATTTCAAAGGCTTCTCTCACACCCACAAGGCACTGGCAGAGCTCCCCTTCCTCAAACCTCTCCTAGGCTGCTCTGGGAGAGGCTTGACTTTTTAGCCACTCTGGGTGTTAAGCGTGTGCTCTGAAGAGTCAGTGCTCAGCCCTGGTATGAGGTCGCTGTTCACACCTGGGGACCGATCTTCCCAGACTCAGACATGTGGATACTCAGAAGCTTTCAGTTTATGCATGCAAGAATATGTATTTGCACAGAATGCACCAGCTTTGCAGAGAGTTTTACTTAGTAGCAGAAAAATATATGAACCTACCAAAAAAAAAAAAAGAAAAAAATCACCAAATTTTTTTTCTATTTTCTACCTCTCTTTCTTTACCATCGTAGGCATTATTCAGAGTCCCGTAAGTTCATCAGTTTTTCTTTGTAGTTCATCTTAGGACTTTTGAGCCCTCCCATCTTTTCCAGCTCTGCCTTTTGGCAGGTACCTCAGCTAAACCAGAACATGCATGCTGGAAAAGCATTTCCTTCTTCTGCCCCATCTTCTGCTCCAGACCTTGTGTATTTTGCTGCAAGTATGTTTCTGTATCCCAAAGACTGATATGTCTTGATTTATGTATTTGTTTTTCATAATTTTCTCTGCTGCAGACAGCAGTCCTCTGCACAAGAGCTGGAAGAAGTGACTTTTCCTGCTCCATCTTAGCATCTTCTGACAGTGACTCCTGAAACAGATAAGCCTCCTTCCATCAGTCCTTTGCAGTTTTCTGATGCAAATTCATAAAACAGGAATTAAAATTCATCCTACTGCAGTATGTGGTAGTTTCCCTCTTGACAGTTTTCTGAGTGAGAGCAGCAAGTGTGAAGGTGTTGAAAAGCAGCCTGGAGTGCTCCATGTCAGCTGTAGCTCTCTAGCAGGAAACACTGCTGTAGTGAGACCAAAAACCGATATTAGCACGGTGTCCAGGGCAATGCTGCCTATTCTTTTAGTTCTTTTAGAGAACATGCTATTTTCTTGCTTCATTGCTTCATCTGCAGCACACTGGCATGGTAACTGTCATTATTATTATTATTAAGGGGTAGTCTATCATGCTTTTCAGTGGAAAATTGGATTCCTGACAAAATCGTTTTGCTTAAAGTTTTGTCTTTGGTGAGAAAAAGTCACTTTTTTAAAAATTAAAAATCATTCAAAGAATATATTTTTTGCCTGAAACTTTTAGAAAGTATTTCTTTAGTGCAGTGTTGTTAATTTTTATGGGACACAGGGACAGATGTGTTTATATTTTCTGTCTGTTTTTATGGCTCACTATTATAGCACTGACTCTTGTGGTTCTTCAGAATACTGTTCAAGTGCCAAAGAATGAACAGAGGGGCAGTATCTATTTCACAGTTTTATCAGGATAAATCCATGCTAGCGCCACTGAAAGCAAGGCAGTTTCTTTGTATATGTGTCAGTCGATCCACAGGGCTTCTTGACTGGGTGAGCGCTGGGGGCAGAGCTCCCTAGTGGAGACGTGGCTTATATTGGCAGAATAATAGTAATCTTTTGCCAATATACTTCAAACTAGTTTCCCATACTGCATAAACTATGTCTGGAAGAAAACTAGTTTCTGCTGACAACGCTTTTGTCAGAAGAAAAATACCCAGCCTCTGACCGAGACAGTCATATGACCAGACACATTACGTGCAGGCAAGGGCTCAGTTGCGGTATCTGGTCCTGATTGCCACCTGGCTAGCCCTGCAAAGGGATTTTCTGCTCTTTTTGCTCCCTTGTAGTAAAACCAAATAACACCACTTCCCAGCCCCTGGATGCTCAGGTCAGAATTATAAAGGTGCAGGCAGACTTGGTAGCTAAAGCAAGTCCCCCTACTAGTCTGTGATTTTCATGTGAATGGCCAGGTTCATCACCGTGACCTGCCAGCAGAATAACGGTCTGTCTTCTTGGTGATAAGCCACAAAACCCTGGAGGCACTCCTGGCACCTTCTGAAGCGCAATCTAAGGTGCATGTCAGCACTGATTAAATGGAAGCTTTATAGAAGGCGGTTTGGGCCTTGATTATTTCAGAAGCACCAGTAGTCAGGGAACTGGATCGCTTGAGCTGTCAGCTGGGTGATTTAGTGCAACTCCTATAGGGAATAATGAAGGTTGTGATAAACTGCAGTGTGAGAAGCCAGTAAATAACTTTTATGGTAGAACTGTATTTGGAAACACTGAATAATGGCAACTAGTGTCACGGATCTTATGGAAAGGTGCTTTCCAGAGTTATATATTTAAATGGACATGGTGGGTCTAAGCTGTTCTTTGGGAGCTCAGTTGAAATCGATGGAATGACTTCAGGGTTCATTTAAGAAAAGAAGATGCCATCAATAATGTTACATATTTATTGATAACATGAAACAATTAACTCCTTTGGAGAGGAGGAGTAAATGTGTTTATGTTAATGCTGATTTATTACTTTATTACTTCTGTAACACAAAACAAGACTTCCAATCCCTAGCATCCACTTGGTTTTTTATTTTGGCTTATTTATTAGTTATGTTTATCATGAAGCCCACACAAATGAGGAGAGACATTTATTATGTCCTTTTTATTTCACAATGCATAATTCAAATCTGGAAATACTGTTTTCCAGAAGAAATACACATTTATTTTAATGCTTTTCTCTGATTTTATTTTCTATAGGTTATTCTAAGAACTGGTCACATTTGAGTCTTTATTTTTATTATTTTTAAATTCAGAAAACTCTATTGTCCAGTGGAGAATTAAACCTCATGTTCTGGTTGTAGACAGCATTAGATTAATAGATTCTTACTAAAAATTATACATGAGATTCCTTTTGTGCTTTCATGAGCTGACCTTCTTTGGTATTCTAGCAAAATTTTCAGGGGAAATAACTGAAGTCACTCTGAAATACTATGTGCATTTGGAGTGCTATACCATGGAGTCTATGCACCAGACAGGTGCTTGTACTGACTGTAATTAGAATTTGCTTTGATAATGCTCAGAGTGTCCATACACATGGTGATAACTTCTCAAAAACCTCTCTGCACAAGTCATGGGTCTCTTTTCTCTGCTTCCCTGTGCTTTGGGCACTGAAGGAGCGTAGGAAGCTGGCATTTTACTCTGTTGGGGCCCGCACTGACTGAGGTGCACGGCTGTGACAGGCTGATGGGTGGTGGAGGACCAGGCGTGTGCTGAACCATCAGACCTGATCCGGTTCCAGCACCAGCTGGTGCCCAGGTTGGCTCTGACTCCAGGGAGCGGGCTCCTGGGCTGTGCTGCAGGCAGCAGGGGCTCTGGATGTTTGAGGAAGGTATAGGTGGCTGTGACCACTACCTGGTCTCCGTGGCATTCTTCTTTCCCCTCTGCTATGCAAATCCTCCGCAGGCCTTCTTTTTCTGAGTCCTCATTATTTACTGGAGTGAACTTGCCAGCAGTGAAGGGTGTTGGTCTGATTGCCTCACGCACTGACATCCAGCCCACTATGCAGCTCTCAGGTGCTGTGGTGCATACTGTGATGATGCCGAGGGATTTATATGGTGCTGCGCCCTTGCATTTTCTGATGAGTTTTTGTCTCCCTTTGCAGTGTCTGTGGCCGAGTAGAGCACAGTGGAATGTGCTCACATCTAGGAGGTGTTGGAGAATCTGGGGATTCCGAGAGCATTGTAACACACAAGTACAATTTAGAACAGGTCAGAGAGAAGCTTTATTAGCTATGATCATAGTGAGAGAACATTTGGACAGCATCTCCCCCTCTGCTCCCCCTTTCTCTGCCAAGTGGTTGCAGAGACCCAGCCTATAGCCTAAGTACTGCTTCAGAGAAAAAACACAGGTGAAGAAAATAATCATTTCAATGCAAACAAAGCCAGGTATCCATCCCTGGGAGGGATGGACTCCTTAAATAGCTTGCTAACTGCCACAATTCTAAGAAGGAATCAAATAGCAAATAATGTGACCTTAGGGAGAGATGCTTCTTGGTGGAGCCTATAGGAGTGGCACACCCTGTATTACCTTAGCTCAGAAGTGTGGAGTTGGGAACAATCACAGGCTGTTAGCTTTTAGTCAAAGGGAATGTTCTTTTAGGATAAACTTCTTAGCCAGACCTCTCAAATCTTAAATAATAACAAATTTACCACCACAAAGGTAATGGGGGGGTGGGGTGGGGGGGGTGTCAGCATTGTTTTTTTGAGGTTCCAGTGAATCTGCAGTAAGTGTTGAACCTCCTTCACTGTACCCTCTGCAAAGAAGAGATTTTAAAATTTATTTTTAAGAATTATTAGAAAAGTATCAGAAAAGGTGAATAGCAGCAGGGAACTGTTACGGCTTGTAATGTGGCCTAAGGAGAATCTGAGGGATGTCAGGAGGGTGGAAAAACAGGTAGTGTAATGTTTGCTCCCTGCCTTCTGAATTTCTGGAAGACAGCTGAAATTTGGGAACATGATGGTCAGCTGTGTGACCCCTCACTACAGCTCTGTGGGTTTGACTTACAAGTCCTAGGCAAAATTTTTCAGTTTGCGAAATTTCCAAGTTTTCCTTATTTGACTGCACCACAGGTGCAAAGCATTGACAAAGCAGGGCTGATTAGTGCAGAGGTTCTTCGTGCCCTGCAACAAGCGTGCAAAATTGTGACATACCAAAGTCAATCCTGAGGAATAAGACTTAGACTGGGATCCAGGGTGTATTGTGACATTTCCAAAATGTTGTGAAGTAGCAAGTTTTTCCTGTCTCTCTATTCCTGCCTCCCTTGAACTACTGGAAATAATTTCTTCGGATTAAATTAGCAAAAGGCTTTTCATAGGTGCATGAATGGATTCAGGTAGTAGCAGATATATAATGTAAGTAGGAATATAAGAGAATAAGAGCAGATTAGAAAATTGGTAATTGCCATTCTGTCATTCTTAATCCATTCATTTGGTTTAGTTGTTCCTTTCTAGAAACTGGCTGTAGTGTCCTCTACCTTGTCTTTTGGTAATGTTGCTGCTGCCTGTGGAGCCAGCCCCCATTCCTGACCAGCCATGGCTTTCTGGAATCCCTTCTCACCACTAAGCCAGGGCACTACCCCTCATGGGGCAAGGTGGCAGGTTTTGCTTCTGCCTGGGTACAGCACTGCAAAGTGGATGTACAATGTCCTGGCAAAAAGAAGTGCTGCTCAAACCAGTGTGGGTATACTGCCAGCCCCAGAAAACCTGTGCACAGGTAAAGTAATGCAGTTATCCACTGCTCTGGGTTATGCTGTCATTCTGTATCAAGACAAATTAGTGTACTCGGAAGCAATCAGAAGTAATTACTCTTTAAGAAACAATAGGCGTCACTCTGTGGCTTCTATCTGACAGCTAAAGAACTTGGCTTCCTGTGAAAAACCCATACAGCTTAATCTTCTTGTGTCAGATCATATTTCCCTGTCTTCTCTTCGTAAATGTTTACATTGCTGCAGTAAAAGGGGCACTGCATGATCTTGGCTAACAGGGGACTGTGTGTTTAGAGATAGTAATGGGATCCAGCATCTTTCAGCTATCACTGTCAAGATGAACGCAAAGAAGGTTTGCAGATACAGAATAGCACCTCTGCAGGGGCTTGAGTGGTCCCATTCTCAGGAGTAAATCCTGGTTCCACGAAGTCAGTTCCTACTGTTACATGAGCTGACGCTGCAGCACAACAATGACAGGAAATGATAGGAATTGAGCAGAGACCTGGCTTTTCTTTTGCTCTTCAGGTAAGATGTTCAATGACATTCCACCTGATTCATTTTAGGAGTGTAAATAGATGCACTGATCCTTGCTTTTACCACCCCTACTGCTGCATTTTCATTCCCATCACCCACTTCTCATTTTCAGGTGTTTCCTTAAAGACTGAACCATTCCTAAAGGCTCCAGTGGCATCCTTGAAATCTTATAGAAATCTAAAGTCAGTGTGTGTGTCACTCAATGACTGTGTTTTACACTCTCCAGGAGGAACTTCAGGATTCATCTCAGTGAAGATGAAGCCAAAGACTGGCAGAATGAGATCCTGATGAGCTCCATACTTGTAGTGATTATAAAGTATAACTCTTTATTAGCTAGTAAAGCAGAGAGTCTAAATTTCAGATCCTGGCAAGTGCTGTCATCACTGATGCTGCCCTCAGAGGGTTGCTTCAACCTTTTGTGGTAGCTGGTGGCAGAGGAAGAGGAAGTAACAATAAAGTGATCTTGTGGTTAACTCAGTTAAGCTGTGCATAGGAAATCTGGATTCAGTTCCTGGCTTTGTTTTGGACGTCCTTGTAACTGAATACACAGCGTCCATTCATCTCAGTTCTCCTTCCATCAGATACAACTAAGAACATTTCCATACCATCAAAAGGTGATTTTGAGGATATGCTCCCTGGTGAGAGACTGAAATATTCCATGTTACTGGGTGCATGGAGGTAAAATAGAGATAGGCCAGTTAAATACTATTCTTTAACTGGGTTTTGCTCTATCTCTGAGAGAGTTGACAGTGAGACGAGACTTTTAGGAATGGACAGTCTCTTTCATAAGACCAAACTTCAGTTAACCTTCATTAGTGTTTCAAAAGATACTACAACTCTCAGTAAACTTTGTCATGCTTGTTCTCTTCATCAGGCGGGTGGTGTAGCACTGGAATAGGTCACCCAAAGTCGCTGTGAAATCTCTGTCTTTGTATATTTTTAAGATGTTGTCAGGTCGAGTCATGGTTGACCCAGTCTGGTGTTGGCAGTAGTCCTGCTTTGAATGGGAGGTTGGACTGGGGATCTTCAGAGGTCCCCTCCAGCCAGCGTTTCTGTGATTCTGTTACTCTACTTAGCTTTTTCCTACATGGAAATATCAAAGTTCTTTTAGGAAGTATCTGTATCTTTGTGCAGTAAAGCAAACAATATAAGTGTTTATTATCCTTTATTACTAGTATTAAGTATTCTAACAAAGGCAAACACTTGAATAACCTTGCTTTCTGGCTTTCTCAAAGCAAGATTAAGGATAAATATTAAATTAGAGTAGATATATTATTCACATTCCAAGTTAATTTTTATATTATATCCATCGGTTTTGTGCATTAGAGAATAATTTATTTGATAACACCATACTTACATCATTTCTGTGTAATAATACTAAAACAAAATAATTGTCAAGCATTAACTTTACAAACATGTTGCAAAATACAGCTTAAGTATGTCAGTGTCTTGTGAGGATACTTGAGGCTGAAATACCTTCCCTGCCTACAGACTTTTCAAACTAATACATGTGTACTCTACAATTAACAGCTGTTACTATTCCACTAATGGGAAGCATTTTCTCTTTCTTATGTTAAAGATAAATCATTATTCACTTCTTTGTCATATGTTCAAGGTCCAAATAGTCCTATCTCTGTAACAGAAACCAGCAGAACGTAATTAGTTCTCTCAAAACTCAGTGACTTGTGTGTATACTCCTCTAGCTATTAATGCTAAAAGCTCTCACATAAAGAATGGTAGCGTAGTAATAACATGCGGTTCTCATTTTATGTTGTTATGTTTACTGCTTGTTACTATTTCATGTATATGAACTGATATAAAAAGAGTGTGCATGCATATTTACAAGGATGCACACTGTAATGATTCTGCATGGTTCTATTAATGGGCTTTTAAATCCTGGTTTTGTCTGCGGAGGAAAATTGATGTGTTTCTGTCTGTCATTTTGTCGTGATGCATATAAAAAAGGTATGAATGACACATGCCAGGAATTAGGGAAATGAAAGATACAGAAAGTCAAGGCATTGAGTGGATGTTTGTTTGTCTTGGCTTATTCCTCCTGTCGTCTTACAACTGCTATATTACATCCATACTAAATACCTAAATTCTCCATTTCTGTAGGTTTTGTCCTGAAAAAAAAAATAGGTGTAGTAATAAGTATTTTCCTTTGATCTTCGTCTAATAATTTAAATGTTCCTTTTAAGTATGAGGGTCTGGCTTGTTACTCTGTACGGGTGTACGCTGGGAGAAAGTGGAAGGAACGTCCCCATCTCTGGCTGTCCCTGCTGGGTACTGACTGGGTGCCTTCAGTCTTCCCTCTGAGTTGTGGCCTCCAGAGGGTGGGAGAGAAGAGAAGCAATGACAGCACCATTTTGGCTGACATTTTGGGAGCTCTAGAGCTGACTGTGTAAGCTGCCATAGCAGGAGCTCCAGCACCGTGGCTCCCAAGTGGAACTGGAGTTGATTTGTTTCATCTCTACTTCAGGCTAGTAATACACTGCCCTTGGGACTGCACCACCTCCTTTCCCCTCAGCTACTAGAACGGATGAAATCCATGGAAAAGTGCATGCACTGCTGTCCCGTGAACTATTTGAAGGAGAACGGTTTTCCTGGGTATGTAGATTCTGAAGGAGGGACACGCGACCATGAGAAAGGTCTGTTACAGGGCTGACCCAAGATTCAGCCAGGTGCAAGGGCACGTGTGGGTAGTGCCACAAGTCAGGAAGAGGGCATGCTGTGTTCTCCATCTCATACAGCCAACGATCGTGCGACTGAGGACACTATTTGCCTAAAAGGCAGAAGACCAAGCAAATGGTACCAAGCAGATGGTAGTAAGCTCTATTCTTTTACCATGATTTTTTGTTTTTAAAGGTGAATTCAATAGACTGATCCCAGTTTCAAGAGGTAAACAGCAGTGGAGGGTGCTGTGTCTGCCAGAGCTGCCTGGACCAGCTCTGGAATGACATCTGAACACAGAAACCCATGTTACTCCTGTTCTGCAGGGGTCCTTGCACTGTCCTTTTTGCCATTATATCCAGAGTATGGATTCAGCAACATAGCTAACAGCTGTCTTGTGTCATTTGCTGTCTTGTTCTCTAGCCGGGCAGGGAGTAGTGCAGATTGTTTCAGCAGGGAATGTCTGCCTAAATGTGTACTCTGCTCTCTGTTTATGTTGGAAAAGGAAAGATCAAAGCATATGCTTGGAGTTAAAAATGGAGGCTGTGATTAGAGACCTCATCTCATTCCCAGTCACATATGTATGTACGTGTACTTACACATATGTATCCCTGTGCCTCATCACTGCTGGAACCTGGGGCAGAAAACAGTTCTCTGAAAATCAAGCTGTTCCTTTAGATGGCCATCAGAGGTCAGGGCTGCCTTTGAAGGCAAATGGACTTAGCCTTACCTTGGCTAATTAGTTGTCTGCAATGAGGAGAGACCCAAGATTAGGTGATAGTGGCTCTGTTGAGTCAGAATAAAGCCCTGACCAACCTGGTGCCCTGTCTCAGACAGCACAGTGCTGGAAGCATAAGAAAAGAGCACAAAAGGGGACAGTGAGACAACAGTCCTTATTCTGATATGTCTTTCCAGCTTCTGGTGCTCTGTATTGAGGCACTTTCTGAGCTCCAGGCTGTGTCTGAACTGCTGCTGTGGGTAGTGGCTGTTGGTGGATTCCCGTGAATTTATCTATCTTTTTTTAATCCACTTATTCCTTTGGACTCGACATCAGTGGCCTCCACATTCAACTACCCGCTGTGTAAAAAGTGTTTCCTTCTGGTTATAAGGGGAAAAGAGTAATTATTCCCTGTTTGCTGTCTCCATCCCACTCCATGCTAAATACCTCAATCACAACCGAATTCAGCTGTCTGCTTGGTAAGCGAATGAGTCCTTGTCTATGAAGTCTTTTCAGTTACAGAAGCCATTTGGTACCTCTGATGTTCTTGCTGCTTCTCTTCACTCTACTATACCTTTTTGAGATGGCATGACCAGAATTGCATGCAGTGCTCAAGACATGGGCACACCAGGGACTGACAAAATTGCAGAAGGATGTTTTCCATTTTGTTGTCTCTTCCTTTCCCATTTGTCCTTAGCATTGTGTGGGAGTTAACAAGTAGCTCTATTGTTAGAAGACCCTACAGGGACAGACTTGCAGGCTGCTCCTGGAGGAAGGATGCGGATAACAGGACATGATTTATCTATTTAATTTATGTTGGACTGTTTGATTTTGCAAAATTAACTTCCTCCCTGAAGAAAGACGTCAGATGAAATCTTTGGTTGAGAGGTGCAAGGGGAGAGTGAGAGATTAGTGTTCATAGCAGTGCAAAGCTGTGCGCTTTGATCCTTCCTCATGCTTGCTGCTCTGCTCCACTGTGTGTCTTGCCTGCAGGACAAAGTCTGGGGGCAGGACTGGGCAGACAGCCTTATCCAGAAACTGCCAGCCAGATTGTTTCCCTTGGATCAGGCCCTATCTCAGCAGTTATGTCCTTGGCTTTTCACATGCAAAAGAAGCACTTTATTAAAAGAAACAAGATATTTCCCAGAGTCTGACAGCTTGCATTTTGAACTATCACCCCTAACAAGGGACCTTAAAACTGACCCCAAGACGTTAATTTAACCATTACAATTCCATTAGTCTAATTTGTCATGAAACATCTTTAACTAATTACCTGCATTTGTAAGTTAGTCCACATGTCATGAGATAAGAAGTCAAGCATAGTCATAGGTCACTGCTCTGGGCTGCCATCACATAACGCAGACCCGAGATGAAAGGGAATTCAGAGCTGATAGGACGAATCTAAACAACAGCTACTCAGGCAGTACAAGGCAGCCATGGCTGTAATGTAAAAATTGGACCATTGTTTTAGAAGTGGTGTTTTGGAAAAGATGGGGCATGCCCTCATTAACAGAATAAGATCTAGGCAGACTGAGCATAATGCATTCCCCGCAAGGATTTGTCTTAAAGGTGGTAATTTGATAAATACAGGTCCCCACTAAGACCATTTGCTAAATTTGGCAGACAATAGTATCAAACATTTATGACTGAATTTAGAACTGTCCCTTTTCAAAGAGACATGATTATGTCCTGAATGTTACTTTAAAAAGCTCATTTGGGAACTGCTGTTGGTTTCCTCAAATGACAAATGTTGAAACGGAGGGAAAGACCAATTAGGAGTCTGATTAAAGGTTGTTCAAGCCTTTCACTGAGTTGTATGTTTGGATTCAGCTCCCTATTGCTCATTGGAAAACTGCCCATGTATTTATAGTGGGAGCTGCAACATGCTGCGTGCCACAAACACCTCTGTCTCTTAGATTTAGGCAACTGTAAACTTCCTTTCATTTCTCTCGTTTCAGTGCTTGTGACATTCCCCTAGAGACTAGATGAGGAGGATATGGTATGTGATTAATGAAGGATGAAGCATTCAGAAAATTTCCTCATTCTTTTTTCTGTTCCCTTCTTCAGTGAGAGGAGGTGCAGAAGGAGGTGGCCAAGAGCGATTCCCCCCATCAATATACAGAGCGTCATCATCGCGCTTTTGGCTGCCGGTGCTGGGTGTGAGGGGTAATTAAATGCCTGCCTCCCCCCCAGCCCTCCGTCCCTTAGCTCATCCTTACAGACAGCAAACGCAATTGAATTCTTCACTTCCATCACTCATCTGATCAATACAAAGGGCCAGCAACGACAGAGCTATACTGGTCAGGCCAGCCCTACCTTTGTACTCCCTAAGTACAGGCTCTGTCCAAGCCATAAATCACAGCTACTCTAAATTATAGAGGCTGCCAACACATCAGAGGGCTGGAGCGGGAGCTCCCTGTGATCACAGCAGGGAGGGGAGGATAAGGAAGGCCCTGACCAAGCTGCCTTTTCTGTACTCAGGAGCTTTATTCAGACAGCAAGGAAGAAAGAGCACCTGGGAGTCTCTGTGCTCCTCTTGCAGGCATAAGCCTGCCGCAGTGGCTCAGCAGTGCTCTGGCGTTACCTGCTGTCCTCAGGAAAAATTGAAATCCTCTTTCTACAGACCATAAGGCACTCACTGAGATA
Organism: Falco biarmicus; assembly: GCF_023638135.1. Taxonomy (NCBI): domain Eukaryota; kingdom Metazoa; phylum Chordata; class Aves; order Falconiformes; family Falconidae; genus Falco; species Falco biarmicus. The sequence goes on from NC_079300.1 coordinate 10,679,744, forward strand.
AGGAGGAAACTTCCCTTGGTGGTGTATTGCTGCAGTCTTTGTACTTGCAAATACCCTTTTTCGACATCCCTGTGGGGAGAGAGGACTCAGATTTGTATCTTCCCCTTATCGACAGCCAGCACTGGGAGTGCTCTGTCCTCTTCAAGGAGGAGCGACAGCATCACCAGGCTGCCCCCAACTCCTGCCACACAGCAGCAACAGCCCTGTGCTATCACATGGCCTGCTGGTGTGAACACCATAGCACTTCTTTCTTTCCTATGTGGAAGTTCACCTGTTATTTTCTGCCAATATTCCTCCAAATCTTTAAAGACAAATGAATCTTCAGGTCTCCAAATCTTTAGCCTCTCTGCAATGGGCATAAGGTATCTACCAGTCTGCAATGAAAAATCACAGACGATCCATCCTTTCAATCTCTTACTTTTATCCTAAGCTGATAAGGGAGGCCCTCCTGTGCTTGTCAGCTTTGCATTCTTGGTGTGTGCAGCATAGCTGAGTATTGCAGATTAAAGGTGAGGAGTTGAACAGGGAAAAAACGCAGGAGCGAAGCAGCTGTTTAATGAGATAGAGGGGCTTTCCTCTTGAAAACTGCTTATCCATATCCTGTCTGTTGGTAATTGCAGACTATTTTCTTTATGGACCATGTTAACACTGTTTTCCCAGTTTAATATATTTTACCCTTTTGCAGGATCATCTTTTCACCTTGGTAGCATTAAATCATTCTTTACGAAATTGTTAGTGACCCGCAACATATTTTTGTCAAGCTGCTTAGTTCTACCCTGCACATCTTTTGTCTTATAACAAAGTTCACGTGTATTCAGGAGTCAAAGCTTAGATGTTCTCAGTCTATACCCAAGTTTGCACCCTTGCAGTTCCAGATTTGGAAACTCCTTTCCACCCAAGCCTGTCTCAAGCTGTAATAGAACCTTTAAAGTTACAAATCCAGATATTGTCGAACTGACTTTCGGTGATAGGATGTGCTATGCTGACAGTTAGAACCAAGCCTTGGAAAGATGAGCTTCTTGGCAGCTGTTTTAGCCAGCTCATGTCACTGGCTGTCTTTCTGCTAGAGTTGTTTTCATTTTTGCAAACTCCTCCCTGTGCCTTGCTCTGTTTTTCAGGTGGACCCTTCACCTCCTGGTGCTCCTGAGAGTCTCAGGTAGGACAGCTTCACCACTGGACCCCGTGCCTCCATCAGTGGTGTCATTTGCTGGGATTCACCTCCAGAAAAAGACTTAAGAACCCATCATTACAAAACCTGCGTAAGTTTATGGGGGCCAGAGCAGCCAAGAAAGGTCACTGGAAAATGGCTAACGTCTGTACGCTGCCACTGTACATACCACTGTACATACCACTGTCTGCGTTGGTCTCTGGAGACAGCACAACAGTTGCTGATGGAGAAAAGCAAGAGAAAAGAAAGGATGTATCTGTCAGGAAGACGCGCAGTCATGCCTCAGGCTTGGTAGGAGAAATAGCATGTGCTTCTCAGAGATCTGGTTGTGGACAGGGCATTATTTCCCCGATCTCTCTCCAACTTGCTCCTGGAGGTCCTTCTGCTGTGGTTGATGTGAACAAGCCTGATTATTTATATCAACTCTATGCAATTGGGATCTGCTGGATTGCTCCTGGATTGCAACTTAGGTTAGAAACAGGAACATATCAAGGTTAGGAAAAAAGTGATCTAGGATTTTTCAAATGCCAAAAGTTCTGATCTCTTTTGTACAGATAATGTAAATGTTTGTATATGTATAAATTATAACACTGGGATCCTGGGTTGGGATAGGAGGGGTTTGCTGTGAGGTGGGGGCTTCTGAAATGGCAGAGGCTTGGGGTCATAGTCTGGAGAAGATGGGGGTCCTGCTTGAAGAGTATTGCCACAGTCCAGAGCAGGAAATCATACTGGGTTTGAGATGTGGGACAGAAGAGAGAGAATCTGCATCACAAGGGATTGAAGGAATTTATTTTGAGGACTTGAAGGACTGAAGTAACTTATTTCACATGACTCTCCCTCCCCCATCCCGTGCACATGACTGCATGCAACAGTAATTTTTGCTGATGGAAATGTGGTAGCTCTATTTTCTGCCCCACCTTCAGCTCCTTGTCTTTTTACTTGTCCATACAGTATCATATACCCTATGGCATCATACAATTAAAATAGATGATTATGCAGATGCAAATGGATCCCTAAGGAAATCTAACACATGGACATAACACCACAGGCAAGTTTTAACTGATTATGCAGCTATAAAGAAGTTTCTTCATTTTAAAATTAAAAACATTTTAACTTTTTTTTCTTCTTTTTCAGTGCTAACAGTAACATTTTCCTTTCCAGATAAAATCTGAAATGGAAGAAAGGGAGCTCAGGCTTAAAACTGAGTACCTTATGGAAGTGCAGGCTATAGGTTTCTGGGTTTAGAAACCTCTGAAAAGCACAAAATCTTTCACCCCCCTTACAACACCCCTCCCTCCTGCATGCAGAGTGCAAACCCTGTGTGCGTTTGGCTTCCAGATCTGTGACTCCCACCCTTCTTTTTGTAAGCAGTGAATTTTCTCCCTTTCAAAGCACAGATTTTATGCCCCTGTCATGCCCTGGGGAAAGTTTTTGCACGGCAAGTGCCCAGGGTTTTTAAATAATATGGAAACTCCTTAGTTTATTCTGTTTCTGTACTGCTACCACCAGTTCATGATTTCTGTTCCTCTGTGGCCTCTGCTAATGCATAGTGTGGCCTGAATGGGGTGGTTTTCTCTGCAATTCCAGTGATAAGTGGCTGTGTGTACAGTGACTGTAGCCTTCTTGGTAGCACTGTTTCTTGTTACGTCGTAGAGAAGAGGTACCACTTTTTTCACCATTCCATCATCAGCCTGATTTTACTATTATTACCAGCAAGCGATGCCAATACTGTTCATGTTTCCTTGTCCCAAGACTTAATGGATACATTCAATGACCATGTTAACCCTTCTCTATTCTCAGTAGCAGCTTTATGATGGTATTGCCTTTCCAAGCCACAGCTGATCTTGCATGCCTTCACACCAGTTAATCCAACCTCTTTTGGCTTCTTTCCCAAAGGTGTAGAGTTCTAAGGGGAAAACTCAGCAAGTGTATTTTCCCTCGATATCAGCGGATCCAGAATTTCTTCTTTTCCTGTCTACAGGGCTGCTCATTCCTCTCCATTGCTATCAGCAATGAGGGACAGACACTACTTACAGAATATCCTCTTGTTTTAGGGGAAATAAGGAGGAAATCAGGAATCTAAACCAAAGCTGTCTACATGTTCTATCTGAAGGTACGGATCTGGTGGACCTGCCCTGCTGCTTGTGCTGCTGATTAAAGAATAGCATGTTATATAAAGAGCAACACATAGTCTTTAAGAGTGATCTTGCAGTGAAGCAGGAGATACAATGCATTTGGAGGGATCGAGGATTAGCTGGTGCCTGAAGCAGAAACTGCATCTCCGACAGCATTCCTCAGAGCAGCATCAAGAATTCTGGCAGACCACAGCAGAACTTTCCTAATTCATTATGTCCTGAAAAGCAACTGTTTTCTGCTCATTAGACACTAATCAAGGTCACCCCTTCATTGCTGAATGCTCTGCATTCACTATGCTGTTGGCAGGAGGGCTTGCTCTGCTCCTGTGTGTTCAGAAAAAAAAGACCAAAATAAAATAAAAGGAGAAGAAATCCTTTGGCCAGCCATCTGCTGGAGCACAGGCCATGGACACAGTGCAGATACAACTGCCTGGATGCCCTGTGACCCATCTTTCCATGGAGGAATTCACTGGGAAAGTAGATTGTGCTGGACTGTTCCTGCAACTGCAGTTAATCGCACCTTTTCTGTATTACTGCTACAGGATTAACACAAACATTGCTCCTATTTTCAGGCTTATCAAAGGCAGCAGCACATCTCTCTGATCTCCTATTTCCCTGCTCTCTTGAAAGTGTTTAAATGAATGGAGCATTGATGAGCAGGGATGTGGTGCCAGGAAGGATGGTGTCATTTAATGCCTTGCTATTTATGCTATTTAATGCCTGTGTGGCTTTATATGTCCTGGGTGACTTGCTAACCATCTGGCACCCTCCACCCTTTCATAGGACAGACGGAGGTGTAGACAGCCCCTTCATTTGTCTCCAGCCCAGAGTGACCAGCAGCAATAAAATAGTATAGTTCCGATGTGCCGGCTCCTACACAGCCTGCACCTGCTGTCACTGAAGGATGAAGCTTGGAGGCCATGGTTTGGTGACCCTTGATATCACACAGTTTGGATCTCAGTGAGCTATGGGCACATACCTGTATTTCTGTTGAACTCGTTGGCACATGCAACCTGGATTTTTCTTCCAGCTGTAAAAAGCATAAAGATATCTGATCTGCCCTTGCACCTGTTTGTACACAGTTAACTTGTCAAAAGGTTTCAGACAAGCTGGAATCAGCAGAATTGTGTATGGCACATCAGCTGCTTGTCCTAAGAGTCCTACAGCTGGATTTGCTGTATCATTGAATCACGGCCTGAATTTTTAGCTTTATTACTTTCACAAACCACAAATACTTGGGTTGTGTCTTCCAATCTACTAGGAAGTGGGCTGAGATCCACCCCACTGCTTTCACACCGCTGTCAGCTGGCATTAACTTTCAGTCATTTTCTCCTTTGAGGCCAGATTGAAATCAGTGACCTAGAAGTAAAATACTCTGTATTTTGTTAGCAAGCAGTCCCTGGAGTTGTGCAGTCTAAATTGGGATGTTGTCTCAGCGAGCTCTTTTGTGTATCTTCCTGTGGCAATTGTACTGTAATTACCAACAATCCTCTTTTTGGTAGCAGAATTTATTAATTGCTTTCCACTTTCTCCTATGTATTTCTGCTCAGATCACAGTGAAGTAAGGACTTGCTTTAGTTTGTGGAGAGGTCATGATGTCCTACCGTAAAGCATTCGTTTTCTATGATGACATTGTCAGAGATTATATTACGGATTCACTGATATTTCTGCAAGGAGGGCAAACTGGAATCTGTGTTTGAGACTTTACTGCACTGTCTGTTAGCAATACAGCTGTGGGATCCGACCCTGAAAACGCTCACGCCTGTGAAAGTATTTGCAGAAGGAAGGACTAGTCATGTGTAGAAGCAGTTTCACATCAGCCTTCATGTTTATGGGATCACTTGTGGACAGTGCCGATAGTCTGCTGGGAGGTGCTGGCTGCCCTTTTCAGTGCTGTTGCTGAACACTCATTTTATTCAGCCTTTTGAGGAAGTGCCCAGCTCACATTGTAACTTTAATGCAGACTGTTAATATGAATAAGTTATATCTCCATGGGTTTTTTGTGTGCAGATTCAAGGTCAGATCCAGTTGGTCACTCTGTGGCGGCATCTAATGAATTGCCAGCATCCCAGAAAGCATACAATTTGAGATTAGAAGCAGCACCTCCTTATTACCATGACAGTCAATTGCAAGTGGAAGTGCAGTGGAAAAAAGGGCAAGGTAATGTAACATGTGAGTGGAATAGCACTCAATCCTTGTATTATGAAATTGTCATTCTGTGCCACTGTTCAGCATAAATGGACTAATCTTCACTTTGAAAATGAGGAGAGCTTGACTGTTAAAGAATAGGTCATTTGGCTTCTGGCAGCAGCAGAAGATGCTGTAATATTAGCTGTAAGAACTTGTGCATTCTTGGTAAGGAGATAAAAATGATTAAATTGCACTGCTTGCTTCTCTGTCTTCTAAAGTAATTCATATTTGCACCCGGATTCATCTAAGCATTTGCATAATTCCTCAGGCCATTCCTATTCAGCCAAGCATTTCAGCTTGTGCTTAAACTTAAGCAAATGCTGAAGCTCTTTTCAGTTCCTGGGGCTTCAGACTTGCTGAACAAGGTCTTGGCCATTAGTTTGTAATGTTTCAGTAGCTTCTGAGATTACCATGCTGTAGCAAATGGAAGTTTGCTTTATTTGTTGTATTACAGCCTGAATATTCTTTAATGACTCAGAAAGGTTAAGGGAGAAGATCTTGGGGCCCTGGAGAGGATCATTTTCAATAGAGTTCTCTGTTGGAAATTCGAGAGCCAGAGAACTGGGGTCATGTGTCCCAAGAGTTTCATGGACTCTGCAAAACTGGCAGTCACACTGACTGCCTCCCTTCCGCTGGGTTCTTCCTCAAAAGGAATGAGCAGAGCCAAGGGGAAAGTTTTGTTGGGCTCTTTGGGACATGGAGCTCTTTAGGCCAAATTCTGTTCTGAATTATGCTTTATTATTCCAGAGTGACTTCTTAACTTTAGTAGGGTTATGCCAGGTGGTAGTCATTGTCGATGCAAATTGTAGTTTTTTAAAAAAAACTTTGAAAAATTGCAATATTACAATAAGAGTTTCTGTCCAAACTTGGGAGGAGGGGATGGAGAAGAACCTTGATATGCTGATTTTTTTTGTTTTATGAGGATGGAGAGTTCAAAACATAATGCCTGGCATTATCAAGCCCTTGTGTGTCAATGCAGTTTAGCGTCAGAACTTGCTGGCCAATACAGTTCTATTGCTTCATGAAGACGTGTGGGAACTGGAAATTTTTTAAGTGGGATTGACCCCAATCTAAAATGAAATGTTTGGTTATGGCTTTTTAAAGAAAATACAATAAAACAATTGACTTTTTTTTCTTTTGGAAAAAATAATTTTCAAACATTTGGTAGGAAACACTCTACAGAATATATTTATGGCCCGAAGTCCTGTTCACAGTGAAGCTAGTGGGAAGTTTGCTGTTGACTTCCATGTGGCCAGAATTTTACTGAGGTTTCCTTTGCACCAGAGGGATTGTGTGGCTCTTTATCTGTAGGTATTAAGGTAACTTCAAAGCCTCCTGGCCCACTTCAGAAATAAAAAGTGTTCATAAATATCTCAGCAATTTGTTGGAGGTCTTGCTCCACAAAAGTAACATGGGTTTTGTCTCTATCTCAGAGAGCCACAAGGAGCTTCATCTGTATTTGTTAAAACAGAGACCAGTAACATGTTCTCCTAACAGCAGCAGTAGAAAGGGCAAATGTTCAGTTTAGTGCTCTGCTTTGCTGGGCTGTCTTCAGATCATCACTTTAAAATGTTTATTCTGTGAAGGGGAATTGTTGCAAGATCCAGATGCAGGTGTTTACAGTGGGATCATACTTCTGTTTTAACGTAGGGCTGTGCATCATACCATCTCTGTTTTCCTGGTCCCAGTGCATTCACCTGCTGCAGAATTTTCCTGTCTGTGTAGCAGATTTTATTAACCCCCAGAGATGCCTATTTGGAAGCTATTTTTCCATCCCAGTTTGGGGTCCCACTGTTAATCTTTTATGAGCAAGGAGCAGTTCATTCCATTGCTGGGTGACTGCAGTCCTTTGTTACCTCTTCTTTACCTGGAAAAAGGTGTCAACCGTAGTGAGAGGGGGAAGATAAAGGACTGGAAGAAACAGAGGAGGGTGAAAATAAGTCTTTCTAAGGGAAAAGGAGTATTCAGGGTGCAATTTTCATGAGATACAAGCATTTGGAAATTCAGTAAAATATGTCTGCAATGTTTTTTGTAAGCAACAGTAAATGAAAGTACAGATAGTTCTGGACTTAATCTATACATTTGTCCTTGGATTTAGGGCTAGCTCAGAGCAATTTTCCAGTTTTGCGCTTCAAGTCCATCTCTACCTGCTTTACTGGCAGGTTCCACTGCACTGAGGACAATACTGGTAGACACAAACAGAGCAGGACCTTCCACGGAAGAAGTGGTTCCTAGGAGGGGCTTGAGAGCAAAGTTTCAAAAGCATGATGTTCCCAAAGAAGGGCCAAATTTTTCAGAAGGGCTGAAAAATAAGCACTCCTGCTGTGACAGATGGCTGCGTATTTCAAAAGATCTTGCCATTAAAGCTGGCTGGAGATTGTCTATTCTTTTGTTTGTGACAGGAACTTGGGTTTTCTGTTAAACATAATAATAGTGGAGAATGGGCAGATTTCCTTTCAGTGTTCTATTTCAATGTGAGAGTTTTAATTGTGTTGTTCAGGGAAACTCTCACTCCTCTAATACATTTATTTACAACTTGCTGTGCTGGAAAGCCATGTGATAGATGGTTCCGAAAGTCTGATGACCTGCTCTGGTCCCTCAATGGCATGAAGCTTTTCTGAAGCTCTAGCCGAACACAAGTGTGCTGTGTGTGATGTTGTGGACAGAGCACTCAAGCACACTGCTTCCATTCAGGTTTTTGTGGGTAAGTTTCTGTTTAGGTTTTCCAGAGTGGGTTAAGCTTTGAGATACTTGATTTGGGATCCTGAGCCGTGCTCTTCAGTGGGTGAATGCCTTCACTTGTGGCTGTTCACATTCAGGATTGGGAGTGAAAGTCAAGTTGTATTTGTATGTACCTGGGCACTCTGACAGTGGGATGTTGGAACTTGAAGCTGTTTGTCAAAATGTGTGTTTTAACATTTTCATGATTTAACTTTCCCATCCATAAACTGGAGGTAATTCTTCATCATCAGCAAAGGACTTAAAGGTTCAGCATTTATGCATGCAATTTTGGAGAAGCAGAAATCCAAAAAATCCTTCTCTTCCATCTGAAAGTCTCAGAGCTCTTTTAAACTGTTAATTAATTGAGCAATCATAATGATGTGCCTGTGGGGATGAAGGGGGAGGAATAATTTACAGGTGGGAGAAATGAGGCATGAATGACTTCCTAGCCTTACCTGTGCCGTGCTGTTAGTCTGTGTCAGATCCAGACAGATACCGTCTGTGCTGTCTCCTTTTGCATCTGTGATGGGTGGCTGGGAACATCAGCTTCCTCCCCGCTTCCTCCTCTTCTTTTGTAGGGAACCCATTTCCTTATCATCAGGCTGCTGTTTCATGGAACATGTTACAAGGAGTTCATGTGGCCCATCTCTTTGAAGGAGCAGGCTTGGAAGCTGGGACATTTGTTTCAAGTCCCGAGTGCCACCCACTGAACAGGGCATGGCCAGAGAGCTGTCTCCACTGCAAGGGAGAAAGGGAATCAAGAAATGAAACTTCTGGGTGCTCTTAGGACAACTGCACGTTCTGCCCTGCCTTCCTCCTCCTGACCTGATGCACAGCCAGCTTACTATGCACCATCCTCTGCACACCTCCCACAGCAATTCAGGTTGTATCTTTGCTGCACTGAGCAGAGTGGCTCAGAATATCTGACTTGGCTCTGGTATACCAGCTCATCTCTGAGGAGCACCGTGGGCCCTCTCTGTCACCCTTCCTTTCCTGTCTGAACCCCTGTATTGGGCATCAGTAGATATCTGTACAGAAAACGTTGTGAATCTTCCGGCATACGTAGAATAAATGAGCACAAGGTTAATTCAAATTGTTTAAAATTGATGGGATGGGCAGGGTAAAAGTACTGCTTAGGAAAACACACAATTTCATCTACAGCTTGGCTGGGAATCCTGTTTAAATTTGGTTCTTAAACACAGCTGTGAAACTCATGAAGATGTCACATTGGTTGCTCACCCAGCAACCTTTATAGCCTCCTGGGAAGGTAATAAAAACACCAATAGCGAGCATTAATTCTAGCAGGCTGCTTCGCTTCATTCCTCTGGCTGCTCCTTGTCGAGCTCCTGCAACTCAAGACATGAAGTTTTTCTTCTAGCCAACCTCGTTCCAACTGCATCTCCCTACCAGTTATTCATATCTGGAAAGGAAAAGAAAAATACTGACATAATTTGCTGGTCCCTGGAACACTGGGTTTTTTATTTAACCAACAGGGCTTATGGTTACCTTTAGCCATGGCTTTTTAAGTAGTATTTAGCTGGATAGCAGTGATAAGCCCTCCAGGAAAAAGCAGTGGTAAAGTGGTGGCTCATGATAAATACTTTGTACTGTCTATAGTCATGTTTTCCATTCTTTTTCAGTTTATGTATCTTGTAAAAATTTTCTGGTAAAGCTACTACCTCCTGTGTGGTGAATTTAAGCCTATTGATTTCTAGCTTTCCTAATTGCATTTTATAGACCCCCTACTGCAGCTGGGACCAGAGCTTGAAACACTCTGTTCAGCGAAATGGATTGTCTTCCACAGGTCGTTGACACCCTATATTCTGCCTTATCTAAATTAGGCTGTCTCCAGTATTCTCTGATCTAATCCCAAAAGTAAAGGGTGTGTGTTATGTGCAGATACAATGCTTACACATAAATTTCCTATTGAGCAGATATTGGAAAAGGAGATGAAAGCAGGTAGAGCTTGACCTCGCAGTTCAGCGCACATGCAGCCGGGGATGCAGTGCCTGCTAACAGCTGGCTTTTCTGCACCTCGGCAGGTGATGGAGTTCCCACTAGTTCAGGAGCCCACTGCCAATGGTTATCACATGGTGTTGTGAGAAATCTCATCAGTCAAAAGTGTCTCATAAATAATTTAGAGGAAAGCAATTTGCACACACAGCTGTAGCTGTTTGCAAAGTCACAGTTATACCTGCCAGGGCAATGTGGAAATGGAAATTTCAAAACCATTTTTTGAAGTAGCCGGAATGGTCTAGCTTGGAGCTAGGGTTGGTGGGTAGTTGTTGATGAGTAAGAATTAATTGCACTTTCATGTCTTTTTATGTGTAATGAAATCCAGGAGAGAATTTTAGTATTTTTTGCATATTGGGAAAGGGATCAAAGGGATGCATAGTTTGAAAAACTCCAGCAGTCAAGGCCTTATCCTTCCAGAGGCTCTGCAACTCGTTCAGCTTCAGAGTGAAGGGGACAAGTTTTAACAGAGACTTGGACTTGCACTTTGAAGGCATCAGCTAGTTAAAGCTTGTCTGTATGTACAGACTGTCCAGGGAGGATAGGCAGGAGGAAAAGTCAGAAGATATTGCTTGAAATATCTCATCTGAGTATGCTTGCCTTGACAGATCGATGGGAGTAAATTGCTTGAAAACTTCTGAGTAATGACAAGGGAGAAAGGAACCTGCTCTTTAAGAATCTCAAGCAACTACAGAGAAGGTGAGAAAACAAAGATTTGTTTGTGCAGGTGAGTCCTGGGAAGGTGTTATCCATATTAAATCTGGAGATGGCACCAGGCTGGGGAGGGCATGTAAATATATTTTAGGATAGGGTTAGACATCACCTACCTTGATCCTACCTTGGGACAAGGGGATGGAGCAGATAACATCGCAAGATCCTTTCCAGCTCTTCTGGTAGCTGTGCATTCAGTCACAGTATCTCTGCTAGCTGAGTGCCCATAACATGTTTATCTTTAGAGGATGCCCCCTTAGCTAGGGAATAATTACTCTAGTTTTACCAACTGAGAACTAAATCACAGTGTTTTGCCAAATTAGGCTGTCTCAGACCTAAACTCTGAGATTCTTCCTCTTCCTAAGAGGAAGTCTGACATTGTAATGCAAAAAATGCATTCAGATGTGTTTTGATTGTACTATGAATGCTACAGAACAGTTCAACCTACGCTTAAAGACCAGATGAATTACAAAAGATTAGAGTTACAATTTGTAGCAGTGGCATTATTTTACTTTGTGGTTCTCCTGTGCAAAAATATATCACAGTTCTCACTGTTCTCCTCACCATTTGTCCAGTTCTTCTAAATCAGACTGCCGTCACCTGGCCAAGAAAGTAGCATAGAAGCCCGAGGAACTACCTGCCACTTTCTGGTGATCAAGGCCTCCATCCAAGAAAAAATTCACTGGTGAGGCTTAGTAAATGAAAGCAGCAGCTACTCATTGACTATGAACTGGATGAAAATCCCTGCAGTCAATCAATAGGCTGCCCTAGCTGGTCTGGCCTCACAGAGACAAGTAAGACCTCCTGTAATTGACATTAGTCACACTCTATCTAGAAATCTCTTACAATAGATTTTGTTTCACTGCAGTGGGAACTTTCTCTAATATCTTATTGAATACATCGTGGCGGTTCACTTTTTTGGACTGCACAATGATTAGCCATTAGTGTATTTTGCTAAGATGCTCAACTCAGCTATTTCATTTGCTTATTTCTTTCATTTATTTATACTTGTTAAGTTTTCTTAGAATCCAGGAAAAGTCTGGAAGAATGTCCTCTAGAACTGCAGATGAATAGTTGCACAACAGCCAGAACTTTAGTAACCTCAAAAATCTTTATTGAGCTGATATTCAGCCTTCAGGTCACTGGGGTGAATTTGGAGTAGCTGGGGTTTTGTCTTCTTGTGAGTTAATCCAACTTCATTCTAATTTAACAAGTTAGCTAGCTGTGATCAGCATTTGGCTTTTAAGTCAATGTAACATATTTTGTAAGATTTTAGATCACATTATCTTGTGAATCACAAATAAGTGTGCAAGACATGTTAGTTAAAATAACTATCTAACATGCATTAAATGAACATCTTTCCCTCCTATCCAAAGAAAAGTAGTGACTGCAGAATCTGGATCACTATCCATACAAGTCTACAGGGATATTTACAGGTAGCCTTCTTGAAGCAAGCTGATCTTTACAACGTTATTGCAGGTATGTATTGACAGTACTGCAATGCAGAAATGTGAGAAACTACTAAAAATCTCAACTAGGTCAGATAAGAACGAGTCAGGATTTTGTCTGAAACAATAAGCATAATGTTTTCATAATACAAGAAAATATTCATTGTAAGGAAAGAGATGAACTTTTGTGTTTAAAAAGGGTATTATCTGGCTACAGGTTTTGGCTGGGCTCTGCTAGTGACTGCACTGTACATGAAGGTAAACATCTGCCTTAGACGGTACCTTCTGGATCCAGAGGTTACCGCCTGCAGTCTCCTATCACATCCCTGCTCTGGGACCTATTGAGTCTGGATTGGGATGTCTATCCATTGTCTTTGATGATAAGTTAGTCGGGGAAGAAACCATTCTTCACGAAAGGCGGGATTCATCTCCCTCAACTTTAATTTCTAGGAACTGTCTGAGTTTGTCCACTATGAACGGAAAAAGAATGGCTTCTTCACCTGGAGATTCCTCTTCTAATCTACATGGCATGACTTTGTGCTGGAGGAGCATGTACTTTGCTGTTCACTTCAGAAGTCCTGGCAGCAAGGTCAGACTGGATGCCTCCTTTTTACATAGCCAATTTTGGTTAATACCACAATAAATTCTAGCTCAGTAGGTTCCCTGACACTTCTTAATGCTAGCCTAACTTCAGTAACATTGTACAAGTTTTGCTTTGGTTAAGTTTTTGTGGGATTTTTTAGTATACTAAAGCTAATATGGACTCCTTTAATGAACCTTGTTTTCCCTTTTAAGTCTCAGCCATTAGCAATAATCTATATGCTTAAACCTTCAACAGTTTATCAGTTTGAAGTTCAAATGCTTATAATCACTAGTAGTGGGCCAGCCGAACTGGATGCCTTTTAAATGCAAACAACCAATGCTTCAAGGTAATAAGGTTGCTTATCCACCTGGGGCTCAGCCCTGCACAGAAATCTCTCATTTGACTGCATATGTGAGAGTTTGCATTTGTTTTAAAGGCACTAGTACAGAAGAGGTCAGAGAGGTTTAGCTCTTTTGGCAGTGGGATGTGGCTTTTTCTGTAGCTCCTCCAAGGACTGCAAGGAATCAGAGGCTGTTTCTGAACACTTTTGGATCCTTCCATGGGGTCAGGATGCTGTCTTCTTAGCTTTTAAAAATTTCAAGGACACAGAATGAAATGGTGTCTCTGAAGCAGAGACTGACAGTGACTACTGGTCTGCTGCTGCATTTCTTGAAATACCTAAATCAAACCATGCCCATCTCTATGAGATGATAGTTCCCAAGCTGGAGTGGCCCTAGTTTGGGTTGGGGCATTCCCCTTTCTCTTGTAACTTCAACTCAGAAATTGAGCACATGTCTGAAAAACAAATTTGTCATCACAAACATTTTCTGTAAGTGACAGGTCGCCAACTAAATTGCCTGGATTTTCTTTCCCTGGAGTAATTTTTGAGTAGAGATGAATAAGCTATTTTATTTGTCAGTTCTAATTTGGAAAACAAAGTTCATTATGTTTCAAAAAGCAAAGTTTATTATGTTTCAAAAGCCTTAGATATATCAGACAAGCTCCAGATTATATTGTGTGAATGTCTTGATAGGACACTGGGAACTGCTGACATCCTTGCCTACTTCATTTTGAACTCCCCATTTGATCTTACTTTCTCCTAGTTGATTCTCCCAGGCTAAGAAAAATTCATAAACACAATTCCTTTTTGCTGATCTGAAAATATGTGGGAAGGCCCCTCCAGCACTCTCCTTTCTCTCTGAAGATGGTCTCAGCTTCTCCAGCCTCTCCTAATAACTGACTTTACCGACTGTAACATCCTCATTTCTGTCCTACAGTGCACATTCTGCATCCTTCTCCATGTACAATTCTGATGCTGCAATAACTGTAGTTATATACTGCTTTAGAAGGAGCTGGAAATTACAATAATGGTATCATTTGGGGAAGCTGATAATCAACTCTCTGCTGCAGGAGGCTTTTACCTCTTTTTTCTTTCAAGTTCTAAGAATTGCAATGACAGTTTGGCCCTGCTTCTAGTTTATTCCTTATTCCATTTCACTCTTTTGTTTCTGATGAAATAACCCCTCACAATCTGATATGAGTGAAAGGCAGCACGCTATCAAAAGAAAGTCCCGTGTTTGGCTGCCAAGCAAAGGACAAAATGTACCAGTAGGATGCTGTGCATCAGCAGTGCTTCCAGGAGGGAGCTTTCTTCCAGATCTTGCCCCCAGTGTGTCACTGTTAGAGAGAACAGAACCAACATGTTTTAATGAAGAATATTGGCAGTTGGCTGGAAGAGAAGAGACTGTATTTATCCTTTCTGTAACACCATTTGGACTAGCGTCTTTTATGCATGTGTAAGTGGTGTTGTTCACTACAAGAGCAGTGAAGGGGCATACCTATTCTAAGACCATGGTTCCATAAACATTTTTTCTGGTGGCTCACTGGATTCCTGCCTACCCTTCCAGCCCTGACTGCTTCAGTCTGCCTCCAGTGGTCCCTGTGCAATGCCAGAGAAAAACTGTTGGGTATCGCTTCTTTTTATTTATTTTTTCCCCATGTGGATAAATGCAAGCATTCAGTTTCCAGTGAGCTTCACAGATATTAGTAGTGGTACATCTGAAGGGACAGTGGAAGGGAGATACAAGAGTGAGTGAGAGTGGCTGGAGGCAAGAAACTTCCCCAGCTGGTTTCACTGCCTAAATAAACATGTAGGATTGTACCTAGAACTATCTTTAAATTACCTAGCTGAGTAGCAGCCCTGGTGAGCTACAGAGTGCAGCAGACTGTAATCACCTGGATATTTTCTTTGTTTCTCAAGTGGGCTCTGCAGCCTGCACTATATTGGTATCATGATGACGCTGCCTGTGGTACCTGGAATAGCTAATTTAAATATAGCCTTTATGTGGTCTCAGTGAGCTCTGGTCTGTGCAGACGTACGGCACAATTATGGACTATCCAAGTCCAAAGCTACATGCTGTGTTAGGGGTGCCTTTCTTTGACTTCTTCAGTCCCTTTTACGGTTATATCTGGGGCCAGTTGACTTCAATCTGCTTGTTTTCAAAACGTGGCTGCAGGGCAGGTAAACAGCCCTGTCCGTGTCCTGTAGAGTGAGATGTGAGAAGCACTCAGAGACTTGATTATTTTGCAAGCAGCAAGAATCACCTGGGACTTCATGGCTCCCAGCTGTTTGAGGGCAGCCATCAGTGCCACAGCAGAGCTGACAGCCTGTGTGGCTCTTCATCCTTCAGCACAATGCTGAGTAGCTTCACTTAAGCCACCGGTGAGGGTGGTCCAAGCTATTCTGATTTGCTGCAAAGTGGACAAGGAACTGAAGTATTTTGTGCCCTGCAGCCTGGGCTAGAATGGTAACAGTCTCCAACCAGCAAGTGTTGGTGGCCACTGTAGGGTGGAGCACTGCCCTGAAATGCCAGATGCAGGGAGGTTTGCTCTAGGAGTTGTGGTGGGGCAGAATGTTGATGTTAATACACATCATCCTCAATCACTAAGCATCCTCTCTCCCTCAAGAAAATTAGCCTTCCCTCTGAAATCATTGTCAGTGTTGTAATTATGAAAGTACAGATATGTTAAATGCAGTTGAGTAAATGTGGAAGTAGCAGTGGGTTTGTATTTTAAAAGCTCTGCCTGTATTTATATAATTGGGTTATAATCATGGAGGAGAAACTGGAAACCTCACCTTGCGGTGATGGAAATGTCAGAGGTGCCCTCATCCTCACCTTTGCCAGAAGTTGCTTTGGATGATTTGTGCAGGCCATGGAGCACACTCTAAACAAGCTATGAGAAGTCTGCTTTTAAAACATTGTGAGGTGTTTGTGTGTTTTTTTTTTTTTAATCAGGCCACTTTGCAGATCCAGTTTGGAGTTTGCTGCATATATTACATTGCCGGCCCTTGCTTTGGGCTAACTGATTTCTAGTGAGATGAGCAGCTGGAAAATTGGCAACCTCTCAATGAGGTTTGTGCCTATTTACAAGGCTGTGGCGATACAAGGCTTAATTTTTACCAAGTCCATTGAATTCAAGAGAAGAAGAAATGCCACTTTTTGTTAACTGTAAGATAGAAGCCAATGTTTAAACTTTAGAATATTCACCTCTGAGATACGCTGAAGTGATCTTCTTTTCAGGAGGTGCTGTGTGTTTGTCCTTGCATGGGAGGACAAAGTGAGCAAGTAGGGGTGGAGGCACCAACATCATGAGTAGAATGTGGGTCTGTGGGGTGGCCGTGGGGAGGTCAGCAGCAGAGGCAGGGCTGCTCTGACTGATCAAGATTCTCTTCAGTAACTGGGCAGGGGCAGAAGTACAGGGGCAATGGGGATGTTTCCTCACAGGGGAGTCTGGGATATCTCTGTTGCATTAATGCTTCCTTCTCACCCCTTGTATTGCTGTGCTATAGAGGGATTAACCTCATGAAGTTTCTTATGGCCTGGAGAAACTTCAGACTTCCTGAAGCACGGGCCAAAGAGCCACACTCCATTGTCTATAGTTGCATTCAGCTTAGAGTTCGCCTGCTGTGAATGTACCTTTTTAAAAACTTTTTTACTTTGTTGCAATCCTTTTGATGTATTTATTGACAAGTTTGTGCTGAGATGTACAGATATTTCTGCCAGTGTAGTCTCTACATCACAACTTGGAGCTATGTGAAGGAATGTGCAAGCTCTTTGGAGTGGTCCTTAACTTTATTCCTATTCAGAAGTGGAAAAATAGGCAGGGACAACAAAGAACAATTTTAATTTTCCTTCTTAAACCCTGCCAGTTTGAACAATCTTTTCCTGAATTTCCTGATGTGGCTATTCACATTCTTTCGTGAATTCAGACTGGCTGTTAGCAGCCTCCAAATAAAACATGGTTATATGGAGATTTACCTTGGCCCTGTTCTTGCTTGGCGACATGAGATACAGAGCAGCCAACTGGTTCAGCTCATGCTACGTGTCCTCTTCCAGCAACTGCTTCCTGTACAAGCTCACTGCTGTCCAAATTAACGGGATTGTTGCTCAAGATGTAGGATATTTGGTTCTGGTGTTTGTGTGAGTGATCAGCGAAGTCAGGAAACTGCTTTACAGAGCATTCAAAAGCCCTTTATTCTGAAAGAATCAAATCCAGGCTTCTGTTAAATGCACTAAAGGCTGCCATCATTAAAACATTGGGGCTGCAAGTTTGGCCACAAAAATGTTACAGTAATGCAGTTGGTATTCAGTCCTTTCTGTCAGCGTTGCCAAGTCTGGCATGCATGCCTTTATTTACTTATTTATTAATTTTCACAAGTCTCGTGTCTTTCATGCATTCCATAAAGCCTCAGTGTTTACAGGCATTTTAGTCATCTGAGAATCTCACCTTCCAGTTTTTAAAGATCTGCTACTAGCCCTGGTGGACAGACAGGAAGCAGGAACGTGTGATAAGGCTGATCCTCACAGGCAAAACCAGGCGGCTTATAAAGCCCCACATTTAAAAAGTCAAATCATAACTTTTTTTTTAAGAGGGTCTCACGAACCTGGGTTCCCATTTACGTGTCTCAAGTGCCTGGCGTAGACTGTACTAATGATTGCCTGGGTCAGGCTGTGGTTTGAGTGCTACATGCAGAGAGCCAGAGAGCACTGCAGCCCTGATGGACTGGGGGAGGAATCCTCGTTCCATTTATTATATTCCTGTTTTAACTTCATGGCCTGAGCATTGCCTTGTGCACCCTGTTTACTGTGTGTTTCATAAAGGCCAGAGGACTCATCCTGTTGCTCTGAAACTGCTTAGCCCATCTTTGGCTGGATTTACTGTACAGGAAGAACAAACGGTTGCTTAGGAAAGCACTGTATTTAACGAGAGAGCTGGGCTGGACTTTTTTCAAACAAACAAATAAAAGCCAGCAACTCTCAGTTTGGCATGGACTTTGCCTTTTTGTTTGTTGCATCACCCCATTGTCTTCTCTATCCCTTTTTTTTTATTGTTTCTTTGTTACAGCATTTCACAGCCTGTGGCCTGGACGCTGTAATTCCTGAAGGAATGCACGGCATAATGGGTACTGCGTGATCACAAAGCAGTTCACCTCGCGCAAAGCCGTAGCAAAAATGATGTATCGTGGCGGTCTCCCAATCTTCCCTGCTTCACTGACTTTTTTTTATTTGGAGAAATTCCTTTCGCTTCTCCTCACAGGGGCTGCCCAGCCCGGAGAGGAAGCGTAACCTTTCTCCACCCAGCAACAAAAGTGTGGCGGTATTGGAGCGCTTCCCATTTTCATGGTGTCTGTGCACAACACATCGCAGCAGTGAGAACTGGCCGGCGTCTCCTTCCCCAGGCTCCAGGCCGCGGGGCAGGGGCGTTCGCCCGACCGCGGAACGCAGCGCCGGGAGGCGCCAGCCCTGCCCGCGGCCCGGCCCGGGGCCAGCGGCCCTGCCAGCCGCCCGGGGCCCGAGCCGCCACGGCATTGCACAGTCCGCGTGTTTCAGGAGCACCTCCACATAGCGAGACACAAATTAACGGGGTGTTTTAAATCGCCAGGTTCGGCGTTAGCAGGCCGGCCCGGGCCGAGCAGGGTCACCCTCAGCCGAGGGACAAGGGCCCCAGGCAAGGCCCGCGCCGCCTTTGCTCGGGCCTCCGGAAGGGCAGGAGGGGAGCCCGGCGGGGCAGGGCCTGCTTGGCCCGGCCCGGCTCCGTGGGCGCAGGCGCGGTGCCCCGGCGGCCGCTGCCCCCCGCCCCGTCGCAGGGCTGACGCGCCGGCGCAGCGCGCTCGGGACCGGCGTGCGGCGGGGGGGGCGGAGCGCGGCCCTGGCGGTGGCCGGGAGCAGCCGGGCGGAGGTGAGGCGGGGGGCGGAGGTGAGGCGGGGGGCGGCGGGCCGTTACGGTGCGGGGCGGCGGCCGCGTGCCTGGGCCGCGCGAGTGCGGGGTGGCGCGGCCCGGCGAGCGGCCCCGGGCCGGTCCCGCCGTGCGGGCCGGGGGAGCGGGCGGCAGCGCCCGCCCGGAGCTGCCGGCGGGGCGCTCGGCCTTGTGCCGCTCGGGCTCGCCCCGTCCCCGGTGGGTGGAGAGCAGCGGGGCCGGGGCCGCGGGGCCAGGGGGCGGTCACCGGTGAGCGCGGGCGGACGGAGGCCGCGGGCCGCCTCCCGGGCCGCTCTGCAGGCCTGCCCCCGGCCTGCCCGCCCGCGCTGCCGGGAGGCGCGGCCGCCGGGCTCCCGGCGCTGGCACAGGGCTGGCCCGAGCCGACGGGAGCAGGGAGCCCGGGCACCGTCCTGGGGCGGTGCGGGGCCCTTCGGTGCCAGTCCCTCCGAGGGCCACGGGCAGGCTCCGGAACTGCAAGGCTGGGAGAGCCGGGGCGCTGGTGGCGGTGAGCAGCCGTAGAAGGGGATTTCCAGTGGTTCCAAGAGGTGTTTTTTCCGTCTTCGAGCTCTCAGCCCCACTTCTTTGTCCCCAAGCTGCCTTTGGTCACAGAGGCCCCCAGCCTCTTTGCTTTTAGCAGAGAGCTCACCTGCTCCTGTGCTGGTTGCCCTCCCAAACTGGGCTGCACTGGTGAGGCAGGGCCTGGGCGCGCAGCAGGGGTGGCTGTCACAGGTGGGTGCTGAACCCCGGGGCAGCAGCAGCACAGCTGTGTTCCTCGGCTGAGGACTGGGTTTAACTAACATGCTCTCCCTGCAGCCATCTCCGTGCTAAACTTGTTGTAGCCCAGACTTCTAGCTCAGAAGAGAAGTGGATTGCCTTTGGCAATAGGCTCACCTGTGCTTATTTATGTGTGTTGATAACACAAGTAGAGAAGTCATCTTTTTTCAGAGCTGCAGGAGTATGTGTTTAAATACTTGTGAAAATTCACCGTTTCTGAAGGAAGGCCTTTAGAAAACTTAAGGGAGACCCTTGATCCCAGATATGTGTAAGGACCTCAACTGAAATTCCAGTTTCTGTTCCCTTCACAGGGCTTCGAGAGCAAGTCTGATAGACTATAGTTTCAGCGACTTGCATGCTTCTGCCTTGCAGACATATTCAGGAAGGAGGGGACAAAGCTTGAGTGATTCTTCATTAAAATCAATCTGAAGTCTGAAGATTAAAAATTGTGTCCTTATGCCTTACTTGTACAAAAGTAACTTGGGGATTTTCAGTCTAGAATTTTTTCTCTTTCATCACTGTGATTTGTGACAGCGTTTCTCTTAAACGCTATCTTATCGGATATACATATCTCCACTAATCTACTTTAGCCTAAAGGAGGATGTTTCTGTCAGTAAATTATTATCATCTTGCCAGAAATAAATTTAGCAAATGCGTAGCCAACTGGGTGAGATGGTGGGTTGGTTCCCGAAAGCACTAGTTGAGAGAAGGGAAGAGACCAAAGTAACTAAGAGTTTAAACCTTGCAGTGTGATAACTGAGGTCATCAGCTGCATGCCCCACTGTGTTCCCATGCGTTGTTAACTTTGGACTTTGGCCATTTCTGTATGGTCTTGTGTTAATACGTTATGTTTTGTCAAAGTGGATTCCCCCAGGGCTTGTTTCACCTCTGGGACAAAATTTTTGGTTAACAATTCGGAGAACTGTGCTGGGCAGGTCAGAGAAGAAAGCAGAGAGAAGATAGTTTGCAGTTCTGTGAACCCACATTACTTCTGCATGTGCTAATTTGAATAATTTCAGACTTCCTGACCTTATCAGCTTAGTTCTGGCTATGCGGTCGTTTGAAGAGAGACACCCTTCCACAGCTTCCTCTCTCTCTTTCCAATTTTGGATTCCGCTTGGGGGAGGGAGGGAGGGCATCTTCTTGCACAGCATATCCCAGCTCTCTAACCTCAGGCCTGCTTTCTCCTTCTTGCTTATCCTCTGTCTTTGAGAGAGCCTGCCCCAGATCTCCGTGGGGAAAGGCTGGACTCCTGGGTGTTGACGGAGTCGCTGCTTCCCATGGCAGCGTGTTGTGCATGAATTCCTCGTGCCCGCACAAGGCCACGCTTCCAAGGCTGTTTGCTTATTTATGTTACTGATGGTCTTCAAAACAAGCTTATTTTATATTTTGAATTGCAGTGTTAAAATCTGGGCAGTCTGGGAGAAAAAACAACAACCAAAGAGTTAGCAAGTGATCTGTGTTTGAATTACCAGCTGCATGTGTCTCTTGATCTGCTGACCACCCGGATGCAGCCCTAGATAACTTGTGGTGATCTAAGTATGAAGTAGCTGCAGTGCTGTGGGTTTGTTCTGTGCATGGGTGGACAAAAGGTTTCTGTGGTCTGAGGCATGAGGTGTCAGATGGAAGCCTTTTGTTAGGGTCCTGTCAGCAGCAGTCGGTTGGGACTGCCTTTCCCATTTCTGCGCTTCTAGTTAAAACCTGGGCTCTCTGAACATGCCAAAAATAAATAGCGCTGCCAAGGACTAATTAGTGGTTAAACTGTAACAGGCTTAAAATTGGTGGAAGATGAGAACGCGTAGTGTCTTTTCCAGTACTTCATTTCACTGAAGGTGACAGAAGCTGCAACCATGTAAGTTGCAAACGGAGTGAGCTGCTAATTGCTCTAAGGGAAATACAGCACGTATCTGCACTGAATGTGGTACTTGGTAAAGGATCAAGGGCCTCGCATTCCTCTGTTCCTCTTGTGTAGGTGTTAGGTGAATTTTAGGTGAGCTTTATGTCAAGTTGATATCAAGTGACACTTGCTTGTAACTTACCAGAGCTCTTGGGGTAAGTCTCTATTCTGAAAACTGAGCGGCTCCCAAGTATGTTTCTAAAAGCTTAGAGTACAAAGCAGATCTATTACTAGAATCTGCCATTAGTACAGAGCTGTAACAGTTTGGGTTTGTCTTTGTCGGTGCAAAAGAGATTGTGCCTTTCAGTATTGAATCATTTGCAGATGGTATGTCAAATGCAGCAGAAGGGTTGAGGACTAATGACAGTAAACTTTCACTTACGGTCTTCGGGAGGTACACATCTTGGGCTTTCCTGGGTTTTAAGATTTTGCTGGTGTAATCTTGGCAGCATCCCTGTGCCGTGGAGGTATGGCTTATACTAGCCAAATTACACTTTGAATGGTGCAAGTTCCTCAACTTCAGAGTTTTTTCATCTGTGTCAGTGTATGGGATGAAGATGTGACTTTCTCTTCAGGTTTTTAAACTCTGGGTGATGCTTGCTTTATTTTTTGGTCTTAACGTTGTTCACTTCAGTTCCTTTTCTAGCAGTGCACTTTTAAGCAGTCCATTTGCCTTGCTGATTTATGTTGCCAAGTAAAACCAGTAATACTCTTGTAGCACTGATGGGAAAATAAGTTCTTCAAGCAGCACCTTTAATTAAATATTTGCGTATGGATTATCTTTTGTCACTCTTTAAGTAATACTGCTATTAGAAAAGTGAACTCTTTCAGCTCCTAGGACTGGGATTAACTGCTCCTTGGAGGCCTTTGCTTTAAAGGGATCCAGACTCAAAACTGATTATATTTGAAAAGGCAGAGGGGAGGGCAGGAAGGTTTTACTCTGATTCAATGGCTTGGAGTCAGATTTTCTTCCCGTTTTAAGGAGAAACATTTTTGTACAGAAAAAAACTTTCAATGTGGAGAAATTGGTGCATGCATCACAGACAAATGTGAAGTATTTTTAAATCCTGTAAGTTACAGTGTGAAGCATTTTTTAATGATCTAAGTTAAAAATGAAGCAGAACAGGTGGGTAGAATAGCTTTCCTAAGATCTTTACTTCTTGCAGTTTAAGAAGCTGGATTTCATGATAATAGTGAGCAAATGAGCTATTTCAATTGCTGTTGCAATTGATTGCATTGAAACTGTGGCACCACTCCTGCCTCTCAATTCAAGTTTGCCTCAGGTTCTTTTTGTTGTCAAGACTTAATCTTTGCTAGAATCTAGTTCAGTATTTTTCCCACTGTGATCATTAGTTCAGTTTACTATGGGTGAAATGATGGTAGCTGTAGGCGCTTCAGCTCCTGTGTAATCCACGGCTTTTTAGAAAACCAGTGGTCACTCAGCTGCCTTCCACATCTGAGGTAGTGCCCGTGAAGGGATGCTTCTTGTTGGACTTTGCTGTGAGAGAGCAAGGAGAAAAGTGGTGACTCCAAATCATTCAGGAATGTTCTTCAAAACTGGCAGGTATGTTGCACAGGTGCTGGGCACATGTTGCTGAGACTGAGCAGCAGCGAAACCTTCACGTGCTGTGCTCTCTCAGTGCACTCAAGACTCGCTTTGTTGGCAGAAGCCTTTTGTATATGTGGCGCTGTTGAAAATGCTGCGCTTTTGCTGGCTTGGTTTTTGTCTACTTGGATGGAAGTGTAGCTGGAATAAGCTGTCCTAGCAATAC
The DNA here is from genome assembly GCF_023638135.1 of Falco biarmicus. Taxonomy (NCBI): domain Eukaryota; kingdom Metazoa; phylum Chordata; class Aves; order Falconiformes; family Falconidae; genus Falco; species Falco biarmicus. The sequence goes on from NC_079300.1 coordinate 10,703,414, forward strand.
TGTGGTTTGGCTGATGTTTACTGGGGCCACTCAGGGACCGTTTTGTAGGTACGGTGCACAATAGACAGACATGAACAGTTTGTAGCATAAAAGCCGGCATAAACTATCTAGTGCAGAGAAATGCGAGTCCTAGAAGAGCAAATATGAGAAAATTGGCATGATGAGATGTTACGTCCTGATTTTGATAGTAACTAAGTTGTATGCTGACTAGTAGAGGGTTGCAAAAGAGCTAGATCCTATTGCAGTGCTTATACGGTTAAGTCGTACTGTCTTGCACGTCTCTGTGTGGAGGTAGCAGGGTTCCTTTCCAGGTTGTGGGTAGTGAACTCTGGGCTGTTTTCTGTGTGGTGGCAATATCTTACCAGAGTGCTAAATGATATTTTTCATCATCTCTGCATTTCTACTCCCCTCCAATTCCTACACACACGAGCACACACACAAAGCGACCTGCTGTTTACATCCAAGATGAGTAAGTGAAAAATGCAGAAGAGCTTCTTAAGTCAGACTTGAAATATCTGTTTCTGCAGGTGCCTAGCATTCATATTTGCCTTTAAAGTCCAATTGCTAACTTTATATTTCCATTTATAGGCTCCTTTATTTTCAGCTAGGTGATGTCTACATGTAATGCTTGGGACAGATGTGGCTAAGGGAAAATTTGTTGTAAGTCTGTAAGTCAGAATCAGTTGGATAGAGGAGGGGGAAAGTCCATTTCTGAATTTAAGAAAATGCAAACTGTTGTAAAATACAGGACGTGATTGATGTACTTGGTGAGACTGGAACAATTTGCATGAAACATCCTATGTTGTGTGTGCATCTGATGCCTTCCCCTTGTGTTTTCTGGATTCTTCTGCCTTTGGATTCTTCTGTCTTGTGTAGTTAAGATGAATAGATACTACCGTGCAGGCTTTACACTTCTGTGTAGACTTAAATCTATCCTTATTGCACACTTTGAGATGCAGGTTTTTAGTGGGGAAAGGGATTTTTAAGGTAACTGTTGTCTTGTATTGACACTGCTTTGTTAATGCAAAGATAAACACTGGTTATAGAAGCTCATGGTGGTGGTAGTGTCATACGGAGCGAGCTGTTACTGCAAATACAGAGGACCCACTTCACAGAGTACGCTGTGTCATTCTTCATCTAATCAGAGAATCAAAATTTCTGTGGTGGTATGTGCAGTGCTGTTCCTTTAAGGGAAAAATTTGTGTGTGTGAAGTGTCCCCAGAGTGCCTCCCAATATTTATTGCACAAGAATAAGCGTTCACTTTGTACATGGTGTACATGGCTTGCTGGTGGAATCGGGTATCTGCAGACACTTGTTGACTAACTTGGGCTTCAGAGTTTTGTTTTTCAAAAGCCTTTTGGTGCAAGCTAGTTAACTGTGCTTGCTCTACAACATGGATATCGAGAGACATTTACCCTTGGGCTAGATAGAGAGTCAGAAATTATATACAGGGAGCGTGGGCTGGGTGGGGATTACCTGTTCGCTGCTTTACCTCAGGGGAAGGTAAATGAGAAAAGCCTGTTTATGAACTGAGCCATTGCAACTATTGCTTCTTTTTCCTTTTGGTGCAAGTGAGAATGTCCTAGGGAACACGGGATTGTGTTTGGAGGACGAGTGGAATTTTAGATAGGCATGTTGCCTGAGGAATGTGCCTTAGTGTTTTGCTATTATGTTACAGTCCAGATAACGCTGAATTAATTTCCCTTATTCTTTCAGCTGTTTTTCAAGATCATAATGCATCAGAAAAATGAAAAACCATAGAAGATACTTGCTTTGGAAAAGAAGTCAGTTGCTGTCCCAGTCTAGAAGATGGACCACTGGATTTGGGCAGCCTGGGGAATACTGCTTCCAAAAGCAATTTTTCCTAGCTAAGAAGAAAAGACAGAGTGTTCACCTGATTGTGAGCTTAAATCACAACAAACTACAGAAGGCAGCAGTGCGGAAGGAAGGCACTTGAGCTCCAAAGCAGGTGGGCTCCTGATGTGCCTCTAAATGCAGAAACATATCAAAAACCTACTGTTGAAACATACAGTTTTCCTTACAAAACTACTGAGAGCAAAAAGATCCTGTCCCTATCGCAAAGGCGCAAGTCCATCTGGGAAAGTAAGAAAACTCAACAATGAATCTTTTCAGAGTGAAGATCCTTTGAATGAAGAATTTGAAATTGGCTATTAGTAGCATCTCTGGCAATATCTATTATGTCTCATGTGGTACGCCGGATGGTGCTGCCTTACCTGTAAAGAAAGGTGGTTTTGTTTATAGCGGGGAGGAGAGCAATAATGATGAGGGCAACACAGTCCTAGTAGTTTTAAACAACTATAAAAGGAAATGCTGTTGCAAAGGGAGTGGAATGGAACTTGTGGCCCCTTGACAACTATAAAGAGCTACAAATTTAACCATCATACTGTAAAAAAGAGATCTATCTTTATGATGCATAAGAAACTTTCTATGGTTAGGTTTCGGTATAGAATTATAAAATCCCTGGAACTTCAAGCAAGAAGCAAAACCTGCAAATTGAGAAAAATCAAGCCAAGGTGGGTGCAGAAAGTTACAAGGGACCATCAAGAGACGCTTCAGCCAGATTTTGAAAGTGGATTGTGTAATTGGCTTTCCTACTGGAAATCTAAAAGTAGCTGTCTTTGGAACCAGTACAGCTTATCAGATATGAACAATATTACACCCAAATCTTTAGCTGAGGAGAACAAAATACATGCATCTGAGATCTGCTACGTGCAGGATGTGTTACATTGTGCTGATCCACGTTCTGAGGAGCCAGAATCCGGAGGGCAGGATGGCCGTGTGGATGCTGCCCTGCCAGAACTGCATGCTAGAGCTTCTCCGAAGGCAGAGACCTTGCACCAGGTGGAGACCAACGGGGCTCTGGCAGAGGATCATGGCTCTGACATTTTCATCTCAGTGACAGGAAAGGAAATTCCTGTTTCAGGTCAAGATGATGCAGGATCTAATGAGGTTATGGGTATAGATGGAATCGTACTGTTGCAGTCCTCCTTGCAGGATTCCAATGTCAGTGATAATTTTGAAAATGGACCTTTATCCATGGAGATGGCACAAAATGAGGACAGCTCTAGCCAGATGGAAGTAGAGGGCTCCTTAAATCTGGACATTTTTAGTGCAAAGTTACTGGATCACCCTTACTGCAAAAGTCCTCTTGAGGAGCCTTCACCAGAAAGCACAAGACTGAAATCAGAAATGCAGAAGGGAGGCAAAAGGGACGGTCAGAAAGCTTCCCGGGTGGCTGATGAGCAGTTGGCAACATGGCTTTGTGGTATACCTTTTATATATCTTAGGGCTTCCAGGAGTTCCTGAAAACTGCTGGGTGTATCGTGCAGTTTACATGTTGCGTTAATTCCTTTATTAAAATGGTTTCTTACTGTGAATTATAAACATTGCTTAGCAAAACACTTAATGAAGTGAGGCTGCAGAGAGGGGAGCTGCATGAAAGAAGGACAAATCAATGCTTATCTGACAAGCTATTTTGAGGAATAGTTGCATGGTGCCTCTGCTGCTCTTGTTTTAGGGAAAACAATGTAATGGGAATTTTTGTGGAAAATGTTGATAGACATTTAAAATGTCTTTTGTCATCTCGTTTCAGAAGATGATATGGGGTTAAAACTTCCAATTTTTTAAATGTTTGACAAATATTTCTCTTAATTGGTTTTTGAAAATCCTTAGTGTTCTAATACTTCCTTCCAGCCTTATCCTCTCTTCTCTTCCTCTGTCTTAGACTGAAACTAAATCACTTGATCGATCTCAGGTTTTAATAGCCAAATATTGCTCATTGTCACTTAATTTTCTCTGCAATTTTTCATAAAGTAGGCTTAATGAATCTTACTAGACAGTATTTTTTTAAAAAAGGCAAGACTAGTCTTAAAGGTTCAACAAAAAGTCTTTGGGATTTTTTTACTCAGTGCTGAGCATGCAGTATTTGATAGCCTCTCTAAAGAGGAACATAGTAAAAATAGTAATTGGTGTCTTATTTATGTATAGTAGCATGCTGTACACATAGGAGCAGTAAAATAACACATTGTGCTACCTAGTACCATTAATATAACGTTTGAGTTCAGTGGTGTTCTGATAACTGAAGTCTTCCTTTGGCGAAATTGGCTTCATAGGTGCCCATAAACCTGAAGCCGGTGCCAACTAGTGTTAAAGGGATTGTCTGAAGTTTAAGATGCTCCGATTTCTCTGCCTGCTTTTTTGCCCTTCAATTTTGCTATTGATTCTCTAAAGCAAAAAGCAAAGAAGGAGACATGGGACCTGAAAACATGATTTAGCTTTCCCCATCCATATCTGCAATTTAGTGTGAGATGTGTTTCTCTGTGGCTTTATGTGAGCCAGCAAGGACCAGGCACTATGTGAGAAATTGGTATCACAGTGAACAGACCACTTCTGCAATGGATTTTTAGTTTGTCCAGCAGAAAAAGGGATGTAGTCCTTCTGTAACAGTCAAGAACCAAGACTGTATCAGAGTGGCAAAGGTTAAAATTTTGTGGCCTGATAGGCAGTCATGTTCTTGTTCATGGGAGGCCTGAATAACTGAAAATAAATAAAATGGAAAAGACAGACAGCAAATGCATTGAACTTTTGCACACTTGACGATTTTAAGAGAGTTCTTACCCAGCTTCTGCATGAAAGTAGGTGAGACCAGTTGCCATTTTCTTCGGAGTTGAGGGTTCCTGTCCGAGGACTGAAGCCAGGTCTACACTACATACACATTCATGTTGAGTTCAGCTGAAAAGCTGTAAAAAAGGAGTTCTAATTTTGCTATAACTGTGTGCAGGAGTTCATGTTTCTTCATAAATGTATATAAGTAATAATTAACTGCACCCTAAAAGGTACTGCTAGCCTGGCAAGAGTTCCTAGGGTAGATGTGTGAAGGAGATATAAATGTTAGAGGTGGTCTTGGGTTTTGAGTTTCTCTGCAGCAGCTGAGCTCCAAGGTTAATGGGCTGCAGCATTTAGTGCATTCTGATGCGCTCTTACGTATCAAACAGAGCTCCATGGTAAATCCTGTTTGTGATGGGTGTCTTGCATCAGGTCTGAACTTTGTATTTTCCTCCTTGAGTTACTCAGTTACACCAGTGTAAGTGAGGTCAGAGTCTAGCTAGAGGTCTCCTGGAGCTCTGCTGCGGTTGGTTGTAACTACAAGAATAGTCCCTTTGTGTGTATGTGTAAAAACCTTTTAAAATTCACATATATATTAGAAGAGAATAACGTACACTTGTAAGCCCCATGCATCATCTATCTAGACTTCTAGCCAGTGAGAAGTATTCTCCCTGTCACAGTGTACTAAGATGTAAGGATAAAAGTTGTTAGGCAAGTGTGTGGCAGAGTTGCGAGGAAGGTTATCTTCCTGTGAAGAATGCTTCCTTGTTGTCTGATCTCACTTTTCTGTCCTCCCTTCCTTCTCTCACACATCTGGGTGTACTTCTTGCTGTATCTTCACTGCTTTCTTGGCTCTTTCTGCTTTGTTCTGGGTCTCTGTCCCTTTTTAGTTTTTACTTACTGCTGTTCTTCTGGCGCTTTTTGTCTGTCAGATGTTTCTCTCATCTTGCTTCTTCCCATCCTGATCTTTGGAAGTTTCCAGGAAATATTGCTAAAGCCTTAGTAAGCAGAGAGCTGAATGTACACTGCAGTGTCCAGTGGTGCGCTCTGCCATCACACCCTGGCCTGAGAAGAATCCTGGAGTTTGGGATAGTGCGATTTCTCTAAACTCTACTCTCAGATCCAGCTTTCTGTACACAGAAGGTGTGTTATCTGCTGCATTTGAAAATTCATTTTCAGAAAGCTGGACAACTTGGTGGATTTTTTTCTCTTATTCACTAGCAGGTGTTGAAATCTTGTTTGCCATTCTCTTTCATTCTTGAAGGGTTTTGGATGCTTGGGTGGGATTTATGTCTCCAGTGTTCTAGTCTTATGTCTGAGAAAAAAAAGAAAACTTATTTCCTAGGTTTTTTAATTCCTCCAGCATTCATCCCTTCATTATTTCCTAGTTAATATCTTTGTTTCTGGTGTTAGGGTTGCCCAATGCTTTCTCAGGCAGTGGCAGGCTGGCATGGCTGTCTGTGTCACCTTAAGTGCCATCCCTAGGATACACGGGTGAATGAGTTAAACTTGCCAAGTGTCTGGTGTCTTTTCTGTTTGCGATGGTAACAGCAGAGGAGCTGAACAGACTGCAAACGCTCTGCCAACCAAGGCTGCTTACATTTGAGGAGAGTAATTCTGCATACCGTAAGGACAAGATACTGAGTTTTCAATGAAAACTGTTGCAGAAACTGATGGCTTTTCATGTTGCAGTAAAAATTACTTAAGATGTTAATTGAAATAGGGAGGGGGGTGGATTCTTTAGCACTGGTATAATTAGTTTGATGTAGAGATGTGTGTATGATCTTTTCCTGTGAAGCCGAGTGATCAGATTCCTGCTTTTTTATTTTTGTCCTCCTTCCCCTGCCCCCGTTTTTATTTAATGTTGCCAATTTGAGCTTTATTTTTCTTAAATGTATACTGCCATGTGTGGTGTTACGTGTTGGTTGGGTGCAGATTGATTGCTGCTCGTACTTGGAAGCAGTGACTGCTTTATCGGACTAGTGAACTCTGAAGGTTTTTTATATGTTTGCACTTTCATTTTTCTGGTGTATTTAAAGGATTCCTAGATGAAGTTATGAAGAAGTATGGCAGTTTAGTACCACTCTGTGAAAAAGATGTCATGGGAAGATTAAAAGAAGTCTTCAATGAAGATTTCTCCCATAGGTGTGTAGCAGTATCAAATTCTAGACTTTGTAAAGGACAAATTGCTTGTATTGCTACTGCATGCTCCACATCTAACACCTAGCAGAACAGAAGTCCATTTGACATGACCCTGACTTATTATTTTTTCTACTTTTTCAATCCTGTTTTAGAAAACCTTTTATCACCAGGGAAATCATGAAGTATCGGGAAAAACATCCAAAAACCTCTACTTGCGATTTCCGGGTCTTCTATAATAAGCACATGCTAGATATGGATGATTTAGCAACACTGGAAGGCCAGAACTGGCTGAATGACCAGGTCAGAGATGCTTGGTGTTTATGTGCTTCCTTACCCCTTTTTAGCCCGCGTGAGGGTATCAGTTGTTCACCTTCTGCTGCGTTACAGGTGGACTATCCTTACTTTGCACTTGAGAAATGGTGAGCAGCTTTTACAATAGGCACAATAATAGCAGTTACAAGTCTGGAAGATGAGAGGTGTCACAACTAAACTGTTACCTTTTGAAGAAATGATGTTTCACTGTTCTGGGAAAATAGTGGCTACCCACGTAGGTTTTAACATCTTGCCCCATCCCCAAGCTTGAGCAGATTACAAGAACAGCAGAGTGAAGCAGCAGACTGGCCCACAGCCAAAAAACCAAGGCGGCTGCAGTGCCCAGGGCATGCACCAGTAGTCTTAAATTGAATTAAACTGCATTTCAGATTGAGGCAGACTTCAAGCAGCCAGTTAGTCTCTCTGCGGGCCGACCACTTAGTTCCGGAGTGCTCGTCCTTCAGACTACAGCAAAGTGTTGCTATAATTGCTCACCTCCTTATTGCTGCTTCAAGTGTGAAGGGTCCTACGTTTTATGGGAACTTGTGAATTTGGGGGTTACAAAATTGCTCTGTACATATTCAAATATTTACTAACTCTTACAGATAATTAACATGTATGGTGAACTCGTAATGGATGCAGTCCCTGACAAGGTGAGGGGTTTTGTTATTATGCAAATGTACCTAATGAGAGATTGAGAGGGAAGGGTGAAACATTGAATATTTCAGATACAGATTCGAGATTTAGCTCAGGGATGTTCTGAGTGGTTTCATTATAATTTGTTGCTATCTGCTGTCAAATTTTCTTCCTTTCCTGTGCAGTTTTCAGTGCTGTTGCTCTTGTTTCAGGAACTTACTGAATTAGCTCTGCAGGTGGTCTCTGTGGTAGCCTGATGTTACTGATGTACCTGTAGAAGACAGATGCCCTGGTTTTGCCCATCCTTTCTCTCCTAGAGGTTTCTGTCCCCAGCATACCTGCTTAAAAAGTTTTTTTTATCCATGCCCTTGCTCACCAGTCTGATGTTTCAGCTGAAATTTTTGACTAAGAAGGATTTCTGCTGAGATGACAAATCGTGAATGGTAGCATTTGAACCATGCACATGTGCTGCTTGCACTGACCCACCTGCCCACCTCATAGCTCTGGGGGCCCTAACAGCTCAAACTGCCAGCTTGCCTGCCTGGTGAATAGGAATTGATGCAGAGCTGCTTGGTTCCTTGGCAGAACTGACTCTGCAGGGCAATTTGGTTTGTGCATCCTCAACAGAATGGTTACAGCTTTCCAACAGCAGTGTCTGTTGGTGGCAGTTTGGAGGAAAAAAAAAAAAAAAAAAAAAAAAAAAGAAAACATCCCCCATCCCACCCCCATTCTGTGACTAAATTTGCAGCAGTGGCAATTATAAAAAGCCATCTGTTTACTAGTAGAGCTGAATGATTTTCAGGTGAGACCACAAAGGAAGAAGCAAGCAAAGCCATTCTTAGATGAGCTCTGCATAATGTAGCTCTTAGAATCTTCAAGCTCAGAAGAAAGAACGTTGTTGCTTTGATTGGTGGTGATGGTGATTCTTCATTAGTATTCTCTGTACTTCCCAAGCGTGTGCTAGGGTTGTGGTATTGGAGATTGTATCTGTTTGCTTGTGTCTGCTTTTTCTTCATAGTGCATAATTGAAATCCTCATGGGAGATTTTGTGCTGGTACCTCAGAATGTGGTTTTGAAGTCTGTTGGCATAGCTAATGGGTGTTAGACTGTGTTTTCAGATGCTGAATTTTCTAACTTTTTTTTTAAGTAATAACTCGAGCCTTCTACCACCTCTACACTAGCAGAATTATTAAAAACAGCTGTTGCAGATTTCCATTTGTATTAATCTGTTCCTGTAATTGCAAGAAGCTAAGCACAGGGAATAATAGTGTTAACCTGGAGCTAGATAATTTATTTTTTTTTAACACGAGCCTACTTTTTTGCCATAGGTGTAGGTTTTTAGTTATAAAATGGATGTGGTATAACTTAAAAATGCTTTTAAACAGCAGAATATTGTTTTTTGTCTGGAGCTGGTCATAGTAGTTGAATACAAATGAGTGTGTTGTTGGATTAAATCTCATAACTGTTTTAATAATATTGGGTTTTGAGTCTCAGAGCTGCCAGCAAGTAAAACCAGAAGTTACTCCCTTCTCCACCACCCTCACTTTGCCAGTCCAATGTTCTTTAATCCCTGTAAAGAACAAAACCTCATAACGCCTTATCCTGGTGTTTTTCTCCCAAGTCTGTCCCCAGCAAAAAATCACCTGTAAAGCAGAACAAAACCTCATAACGCCTTATCCTGGTGTTTTTCTCCCAAGTCTGTCCCCAGCAAAAATTAAACACGATATGCCCGGAGGTACAGAAGCGTAAATATAAATGCTGCAGTGGCTTACATCATATATTATAGGGAAATAAGGCTTGCTTTATTTGCTTGCTGAAGAACAGCAATAGTTTAGGTTGGCAAAGCCTCTGTTTGTCCCTACTGGGTTCTGTTTCTAAACCTGCATTAAATATTGCCTTATTACAAGTTGTTTTGTATAAATTATCCTGGGGGAAGGGGAATGACTCTGCATGAAGATTTCTGTGCTCATTCCTCCTCTCTCTCTTTTTTTAGGTTCATTTCTTTAACAGCTTTTTTCATAGACAGCTCGTAACCAAAGGATATAATGGGGTAAAACGATGGACTAAAAAGGTATCTTTTAACTTTGTGTCATCAGTGCTCTGGTTCTTTGGGGCTGGGTTGAATCACTAACTTGAAACTGGGTTAGGAGGTGTTTGCAAAGGAATGATACAAAGTGGGGAGAGGTTAATAAAAGGTGTAGGATGGCACTAGTCAAGTTAGTATGATTATGTTGTGAAAATGTACTTTGAATGGCTTAATCTTTAGTGGTAGATTGTCTCCTGTGTACATTCATGCAAGCCGTTAATTTATCTGCAAAAAATGTCTCTCGGTGCTCCTGACAGGACCAGGTATGCCGATCTATGGTAGAGCACCTTTTAGCTTAACCTGGGATTGTGTGATAAAATCAAATTGTTACTCCTGAGTAACACATACAGGTACTAGAAAGCAGAAATTAGAGACCAATAAGCCAAACTGTTGTTAACATGGCAAGAGCAGACTTCACCTTGCTTTCCAGAACCCATACCAGATTATGGCTTGTGATATTTCCTGAGGTAGCTAATACAAAGAACAGTGTGCTTTCCACCACCACCCCCCCTTTGAACATTTGTCCTTTCTAATGTGGGAGATGAGGCAAGACTAATCAAGGACCGTGTTTGAATATATGATCTTTCTGCAGAAGCACTTAAATAGCACACATCTGTGAAATCCTAGAGATGAACTCATTATCCAAATATAAAATCTATTCGTATAATTTATTAAAATCTCTTTTAAAAGAGTCTGAATATTGGTGCCTAATATTCCCAGATGCTTTAAAAGTTCTTTTTCTCCAGCAACCCAAGTTTTGCAAAAACCCCAGAAGTGAAGGTAGATTCTGAAAGCAGAACCTGTATTCCTGTTGCTGCTGAGGAGGGGACCAGATGAGAGCAGGACAGTTGTTCAGACATTTAAATTCCTGAAGACTCTCCAAAGCAAGAATGAGAATTAAGCAGTTTGTTGGAAGGATTCAGCAGACTGCTTAGTCCTGCAATATGCAATTAAGGCAAACTTGTTTCTGCTTTTTAAACACATCAGAGTATTGTACCAGGCTTTATAAATGTGCTTTCCTGGGATATACAAAGCCGGAGCCTAGGACGTGCTCTTCTGCACCTAGCTGCCGTGTTTTCAAAGCTCCTGTTTGTGTCTGTCCCATCTGCCCACACTGGCACTCCTGCTCTGATCCACTGTTGTGTCAGCTAGCTGGCTGCACTGCCTTGGTGAAGCGAATCTAGGTTGCCACCATTCTTTCTGTACATCAGGTCTTAACTAAAAACCCTTCCAGTTCTTGGCTGACTCTATCCACTCTTCTGCTAGAAGTTTGCATGCCTGCAGCAGTCCCACAACTAGGGTCACATGAAGACCCTTGAGTTTACCATGGTTCTGCTATTGCTGGACATCACAGAAGATGTAGTTCATTTATCTTATTCCAGTTTTCCTTTGTGGCCTCAGCTTGCTGCTGGCTGACATCTCTTTGCTTCTCTCCAAGAATGATGGATTGTTGTGTAGTGAGTGTGTTGTAATCTGGTCAGGGAGCAGTTTCTGCAGGTGGGAGCAGGGATCATCCATGCTTGTGAGTGAGTACTGTTGTGAGCGAGGCGAGGCTGGTAACTGCTGTGTACACTCAGACCTTTTTGTGTTTTCAGCTTCCCACTGTTACTCAAAAAAAATTCACTTTTCTTTCCTACAAACCACCTGCCTTTACCAGTAGCACAGCAATTATATACTGTTCAAATTGCACAGTACTTAAAAAAAAAAAGGCAGCACAGAAATCTTCCCACAGGATGAGTTCATTTAGTTCAGTATTCTATTTTTGCTTATTTTCTGGACTGTACCACCAAAAACCCAGCAATTAGACACTTATTTCAAGAGGAACTGGGAGAAGGAAGATCACGAAAGGCCCTGGCTTGGCTGACTTACAAAAGCATAAGGGCTCATCTGCCACACAGACGCCAGGGGTGTTGTATCTGTTCTACTTGTTCCGTACTTTAAGACCTTCTCCCTTCTTTGCTTGCCTGTGACCACAGTACATCTGCTACGAAGTTAAGTTCAAGAAAGAATGAATCTGCTCTGCCTTCACCCCCTCCTTTCCTCTGCTCACCAAAGCATCACGCGGTCCTTCTTTGGTTTCCCCTGACAGTCACAGAGCCTGTGTTACAGCAGAGGGAGTCAAACTGCACCAGCTTGCTGGTTTTGTGGGGTGTTTGTAATCAGAACTGCTTCTGTCACCCATGCATGATGCAGCTTTGATAGAAATCTGTGGTGCTCGCACAGCAGGAGTGTCATTACTGAAGATACATAGCTAACCCAAATGAAGGCTCTATTGTATTACCATCATTTCTTAAGAAATCCCACTTTAACATCTCTGTCAAAGTGCACTGTGAGCAGGATTTTGCCACAAATACAGTAGTGACTAACTCTGGTACTGTACAATACTTCGCAACTTTCTGGGCTGTAACTATTTTTGTGCCTGCTGGTAAGTTGTATATGAGATAAACACAGGGAATGTGGTGAAAGAGTGGAGGGGCAAAAGAATTCTTCAGTTACAGGGTGGCGGAGAGGAGACTTGGATATGATTAACCTTTTGCTTTGCTGTGTTCTGCCTGTGGAATTGTCTCTAATGTATATTGTTCTTCTTGTCAGGTGGACTTGTTCAAAAAGACTCTCTTGTTAATTCCTATTCACCTGGAAGTCCACTGGTCCCTCATTACTGTGAACATCCCCAATCGAATTATTTCATTTTATGATTCCCAAGGCATTCATTTTAAGTTTTGCGTAGAGGTAAGAGTTACAGCTGTGTCTGCAAAGTTTGAACAACCTCCCTCCCCCTTTTTCTGTTCAGCTTTAAACTTTAAATGCAGTATGTCTACTGTCGTCCCGTCATGTATGAAATAAGAATCAGCTTTTCCTGCTGAGGAGTCTGAAGCACAGAACTTGAGGGTCACACCAGAGCTGGGAGTTGAGGTCAGATTGCCTATTGTCTAATTAGCCTACCATGTAATTGGCACACCTTTTGTGGCTCTGTCTTGTCACTCCCACAAAAAGCAGGGGCTCAAAGCCCCGTGCCATAGGGAAGCAGGCTAGCCAGAAGGGGAGAGTAAAGGCAATTCTTTCAACTGTTAAGGGAGACGTGTGTAGGAAATGATAAATTATGGTCCTTTTTGGGGAAGGTTGCCTGGGTGAGAGAACAGGACTGAAGATGCTGTAGTGTTGCCCACTGGGGTTTACGTGTTACTGCGCTATTAACAGCGTGTTGCCTTTTTCCTCTGTCTGCATTGGTATGGGGTGTGTACCTCTGATTATAAAACAGCAACCTTTTTTGAAGCTGCAACCTGAATATTGGAGTTAAATTATCAGTCTTCCTGATAGAGAGCAGCCAGGAGATTTTTGCTGGGACTAGCAAATTGTAATGACCCTCTTACAAAAGCTAATTTTGTCAACTTAATTGCTTGCCTGATGCAGCAGCCCTCTACTTTTGACTGTGTGTAGTTGTTGGCTTACAGAAGAGTAGTAATTATTGTACCCAGGAGAGTTCCCAGCTAGGACTTCTGAATGAAGATACTAGTTTCCTGCTGGCATTTGTTGAGGATGAAGCTAATGTTTGTTCTGGGAGCGAGAGACCTCATGCTCTCCAGCTTCTGAACTTGCAGCATAAACCAGGGGTCCCTCTCAGCAGCCCTACAGTCTTGCAGTGTGGCCTCTCCCATCCGGCTCCAGGCGAGGCATTTGCACTTAAATGTCTCACAAACATCAGATGCTTTTATTCTTGCCCTTTCTAGAGGAAGGGCAGCTGATACCCAAAATGCCAGTGTGATCCACCCACTAAGGTGAACGTTGGTGTGCTAGAGTGTGTTTAACTTGTGCTATAAAACACCAGCCTGTTTACAGAGAAGTAGAAGGATTTGCTTAACCCAAGACCATAGGCTCATTTATCTTGCTTCCTTTTCTTCGCCTGTGTCAGACTATTTTTTCCTGTATGTCACTAAAACTCTCCCTGGGGCTTTGTTGATTAGCTGCAGAACTCAAAGCATTTTGTATTGAGATTCAGGCAGGAAAATGCTATCGTATTGAATGTAAGGGTCTTGGTGTCATCCAGGTAAGCCAGGAGAGAACACACGCCAGACTGCACCGCGTGTCTCCGCATGACTGAGAGCACTCTGACTGTGTGCCTGAGTGCCACAGCTAGTCTAGTACTAAGTATACCAGTGTGTGGTGGGGGTGAGGGGTGTTAAAGCTCCCCGTGACAGACCAAAATGAGCCTGGATGGTAGAAGGCACAGTACCCACCAGAGTTCATTTCTTTATCTCTGGATCTGAGCTCAGCTCCTAATGCTCACCTGGTATTTGTCCTCGTCAAAAGGCTACCAGCAAAGAAGTCAGTGTCTCTCTGCTGTTCTTTAGCTGGTGAATAATGTTGTTGCTTTTTTTTCTCCTTTCCTTTTTAAAGAACATTCGAAAGTATTTGCTGACTGAAGCAAAAGAGAAGAATCGCCCCGAGTTTCTTCAGGGTTGGCAGACCGCTGTGACAAAGGTAAATGGCAGCACTTCAAGCCCTGGAGTCTGCATTTCTGAGAGATTTCAGGAGGTTGTTTCTAAACCCATATATCTGCACAAGTAGTAAATTGTTCTATGCTGACCACGTGGAGGGTGCTAGGAGCCACAAAGGTGGTTACACCTGGGAATTAGAGCTCTGTCACTCATTCAGCTCCTACCAGGTCTTTAGTACTTTCTGCAGGTGACTTGGTGATCTAAGCCTGTTCTCCAGGCAATTAAATATCCCTGCAGCAAAACCTGTAGTGGTGCCCATGTTGGCACAAGGTCAAGGACTGAATGAACTGAAGACGCAGCTTCTTCGCTTCTCCTGAAAGGACTGTCCTGAGCTATGCCAAATGAATGGGATTTGGTGAGGGAGGGAACAGACTAATGCTGCAGCTGCCTATATTTTATATTTGCTATGGAGAGAGGGCTTTGGTCTCCAGGGCTATTTGTGGCACATTGCATTTGATCACAAGTAAACAAAGTCTGGCAACAACAAAAGGAAATAACTTCTGTGTAGTGTAAATGAGGGAATATGTGATTTGCGTAGCCATCCCATAATGGCTCCAAAGATATAAAACAGGTCATTGCACACTAGACGTACTCCCAACAGCTCCCTCCTCGTGCAGGTTTATTTTTAGATGCTGAAACAATAATGAAATGATTCCTCTCTGCACTCATGCACACCCTGTGCAGTCAGAGTTTGTCCTCCTGTATTCTGTGAATTAGATGATCTGGGAGTTGAAGAAAAATAATTACTTTTCCTCTTCAAGTGCCAGAGATATAGCAGCACTAGCGAGTGGGACTTTTTAGCTCCACGTGTCAAAATTGAGCATATTTAAAGAAATAACGAAGGTTGAAAGTTATCATTTGAGACTGCCTTGCGCGCTCCTGTTGTCTGATGATGTGCCACTCTTCGTGTTCTTTGAGACCCTGTGGTGTGGCTGGGAGAGGAGAGCCACTGCTGGTAGCATGGATGCTGAGAGTAGTCTTCCTCTAGGCCTGCGTGGCTTTGCTGATATAGTTTGGTCCTGTGTAAAGCAGATAATGCTGTACAAATGTTTATTTAAACTAATTGAGAAGCTGTTCTGTGTAGGTCGCTAAAAGAAAATAAACTTGAAAGAAAGATTTGTAATTTGTTTTCTGTCCTACGCTATATATTTTTCTAAGTGTTAGGTGTTATTCTAACAAGGTGTTGAGTGTCACCTTGCAAAAGTTGGGATCAGAATAAGTAATTACAACTCCAGTTTCTAGTGCTGCAGAACAGCTAGTTCTGAGAACGGGATGACTGATAGTTATGCTGAATCTCCTTTTGGACTTTAAGGGAGAATTAGAGAATAAAAGGGTAAGTAAAGATCTAACATGTCTCTTCTTGTTTCTTTTCCTTTTAGTGCATTCCACAACAGAAAAATGACAGTGACTGTGGGGTTTTTGTGCTCCAGGTAAGAGTGCTGCTTTTTAAATATCAGTGCCCTATATTATTCATATAGTAAATATCTTTTTTTTTCAATCAAGCCTTTTCCTTTTCCTCAGTACTGCAAGTGCCTCGCCTTAGACCAGCCTTTTCAGTTCTCCCAGGAAGATATGCCCCGAGTGAGAAAAAGGATTTACAAGGAGCTGTGTGAACGCCAGCTAATAGACTAATAAAATGCAGCCAACCTAATTTCTCTGGCATTTCTGACAAGTTGCAGCTGGTGTTTGTGTACTTGAATTTCTGAAAGTTCCGTGAATTTTGAGCGATTCTCAGCTGAGTGGTGTGGCCACTGTTGTTACCTCAGTTTTTTGACAAGCTCTTTAACTGGCAGAACATAACAGAGCTGCCGTGAAATATTCCTAATGTCAGTTTGGTTCTCTTATGTTCTTTCCTGTATTTAATATTTATTATCTCAGCATGCATATAGGCAAAGCATGCAACTAAAACCATAAAACTATAGATTTGGTGCACCTTTGAGATGTAGCTAGAAATGACACACAGGTGAATTTGTCTGGAAACATAAAGATGCATGATATGTTTTCTGATGCAATAATGCTTTGAATGTATCAAAAAAATCAATGCCATAAAAAGAACAGCTAGAACCTATTTGATAGCTCCATTGTCCCTGTTGTGGCTGTATAATACCCAATTACCACTTTTTAGGGTAGTAAACTCATTTACAGATTTAATTTGTGGAGACCCCTTTTTTAAATAGTTCAAGTTGCTAATAAAGTTTGTTCTGTTAACACTTATCCAGCTGTCATTATCAGCCTGTCCCTATAGATAAAATGCAGCCTTTGCACAAATAAAGCTTGTCTGTATAGTAAAAAGTACAGAGGTGTTCAGTCACTCAGATTGATGGTATGTTCCTATATGCTGCAGAAGTCTCCATGATGTGTGTATTAAGGAGAATTATAAAGCTGGCCCTGAAGAGTCACAGCTTAGATACTAAGATAAACTCCTTGGCTATAACTGTTTAAATCTCAGATGGCTTTGAGTCGTTTTTCAGTTCCACAATATGCAGTGAAATGTACCATTTCAGCCTCTCTCCTTCAGCTCTGTCTTCAAATGAATTCCCTTTGAGCTTGTTGTCTTTAACCTCCCATTGGCTTTTGCCTTTGTTCAAATATAAATTAATTCATTTCTGCTGCATCTGCTGTTTGATTGTCTCAAACATTCCTAGTTTTGTTTGCGTTCAGTAGCACTGATGGGTCTGGTCGGAAATAATAGCACTTGTGGTGGGTGCTGTACAAACCACAAGATTATGTCATTCTGCTCCAGGGGGTGGGAGGCTGGGAGTCCAGCTCAGAACTTTGTGGTGGTGGTGCACTGGGCAGGGGTGAGTGAGGGCAGTGGATCTTGAGACACTTGTTTTTTCGCCTTGGTCTGTAAACTGTAATGTGCTCCTTGCTGAAGAGAGATACTTTTGTTTTGTTTGAAGAGACTTGTATGGGACCGCTACTATTTATGGCCAGCAAATACCTTATCTGGCAGAAAAACACAGCAGAAAGTGTAAGCCCAGAGAAAAACTATTTTCAGTGCTAAACGTCATCTGTTGCACAGTCTCAGTTTGTGTCTGTCCGTAGCCCTGACTTCTGATGTAGCCCTGACTTCTGATGAAGGAAAACCCCTTTGACTTCCCTGTCTTGCAAATTAATTCAGCCTTGAGCTAAACCAGGTGCAGATCCCTCCTAGATTATGGGACGGAGCAGGGAGAAGTGAGGGAGGGCCAAGCGCCATCAGACCAAGCAGTGGAAATGTGTGCATGCTGTGCTACAGAAGGTCCTGCAGTGTCCTTGTGTGATCCCACTTCCCCTTGTTGGCAGCTGGCAAGGACTGGCTTAATTTAGCAAGATAAGGAAGGCCTTAAGCACTTGGTTCAGTAATTTAAACAAGGAACTTACTGAATCAGAAAGAGCCTTAAGATCCAGATGGGCTAAACATACGTTTGCCCATCGGATGGTGCACAGCACCCCACAGCACGTGGTTTGTGTTTCCCTGAAGTGTTACTGATACAAACAGCAGCACCTTCGCGGTGCGAATGACTGTGAGCAGCGCGGAGGGTGACTTCCGTGAAAATTGAAACTTGGGATGGTGTTTCTCACGTGCTAGCGTAGAACATGTAAGCCACTGCTGCTGTTCTCGTCTTCTGTGCGCTGCTGTGTCACATGAGTGATCCAGATCCTCTTGCTGCCCTGTGGTACCAGCTGAAGTGATCCAGGCTGAAACTAACCCAGCGGACAGAGGAGTTCTCACCTCCGTCAGTGTAACTTGTCAGGAATGTGTATACCCGCATGAGTGAAGAGGGAGAGTTGGGTGGCTAGGAGGAGACCTGAAAGCAGTGCCCACTTTGGATGTGTGCAGATGAAGCTGTATCCTCAAGCAAGACTCCCTGCAGAAAGGGAGCAAAATACAGAAAGGGAGCTGCGTAAGTGCGTTGCCTTTATTTTCAAAACTTGAACTGTTTGGTAAGGAAGTTTGAAAGGTGTGCTGTGACAGTGTACCAGCCTGGGACACCCTTTTTTTTTGGTGGAAATTGCCTCATTGAGGGCTATTTTGCACTGCATGGGAACGTGCTGGAGCGCTGGACCACAGGTAGTCCTTTCCTGAAGCTTGGTGCCTGCTACTGTTTGGTAGGAATCCATCTTCCTCTATTTAAGAGGTTGGGAGAAGCCTTTAGTCGTGATCCCTTTACTGGTGGCACCAGTAAAAGCACGGTATTTCTGTGAACTTCGTGTTTGACAGGAACACGGATGCTTTGAAGCAAGTGCATATGTGTACCAGATCGTTAGAGGGGAGAGGGGCTTGCATTTAAATCTGCTGCCTTGTGAACTGGGGAACAGGGTGGGGAAACATGCATGTTGGAAAGTACTTATGTGCTTTCTTGTCGTCTAGAGGTTTGCTGACAAGTGTTCCAGTTGGTTATGGGGCAGCTCAGAGGGGTTACACTTGAGTCTCCAGCTGTGAACACACCAGTGAGAGGCCGCTGAGAAAAAAAAGGAGGGGAAATTGAAAACAGAGCTAATGTAAGCAAAGTATGTTGGTGCAGGGTTCAAATTAATCACAGGCAGTCAGAATCTCAGCCTCTGTAATGGTGTATCCTGTGAAACTGGACTAATTAACTCCTCCTTGAGAATGTCTTTGATGCCTTAAAGGAGATGGACTCCATAATCTGTAGTTACTTTACCAGTTCTTAAAACATTCAGAACTGTGTAGAGTGTTTCTATTATGGGAGGCACATTTATGTGGCTGTAGTTATGGCTGTTAGCAATTCCATTAATGTGATATTCAGAATTTTATAAATCACTCTGAACTGGTTTGGCTGATACTTAAATTTCACTACTTGTTCCAAAGAGGTTGTCTTGCTGTACCGATTTAGACAAATAGTCCCAGACCTGGTGAGGCCTCCATCTCGCCCATGACACAGTGAAGCTACCTGAGTTGTGATAAACCTTAAACACGATTGGAAAGGAATTATTAGTTTCCATTTTGTTTGCTTTAGTCTATAGTCTAAAATGACTGCGCGGCTGATACCAATCAAAAAATGCAAAACGTGGCCTTGATTCTGCAAGGTAAGTAGAGAGATGCCTGTGCTGAGCTGTTAGATACTGGCAGGATGGAGGCTGGACCTCTGTGCTATCTGACATGCTGCTGCTCTGTTCTTACCTGGCCCTCTTGAGTGTGAAGGTGATATTTTGAATGCTTCACTTGCACTGATCACCGAGCCAGACAGGCTTGCAAAGAGTTGCTGGCTTGTGTTGAATCTCTAGCATAATGCTTAACCTATCTTTACTTTGTCAGGGTTTTGATTGGTGTTATCTACTGTAGCATTTATTCAAGTACATGTGGAAATTTAAACCTTGGGCAGTGACATAGACTTGACTCCACCGAGCAACAACTGTGTTTTGTGGGTGTATTCTTGCATCGAATGAAGCTCCTGTTCCTGTGAAGTAATAAAACTGAGTTTTACCATAAACCCGATTTTCTTTCAGTGGTTTGGTTTCATTTTAATTTTAAAAGCAACCGATGTGATGGTTGAGGGGTTGTTTATAGCAGCTTGTTTGGGGACTTGTGTTATTAGGAGAAGCCTCTCCAGTTGATTAGTTCAATAACTCTGAACGGTACGCTAATGATGCTCTTTGTTCCGTAGCATCACAGTGATATAACTTACTGTGGTTTGAGCTGTGACAACATACAAGATTGGAGATGTCACATATTGCATAAATAAGGGTGGAAATGTTGCATTAGACTTTTTCTACTAAGGTAGCATTTAAAAAACACCAATCTGTCAACAGGACAGGTAGGATTTAAATTGCTTTTCTAGATCAAACTAAATTAATGCCCTTCTTGTATTGCTTGTTGATTTAGCTGTGTAACTATAGAGTTAAATCTTGTCTTTGCTGAATTTTACAAAGCTATATGGCTTGTGAATTTGTTATAATGGGGAATGAAGGCTTAGCGAGTGTCTCTTTAAGCTGTTAATCATGAGACTGGCAACATCATTGTCTTTATTACATTCATAATTTAAAAATCCTATCATGGAGGAGGAAACGTGGATGCTTGTTAAATATATTCTTTGGTGGAAAGTACTAAGAAATCGGATCGTTAAAGTACAGAATCGTAAGAGACACTAGAGCCTTGCCAGGAACAATAATTACTATTTATATGTAATAGGTGCTGGGAGGGAAGGAGATGAGTCTGGTTTGCTTGTGCCTGATCTTAACGGATTTTATGAGTAACCAACTAGAAGGATCTGGGGATGGAATTTTGTTTTCAGAGCATGTAATATTACAAACTACAGAGCTAAAAACTGTTGCAAACTGAGTGAAATATCTTGAGAAATCAACTGGTTTGTTGTCTCTCAACACAAGTAAGTGGAACATGTGCGAAGCGGCTCCAACTCCTGCCTAAAATTCCGATGAGTTCTTATTCTTAATTCTTCTGTTTGATTTCAGCATCACTGGTAACTCATCTCCCCTAATGCGGCACTTTCTTGAAGCTGCAAACCTTACCTGGGGCTCTTTACCGGCAACTTTGGGAAGTGGCTGAGAGGAGAAGGGATCGAAAATCCATGGGGGGGATCTGTTTGCACTGCCGTGTGATCAGTGTGTTGTGGGAGGAAGGGCAGGGGAGAAACTGAGCCTCAAATAAGATGCAATTCACTAGGTAATGTGGGTCAGGTCGTGTTGATGGTACATGAGCTTGATACAGCCAAGAAGCCATCCTGTTTATGGAGGCCTTTGGGATGAGTGGGAGAGAAACGTGGGGAAGAGATGCCTTCTGCAGGGATGATTGCTCTGCTGTGCACATAGGGACGCTGTGTCTTCCTTCAAGCCCGTGCATTTTAGATCAACTTAATGAGGCAGCGACTGCAGCAAAGGAAGAAACTCCCTCCGCAGCATTCAGCTGAGCATCACGTTTGTTTAGGACAGTTGGGGCTTGACAATTTATCCTCAGCATCTCTGACAGCTCCAGCCTATTGAAAAGCAGACAAGCGTGCTTCTGCTCTGCTGCAGATGCCTGAAGGCTCTTACAAATTAAGTAGATTCCGGCTCACCTTTCAGTTCCCGGCTTGTTTGGGGTGGGTGTTTTGTTTTGTTTTTCTTAAAGGTGTCTGAGGTGTGGAGAAGTTTTAAGGTATATCTTCAATAAGTGTAGGCCCGTCTCATTCAGGAGAATTGTCTTGGAGATCTGCTTTCAGTTTTGCATACTGAAATGCTTCTGTCTCTCCCGCAATTAGCAGAGGAAGGCAATCTTTAAACGCTGCTGTTAATGGGCAGAAAAGAGACTTCAGGGCAGAATTTTTGGTAGAGTTTTGGGGTTTGTCCTCTGGTGGATCACCCTTCAGATGAATGCTTTTTTTCTTTAGAACATAAATGTAGCTAAAAGATGCTTAAGAACTTTAGGCTAATGAAATGCAGTGCCTTAAATTTATGGCCACTTATAGGATTCTTGTAGGCACTTGATTGTCCCCAGACAGGATGCCCTAGTCTTGAGAAGAGGCTGGGATGTATTTTGAGGGGATCAGTGCTACTTAGAAAGCCGGGAGCATACCAGTTCACTTCCCAAAATCACTGTTTGATCATTTTACCAGGACATATGTTAGAAACCGAGCATTTAGGTCCTGAGGAAGTTCTTGGCAGGGCTGTAGCTCGTGGCCTTTCCTGTGGCTGTGGGGTACCCTGAATCAGGTGGTTTTTCCCGGGGTGCTTTTTGGCCACCAGATGTCACGCCAGGACCAGCAGAACAGCGTGTGCTGCTGTGGCTCCAGCTCCTGGCTCATGGATTCACCAAGCCATGATGGCTTCTGGTTGCGTGTTGCCTGCCACGTTGGTTGTTGCAGTCTCGCACGTTCCTCAGCAAAGTCTGCACTGCACTTGCATAAAGAATGTGTATGTTAAACCAAATCCCCACCCCCCACCTCCACCCGCCATCAAACCCACTGAAAATCCCTCTGTGTCAAACGTGTAAGTGTTTGGCTCCGGCGTGATTACTCCCGAGTCCCATCAATTTTACAAATTGGCCGAAACATTTTTTGGTAGAGGAGTCCTGCATACCAGAAGTCTTTACTCTGATCAAACTGCTGCCCTACCATAGATCATGGCTGTTATTTTTATAACTATTACTACAGCAAATGCTGAGGCAGGGGGGGAGGGGGAGAAACCACATCAGTAGCAACTTCTGTCTGATTTGTGGTCATGTGCTTATAACTTGACATGGTTTTGCAAATAACTAAACAAAGCCAGGAATTTGTGTAGGGGGAAAAAAAAAAAACCCAAAACGCCAAAAAACTGCTGCATCAAATATCTTGTGTGGCGAGTCTGACTTGCTCACAATTTGGATCTTTTAATGGAAAATGGTTCAGAGCAGGAATGGGAACCAATTGCCCTCTGTTAGGCAGTTGGGGCTGTGCTGTGGCTGTCAGCCACCGCTGAACACTGTGACAGCCTCTGGGCCGTGAATTTTTTGGAATTTTTATTTAATTGCTGGTGTCTGCTCAGGCTTTATCCTAAATATAGTAACATTCAGTGCTGCTTTTTCTCCGCAATACCTTTATAAATTCCCATATAATCTGATCTCTAATTTTAAAGCCATCTGTCATTTTTGAGCTGTATATTTTCCAGCTTTAAAAGGTCTTGTTGCAGGAAAATTTAAATTCAAGACCTACTGAAAATGCATTTTTCTTTAAATAATTCATCATTTAAAATGTCTTTGAACTTGGGTTTGCGTAGCTGGTGAGACGGGGGTGCAGAAGGTGGGGTACCTGGTGAGTGCTTGCACACGCTGCTCGGCTCGGCGGCTGAGCCCCACGGCAGCACTGGGAGCTCGCAGCACCCACACCCCACCCTGGCACCCACCTTCAGGTGTCCCCGCTCTGCCACATGCCGTCCTGTTCACTAGGTGGCATTGCTTCCTAGTCTAAAAGCTTCTAAATACTTCATTAATTATGCTAATCCACGCAGTGGACGGAAAGTGAACTGCGCTGGCTTTGCCCTTGTATCCTTTTTATTCTGTCTGCTTTGCTGATAGGTTTTCTTGGGTTGACAGACCAGCAGCATCCTCATCCTGGTTGGTGAAGTTCTGGGTCTAGAGAAGGCTTTGGTCTGGAAAACTTCAAAGAGCCCGTTGGGAGAATGCTGAGCACGCTGACCTTGAGCATACTGTTGGTTGTGAGCTCCGTGCTCCCTCCTCAGGTTATTGACTTGGCTTATCATCTTTACCAGAAAATGTTAAAGTACTGTACTCGCTGTGTGGGGTAGCTGGAGCAGGGTTGGTGAGCTGTCCTGGAGCAGGAGCTAAGTGTGTGGACGTGGGGATCCTTTCCAGCATCTGACCAAGCTCAGAGGCAGCAGGAGAGCAAGGCGCTCTGGACAGCGGTGAGCTACTACCCGTCACTTGGGTGTTTTGATGGCAATTAGTTCATTTGTTTCCCAGGTAGCCCTGTTATTTTACATCCTTCTGCCCTTCTCTCCCTTCCTCCTCCTCTTAGCATTAATGATCGGGTCAGTCAGTCAAGGGCCG
The DNA here is from genome assembly GCF_023638135.1 of Falco biarmicus. Classification (NCBI taxonomy): domain Eukaryota; kingdom Metazoa; phylum Chordata; class Aves; order Falconiformes; family Falconidae; genus Falco; species Falco biarmicus. Next base: position 10,727,197 of record NC_079300.1, read on the forward strand.
AAACACGTATGAGATGCCTGTCTGTTGCTAATGGGAATTGGAGCCTTTGGTAGGCTTTAAAATGAGGAGAGCAATTTTGGCTTTACAGGCTCGTTTCAGTGCCAGCAATACTTGGTTTGTCCATGGGACATGCCAAGAAGGAAGACAGCGAGGTCTCTGGGTGTAGCTGGCATCTCCATAGGTGCCAGGCCCCTGGTGTGTAAAGCTGCAGGAACCTGCTAGGCTGGGAACCGCTGCACCCACTGGAGGTGACAGAGACAAAACGGTCTGAGGGCAGGGTGCTGCCCTCCGAGGAAGGTGGTACTGCCACTTGCCAGCCCTTCTAGGGACTTACTTGCTGTAAGTACCTTCCAGCCCCAAATTTCAAGGCTGCTTCTCGGCTTGCAGCATTGCTGTGTCCTTCCCGTCACAAACGGCGGCGGTGTAACGTCTGAGGTGAGACCTCCTGATGCAACTCGGTGCTGAGCTGGGCAGGACAGTTGTCTCACCTGATGCTGGAGCCACACTGGGCTCAAGCATACCCTCCCTTTGCTCTGATGAAAAGACAAGACGAAGTAGCTTTTGAACATGACTTTTCATGGATGAGCAAGATAAAAATAAATGCAAATTGAAGATCCTGTTTCTCATGTGTATTTTATTAAAAACTACAGAGCTGTTCATTCTTGCTGTGTAATGTAATTGCTAAAACATGATTTGCAACCGAATATAGCTGCTTGCATTAAATATGGCACCACTACTTACCAAGGAGGATGATATGGTAAAGGAATGCTCATTTAAACAACTGCATAGTTCAATTTTTGCATTCAAAACCTTAGGGGTTTTCACTTTATTAAAAGTGAACATAACCTTTAGATGTTTTTTAACTTGAATTTTGTTGAACTGCACTTGGATGAAGAATTGTATGCAATTAAAATAAACAATATACTTTTAAAAGTGGTTAAATACAGAAACGAAGCTTTGTCAAACCACGTTTTGCATTTTTGAGTGATTGAGTAGGAGGTAATGAATGTGATGGATTCTAGTCACAACAGGCCGCTTTTCATTGGGTGTCCAGGGCTTCTATAGCCATGGAGAGGATTTCCGAAAGTCACTTCTGCGAGACCAAGGGCTTACATCTACTGGTTTAGTACTTAAGGCTTTTTGAAATGGTTTGTGTGGCTCTTTTTTCCTCTGAAATGCTAGAATTTGTAGCTCTTGTCCTTCTGTAGTGCGCTCAGATTTGCTGGGTGAGCAAGGACAGGAAGAGTCCCTGGTTCCCCTGTTCCTTCTGAGCTGGGCTGGCTGAAAATCACCTTGCCCTACGCTTGGTAGCTGGGCTGGAAACTGTTGGCATTAGGAAATGAGCTTTTTGTATGACAAAACGTGTGGATATTTACACTGGAGTATATAAATCGATAGTTTTTCCAATCTAAAGACTGCTGTGATGTTTTAGTGTGGGACACAATGTACTTGGGTAACCAAAGTGTTAGCTGTATTCTAAAGTGAAGGATTTCTGCTTTCTGGTTTTGTAACCTGTTAAAAATCCTGCGTGCATGAAACCGTGACAACTGAGAAGCAAAGGCAGCGAATCTCTTATTTATATAGGTAATAGATTACGCTTAAGTTTTTGCTTTGGTGAATGCTGTTGCATTCAGCTTCAGAAATGGGTTATTTTTAAAAAATGACACATGAATGTTTGACTCGAATCACGTGAGTTAGCCTTTTTTAAGAAAATCTAGTTGTCCATGACCTGAGAGAAGGCAGCGAAGGCTGTGAGCTGTTGCTGCTGTGCTGTACGTGGCACGGTTCCTGAGATCGCCTTGTTTCCCTCTTGCCCTCAGCTGCAGCTTTAAGCGTTTGCTGGCTGAAGCTCGGCGTCAAGCGGAGAGCCAGTGTGCTGTGGCAGTCCTGGTGTGCAGGAAAATGCCTCTTCAAACCTCCTCTCTGGTGTTTCCCAGGGACTTCCAGAGCCAGTCATATGTCCACATCTTTCATTCTCAAGGACCCCTCTTGTGAGAGCTAGATATAAGCCGTTTGAGATGTGTGTAAAAATCAGTAGTCCTGGAAGAGAGAAAACAAGTTCCCTCTGATCTAGGGAGGACTCTCAAAACCATCCTGAGCCCCACCCCAGTGCCAGTTTTCTTCTGGGGGAAAAGAAGAATTGTATTTAATTTGAAATGCTCTGGGGAAATGGTAAGTCTTATTAGAATTAAAATGAGAATTTGATTTTAGAGTTGGTGGAAAGTCTCTTATCGTTTCAGCCTTATCTAAGCAAAAACATTGCGTTTGGTTAGGTGTCTCCATAGCCCCACTTCTGAAAGCTCATTCAACAGAATGCTTAAAGATTTTATTTCTGTCCCAAAGGTGAAAGAAAACAACTTCAAAATGTCAGAAATGCTGTTACCTGACGAGCTCTATTTTTTCTAAGGTCAAGAAAAAATGATGGATACTGTAACAAGTGTTTGTGCTATTACCTTTTAAAATATATATGTGATGCTCAAGTTCATAAACGTAGTGCGTGACTTTCAGAAGCTAAAAAATAGCAGCGGAAAGCAGGAGTCCTTGGTCTGTTCCTCCTTGTTTCTTCTGAAATCGATTTTTGTTTTAAGTTCTTCTGGTGTAAATAATTTTAATGAAAAGGAGAAAATTGCTAGGTAGGGTTTATCATCTGGAATATATAGGCTTAGATGGTTTCTTGAAATACAGGAGGACGGGTGAGCAGAGCTCTGAGTGCCCTGGAGAAATAGTACCCAACGCTTTAAAAAAAAAAAAATAAAAAAAATATCAGTTGTCATCCTGCAAATAGGCTGACCTGGTGCAACTCCGAGTGTGAGGGTTGGGGCCGTTGTGGTTCAGGCATTGCACAGCCAGGCAGGACCCCGGTGTTTGGTAGCTGACCCGCAGGAAGGCAGTGGGCATGGGGCTGCAACCATCCCCCCGGCCGTGGAGGTGCTGCAGGGATCGGAGCCCGTTCTTGCAGCCCTCCAAGCAGGGACCAAAAGTGGGTGAGAAGGCCTAACCCTCTCCATTTTCTCAAAACTGTGATCCCAAGAGATGGAGGAAGCAGTGTTTGTGGAGGGGAGGGGGAATAAGGGGTGATCCATCCCATGGGGATGTCCAAATATTACAGGTCCAGCCCAGCGGAGTGTTTGCATTTGGCTGTAAATTAAGCCAATTCCTTGCTTGGATCAGGTCAGCTGCTCAAAGGCATTTCTCCTGTAAAGCACCTTTCCAATGGGGCTGTGTGAAACGGTGCTTTTGGTGGTTTCAGGGTGATGCGTCCAACCCCCTGCCCTAATCGGCAAGGACCGAGTTAGTTGCCAGCCATGGTGTCTCTGGAGGAAAGGGTCCTTGGGAAACGAGGATGGTGAGCCAGTAACGTTACTGTTGCCTGCCCTCCTGGGCAGAGGGGGTGAGTCCGTCCCAGCCCCAGAACTGGGTGAAATTAGAGACAGCTTTTCTTCTCTGAACTTGTAACAGCACCTGATGGTATCATCTGCTGGCGAGACTGGAGCTGCTGTGAGTCGGGACAGAGGTGTGAACATCCAGCTTTGGTCCAACTCCTCCCTTGGTGACAACACTAACCTGAGTGCATGTCCTGTGAGGGCCAGGCTGCTCCTGCCCCTGCTTCGCCTTCTCTCTTGTGCTCACACTTGTTCTGTGCTCCTGTTTTCTTCCTTCTCTGCAGCTCTGATAAACATATGTAGGTTTGGAGGAAAACCAGAGAGAAGAGGAAACACCTGAGTAAGGTAGGGACCTCCTGGCTCCCAGCCCATCTCCTCCCAGAATAGGGTTGCATGCAGGAATGCATGCGTCTGCAGAGCTTTGTATTGTCAAAAAGCTCTTTGTGCCTTTGGTCCTCACTGCTGGGGCATCCTCTGAGGTGGTGGGTCAAAGTCTAGCTTGTGTGTCTTTTGCCCCACTGCCCCTCACCTTCGTCATGGTCCCACAGAGCATCCTCCCCTCCTGTGCCTCCATGTCCAGATACAGCTCCCAGCCCTGGGCTTTCCCCCCAGTCAGTCATTTGCATTACCCTGCTCTGGTCCTCTCCCCGGTCACCTCCGTATGGTTTGGTCACCCCACTGGGGTTTTGGCACGGTACTGCCCAGGACTGCGGTGACGAGCCTGCTCTCGGTCGTGTTTCTGCTTGTGGCTCTTGGTGGTCACGGCGGTGACCGTCCCCAGGGCCTTGCAGCAGTGAGCAGGAGCCTCTTGGCTGGCTCCAGTGGGCATTAGAGGGGGTCCATAATGCTTTGCAGACCAATTTTCTCACTGTTATTGTTTTAAACTCCCTGTTAGCCATTCCTGCTTCCCAGGTTTCCGCATGTTTCAAATTATTTTCCCCAGAGGCATCGACGGCATTTTTCCAAATTGAATCTCATTTATTTTCTACCCAGGTTTCCAATCTCTCTGGGGCCCTTTGTATTATTTCTCAGTCCACACTGCCATGTACAATATATCCTAATTTAGTATCATCTGTGAATTATATTACCATGCCCTTTAGTTCCTCTTCTATTTAATGAAGATATTTCCAAGAAAAAAATAATCTAAACTACCTTTTATTAAAATAAGAAGGTAGAGTCTTAAAACCTCCTTTGTGGGTTTCCAATATGAATTGTAAATCTTTTTCAAACAAATCTTCATCATTTTAAAGAGAAATTAAAACCTTCAAAATATCAAAGTTGGTAGGTATAAAAATTAATCAGTTTTTCAATTAGCTGAGACCTCTGTCCCCGTATAGCGAGCTTTGCATGGTACAGTCTCTCTGACAGAGACACCATCCATGTATTTGCAGCAGAATTTTTTTTTTTAAACCAGCACCAAACATATGTTTCAATTTCTCAATAAATTTGTTCGCTTTCTCTTCCTGACCTTTTCAGGTTTGCTCTCTGTGGCTGTTCTAGCAAACATGCACACTGTCAGGAATGATGCTGAAGCAGCATATTTTAATGCAAACTGTGCAGGCTTATTCATAGGAAGTGATTTTCAAATTCATAATCATGAATATTTGCACTGTAAGGTTGATTCTGTTGTGAGCTTTTTATTTATAAGCTAAGAAGCGGTGCTTGTTGGTGCCAGGCTGGGAGAGCACCATGCCTCCGTGACAAGGAACGAGCCATGCTATGGAAGCTGTATGTCCTATCAAAACAGTTCAGATTTCCGACTGTGAATAGGGAAATAGCACTGGCAGCAGGCAATTTGCTGGAGATACATATCCTGAAATATTTGCTGCATAATTTCTAGCAATGAGCAATTTCATGGAGACTATGATCTGCTTGTGAAGAGAAATAAGGTGTAAATTGGATGAATAAATTGTTCTCTGCAAATGGTTTGCTAGTTCTGGAGGACCTCTCTCTTTGAGAAGCACTGTGGCTCGCTGCTGTCTTGGGCCCTCTGTGTGTTGGTGGTTTGGCCCCGCGTGCAGACTGGTGCAAATCTTCAATGCCCTGGACTTCGGCACGTACCGGCTGCCCTGACCCAGCCGCCTGCCTCTGGCAGCGTGCTCCTCCAGGACTGATGCCCCTCAGGTGGAGGTAGCCACACTGAGCAGGGCTGCCGGTGTTTCAGGCAGTCAATCCGGGCGTCACCAACTGCTGGGAAAATTCCAGCTCTGTTTTATCCTCAAGAGCACGTGAGCTGCGGGGATACGTGTGAACGGGGACAGGAAGGGCTGTGTGTTTGCCCTGCCCCTGGGGAGTGCGGAGGGCTGGCGCTGGAGCCTGCAGGCTGTGCCCCGGTGACTTGGCTGACAGGCAGCCCGCGGTTCTCGGGCCCTCGAGGTGGGTATTGCTTTGGTGGTTCTCTGCAGATGCAGGGGCTTCCCCAGGGATGAGGAATCCCCCGGCTCCTGGGGCTGTGCCACCGACATCCCTGCCACCCCCAAGGGGGATGCTTCGGGAGGAGCCGGCTCACTGCTGTGCTGGTGTGCGGCAGCTGTAGGAAATTAGAGGAGCCTTGGGGCTATTCTGGGAAACACCAAAGGAGATTCCCGAGGTTTCCGGAGCAGAAAACTGGCTCGGAGCTGCCTGCCTTCACGCCAGACAGGGCCGATGTGGAGCTGGGCACGGAGCCCTGCGAAGGGAAGGATCCCGCAGGCAAAACAATGGGATCCTGCAGAAGCGATGCAGACTTGGGGACCGCCGCGATGTGTGGTGGTGGATCTGGCCCTGGTGTTCAAGGACTGCGAGGTGGGCTCTAGGCGGGATGGCTGGGATGTCCTCCCGTGGCGCACCACCGGGTGCGCGGGGGCTGGCTTGGGAGCGCGGGGCTGTGGGACATGGCGTGCCTGTCCCCGGCTCGGAGCAGGCGGTTGCCTTGGAGGGTTCCAAAGGCAGTAAAGGTAAAACCTTGCCCCGTTTACCATCACTTTGTGGAAACTTTAGCCCTCTAGACTTCTCCATCTCTGTTTCTGACTCTTGCCTGTAGAGAGGTGCCTGGCTTTAAAAAGTGCTGCTCACCTTGTGAACGGGAGCGTGGTGCCCTTTAATTTCATTTGAGCAGGTGAAAGCCCGATTGCTCATCCCCCATGCTCATCCCATAGAACAAAACCCCTTCCCCCTTTTGGGATCTAAAAGGATCTAAGAGCCACGTCATGTGAAGTGGTGATGTTTGCACTGGGACTGCTATGTGAGCACACATGGGTGTGGAAGACGCTGGGTCCAGCTGCCTCCTTACCAGCCTCAGGTCTGATGGAGCCGTGCTTTGGTTGTTCTCCCTGAAGGCTGGGTCCACCTTCTGTCACCAAAACCACCTTTCTTGTCCTGGTCATGATAGGAGGCTCCACCTTGGTGGGAGGCGTTGTGTTACTTAAGCAAGTGTTTAGAGAGTGGCAGGCCCTCGGGGACAGCAGTGGCTTTATCCCAGGGGACAGACCCCGGCCTGTCCTCCCCCTCCCACACCACGGGCCAAATACTGAGCGCTGTGACTGAGCGTCCTTCCTCCCCTTTATCAATAATTTTAATCGTTTTAATAACGTCCCCTTGCACGGATAGGATTACGATTAGAAAATGTCAGAGCCTTGTTATCATCTAATTAGACTCACATTTCAGCAGAATAGAAAGGAAAATCTTCAAGCGCTGCCTTGTGCAGTGAAATGGGAAGAAAGTGATGATTTAAACCAGCTGCGGGCTGAGCCCCGGCTGCGGTCCCGCCTGAGACACGGGGCACGGTGCAGGACAAGCCGATGGTCCCCGGTCAGAGCCCTCTGAAGCAATCGGTGCAAACTGCTCCCAGATCACTTTTGCAAAGCAAAAAACTCTGGTGCAGTCCAGTAAAAACAATCAGGCTGTCAAGCTTGCCGGCTAACAGCTGAGGGGGTCAGAGCAGCAACACAACACAAACCAAAATAAACACCACCTCGCTCTGCCAAAAAGCCTTTATCACTCTTCTGGGAGAGGGGGAGGCACTTTCAGATGGCTTTAACTTTTCCCTTTTTTTTTTTTTTTGTTTTGTTTGTTTTTGTATGCTTAAATGTGAGCAGAGAGCTAGGATCTCTTTCCACCCTTCCCCTAATGCCATTATGGCAGGCAGAGGTAGTGTTAGGAGAGCCTCTTTGTTTGCCTTTTTCGAGGAGGAGGAGGAGGTGGTCGGAAAAGCAGTGGGGAGAGCGGGTGTGCACAGCCTCTTAACCCCTTGGAAGCTTTCTGGAGAGGGGTGCTTTGGCTTAGCTGTTCTCTGGCTTTTGCAGCACATCCCAGAGAGCATCCCATTTGGGGAGGAGGATGCACGGCTGTGCGTGAGGGACAGGGCTCTGCTATGATGGTGGAGTGTCTGTGTCCACGTGGTGTTCACGGTGGCATTGTGGCATCGTGGTGGCATCACGAGGGGAGTGTCGGCTTCTCCACATTTAATGACCCCGAGTGCTGCAGCAATGCATGAGCAATATTGCAGAACGTTATTCGGTGCCCAAAGAAGGTTTCACAACTGCTGCAGCTGGTTTGCAGCCCAGCCAGCCGGCTGCAGGGAAGACAATGTATGTGCCGGCCCCTCCATGCCTCCGTGCAGATCTCACTTTGGCAGCTGCCCTGCTGGGACACTGCCCACCAGCCTGCCCGAGGAGGTAATGTCTGGCAGCAAAGGGCGCAGCCGGTGGGGAGCCGTAAAACCTGAACCTGCTGCAGCTGTGAGCCTCAGCCCTGGCATGGGCACTGGGGGCTGGGGGTTGCAGTCCTGCTCCTGGCCCTATGGGACAAGCAGAGCTGCCTGTGCTTGGCTAGATCGCAGGATGGGTGGAGAAAAATGGAGCATCTCCCTAAAAAGAATCATCTGACTGTGCCTCACCCCACTCCGTAGGGATGCACCCCTCCAGACGCGAGCAGTGTTTTGGTGCTTACTGCGGGGAAGCAGCCCTTGGCTCCCCCATGGCTTTAGCAACCCAAATGCCTCTGACGGTCTGGGCTTAACCACCCTCCCTAGGGCCAGAACATCCCCCCTGTGATTTTTGCCTTCGGGAGCCCGTGGAAGGAGCAGGAGGACCACAGCCACCTGCTTTCCTGGTGCTCGCCTGAGGCTCACCACCAGCTTTTCCTGCCGGGAACACCTGCCGTGTGGTGGGGGCCGGAGCCCAGCGCCGACGAGCCCCATGTAATAAATAACAACAGTAAAAATAGTTATCACTTAAATAGTGCTTTACATCCTCGGGATGCTGTAAAACCCCAACTGTTTAATCACAAGCCGCTCTCTTGATGTTTGCAGTGAACTGAAATTTTTGGTGTCGGAGGAAAATGTGTTTTCTGGTGCCAAGAGCTACACAGGCTGTGTCAGCAGCTCTGCCGGGGAGCAGGATGAGGCCACATCGGAGGCAATTAAGGCTCAGGTGTTGCACCGGTATGGTAGGTCAGAGGGACTCAGCCCATGGCCAGAGGCTGTTTCAGAGTCCCTGACACCCAGCCCTGCTGTCCTTGCGCCACCACTTTGCAGCTGCCTTCAAAACTCCTGACATTTTGGGACTTGCTATATTTAACCAGGCAGATAGTTTAGCTGTGGCCAGGAGCCCGCCGCTGACAGTGATGGCTATGGGGAGTGGCAGCGGGCAGCCCCCACCGCGCTGGGGGCCAGCGGTGCCATTTCTGCCAGGCAGAGCCCACCCCCCCCCCTTCCCAATTAGGGGTGCTGCTAATTTTACACAAGCTGCTGCCACCAAGTAGGAGCGCTTTAAAATATCCAGCCAAAGTGTCTTTGGTGAGAGCCGAGTGTCAAACACGAAGTCTCTGGTCCCTGACATTTGGGGGCAAGGAGAGCTGTACCCCGCTGCAAGCTGGGATGGGCACATTTGGGAGAGGAGGATTTTCTTTGGATCGGTGTTTTCCAGAGCTTGGGGACGGAGAGGGAGGTTTCTTTAATCAACATGAAAACCATCTCTGATTTCATTTTAAAGCATGCTAAAACATTTCATTCGACCTGATGCAAAGCGCTGCATTTCATTTTGTGTTTTAATTAATTTTGTGATCCTTTAATTAGGCTAATTTCAAAGAAAAAAAAATGTTTCTCTCCAAACTGGAAGTCAAAACATTTTGAAGATCTTTTCTGCCTCTGAAAAGCTGCTTAAAAGCATTAGACACTCTGCTGTCTTTCTAGAAACCCAGGCTAATTTCTGCCTTTACAGGGTTTCCAAATGCCTTGGGAGTTCAGCCTAAGGAGGGCTGTAGAAAAGGGCGCTTGTTCCTCAGAAATGAGCGCTGCTGCCCGTGATCCTGTGGTGAAAGGGGAGAGGGTCTCATCTCAGACTCTTCCTGCTCCTGAAAAAATTCAGGGCACTGGTAGGTACAGAGGCGGCTGGAGCCTGGCACTGGACGGTGTCCCCCTGACTTTAATCAGTTGGGGAAACTCCAGCAACGGCAAAATCTGACACTGCCCGAGTTGTTACTCAGAGGACACAGCGCAGGACCCGGGATCAGCTTCTCGAGCTGTTCCCTTCTGAAGAGGCGTTTGTGGCCCCATATTGCTCAGCTGCTGCAGTGGGCTGTGAGTTTGGGACGAGTCTGCCCAGAGAGCCGCCGGCTCGGGACCCGGAGGGCTGCACCACTGCCAGCTCCAGCTTCAAGCCCCACAAGTGCACAAGACCATCTGACAGTTTCTCAGATCTTAGTTCTGCTTTAATGCATCGCCTTTTCTAGCCAGTTAACAGAAGAGGATCACAGGCTTTAAAATATATACATGTTTACACAGTATCATAACCAGTAAATCCCACTCTGAGGTCCCGTGGGTTTCCCAGAGCCGTCTGGGCACACCTGCCTCGATGTATTCCTACGTATAGAGGCAGAAACCCCCTTATTTTAAGAGAAGTGTTACAAATTTCAGTGGTCTGCTGTAGCTGCAGCACAGGCTCAGGGGACAGGTGCTGAGCTGCTGCTCTCGTGCTGCCCCTCGGCACACAGGAATCGCCAGTGCCAGTACGGAGGAGGTCTTCAGACCACGATGAGCCTGAAGTGAGGGAACTGCTCATATCCTGATGGCCAGCAGAGCTTGGGCTCGGCAGGACTTCACCAGAAGAGTCCCCTGCCCTGTACGGGTCACCCTGGGATACTGCTCCCTGCTCCGTGCTCTGCTGAGGCAGCTCCAGCCCCCTCGAGGTGCTTCAGAAGCTCATGCTGGGTCTCGTCTTCTCAGGCACCAGGGGCTGGAGGCATCCAGCTGCCTGATGCCCACGTAAGGGAGCACGGGCTCACACAGGTGCAGCAAGACACAACCTCCAGTTCCGCCGTACCCATAGCTCCCTTTTAAAAATCTGCAGGAGACATCCTGGGGTGGGAGGGCACCTGGGTGATGCTAAACCCATGAGATGAAGGGAGATTTTGGCAAACTGAAGAGTTTTTGGGGAATTTAGCAACACCCTCACCCCCAGTGGAGGTTATCACAAGGCTGGCAAGGTAGGATATTGCTTTTTCTAGATCCTTTGCTCATTTTTCAGGTATATTATTAATTTTATATGTTTATAATTGGATTGCCAACTATCAATCCAGTTTTGCATCGGGCAAAAAAGTCTCGTTGGGGCACTGGGAGTGTGGGTGATGTTTGACCACTGCTGTATATTGCTTTTCGTACGCGGTGTTGAAAGAGGAACAGGGACCAGAGACACCAGCTGCTTTTGGGACATTTTACACTTCGTTAGCAGGTGGAGGGCTGCCTTGGCAGGAGGTGACTTTACGCCGTGCGCAGCGTGGCAGGGGTGTGCAAATGAACGCCAGGCCACTGCGCCCGCAGAGCGGTGCTGTGCTGAGCTGAGCTGAACCCGCGCCCCTGGGCTGGCTCAGCTGGTGGGAGCGTTTCCCTGTGCCACTGACCTGCTCCCAGCCAGTCCCCGGAGGCTTTTCTCCATATTCTTATTCCTGGGTGTATTTTCTCTGCTCAGATGATTAGAAGTCAGCACTCAGAGGCTCTCAGAACAAACCACTTTCCCTGAGATGGCATTTGCATTTGAAAGGCAGGGTGGCTGTTCCAGGGACTTTGCTATTTCACACACTTCTTCTGTAGAGTCTCCCGGCTCAGTTCTCGCAGTGCTTAATTTGGGGCTCCGTGCTCTGATCCCAGCAACCTGCATCTGGCTGGAAGCCAGCCTTAATTGTCCTGTCTTGGGGTGCTTGGGAGAGCCGTCTAGCTCCAGTACAAATTACAGTGCTCGGAGGACGGCTGTAATTTCTGTCCCGCTGCCCCCTGTTCCTGGGAGCTCTCCTGGCAATCAGCAAATGATCCGCTCCCGCCCAGTGTGAGATTTTGATTAGTAAGAGGCTGGCATAACAGCCGAGAGGTGCCTGCATGTGTGCCAGGCTGCACGCGTTATTCCCCCGCTGCACCGGGGCTCTTGCTGCCGCAGCTTTGGGGCACGGGTAAGCGTGCCCTGTGCTGTGCCAGAGCGCACGCTGGCACCTCACCTTTGGTACGGTGGGGTGAGGAGCTCCTGCCGACCAGCCTCCCGTGCCACCCCAGCAGGGTGCTCGCAGCCCTGCCCTCCCTACAGGACTGGGCACGGTCCCCATGGGGCAGGTTTGGTGGTGCCAGCAGGGCTTTGGTGGCACAGCGCTGCAATCCAGCCCTGCCTGCCGCCTCGCGTCATCGCACGTGGATTTTTATGGCTGGAAGTTGGGCTTTGTTTGCCTAGAAATCCAGGCAGCTTTGCAGGAGTGTGACTTAGGACCCCAGATGTGTGGGCGAGATGGGAAATTGCTTATGCTCACACCTATATATGTGTGTGCGAGTTGGGATGTGCTTGGAAACGCATGCTTTTATCAGCCATGCCTACTTCTGGAGATACCTGGTTAATTTATCAACTGAGAAGCTCCATCTCGCTAAAAGTCTCATTTCCATATTCTTTCCAGATGGTCAAGATGCCACAGAGACAGTTTCTAAGTAAATAACTTGCTGCTTCACACAACCTACCGCCAGCCTCCCAGCTAGCTGCCCCAGATGGCTGGAGAGTCCGAGACGGTACCTGGGTCGTGAAAGGAAGCACCAAGTCGCATGAATAATAGAAATGGTGCGGCTGCGGCGGGGTTGAGCAAAACTCCCTGCTCGCAGCTCCGGAGCTGGGCAGAAGAGCTGCTTCTTCCCCACACATGGGTCTGTCCTGGTGGGCCGGTGCTCTGTGGCACCGGGGAGGAGGATGCTCGGCAGTGGGTGCCGCATCCCCGGGCAGCGGGTGGCTGCGCTGGGTGCTGCTGTGCCAGGCTCGGTGGCCACGCAGAGCCCCCACTCCCTGCAGCGCGGTTTTCCTTCCACCACCACCTGATCGCCAGTTCAGACCCAAAGGTTAAAAGCGTTTAATTATGCTGATGCTTTCCCAGTGGATTAAACAAGAGGATAAATAGACTACAGCGTGTTATTTTGGATTTGATTTTGTTTTTTAAACAAGGGAAGGGAGGCAGGAGGCTGCGGCTCCTTGGCAGCTGTCACACGTTTCGCTTTTGATGGTGTCAGTTGTGTCTGTTAGGAGGTGTTTCTCTTGCCACTGTCAGCATTTTCCGGGGGAGTCTGAATTCATTGATACAGTCTGTTTGCTGTCCACATATTCACAGTTCATGTGTTACATTTTACATAAAGTAAACTTAGCAAGGGGAAAACTAATTCTGCAATTCTTCAAAGCTAATGCACAGTAAATATATTCTGACACTGACAGGTATTTCTTATTAAATAGCTCTGAACTGCAGTACTAGGTTTTGCTTAAGTGGCATTATTCTCCCCGAGCAAAGACAGTTCATTTATTAGTCATTCTGAAAACCAAATAACAAATATTATTCTCTAAGCAAACTAAACAAACCATTTAAAAGGGGCCTGTCTGAAATGATTAAAGTACAGTGTCTGAAAAGCAGCTGACATTTTAGTGCCAAAATACCATATGGAGGCTCAAGTGCTTTATTAACATCCTTTGACCTAAGCTGCAAAATCTCCCGACACCTTTGAGCATGGCGGAGCAGCCTTCCTGCGTGCAAGGGGAGAGCGCAGAGGCAAATCTTGCTGCCAGTTCTTAAGATGTCATTTTGGCACACTGAGGAGCGAGGTGCAATAATTGAGTGGCTGGATGCGAGCAGGTTTTTTTGATTTCTGCCAGAGATATGCTATAAAATAATTCAGCAAAGCTGAAAGCGCGGGCTTTCCATTTATGCCATAAAAAATAAATATATAGTGTTTATCTTGCCTTCTTACAGCTCTCTTTTTCTCTTAACTAAATATTTCCTTTCTTCTGAGCATCAGACATTATTTCTAGCTTTCAGGCATGCAAAATAAAAGAGTGTTTGCACTTATATATGTTTATTTATGGTCTACATGGGGCTGCCTTCGTGTATCCCCAGCTCTGCTCTGAAGATTTCCTTCACAAGCAGGAAAACAATTTTGTACTGCAGGTCAGACAGAAAAACTGATACCACTGTTTACACATCTCCACTCACTGGAGAAGCTTATTAAGCCACAGTGGGGTAAGAAAAAGGCCGTTCATCCATAGCAGGACGATAGAGATATGGGCAAGTGTTCGTGCGGACACCGTGCCAGGCACTGGTGGGAAGGGCCCCGGGAGCACTGGGAGCTGCTGGGTGCCAGGAGGAGATGCTCACCAAAGGAGCCACTCGAGTGACCTGTTATAAATCGTTTGGTCAATTGCTCTCAGCCTGTTCTGTGCACAAAATGCTTGCAATCTGACTTTGGGATTTTTTTATTTTTTAAACAAATGTTTTCATTATTCATAGGAATTCATCAGATAGTATGAGCGAGTAAGTTTTAGCCTGAGGTTTGTTCATGAAACATCTCCTGCAAGCACGTCCTCGCCGGCTCTGAAAGCAGGGCAGCTTGAGTTGGCAAGGACAAAAATAATATAGAAGTTATGTGCAGAGTTTAATAAAAAACGAGCAGATACTGAGCTGATGTATGTTATTAACTTGCTTCTCTGGGATTAGGTAGGTCTGGGTAAACGAGGAGGTATTGGTGCAGGTATGCTTTCTTTCAGTGTTGTCCTAGTGACAGGAGATTACGCGCCGTCGGGGAGTAGCCTGATGACATTACATCACCAGGGTAACGATGTACATGCTGATGTCATTTGGTCAGGTCCAGAGTTTCTGGCAGGAGCTGACATTTCTTCCCCCGTTAGCATCCCGGGGCTGCCGAGCCTGTTTCCAGGCACGCCGTCCATCGGCGCGCTCCTCTCCCTGCCACTGAGCGGGTGAGTCCTGCAGTTGTCCCCTCCTTGCAGGCAGGAGCACGCAGGTAGCATTTCCATAGCTGGCACCAGCAAGCGCTGGAAGGTATCAGGAGCACTCAAAGTTCCTCTGTGGACAGATGAAATGGTTCAATATGATGCTTTAAATAGCTCCTCTTCGGAGAGAAAGAGAGAGAGGGTCAAAAAGGCACATCGGCCATAGCATTGATGTTGCGTAGTCATCGCCGAGTGATGATACGAGCAGCAGATACGTTTTGTGCTTTCAAAGACACCACTGCCAGTAATGTGCGTGAGGGAAAATGAAAGCTGCTATGTTCTTGCAGCTCGGTAAGGGGCAGCTATGCGATACGGGTGGATATAATTGGGGTCTGGGGGAAGCGGGGCGGAATGGGCTCTGGAAAGCAGCCTGCACCCCTGGTCCTGCTGCCACCTTTCCACGGTGGTGCCAAGTCCCCGTGGCTGCTTTCCCTTCCTGCAGGCGGGTGGCGAGTTGCAGGTGAAGTGCTGGCGAGAGGCGCTGGAACAGCCTCAGCACCCACCAGCGCTGGGAAGAAACAACTTCGTTAATCTGACATCGAGAGCAAATGTTGCTAATGAGGAGCCCAGGCTTTGGTAACCATGGCAATTTATGTTCCTGAAAATGCGAAACAAAGTCGGAGAAGGGGCCAATCCTGCTACCCTCTCTGCTCCTATGCGTTTTGCAGTGCTGGGGGTTGCTGGAGGAGTACCAGATCCAGCAGCAGCCGTGAGGAGGGCAGAAAGCAGGCGAGCAGTAGCAGCTCGGGGGGCTCATCCCCCTCCCCACTGCTCACAGGAGCCCATCCCGCTGCCAAACTGCCGCCCTGCTGCTGCCTGCTGGACGGCAGGCTGAGCCCCCTCCAGCCCCGCGCAGGGCAGAGCCTTCGGCCGGTGCCAGCGTTGCTTTGGCCGTGGCCCCCCAGCTGGGGAAAGGCAGCGTGCTGTCACACAGGCTGCGGCACCGCTGGCTCGTGCTGCACGGCTGCCTCTGCCAAGTGGCAATTCGCTGTTTGCTCCTCAAACTGTGTCTCTAGGGCCAGCTGGGCTCCCTATAAATTTTTATAGAAAATATAAAATGACATCTGGAAGCCTGTGGCAGATAAGCTCTCATTCCTCCTGTAAGTGGGGAAGAGCATTGCCCTCTTAATTTTTCACAAATGTTGTTGTCACAAGCTCGATGGAGAGAAAGAAATAGTAATTGGGTATCCTGGCTGCTGTTCCAGCTGCAGAGCCATCACTAGCTCTACTTTTTTTTTTTGGAACCGAACACGGACTCCAGCCTGTGCAATAGCCATAGAGCCATTTGCAGCCCCCAGCACAGATACAAGAGCTAAATCTCGATGCACTGAGCCTAAAGCAAAGCCAGGGTTTGGAGAAAAAGCATCATTTCCCAGGAGAAGACCAGTCTTGGTTTGATGAGCAGATGCACCTGGGTGCTCCCCTGGGTGTCGGGGATCCCACACAGGTACCCTTAGAGGAACCATAAATCCAGGGTTTGCTCATTCCCCCTGGGTAGCCAGTGGAGGAGGAGTGGACATAGAGAAGTGCTTCAGATGATGAGGCTTAAGGGAGATCTGCTGGTAAGCAAAAGTGTCCACCGCAAGGAGGGGCTTTGCCGTAATTAAACTGCAGCAGGGCCGCTGGTGCGGAAACCTGACAGGGTGTGGGGGGATTATTTCAACTGGGGAATGCGGCAAGATGCTACGGAGCTGTCAGGTCAGTCAGAGATATCTGTCCGAGGAGGCAGCAGACACCGGCGATGGCAGCGGGGAGCACAGGCAGGGCCACGTGCTGCTGAGGAGCGGCAGACGGAGACCGGGGTACATCACCGTGAGGGAACAAGGCTGTTAGACGAGGCAGGGAAACGAAAATAGGCAAATAGTAAAAAATAGTAAAGCAACACGAGCGACAACCTACGCAGGTTTGTAAATGGAGAGAAGCTTAGAAAGCAGATGCATTAAGATCCACAAAAAACCCCACCAACCCGAGGCTTTTGACAGAGCCGAGGTTTCCGACACGCCGCAGGATGAGGAGCATCTGCTGCGCTGGTGCGTTACTTAGAAGATTTTTCAAAGGCACCAGGAGTCAGGAGGGGGTTGCACGATGCCTGCGGAGATGTGCCCCCCGCCTGCAGGACCAAGGTCTTCCTTCTCAAAGGGCTCTGACGACCCCTCTCCCTGCAGGCAGGCCTGGCTGGCCAGGAATTTGTTTTTTCCCTGCTTGCCTCAGTCCCCTCCAGCAGCTCCGCTCAGTTTCTCTGCCCACCGCTCTTGGCAGGATCAGGACCCTGTTTCCCCATCTCTCCTGCCCCTCTCTAACCTCACTCGTGTTTATAAGCTCCAGGAGACCAGCTCTGGTGGAACAACTTGGGTTTTTTTAAATTTTCTTCTCTTTGATGAAGTCAGGGTCTAGGAAGCCCTCAAGGACTGCCTCAAAGGAAGTGTTAGGTTTATGTGCAGAATGAGGCAAAAAAATAATAATCTCATTTTACTCTCTTTGGAGCAAGAATTGTCCTCTCTCTGCTCAGCTCCCCTCCTTCTCCATGGCTGGGAAGAGAGGAAAAGCATCCTGTCACTGCCACCATGCATTCCCAGAGTCTGCGGGTGTTATTTCCTGGAAGCGTGGTGCATCCTCAGACCTGCAAATGCCCCAGGATCCTTCAGGATTCTAAGTTCTAAGAAGTCACTGCAAGAGCTCCCGGGACCTGGGAGTGGGTCTCACCCCATGCGGGGGCTGCCCTGGCCCCTGGTTCGGCTTCGCCTGTCAGTGCTCTGTGCCTAATGCCCACCCCACCCCCCAGTAACCCAGGCACGACCGCTTTGGCCAGGTGGGTGGGTGGCTTTGCCAGGACGTGCCTCCTGTGATCTGCTACCTTTGCTGCCATGTGATACCATTATTGGTCCTCTGCGGGTGGGGAGGTTTTGGGGGGTGACAGTGATTATTTTTGACTTTTTACAAATTCCCATCCACCAGGGTGTCCTGCATCAGCCCACCAGCACCACCTGCAAAAGCAGGGATCTAGCATTTTGTTCTGGGACCTGAAGAAGGGATGCAGGAGGAAGAGGGGAAGGAGGAGAAGGCTCCAAGGTGAAGCATCAAGGCAGAGGAAGGATCAGGAAAAGACCTCAGTGGGAGGAGGAAAGCAGGAAGGGAAGGCAAGGAGACCTGGGCTTCAGCTGCAGCTCAGTAGGGCTTTTAGAGATGAAAGCTCCCGGGCTGGATACATGCTGTCCTGCCACTTGGCCAGATAAACAGCAAGGCTTCCAAAAAAGCGTAAGCAGAGCTAGGGTGTGTGAATGCCCAGCCTGAGAGCAGGCGCTGTGAGCAGCCACCTGCCCTGTTTACATCTCGATGCATCACCATCCATCTCGCACAGCTTATGGTGAGGCTGTAAAGGGGCATTTGCTGACAAGTATCCCATCGCCTGCAGGGATCCGGTGGCCATAGCAATTACCAGTGCTACTGGGGTGCTTCTGCCTGCCAAGGCTGGGGTCCCCCCTTCCCGCGTGCAGGCTGCCTGCGCCAGGGAATGCTGCCCCAGCCCAGTGCATTCCTTACACTTGCTATCTGAGCACACATTTTGGCAAGACGTTCGGCTTCACCGTGACTCAGGGAGCTGACAGCTCTCAAGTACATCCCAAGGATGAATAAGAAGCGACAGAGCAGGTAGCGATTTCTTGCAGTCAGCCGGAGTCTCTGCGAAGATGGTCTCAAAACTGTCTCGCTGCCTTAGTGGCCAGAGGACGCCTGTCACGGCCACTTGACCTGCAGGCAGATGGTTACTGTCTGTCTAACACTGTCTTTTGGGGCTTGATAGGCACTTTTAAAATGCAGATAGATGGTGAGCCCTGGCTGGGGAAGGAGGGCAGCGCTCAGCAGCTGAACGCCGGCATTAGGATGTGCAGGGCAAGTTGCTGGAGAATGCGGTGTGTGGCTTCTATCAGGGGGCAACTTGGTAGCCCCCATCTGTGTTGTGCAAGCCCAAGGTTGGCAGGGCAAAGTCAGAAGGGTTTGTGGAGCTGGATGGAAGAGCAGGAGTGTGTCATGGGGCTGATGTCATCCACCTGTGATGTCACCACTGTCTTCTCTGATAGAGCACTTCCAGTGATAGCGGAGCTTCTGCAGCCTGTCTGCCAGCCTGGCACTTGCTCTGTACAGCGTAATTAAGCAAATATATTAATAGAATGGGAGCTGGGGCCTGGGTAATGTTCTTCTGTGACAGACAAATGCAGAGACAAAGCAGACGCTTACTTCAGAAGTACTGCAGGATGCATTAACGGGCACAAACTCGCATCCCATTAGTGCCATTGCTGTTAGGCAATGCCGAATCATTTGCATTTTAAACAAAGCTCCCAGATCAGCTCCAGTCCAGGACCAGCTCCAGGAAAACTGCAAGGCTGTGTCTGTACTGGGGGTGGTCCAGGAATACCCTGCTAAAGAAAACAAACGTTGCATGGGCTCAGCTTTTGTACTGTTTGCAAAGCCACCCCTGCAGAGGTGACGCAGGATGGGAATAAGAGCGTGGAAGATGCTGGCAGGGCTCATCTCTGCCAGTCTCTCCCAGGGCAGTGGTGTTGGTCCAAGCTGATGCTCCCTCCTGGCCCACAGCCGTGCCCGTGCTCAGGTAGCCCATCAGTGACTTAAATGTGGCCCATGGGGTGGCTCAGCAGGGAAGGACCCTGCCAGCCCCATCTGCAGGGACAACTCCTGCACATCTGCATCACTTACAAGAACATCCTGCCCATCTCTGCTGAAACAGCTCTGCAAGCCCTGAAACTGCCAGTTTCCCATCCCCTGGCCTTACATGACGGTCTTAACAAATTATGGCATAAGTATACCAGGGGAGGGAAGGCGGCTTTCACAAAAGATTGGGAATGTGATAAAGCAGGAGACATTTTTTTCATCAAGAGGGAGATCTATTCATTTGAGCGGACAGTGTGGCAGAAACAAGCCATTTGGAGGCATGGGAGGGGAGGAGTGGGGTACCGCAGACAAAAACCGAAGGGCTAATTGTGTAAAGCTGGTGAGGAGACGCCTTGGTCTGAGCCACCAGTGTGCTAATGGGGAGGGTTGCTTAGCTACGGTGGCGGTGATGGTACCCATCAGCCGCCCCAGGAAGGGAGGGAGTGCTGAGCATAAACAGAGGAGGAAGGAGGGTCATTAAAGTGTTCCCTAAAGATGCTTAACTAGTGGTGGTGGGAGGAAATAAATAAGGAGGAGAAGTTGGTCTGAGTGCCAGGGAGGAAGCCGAGCTGTCAGGAAGATGGCTTGTTTGCTGCTAGAAGCCGTCTCTTGTCACTAATTTTGACTGGAGACTTTCGCCTAGCATGGTTTCTCCCGGCTATCAGGCATCCCTGCCTTTATCTTCTCTCTGCCACTTTCTCGTTCAATTCCTTCCTGATGAAGGTGAAGGCTGGGGAGCTCTGGTGTGTGGGACTGGAAGCGGGGCCAAGTGCCACCCCAGTATGGCCAGGAGAGCCTGTGGCTGGGAGCACATGTGCCACCCCCTTCACGTGCTCCTCAAGCTTTGCGGGAAGCAGCCAGATGGCTTTTGCCACCTGCCCTCTATCAGCAAACATCACCCAAACTGACCGGAGCCTGAAGCCTGTGGTTTACCTTAACAGGGAATCGCTAACAAAGCTTTGCCTCTGTCCTGGTACCCGTCCGGCGCTCGGCAGTGGGCAGGGAGAAAATCACGGCAAGTGGCACTGACAGCACCAGCCCTAAACAACAGTTAGGAGGAGAATTATTTTAATGAATACATTTCCCTTTCAATTGTATGCGAATAGCGAGATCCCATTAGAATGGGGAAGCAATTAGGAGCTAATAAAGATGAACGCGCAGTCACTGGGTGCATGTGGAATAACAAACAGCGAACAAAGGATTCAGGAGAGAACTGACTCTAATCCAAATAAATGAGCATTGATGAAAGGGAAAGCAGCTTGGGTCTCCTGCCGTGAGACACGCTTCCTCCCCGCCGGCTCCCTGCCGCACGTCACCTCACCGTGGCAGGGAAAGTCACGCTGGGGGCCAGGTGCAGAGGCGGACGGTCAGTGGGACAGTCCCCTGCCTGCAGCCCGGCCAGCCCGGGAAGCATTGGAGTGGTGGCCATGGTCCCTGGGGAGCATCCCACAGGATTTTGCATGAAGGTGGCAAACGGCCCCGCAGCCGCGGTAAGGGCTCAGAGGTGTTTGGCAAGGCTGGAGTGGAGAGAAGGTGCTGGACTGGGAGGGTGGAGGCAGCGCATCAACTCCTGCCGTTTCCCATCTTGCATTTGATTATTGGTGGCGATCACCCCGCCAAAATTAACAAGCCTGGTCACAACTGGCACGTGACTAGCCTGAAATCTTCAGTGCTATGGCGAGGTGGAGTGTGAAGGAAATAACAGCCTCTTCACGATGGTGTATTTACACAGTAGGCTCACAGGAAAATTGGGTGAACTGATAATTACCCAAGGATATTATTGGCTTTGGCAGAGTTAATAATAATTAGGTACTCTTCCTTTTCCAGGCTCCTTACAGGAGAGACCTTTTATAATCCGCAGAATACAAAGAACCCAAACCACTAAGAGCTGCTTCCACATGTGGCCTGGGGGAAAAAACACCCCGAGTCTTTCTGCTGGCAGACTCCAAGGGTGAAAATCACCCAAAAGACACTGGGGAGGCCACAGTGGGAAATAATAATAGTGGTAGTAATAATAATAACAACAACAATAACAATAATGACTACGGTAAACAATTTTCTGTATTCGAAAAAAAAATCTTGTGTTGTGACTGCATTTTCCCTAGTCTATCTAGGCACAGTCGAGCCAGCGATAAATCCAGCCCTGACACTTGACAGACTTCCAGACTGGTGTGGGATGCTGGAAACTGCCCCTGCTGTTCCTCTCCTGGTGCTGGCAGCTCCTGGGTTTGCTTTCTAGCTGCTGCTCTCAGTGGCAGCACAGCACTTTCTCTTCCCAGAAAGCAGATAGCTGTCACCTCCTGCTGCATTCCCCATCCTTGCAGTGTCCTCCGCACCTCTGTGAGCCCCCGGTGCCTGCGAGCCAGCAGCTCTGCACCACAAAGGCACCCCGGGGCTTATGTGCCATGGCCGCTGCACCTGAGCTTGGGGCTGAGCACCCCAGCCCGCTCGCCAGCACCATGCAGGACACAGCCCTCCCCCCCCTGCCCGCCAGCCTGCTCTGCCCTGCTGCTGCCCCCCCTGGGAACAGCCTTTTCTGGGTCAATGCCTGCTTGACAGTTTGGGTTAAATGGGGTGAAATTGTTTTGAGACATGCTGGAAGAGGAGTGTCCTCCCCCAGCCCACAGCCTCCTGGCTTGCTGCCTGCCGGGGGGAGAAAGGCGCCGTGGGGAGAGAGGGATCAGCCAGGTGATATGTACTCAGAATTGATGTGTGTGATCAGCCGTGCGAGCCCACCCGCCAGCACTGGATGCCGGAAGGGATGGCAAAGGAGGGTGCGCCAGACTCTGCACAGACATCCAGCCTCCACTCCAGCTCAGCCTACAAGAGCAACCACCCTCCCCCTGGGTCCGCTCGCCTCCAAACTGAGCCCAAATCTCAGCAGCTTGTTAGACATCCCTAAGAAGCAGTTGCCTGTCACTCCCGCAGCTCCACCTCTCATCCCTGTTACTGAAATAACCTCCCCGCTCCTGCCCCACCACACATCCCTGCCTGCTCCGCACCATTGTAGAGACCCTCGGTGCCGCCCCGGGTGCCGCCCTCGCTGCCCTCACCCCCTGCCTGCCAGCAACCACTTCCCCACCGTGTAGGACGCTGGCTGCTTCTCCCGCTATGGGCAACCTTCAAACCACTCAGAAATCACCAGTGAAATCCCCCCGTGCCCCAAGCTGGCCCATAAATCACGGCATTATAAAAATAAAACAGTTTTGTGCGTGCATGCACATTTCAGGTTG